>NC_138083.1:56150506-56798363 GCF_964212035.1 Myotis nattereri | reverse complement strand
AGGTTTGTAACATATCCAATGGTACTCGGCCAATAAATTGTCACTCTGGGATTTAAACCTTGGCCTGTCTGAGTCCAATGCGGAGGCTTTGTTTA
The DNA here is from genome assembly GCF_964212035.1 of Myotis nattereri. Lineage (NCBI taxonomy): Eukaryota > Metazoa > Chordata > Mammalia > Chiroptera > Vespertilionidae > Myotis > Myotis nattereri. The sequence goes on along the minus strand of NC_138083.1, from coordinate 56,798,268 downwards.
CATCATGCTGCCTTCTCCAAAAGTTGATACTATTACCAAAATGTAGTATCACTGGGAGGATGTGATACTTTCTTCCCTAAACCTAATAAGAATTAAATATCTTGCCTAGAAATGTTTTAACAAGATTTTTGTAGGATCTCAAACAGGGTCCCATTCTGGGCAACTCATGGAGAGAAAGAGCAGTATGTGTGGTATTTACGTTCATTCGTCTTTAGATCTGCTTCACGTCATTCCCTGCTTTCAGCGCCAGGTATAAATTTAGTGGCAAACGGTCTGGGCAAAGTGCACTTAATTGGCATCAGAGAGAGTTAATATTGCAGTGTGAAAATCAGTTTAATTGCTTTAACGTCACTTTTCAAGTTCTAATAAGACTGACATAAAGTAAATGAGATGTCCTGGAAAATCGATGGGTAGGAACAATTTTGTTTTGTTTCTTGCACTTAAAATTCTTTGTACAAGAATGTCCTAGGTAATATACCAAATCAGCAGTTGATTATCTGAGAGGGGGGGGGGAAAGAGATGGTTGTTTAAATCTGGTCATGGAAGCTTAACAGCTGGGAGGGAGGAAAAAAGAGGTGCTGGAATTTCACAACAGGGTCTGGGTCAGCTGAGACCAAGAGAAAGGACCCATACAGTTTGCTTATTCTCATTGTTTGGTTTTCTATTTGACTTGCATGGCATGAAAAATGCGAGCCTCGAGAGCCTTTTAAAATTTAAGTTGCACTCAGCAAATTCAGCAAATTCCAGGTACCACCCAAGGCAGAAAACATGCATAATAAAGTTTCTTTATTGCTACCTATTTACTTTCCAACACATGTAGAACAGAGAACATACAAATGCTTGACGCTTCTACTAAGCAGGACAACTGTGCCAGGGTGGTGGAGGGGTGACCCCCAACCAACAATAACAGAACTAAACGATTTATTCTTAAATATGTGAAGCCATTTACAAGAACTGGACTGAGCAGCAAGCGTTTTACAATCCCGGTGGTCTTTGAATGAGATTATGAAGTTCAGTACAGTGACTCAGCCCAGGACTTTTTGGCAAGCCCAGGAACAGACTTAAGTGTCCAGCCAAGGGCTACATAATTTCTCATTCCACAAACCCCAGAAATAAAGAAATACTCCTCTCAGATATAAAAGCAGACTGTGTTTTAGCAAAGAACTTACCAGAATCGCACTCTGCTTCCCAAACTTTCACCCAAATACTCCTGGTAGGAAAGGAGATCTAAAGCACTTCCTTGGGACCCAGAGAAACATTTGGAAAAAGCCTCTAACAGCATGAACTGTCTTTATAAGCCCGTGTTTTCTCTTTAAAAAAATGAATTGTTCTGCTCTGTAGCACATTTGCTGGTTTTATGATGGTTTCGAATGACTGACCATTGAGCAAATTTAATTCCCTTGGAAAAAACCCGCACTGTGCATATGTTGTGACTTTACGTGTATCCCAAGGACATGCCCAGAGGTTAGCAGAACTTACATTCTTTAGAAAACTCGATCTAATGTGGAGCTTGAGGTGAAAAAAATAAAATAAAATAAAGAGCAGCAATGTTCTCCTCCCCACCCAACCAAGTTCCTCTCCCCTTATACACCATTTGGATTTGGGAGTCAAAGAAGAGAGAGGAAGGACCCGAGCAGCAGAGAAAGGAAGGCGAATGGATCTCTGGAGCATTTTAAACGTGAGAGGTGAAATGAAAAGAAATGCATCCCACAAAAGAATGACTGCCTGCTCATCCCAGAGCCTAAATTAGCCAAGTAAACTGCATGTTAAGAGTGTAATTAAGGATTGCTTTGATGAAAAGACACCATCTATGTTGATACAAATGCAAAGCAGAACCTCCCAGGATTTATGACCCAGCAGTTCACCACGCTGTAAGAAATGTGCAGAGGGCAAGGCGTACAGAAGAAAATGCAGAACCAAGAGGCCTGGGCGTGGCTGACCTGGATATTTGAAGTATGTCAGAGGCTAAGCTATTGGTTTACTCTTGGGTCCACCTTCTTTCATTCTCTAAGAGACTTCAGCTTCTAAAGCTGACTCCTCTGTTAAACTGAGGAAAATTTTCCGCTCACTGAAGGTGGAAAGGTCAAAAGCCCTCAGGGGTGTTAGTAACACAGAATGAGCCAAGTGAGCTGCATGTTAAGAGTGTATTTAAGGATTAGCAGAAACCTTGAGAGTTTGTGCCCTTTTAAAATACATTGAAATTCAAATTAAAAAACAAAACAAACAAATGTGCAGGCCCAAGAAAACAGACCTTGTGGAAAACAGGTCAGGCAGAACTTGGCCTGTGGGCTGCATGTTCTTCCTCCAGCCCTTGTACTGGCCACTTCTTCTGCTGGGGTTCAGATAGCAAGGATACGTTTTAGAGAGAATGACAGAGCCAGAGCGAGAACTGAATTCTAGCCCAAAGTCTCTTCATGCCTAGTGCCTTTTTTCTTAATATATTTTTATTGATTTCATAGATGAAGGGAGAGGGAGAGAGAGATAGAAACGTCAATGATGAGAGAGAATCATTGATCGGCTGCCTCCTGCACACCCCCTACTGGGGATTGAGCCCACAACTAGGGCATATGCTCTTAACCAGAATCGAACCTGGGACCTTTCAGTCCGCAGGCCAACGCTCTATCCACTGAGCCAAACCGGCTAGGACATGCCTAGTGCCTTTAGCACAGCATAAATATCTTAGCGACAGAGCATGCTATAGAGACAGCCCACGGGGGAAAGTGAACTACTGCAGGTACAGCAATTATTTTGTTAAGTCTGCTCCCCTGAACCAGCTTGGAAGGAGAGGAGCCCTCTCTGCTCACCCTGTCGCTGTGTCCTTTTCACCAGCGCCCCTTTGGGCCTAGAGAGCCCCTGCGATTGGCAGTGAGGATACAGTCTTGGAGGCTTCCCCTGGGGTCCTGTGCACGGAGGGATCTGTGTAGCCGGGACTCCGACTTCCTGCCGCAACAGCCGTCTCCTCCCCAGCTCGTTGGGAACTGGGGAAACCAACGGAAAATGACAGTGATGTATGCCTTTTATGAAGAAAGGACTTGCATTAACAAAACATTCTAAGAAGTGGATTTCAAATAAAAAGCAGTTCCATGACTGCAATGTACATTTAAAAATAAGCTTCTGAGCTAAATTACAGTTCTACTGCATTTCAAAGTTTAGCAGTTGTGTCAGCAAACAAAACATCAAAAGAAACCAGTAGGTCATGTTAGTTCTTCTGAAGCAGCAGCTAGAAATCCCTTCCTCAACACGTAACCGTATTACAGCTCCCTCCTGCTAAGCCTGCGAATAGGAAAGGGGGTGCAGTTAGGGCCGGAGGGAGGAGCCGATGTCGCTCTCATCCTTTCCAGCTGGCACCTGACCATCCCCATGGAGGCTTCTCATTAAGACGTTGGTTAAACATCTTTTGAAACTCAGTGGGTTCAGCACCCAGAATTGCTGGCCTTTCTACTTTGCATCATGTTCCCCATGTGCTACTTTGCACCTGCAAAGTCCTTTCCAAATTCCTTTGGTTTCTGGATCATCCTTATCTGAAATCCATGTTCTTTTGTTTTTTCCCTTTGGCAACACTCAGGATTCCTTTTGCCCTGAATGCTGTGCATGACACAAAGCTTAGAATGGGAAACTGGGTCATTTCTTGTGCTATTGTTTTCAATTACACCTCATACACAGTGTTTGCCTGCCATGGTGATCACAGGCCCCATGGCATTGGTGGGAGCCCATAGTTTGTTAATTTTAAAGTTCCCCACATCCTCTAAAAACAGATTTCATACAGGCGCTTTGAAAAATAATATTTTAAGGATAACAGATGGGAATGAGGCAAGGGGAGAAAGAGGAAGCAAGTGAGCTCTCAGATATAAACTCACACTTCAAACTCATCTACCAAGTTCAATTGAAAAAGGTGGGAGGATACACATGACACCACAGACCTGTCTCTGTGAATTTATCAAAAATTTGAGTAGTTGGTGAGTCCTAAGGAAGTGACAGGCCGTATTTAGACTCTTTTTCTGCGTTAAAAGTGAACATCCTAAGTTCCTAACACAGTCGAATTTTAGAAACCAAAGCATAAACAATATATTTTATGCTTACATATTATTCTAAATGAAGGAAAGGATGCTATAGAATTCCTGATTCATCAAGAATTAATTTAGAATATACAAAAACAAATACATTTGAATTTAGTATGTGGGCACTCCAGAAATTTACAAGGCTAGGATTAATGCCTAGATAAATGTAACAAGATTAAGAGCATTTTCAGGAATTGTATTCATTTTCTTAGTAGAAAGCATTTGTGGGGGTTCAGAATGAGTCTCCCCAAAAGGTGCCACTCTGGCATGCAAATTATTTCTAGCTGAAATAACCTGGCCTTCCCTTTTACTGCCTAAAAGAATTTAAGACAGAGGGCCTGCTCCAGGAAGAGAGCTGTCATCATAGGTAACTATAGTCTAATCTGAAATAGGTACAGTAGACAGGAAGGAACCTAGCAAAGCCCATTTGATCAGAGTTCTCTCTGTGTCCCATTTTTTTCAAGATGGCCCAGCAAACATTTATTTACTAAACATTAACTCTTTTCATCCCCTTGTAAATTTGCCTTACTTCCTTGAAGTCCTAGACCCCTGCTTCCCCTTCCTGGTCCTGAATGACATATATACCTCCTTTTGCCTCACTGTCTTTGGGATTTTTATGCTAACATATTAAAACTTGATTTTCCCCCCTGTTAATCTGCCTTATGTTATTTTAATAATTGTACGAGTCAGAGGAACTAAGAGGGAGAGGGGAAGGTTTCCCCATCCCCAACACTGCTCACGGTTTTTCCTGACTGTGTTCATTCCACCTCTGCCAGCACCTATGGCAGCCCCAATGAGGGGAGATATTGCAGCTATACAGCACATTTTAATCTGAAATGAGGTGTCTAAATGATGCTGGTGGTATCTATATATATAAAAGCCTAAGCAACCGTCCGACCATCCGACTGGTAGCTATGACATGCAATGACCACCAGGGGGCAGACACTCAACGCCGGAGCGGTCAAGTTGCCGTGACTTGGCAGCTGTGATTCTTGGGTGACGCACCTGGAACCAGAGAGGAGGAAGCCTGTTTCTGGGGTGCGTCACCTGAGAACCACCCTCTCGCAATCCGAGACCCTTCAGGGGATGTCGGAGAGCCGGTTTCAGCCCGATCCCCACAGGCCAGGCTGAGGGACCCCACCTGTGCACAAATCCATGCACCGGGCCTCTAGGGTACATATATAGGTTTAGGACGATATGACCCATGTGCACAGAGCACAAGTGTGGTGGTGGGGAGACCTGAGAGTGGGCTCAGAGCCTTTGAATGTCAGTCCCACTAGCTACAGGATCTCAGACAAGCTAAGCTTCAAATTCCTAAAAATGGGTGGAAAAGCAGTTAGTTTATAGGGTTGCAGTGATGATGTTTAATGAGATAAACCATGTAAAGTATTTAATACTACACCTGGCCCTCTGGAAATGCTCAGTAAATTTAGTTCTTTATGGTTTGCAAAGCACTTCTGTATACACATACTATCTGTTCCACATCTCAGAAAGCCCACAATGTTCATTTCATTATTACCATTTTATCAGTGAAGCAACCCAGGTCAGAGACTCAGCTGTTTTCCTGTTCACACAGCAAGCGGCAGAGCAAGGACTCAACCCGTCTTCTGATCCCCACTTCAATGCTCTCCCTGTATGGTCCCCCCTTTTAAGCATAGAGTAGGGGAACTTATTTTAGACCTTTTAAGTCCCAGAGAATATCAAAGCTTAAGGCTTTATTTATTTTGATTTAGGCTAACAGGTAAAGCCTGGGTTATTGACCTAAACTGACCTGGGTTCAAATCCCAGCTCCGGCATTTTCAGGTTGTGCAACTTTGGACAAGTTGCCCCACTTCTCTGTACCGATCTCCTCCTTCATGGTGTGGCACAATCTTCCTTTTGGTCACTAGATGCATTTTGAAGGAGCATTCTACTGTATTTAAGGCTCTGCCAAGTTTAGTTACTTATTAGCTATTAGCTATAAAATTTAATTATTTCATGGGTGTATCTTAAGTTCTCCTTAAGAATTGGTGTGATACATTGATATGAATTAATCATACTTGTATTAAAGTACCATCTTTGCATTGCTCCAGCTTAAAACACACTTTTCCAAGGCAAGAATATGTCTATTTAATAAAGTATTTAGAGGAGCCATGTTTCAGTGCCCAGGCCACCCAGTTAACTCAAGAATTCAGTACCAAATTGCTGGGCCTTTCTTCGGTGTCATGGACTGAGCCGCATGGTGGTGTCGTTTTCAAAGTGATTGTCATGGATTTCAGCTGATTCCTGACACCTACAATTTTTATTCACTGTTGAAAAAATCTCTCCAGTTTGATGTTTACAGAGGTATAATTACCAGACTTTCCTTTTGTATTTGTTTTTAAAAACAGCTGGTGAACACGTGTACAGTCCAAGCTCACCTGGCTAATCAGATAGTTCCAGGTACCAAGCTCCTTTGATATAATTGCTCCAGCCACCCCAGGCTGTTTGCCCTTGTTATGTGGTTTGAGACAGCTCCCGCCACAGGCATCTTAGCCAGCAGGAAGGGAGCGGTACCATGCCCCTCATAAGCACCATTTCAAGTCCTCTCAGCCTTAGCTAATCACTACTAGGAGGCCCAGAGTTGTGCAGGTTTTGCCAGTTTACACAGTTGCATCCTGGTAGTACCTCACCTTGGCCCAGGCTCCAAGCTTCTCACTTTTGCTTATGGGACTTCTTAGACATTACAACAAGTACAACCCAATGACTTTGACCATGGCAGATGAATATCAATGGATATCCCCCCCCCCCCCCCGTTGGGTCTCCTCATCAGAAGATCCTATGGAATTGAGCACCAGTCACCTATAACAGTGCCAACTCAGTAACTTATTCTTGGATTGGTTCTCCCTCCTTCCTTGTGACACTCTTCCATATCACCCTTACTCCTGCCCCCTGGAATCACTTCCCAAATAAACATACAGTCAAGCTTTAACTTCAGATTCTACTCCCAGGGGAGCCCAACCTGCGAGAGGAGAGCAGACAAGAGTTCCATCCCTTCTGCTCACATCCATTAACCACATGTAGCTGCAAGGGAGGCTAACAAGTGAATTCTTTATTCTGGGTGGCCACATGACAAGTTCAAAAATCTATTATTATGGATGAAGCCTCTGCACATGACTCATGTGCATATTCCTCTTAGTTAGACAAATGTGAGTTTGCAAAATACATCTGGGAGAAACCAGAGGTTATGACCACCGAACTAAGAGACCTGAGTTTTTGTCCCTATTCTTCAATTTATTTTCTGTGTGAACGTGGGCAGGTTGCTTACGTCTTCTGCACCTATATTTCCTCATTTGTACAATGGGGATAGTAACTCCCTTTTCTGGGTGTCTGTGAGAAAACTGAGATTGCAGTCAGGAAATTGCTTTACGACATATAAAAGATGATGTAAATATAGGTTAGTTTGGTTACTGTATAAGTGTAAAAAATAAGCCAGTGATGAGATGATTCATTCTGTTCTGTTACTATAGTACCAGACAGATACACCTGACTGTGATGTAATCCAGTTCACCCCATCGGCGGGTGAACGCGCCAGGCCCACCATCTTGGGAAACGATGACCAGCATCCTGTGAACATTTGCTGCTTAAAAATTTGTGCTGACGTGTGCTCTTGCAGATGATCTCTCTTCATTTCATCATGATTTCTTTCTCTTCCAAAGTTCATCTACTTCTGGAGTTTATCCTTTTAAAAATAAGTCTAAAGAGAAGAAAGGAGCGGGGGGGAGTTACTCATGATTCTTGTTATATGAACCTGAGGGACAAAACTGCATTCTCTCTCCCCATCAATAACCTAAACTTTCAAACATGTAGCAATAGTTAAGGATTCCTTCTGGGCTATTTTAAGGAGCAAATTTATTAGTTCTATAGCATCTCGTAATCCTGAGGTATTTAGGAAAACGACATTCTTTGGATTCTGGAACCCTGGCTGTTTCCTTGAGCTACTTCAAACAACGCAGCTTGTGCTGACAGGGCACTCTGTGGGCCAGCAGTGTTGTTGAATTGTAAGTAAATAATCTTGAAACAAATCCGTGGTTGACACACTGTCATATTATGTTTACTGCTCCAGAGGGGGGATTTATTCTGAGGATATTGAAAAATTCCATTGCTGTTTGAGGGAAGTGACAATCAGAATCACCCATAAATTAAAGCGACTGCCCTCTGTACATAGATATGGTCCAAAACATTGCACACCACGAAAATGTCATAAGCGAAATAGAACAGTGCTGGATAAAAATATATAACGTTGCTAAATAAAAACAGATACCGTGGATCTGACAGATGTTTAAATTGCCAAGTTTGGCTTCAGCTAGCATCGTGCTTCTCCCAGGATTAATAAACATGGGAGTCCTGAAGTAGAGCAGAAAAAGTAACTGCAGTTCAGTTGCACCCTGCTTTGTTTTAGCATAGATTTCATGATGCGATTTAGGTTGCTTTTTAAAAATGGTTAATATTTAATGAGCCAGATATTTCTCTTTTTCTGCAAGAAGAGCATTCATATTGTAGTGTTCTAAAAACCAGGACCTTGTTTGCCATCTCCATGTCCCCCACGCCTGGTCCACTCTGGGGTTGGCCTGGTGGGTGTTGGTGAGAGCAGCTTTTTATGAAGTAGGAACAGATATTCAAGTGCGGTAGCCATCAACCACAGTCCTTTATTTCAGCAGAAACTTCTCTAGGCTAACTCATCTAAGTCACAGCAGCATGTAATTACAGAAAATCAAAAACAAAACTAGGATTAAACTACAATATCCCCTTGTGCACATAAGAGCCTCCCTCTGACACCTTCTACAATCTTTTTTTTTAAAAATATATTTTATTGATTTTTTTTTACAGAGAGGAAGGGAGAGAGATAGAGAGTTAGAAACATCGATGAGAGAGAAACATCGATCAGCTGCCTCCTGCACATCTCCTACTGGGGATATGCCCGCAACCCAGGTACATGCCCTTGACCGGAATCAAACCTGGGACCTTTCAGTCCGCAGGCCGACGCTCTATCCACTGAGCCAAACCGGTTTTGGCCCTTCTACAATCTTTTAAATAGGAAGCATGTTCTTCCTTGTGATGATTTTTCCTACGTATAATGATGGTCTTAGAGATATGAAGAATGTTCTTCCACGGTGTGGGATATTCAGCAGAGGGACAGTTCAGCAGGTGGAATGAACCAGAGTGCTGCAAACAATCACCACACAGAGGATGCTGCCTCTATAAACAGGGGAGGAGGGGCTCCCCTCGCCCTGCAGGCCACGGAGAGACTTTGGAGGAGGCCCTTCTCCAGCCCATCTGATGGAGTGACTGTGAATCGTCCAGGAGGACAGATGAGCAGCAAACTTGTAGGTAGAGGAAATAACACGTGCAAAGGAGTGGAAGCAAGAAAGTGAACAGAGAGTTCAGAGCTTCTTCTGCCTCCATGGTATCCCCCGAGGGCTCCCAGACTGCGAGAGGACACAGGCCGGGCTGAGGGACCCCCCTGAGTGCACGGATTTCGTGCACTGGGCCTCTAGTATTAGAAAAAAACCATGATTGAACTAAAGGGAGAGAGGGAGAGGAACATAGAGAGGCAGAAAGAGAGAGAGGACGCTACCAGTATTTTCTTCCCTCCAGTTTCCCTGAAATTTGGGCTAATCATTTTCTACACCCCTCTCTCTCTCTCTCTCTCTCTCTCTTTACCATATGTAAATTTGAACCTTTAAACAATTTTTTTTGCCTATTTGTGAACTTTTCATATAAATAGAATCACACTGAAATATTCTTCTGTGACTTTTTCTATTTCAACGTGATTTTTTTGAGATTCATCCCTGTTGATGCAGGTCTACTTGTGTAGATCACTCATTTTCACTACATTATAGTATTTCATATGAATCTACCATAATTTATTTATCTATTCTATTGTTGATGGACATTTGGCTTGCTTTTAGTGTCCTCCCCCCCCCCCACCAAATGCTCCTAAGAACATTAATGTACTGGTCCTTAGTGTATATGTTCAAGAATTTCTAAGAGTAAATTGTTTATGTATGCATATTTACATATGCAAATTTGTTTTCTAAAGGAGTGTATCATTTTACATCCCAACTAGCTCTTTACAATAGTTCCTACCATACTATGTCTTGTCTGATTTTTGAATTTTTGTCCTTTGGTACATTTAATGTTTTTCCCTGATTGATAGTGAGTAAGCATCTTTATATATGATTATGGGCCATTTGTGTTTTCTCTTTTATGAATATCTGGTTTTGCATATTATTATTTTTGGTCATTTTCTTGATGATTCATAGGAATTCTTTACATATTTTGGGTACTAAAGCTTATTCATATATAGAATGTATGCAAAGAAGGCTGCCAACAATTTCCCATCTCTGCAGGTGCACACTATCTTCATCAAGAGCTAGGGTCTATGTCCTGGCCAGTGGTTAGAGCAACGGCCCGTGGACCAAAGGGTCGTTGGTTCGATTCCCAATCAAGGGCACATACATGGGTTGCAGGTTTGATCCCTGACCCTAGTGAGGGTGCATGCAGGAGGCAACCAATTGATGTGTCTCTCTCCCATCAATGTTTCTCTCTCCCTTTCTCTTGGTCTCGCTCTGCCTCTCCCTCTCTTTTCCTCCCTCTCTTCCACTGTCTCTAAAAAGACCAATGGAAAAAATATCCTCAGGTGAGGATTAATAGAAACAAAACAAAAACAAAGCACAAAAAAGAGCTAGGGTCTATAGCTTCTCTTCCTCTTGGATCTGAGCTGATTCCATGTCTTGCTTTGATCAGATGAATGCAGCAGGAGTGATGTCATGTGACCTCGGGGCTTAGGCCTTCTAGAGGCCTTGCTGCTTCCATTTGCTCCTCTTGGAAGCCACCTGCCATATGGAAAATTCTGGCTCTCCTTCTGGAGAGGGGCCATGTAGAGAGAGAGGCCCTACAAGAGACTGTGTAGGAAAGAGGCCCAGGCAGCCCTTAGCCATTCCAACCGCCTCAACTCATACGCTATACATATGATGAAGTTGCCTTGGAAGTTCCAGCCCCAGCCAAGCTCCCAGCTGGATGCACGTGTGACCTCAGCTGATGCCTCTGAAAGCAGAAGAGTTGCCCATCTGAGCTCAGCCCAAAATTCCTGACCCACAGAGTCATGGGCAATAAAATAATTGTTTCCAGGCAGCAAGTTTTGGAGTAGTTTGTTACACAACAGATAATAGAAACAATTTATTGTATACGGTTCTAAAAATCTTTTCCCGTTTTCTGGCTTTTTACTCTCTTTATAATATCTTTTGATTATCAAAGGTTTTAACTTACACTATAGTTGAATTTTTCAATATTTTCTTTTATTGTTATTGTTTTTTATGTCTCATGTGAGAAATCTGTTCCTACTTTAAGTTACTATATTTTTTACTGAGAGTTCTAAAGTTCTATCTTTCACATTTAAGTTCCATAGTATATGTTGAATGGGGTCAAGTAGGGGTACACTTTCATTTTTTACACCCAATTGATAATTGTTTCAGTATTATCTATTGAATGGCTTATCAGTTTCCCATGTATGATGGTCTATGGTTGACCCCTTGATTCTGTTGGTTGTTATACCAGTACCTCACTGTTTTAATTATTGCAGCTTTATAATAAGTCTTGACCTCTGGTAGGGAAAAATTCTTTTCTTTTACATGAATGCATTAGCTGTATTCTTTTTTAAAAAAACATGGACACATTTTTACTATACTTAATCAGGTTATTCAAAATAAACCCTTTCTTTTCTTTGCTTTTTCATTTATTTATTCATTTATTCATCCAGTAACAGTTTATTATATTCATTGCTCCTTCTTTTGGCTATATTCTGGCTATTTGGTCTTATAAATTTTAGTATCATCTTGTTAAATTCCATCATAAATCCTCTTTGGGATTTTGATTGGATTTTCATTGACTCTATGAGTTATTTGGGAAGAGGGATTAGTCTTTAAATATTGAATCTTTTTATCTATAAACATCTTATTTTTTCATTTAAAAAGTATTACTTAATGTATTTGCTATGTTTTATGATATTTTACATATAAGTCTTACACCTCTTTTGTTGGACTTATTCCTAGGTATCTTATATTTTTTGTTAATGCTAATGGCACTTTTTTCTTTTATTTGAATATTCTATTAATAGCTGATGAAAGGAAATGCAGTTAGCTTGGTATATTGATTTAGTTTTGGGGAATCTTGAAAATCTTATTCTAATTCTAATAATATATAAATTACTTTAGATCTTCTATGTAAACAATATCATCTCTGAATGACAGCTTTATTTTCCCCTTTCTAACCCTTAAGATTTTTTTTTTTATCCTCACCCTAGTGCCTTATATTATCTTTATATTTTAGTCATTCTCCCCAGAGATTTAACATTCATTTCAGTCTTTTCTAATAACCATTTTTTTGTTTTTGTTGATCCTCTTTAGTATGTCTTCCCTCCCCCATTAATTTCTTCTATCTTTATTATTTTCTTCCTCCCACTTTTTTCCCCTGCAACTCTTTTTAACTTCTTAAGCAACATGCTTAGTTCAAAAATTTTCAGCCTTCATTTTTTTATTAATATAAGCATTTAAGGCTACAAGATTTATCTCAACCCCTTTAGAATATTTTAATATTTAATAATTAATAGTATTAATATTTTAAACATTTGTTAATATTAAGCAATATTTGTTTTCACTTTAGTGAGACATTAAATACACTTCATATTAAAATTTTGTTTTAATAGCTTATGATAAAACTACTTAAAAATCTGGTCCTAAGTTCAATTTATTTCTATACTTGATTTTAATTATATTTATAACTAAAAAAGATACCTCACAAAAATATATAAATACAGCCCTAACCGGTTTGGCTCAGTGGATAGAGCGTCAGCCTGTGGACTCAAGGATCCCAGGTTCTATTCCGGTCAAGGGCATGTACCTTGGTTGCGGGCACATCCCCAGTAGGGGGTGTGCAGGAGGCAGCTGATTGGTGTTTCTCTCTCATCGATGTTTCTAACTCTCTATCCCTCTCCTATCCTCTCTGTAAAAAATCAATAAAATATATTTAAAAATATATATCTATAAATACAAAAATGAAAGGTGTGTATTATTACATATACTTACAAATGATGATTTTTGTGTTTTTTTTTGGTCTGTTTTGCTTTGTTTTAGTTCAAGCACCAATTATGCAAGCTTTTGTTAATATTTGATTAAAAAAATACCCATCTTTCCTGATCTAAGAATGAATTTATGCTTTTGACAAATGGTTCAAAAACCATTGACAGTCTTCATTTATAAGAGTTAAGAAATAGTGATAGAGAACCAAGATGGCGGCATAGGTTAACCCTGGAGTTTGCTGCCTTGAACAACTACTTCAAAAGTGAAACTAAAAAACGGAACGGACATCATCCAGAACCACAGGAACGCTGGCTGAGTGGAGGTCCTACAACTAGGAGCAAAGAGAAACGCATACGGACACTCAGAGGAGGCGCAGTGCTGAAGTCAAATTCTGAGGTGCGGAGTGCGTGGAGCGGGCTGGCGGCGGAGGGCGCGGTTGGCGTTTTCAATCGGGAGGGAGTCGCAGACTCTGAGCTCCAGATACAGGCGAGTCTTTAGGGACCCAGACTCAAACGGGAGAAGCGGGACTGTCTGGCTTCGGTCAGAGCGAGTGCAGCTTTCTCTCCGAGGTTTGCAGCGGGTGCTGGGACTCAGAGAGGCAGAGCCCCTGGGGACAGGACTGAGAGCCGCCATAACTGCTCTCTCCGGCCCACCCTGTTGATCCTGTGCGACCCGCCCCGCCCAAGCCCTGCACACAGGCATTTGCCGGATAGCCTCAGGCAAAGGCTAGATTAGCACCTCCCTAGAGGACAGAAGTTCTCTCACTGCAGACACAGCTGATTTTCATAGCCACTTGGTCTGGAGGTCAAACCCTCCCTGGTATTAGCTACAACAATCAAGGTTTAACTATAAGACTGCGCACAAAGACCACTAGGGGGTGCACCAAGGAAGCATAACAAAATGTGGAGACAAAGAAACAGGACAAAATTGTCAATGGAAGATATAGAGTTCAGAACCACACTTTTAAGGTCTCTCAAGAACTGTTTAGAAGCCGCCGATAAACTTAATGAGATCTACAAGAAAACTAATGAGACCCTCGATGTTATATTGGGGAACCAACTAGAAATTAAGCATACACGGACGGAAATAATGAATATTATACAGACTCCCGACAGCAGACTAGAGGAGCGCAAGAATCAAGTCAATGATTTGAAATGTGAGGATGCAAAAAATACCCAACCGGAAAAGCAAAATGAAGAAAGAATCCAAAAATGCGAGGATAGTGTAAGGAGCCTCTGGGACAGCTTCAAGCGTACCAACATCAGAATTATAGGGGTGCCAGAAGATGAGAGAGAGCAAGATATTGAAAACCTATTTGAAGAAATAATGACAGAAAACTTCCCCCACCTGGTGAAAGAAATGGACTTACAGGTCCAAGAAGCGTGGAGAACCCCAAACAAAAGGAATCCAAAGAGGACCACACCAAGACACATCATAATTAAAATGCCAAGAGCAAAAGATAAAGAGAGAATCTTAAAAACAGCAAGAGAAAGAAACTCAGTTACCTACAAGGGAATACCCATACGACTGTCAGCTGATTTCTCAACAGAAACTTTGCAGGCCAGAAGGGAGTGGCAAGAAATATTCAAAGTGATGAATAGCAAGAACCTACAACCAAGATTACTTTATCCAGCAAAGCTATCATTCAGAACTGAAGGTCAGATAAAGAGCTTCACAGATAAGGAAAAGCTAAAGGAGTTCATCACCACCAAACCAGTATTATATGAAATGCTGAAAGGTATCCTTTAAGAAGAGGAAGAAGGAAGAAAAGGTAAAGATACAAATTATGAACAACAAACATGCATCTATCAACAAGTGAATCTAAGAATCAAGTGAGTAAATAATCTGATGAACAGAATGAACTGGTGATTATAATAGAATCAGGGACATAGAAAGGGAATGGACTGACTATTCTTGGGGGGGGAAAGGGGTGTGGGAGTTGCGGGAAGAGACTGGACAAAAATCGTGCACCTATGGATGAGGACAGTGTGTGGGGAGTGAGGGTGGAGGGTGGGGCGGGAACTGGGAGGAGGGGAGTTATGGGGGGGGGGGGGGAAGAGAAACAAATGTAATAATCTGAACAATAAAGATTTAATTAAAAAAATTAAAAAAAATAAAAAAAAGATTAAAAAAAAAAAGAGTTAAGAAATAATCTTTTCCTAAGTCTAAGTAGGCAGATAAAAGAGCTCTAAGGGATGAGACACATTTTTTAGTTACAAAAGTTACATAATGGTGGAAAGATTTCTAAACTTACTCTGCAGAGACGATCCATTCCGTGTTTGTTTTTAATCTTTGACATAAAACATTTTACTAAGTTTTAGTCCAGCTGAAGCCTCTTACTACCTTATGGTATTCTATTACATTTAATCTTAATCACAAATTTTTTATGTCAAAGATCTCGATAGTGGATCATTTAAAAATTGTATTTATTATTATTACACATGTTAAACACACAAGCAGGTAAAAAATTGAGATGAACATCTACCATCCCTTTATTTGTTGATTTTTATTTAAAAATGTTTTTGTTAATCCTCACCCAAGGGTATTTTCCATTGATTTTTAGAGAGAGTGAAAGGGAGGGGGAGAGACAGAGAAACATCAATGTGAGAGAGACAGAGGCCCGAGATACAGGCCCTTGATCAGAATCAAACTCGGGACTCTTCAGTTCTCAGGCTGATGTTCCATCCACTGAGCCAAACTGGCTAGGGTCCGTCCCCTCATCTTTGACCCAGGTGGTCACATACCTAAGTAACTAAGCATTTTATTGTCGCTGCAATGCAGGGCACACATAGTAGGCACTCTATAGGTCCTGGATGGTTGCATAGAAGGAAGGCCTTAATTGTTTGGCTTCTATAGACTGTAATCTGAAGGGGGGGACAGTTTCTTATCTCTGTATGCTAAGTATCTGGCATATTTTTTGAAAAGAAAGGAAGAAAGAAAATGAAGGAAGAGAAAAGTAGAGGGGAAGAATTGTGTATGTTCTGATCTGGATGCCTCAGTTAAAAGGAATGCTTATTGGCCAGTTTAACTTTGACCTTATTTAAAGCCGTTTCAGAGCTCATTTTGAATGAGAGCCTTCAAGTAAGATTCCCAGAATAGCAATTACCTCTCTATATGTGAAAATGTTTTCCCAAGGGATAGAGGAACTAGTGAAATCTATTTTCATAGAGTCTCAAGGCTACTCCTAATAGCCTATGGATTGGAAAATATTTCTTTGTCTTTGATGTTATTCTTTTACTATCTCTTAAAAGATAAAAAGCCAGCAGAGGTTTGTGGCTAGACTTTGCTCCTCCCACCTCAACCCTGGAAGTGTGCGGTGGGGTAGATGATGTAGTAAAACTACCGGTCATTCAGGAGTGAACGGGAATAACGCCTCGCAAATAAATGGCTGCTAACACTCCGTGCTGCGTGTTTAGATGGGGGATGCACGCTCTCACACCACACTTCACCTCATGCCAGGTTGTTTAATCAATGCCTCTGACACAGTTACATGGTTACCTGCCGTGAGACTCTAATACTTTTAGAAACCAACCTACCGTGAACTCCTGCTGCGAAAGTATCCAAATAATTAAAAACATTCCTTTATCAAAGGAGTCTCCTGACAGTGGAATCCATAACTTCAGCAGCTTTTCTTTTCAAAACACGTAGATGAAAGAGATGGTTGTGTTTTACGAAACGCCAACAACTTCTCTTTCTCCTTCTTCTTCTTCTTCTTCTTCTTCTTCTTCTTCTTCTTCTTCTTCTTCTTCTTCTTTTTAATGAGGACAAACACTGCTTAAAACCTTACTTGATGAGAATCTTAATAATCATAGATTGGGGCACCCAGCTTTGGGATAAGACGTAAAGTCTTTCTCCAAGAAGAAGGAATGGTATAACTGCTACATGAGATGTTTGTATTTTTTTGTTTGGATCTTGAGGAGCAGTTTTTGTTTACACAGGAAGTCACTGGGCAGGAAATCTCAGCAGTAGGTTTTGGGCTCAAATCTCTGAAGATCAGCGAGAAGGGAAACAGAAGTGCCTGAATGTGCTCTCACACACAACATCGTCATGTCTTATTCAATGTGGAGGAAATGCAAACAGGCTCAAGAAAGCCCTAAGATTTAAGACGGGACACATCTGGAAGGAGAGGTCAAGAGGAGGATATGATGAAGTTCAAGTGAGGGAAATACCACCCTCTGAACATTCCCCCCCCCCCCTTTATTGGTTAAGATATTACAAGTGTGTCCTTATCCCCCAAATGTCCCCTCTTCCCCCCAATCCTGCCCTCACCCTCACCTCCTGTTGTCCACATCCATCGCTTATGCTTATATGCATGCATACAAGTCCTTTGGTTGATCTCCCCTTTTCATCCCCATCCTCCCCTACCTTCCCTCTGAGTGAATTTTTTTTTTTAAATGACAACCATTACAACAGCAATAGCTTCTAAGATTGAAGCTATTGAAATTCACCCAGACAGGTCCAGATGGTCTGAAGTCCTCTCAGAATGAAAGGGCAACTGCTGTGGGTTTGGAGATGTTATTGATGAGATTAGCATGCTTCTGCAGATATCAGAAAGAGCAGATATCAGATATCAGTAATGTTTTGTCCCTGGATTGTCACCCACAGTGAAAACCGGATGACCTGGAGAAGGGATGTTGTCATGGCAACAGAAAGAGATAGTCATCAGAGAACCTGGAAAAGGAAGCTTCTGTTTAGCACACCAAGGAGTCCTGGGTTGTGTGGCAAGTTGTTCTTGTAGCAGAGCAGAATATCCAGCTAGATGAAGACCTCACTCTGCGTTATAATCCTCCATTCTCCAAGCAAATTTGCAAGGAGAGGTCAGGGAGCCAAGTCTGATGCTCTCCATGGCAAACACATGTGTGACCATAATTGAGAGATGTGTTACGGTTCATAAATTAATTTTCTCAAGTTTGGCTACTACTATAGACGTTCATTTTCCAGGCTCCAACATCCCTGAAGGAACTGGTTAGAGCAAGGTTTTGAACCAAAAGATAAAATCTGAGGCCCAGCTACCAGGCCTCAGTGACTTCATGACCTCAGCTGCTTATAAGACCCCCAACGATGCCAGGCACAGCTACGGCTCCAGCCGCCTCGAGGGCCCAGGAAGGACGAAGGGACCATATTTTAAAGCCAGAAAGATTACTCAACTCATCATCAATTCTCTGCTTTGTGTCTTTTCTGACCTTGGATTTCAGCATTCAGCATTGGTACCATGAATACCCCACCTTCTGTTAGCCTAATTTACCACTCACCTTATGAGGCATTTTACTGTTTATAAAGCCTTTCACATTTACAATCTCATCTGGCCAACACAACCCCAAGAACTAGGTAGTATTATCCCCATTTCATGGATGAGAATAATGAGGCTCAGAGAAGCAAGGTTACTTGGTATGATCACTCAGCTAGTGGGCAGTGGAGCCTACATGAATGCAGACATTCTGGCTTTATTTCTGTTATGATATGTTGGCTGTATCCTTAAACCACTGATAGACAAACCATTTTTTTTAGCTTTATATTCCTGTGAAAATATTTGAACATATACTTCAAATATACATATTTATCTTATATATTTATCAAATATACATGTTAACTTATCTAGAAATTATAAAATGTATGACAATGTTATATATTAAGTACATGATAGAACACAAAAAACAGACATTTTTAGAGTAAAAAAATGAAATAAATTAAGTTTTAAAAAATAATTAATTTTATTTCTTTTTTTTTTTTTTTTTTTAAATATATTTTATTGATTTTTTACAGAGAGGAAGGGAGAGAGATAGAGAGTCAGAAACATCGATGAGAGAGAAACATCGATCAGCCGCCTCCTGCACATCCCCCACTGGGGATGTGCCCGCAACCAAGGTACATGCCCTTGACCGGAATCGAACCTGGGACCTTTCAGTCCGCAGACCGACGCTCTATCCACTGAGCCAAACCGGTTTTGGCAATTTTATTTCTTAATTAAGAAAATGAAATTTGCTCTCACTATAATTATTAATAACTAGGGGCCCGGTGCATGAAATTCGTGCACTGGGTGTGTGTGTGGGGGGGAGTGTCCCTCAGCCCAGCCTGCCCCCTCTCACATACTGAGAGCCCTCAGGCATTGACCCCCATCACCCTCCGATCGCCTGATCGGCCCCTTGCCCAGGCCTGACGCCTCCACCAGAGGTGTCAGGCTTGGACAGGGGACCCCCATCTCCCCCCGATCACTGGCTCTGGCCCCCGCCCAGGCCTGAGGCCTCTGGCCCAGGAATCATGCCTGGGCAGGGGACCCCCATCTCCCTCTGATCGCTTGCTCCACCCCCCGCCCAAGCCTGACGCCTCTGACCCAGGCTTCAGGCCTGGGCAAGGGGACCATCATAGCCCCCCAATCCCCGGCTCCGCCCCCTGCCCAGGCCTGATGCCTCAGCCAGAGGAGTTGACCCTCATCACCCTCCAATCACCAATCACCGGATCGGCCCCTTGACCAGGCCTGAGGACTCCGGCAGAGGTGTCAGGCCTGGGCAGGGGACCCCCAGCTCCCTGTGGTTGCAGGCTCCACCCCTGCCCAGGCCTAACGCCTCTGGCCTAGGCATCCGGCCCAGGCAGCGGGGACCTGCAGTGGCAGCGGGGGGCGCCGCGATCGTGGGCTTCGCTTTAGGCCCAGGCAAGGGACCCCTAGCTCCTGGGACTGCCAGCTTCGACCGTTCCCAGCTCCCATCGCTGGCTCCACCCCTACTTCCTGCTATCACTGGCCAGGGCGGAAAAGGCGCCTGATTCTCCAATCATGGCTGGGGGGCAGGGCAAAGGCGGCCCCAGGGCCGCCTTTGCCCTGCCCCCCAGCTCTTAGCTCCCCCCTGGGTTTCTGATCACTGTCAGTGGCAGGGGGCTTCTTCCTGCTTTCCCTTTCGCCTCCCTGCATTGTGCCTACATATGCAAATTAGCCGCCATCTTGTTGGCAGTTAACTGCCAATCTTAGTTGGCAGTTAATTTGCATATAGCCCTGATTAGCCAATGAAAACAGTAGCGTCGTACGCCAATTACCATTTTTCTCTTTTATTAGTGTAGATGTTAATTTGTAGGGAGCTGTGATAGTCAAAGCTTTAGTATTTATAAAAGTCTTTATTACTTAGTGATTTTCAAGTCTGGTCTTCAAGTCAATATATTTTGACACTCTAAAATATAAACTCTTTATTTTGGACTGACTTTAGATTTACAAAATTGCTTAGATAGTGCAGAGTGTGTATACCCCTCCCCCACTCCCCTACTAACATCTTACATTGTTGTAATACATTTGTCAAAACTTAGACACTGACATGGGTGCATTATTGTTAAGTAAACTCCAGACTTATTTGGAATTCACCACTTTGATGTTCTCTTTCTGCTCCAGGATCCAATCCGGGGTCCCACATTGCATTCAGTTGTGTCTCCCAGTCTCCTCTGGTCTATGACAGCGTCTCAGTCTTTCCTTGTTTTTCATGACCTTGACAGCCTCCAGAAGTAGCAGCCAAGTAGCCTGTAGAATGCCCCTCAATCTCTTTGTCTGATGTTTTTCTCATGATTAGGCTGGGTTGATTTTTTGGGAACAAATACTCTAGGTGTAAAGTGCCCCTCTCATTATGTCATGTCAAGGGTACATGATAGCCATGGACATCGCAGGGAATGTTAGCCATCACTTCGTGACGGCAGTGTTTGCCAGGTTTCTCCTCTATAGAGTTACTATTTTTCCTACTTCATGCTTTGGAGGAGAATCACTAAGTCCAGCCCACCCTTATGTCAGAGATATGGGCTGGGAATTAAGTTCTACCTCCTGGAGGGTTAGTATCTACATTCATTGTCTGGAATTCTTCCATGAAAGAGATTTGTCTCTTCTTCTCCCATTTATTTATATCATTGACGCATGAATATTTATTTTATAGTTTGGGTTAGAATCCAATACTATGCTGTCGAGTAAGACTCCCTCCACGTTCTGCGTGGAGTAGGGTTCGGTATCTGAAAGAGGAGCCGCACAGCAAATGAGAGAAAAAGACACGAGATAATTTTGCAATATTGGGGGACCAGGCGACAAGTCCCGAAGGACTTCCCCCCCGATGCTCAGGCCGCTCCAATCTTTTATTGATCTGGAGTAGCCCTTAGGATAAGGAGGTTTCAATGACACACAGATCAGCAGACAATTTCCAGAAATAGACAAAGTATCTGATTAGCTCATCAATAGATTTCCAGGTGTATCTGATTAACAATAATCAACAAGGATCTACATAAGTATCTAAGGAATTAAGGGAACTAAGGTGGGGATGCTTCAACTATTATAACCTAAATTAACTGAGTGGTTCCTAGATTAACTGGGTGGTGCACAGCCCTGACCTTTGCTAGGACTTTCAAGGGCTACTAGCTTTTGGGGGGTCTCTGTCTAAACTCAGCTAGTGAAGACAATGACTGGACTCCGGCACTATGCTATTTATTTTGTTCAAATTTTTGCCCATTGGGAATTATTTTAGGTTGTCTCTTCTGTCCCTTTGAGATGCCACCATGCTTTTGATTTGGGGGGCAATTTCTTACTTTCTGGTACTATAAGATGGTCCAGGTTTATCTTGTATCTTCCCTGCCCCAGCCCTGGAAGGCCTGGTTCTTTTTTTTGGAAAACACTGTGTGCTCATTGCTATTGAGATGTCATTTCTTTTAGGCCAGTGGTCGGCAAACTCATTAGTCACCAGAGCCCAATATCAACAGTACAATGATTGAAATTTCTTTTGAGAGCCAAATTTTTTAAACTTAAACTATATAGGTAGGTACATCGTTATTAACTTAATTAGGGTACTCGTAAGGCTTAGGAAGAGCCACTCTCTCAAGGGGCCAATGAGCCGCATGTGGCTCGCGAGCCGCAGTTTGCCAACCACTGTTCTAGGCCCATTCAGTAGACAGAACTAGGTTACATACAGATCTATAGAATAACTCATGTTTCCATACTTGCTTTTTAACAGACAACATATGTTAAAATGAAGAATTGCATCATTAACTAAATTTTCTAAGCATGATACCTAATTTTTAATTGTATCCACCAGTTATACAAAGCTTTTTGTTCCAATTCATCTAGTAAACTAAATATTCCCTGGTGTTAACTGGTTGGTTCTTACAAACTAAAAAGTGTTGCATTTCTATATTGTGCATTCTAAAGTGGATTCAAAGCTGACTGAACCCTTAAAAAGAAGCTAGAAATTCTCCTTCCAAGTTTTTAAAAAGTGCAAATAACACAGTTTTTATTTATGACACATATAATTTTTGGCAACAGAATTCCATAATCATGGAAATACTTCCAGGCATCCATTTCACAGTGCTTTTCCCATAGCACAAATTTCATTCAGACAATATTTACTTTCTCACTCATTGTGAGCATGTCACCTTTATCATGAAGTGACAGAGTAAGAGTATTTATCTTTTTTTTTTTTTTATCATGGTAAAACATATGTAACATAAAAGTTACCACTTCAACCATTTATAAGTATACAGGTTAGTGGTAATATTCACATTGTTGTGCAACCATCACTGTCCATTTCCAGAATGCTTCATCTTATAAAACTGAAAATCTGTACTTATTAAAAAACTAGAGGCCCGGTGCACGAAATTCTTGCACGGGGGTGGGGGAGTGTCCCTCAGCCCGGCCTGCACTCTCTTGCAATATGGGACCCCTTGCTCCTAACCACCCGCCTGCTTGCTCCTAACTGCCCACCTGCTCACTCCTTACCACTTGGCCGCTCCTTAGCGCTGCCGTGGAGGCGGGAGAGGCTCCTGCCACCGCTGCTGCGCTCGCCAGTCATGAGCCCAGATTCTGGCTGAGTGGCACTCCCGCTGTGGGAACGTACTGACCATCAGGGGGCAGCTCCTACATTGAGCGTCTGCGCCCTGGTGGTCAGTGTGCGTCATAGCGATCGGTTGTTCCGGTCGTTCTGCCATAAAGGTCGCTGGGTTTTTATACATACAGACAATCCCCCATTTACCTCTACCCCCAGCCCTCTAAGAAAGCACCATTTTACTTTCTATCTCTATGAATTTGACTACTCTAAGTACCTCATATAAATTGAATCAGTAATTGTCCTTTTGTGTCTGACATTTCACTTAGCTTAATATCTCCAAGGTTCATCCATATTGTAACATGTGCCAGAATTTCCTTTCTTGTTTCAGGCTGAATAATATCCCACTGTATGCATGTGTCACATTTTCTTTATCTATTTTTTTTGTCTATGGACTTTAACTTGTTTTTCACTGTTTGGCTATTATAAATAATGCTGCTATGAACATGGGTATACAAATACTGTTTGAGTCCCTGCTTTTACTTCTTTTGGGGATACACCCAAATTTGGTAATTCTATGTTTAATTTTGTGAAGACCTCCAGACTGGTTTCCATAGTGGCTGCACTATTTTACATTTCCACCTGCAATGTACAGGAATTCCAATTTCTCCACATCCTCACCAACACTTGTTATTTTCTGTTTTTGTTTTTAATAATAGTCATCCTAATGGGTGTGAAGTGGTGTCTCATTGTGGTTTTGATTTACATTTCCCTAAAGATTACTGATGTTGAGCATCTTTTCATATGTTTATTAAAGACTATGTCTATTCAAGTCCTTTGCTCATTTTTTAATTAGGTTGTTTGTTTTTGCTATTGAGTTGTAAGAGTTCTTTACATACAGTATTTTGGATTTTCATACCTTATTTTATATATATATATATATATTCTATTATTTTATTGGTTGCCTTTTCACTCTGTTGAGAGTATCCTTTCATGCAAAAATGTTAAATTTTTATAAGGTACAATTTTCTTATATTTGCTCTTGTTTTCCATGCTTTTGGTGTCATATCCAAGAAATCATTGCCAAAACTAATGTCACAAAGCATTCTCCCATGTTTTCTTCTAAAAGTTTTAAAATGTTTAGGTCTTCATTTTATTTTTAATTAATTTTTGTATGTGGTGTAAGGTAAAGGTCCAACTTAAAAGTACTTTAAAAATACAATGTTAAGTAGCAAGTTACTGACAGCTATTTCTCATGACAGTGAACTTGAAACTGTTTTGTTAAAAAACATGTAGAACTTAGCTTCACATTTAACAATTCTTTTTTAAAACATTTTTAAATTACAGTTGACATTCAATATTATATTAGTTTCAGGTGTACACCCCAGTGATTAGACAGATAACTTACTAAGCGATCATCCCAGTAAATCTTGTATCCATCTGACACCATACGTAGTTATTAGAATCTTATTGACTATATTCCCTATGCTATACTTTACATTCCCGTGACTATTCTGTAACAACCAAACTGTACTTCTAAATCCCTTCACCTTTTTCATCCATACCCCTAGCCGCCCTCCCATCTGGCAACCATCAAAATGTTCTTTGTACCTATGAGTCTGTTTCTATTCTGCTTATTCATTTGAATTTTAGATTCAGTTGTTGATATGTATTTATTGTCATCTTATATTTCATATTTTTTATCTTTTTTTTTCCTTCTTAAGGAAGACACTTTAACATTTTGTGTAATACTGGTTTGGTGGTGATGAACTCCTTTAGCTTTTGTCTGCAAAGCTCTTTATCTGTCCTTCAATTCTAAATGATAGCTTTGCTGGGTAGAGTCATCTGGTTGTAGGTCCTTACTTTTCATCACTTTGAACACTTCTGGTCAATCCATTCAGGCCTGCAAAGTGTCTGTTGAGATATCAGCTGACAGTCCTATGGGAGCTCCCTTATAGGTAATTAACTGCTTTTCCCTTGCTGCTTTTAAAATTTTCTCTTTGTCTTTAACCCTTTACATTTTATTTGTGATGTGTCCTGGTGTGGGCCTCTTTGGGTTCATATTGTTTGGGACTCTCTGCACTTCCTGGATTTGTATGTCTATTTTCTTCATGATGTTAGGGAAGTTTTCCATCGTTTTTTTCTGAAATAGGTTTTCAATTTCTTGTTCTTTCTCTTCTCCTTCCAGCACCTCCATGATGAAAATGTTGGTACACTTGAAGTTGTCCCAGAGACTTCTTACACTGTCCGCATTTTTTGGATTCTTTTTGCTGTTCTGATTTGGTGTTTTTGCTTCCTTGGATATTCCAAATCACTGTTCTGGTTCTTGGCTTCATCCACTGTACTGTTGATTCCCTATAAATTAGTCTTCATATCAGTTAGTGTATCCTTCACTTCTGATTGGTTCTTTTTATGGTTTTCATGTCCTTTTTATGCTGTTGATAGTCTCTCTAAGTTTTTCTACCCTTCCTCTAAGTTCATTGAGCATTCCTATAACCATTGAGCATTCTTATAAGTTATTTGAACTTTGCATGTAGTAGATTGCTTGTCTCCATTTGGTTTAGTTATTTTTAGGGAGTTTTTTTCTATTCTTTCATTTGGGACGTTTCTTTATCTTGTCGTTTTGGCAGCTTCTCTGTGTTTGTTTCTATTTTTCTGGTTAGAGTTGCTACATCTCCTGGGCTTAGTAGAGTGGCCTTATGCAGTAGGTGTGCTGCAGGGTTCAGTGTCATAGCCTCACTGATCACCCAAGCAGGGCACTCCAGGTGCACTCCCCCATCTTGCTGTGTGGGCTGTGTACACCCTCCTATTGTAGTTGAACCTTGATTGCTTTTAGCCCATCATTGGGAGGGATTTATCTCCACATTGATTGACTACAAGGACTGGCTGCAACCACTAACCACCATGGAGGATCAGCTGTGCGGACACCCACCCACAGAACAGGACTTACTTCTCTGGTGTCTTCTGAGCGCACCCCTTTAGTGTGTCACTTTTAGAGGTGGTTGGGTGGTACTTTGACTTAGTTTGAAGCTGTCCACCAGGTATGCTGGCTCTGGGGCCTCCCAGGAAGTGAAGGCCAAGTACAGTCACTACCTGTGTTCTGCCCAGGACCACCTGGCATGAGCTACAAAGCAATCTGTAGATGGCTGCTACTTTTGTTGGGGTTAGAGGTGCCTAGGTGAAGCCAAGCTGGGAACCAAGGCCAGCTGTTGCTAACACTAGACCTAGAGACACTTAGCAAAAGGTACAGGACATTCTGAGCCCACATGCTGCTTGTTTGAAAGATTTTAGGAAAGCCTGAAGCATGAGCCAAGACAGGCTATTTACATGGAAAAGCCACTAGAAACAGCTAGGGTGGGACCATAAGTTGGCTGGGGAGGGACTTCAGGGAATCACCAGTGGGGGGCAAACAGTGCAAGCCAGGTTGGTGGAAACTCAGATATGACACCCACCTGCTGGCTCTGCCAGTACTTTTGTCTGGTAGAAAGATGCTCCACTCCCCCCCCCCTCCCCGCCCGCTCTTGCTCTGATGCCAGCTAATTGAGTTCTTCCCCATATGTTCAGTGCTGGGGCTCAAAGGGAGTGAGTCAGTCAGAGTGCAGGTCCTTTCAGAGGAACTGCCTGGGCCCTGGCCGGGTAGCTCAATTGGTTAGAGCATTGTCCTAATCTGTCAAGGTTGAGGGTTTAATCTCTGATCAGGGCACATACAAGTAGCAGCCAATAAATGCATAAATAAGTGCAACAACAAATCTCTCTCTCTCTCTCTCTCTCTCTCTCTCTCTCTCTCTCTCTCTCTCCTTTCCCTCTGTCTCACTCCCTAAAATCAATCAATCAATCAATCAATAAATTTTTAAAAAGAGAGAGAAACTGCCTGGGACTCTAGCAGCCCTTTTTCTCCCACAACCACAACCCCTGCTGGTTTAACAGCCAGAAGTTATGGGGGCTTCTCTTCCTGGCACTGGAACCCTGAGCTGGGGGCCTGGTTTGGGCTGGGACCTCTCACTCCTCAGGGGACACTCCCGATTTTTATCTGCCACGTGTGGGTGTGGGACCAGCCTTTCCTCGTCTCCACCACTCCTACCAGTCTCGATGCGGCTTTTTCTTTAAATCCTAGTTGTAGGACTTCCATTCAGCTAGATTTCAGGCATTTCTGAATGATGCTTGTTCTGTAGTTTAGTTGTAATTTTGATGTCTCAACATTTTTTTAAAAATGCTTTTCCCTAAGACAATCAGTGGTATGGAAGATTTTCGTGTCACTTTCCATTTCACTACACTATCATTTGTATAAAGTCAATCTCAACAAAGACACTTTTAAGACCTTGAAGTACATAGAAAGTGAACATAAAACGAGGGTTTCATTTTTTTTTTATTTTTAGTAAACCTGGTGTATATGAACCTAACAGACTGCTGGAAGACCGGCTCTGGTGGCAGTTTATATTAAATATTGGGATATCTTATTTTTTCTTATTTTTAAAACAGAATTTTAATATAGTCAGAGAGCTTCTTTTTTTCTTCTCACAGAAGAGAGTAGGGTGGGTGATAGCCTGAGTCTGACTTTTAGTTTGCTTGTCCTGCCCTCTCCTCCTTGGACAATTGTCACAACTGCACTGGGGGATGGGCAGATGAGTCCCAGGCCCCCCTCCCCTGGAACCGCAAGGGGTGAATGGGGCCTGAGTGATTCATGGAATCGGTGGTAGTGCTGCTCTCCCAGTTGGCACTACCACCGATTCCATGAATCACTCAGGTCCTATTAACCCCTTAGGATCCCAAACCCTCAGCCCAAAACAGCTTGCTGGGAGTTCATCTATTTGCTTAACCTTCCCATAAATAAATATCGAAGACTCCGAGTTCTGGGGGCACCTGTCAGGATTTACAGTAGGAATTTGTTCACTGAACTTGCCCTTGGGATTGGCCTCTCCTTGTCAGTGTTGATAAGCATTCAAAAATTGCTAGGTGTTTTTGATTAATTGACATAAGTAGAAAGCTCCTGCTGGAACCTATGTATAGTATTTTGGCTGTCTATATATGTGACAAAATAGTGACAAGCCTTCTTATGGAACTCATTAGCGATAGCCCATGCAGAAAACTGCACAGTCAGAATGACGGCTACTTCTGTGTGTGCTGCTACGTATATGTGTTCAATGACACTTTTGAATCTGAGCAGGCTTGGAATTATTCTATTGTCATGCCTCTAGGCCTGCTTATACTTCATTTGAAAGGACAGCCAATTTTAGATAGTTTAGTGCAAGCATATTTATTTAAGCTGTCAGACAATCCATTGACTCATGCTGGATTTTCCTCAAAAACTCTTGGTACTTTTCTTATACTAGGATCTGCCAGGACACATATCAACACCCTTTCCCCCCCGGAACAATGCTGACACTCTTCTGGCTGAAAAAAATAAATTTTCTCATTTTGACTTACTCAGTTGGCAGATCCACCACATCTACATGCCAACTCAAATAGAAAAGAGAAAGGGGGCATATGGAAAGTGGAAGGGGATAAGGATTGTTTTCTAATTAATCAAGATATGCATATCAGCACTTCAGATCTTACTCCTAAAATAGCACTGTGCTCCACAAACTGACATTTGGGGCTTCAACCAGGAAGCTAAGCCTTTCTATAACAGCAAAGAAAAAGATGTTGATGTAAAAGTGCGGAATAAGTCGAGATCTTAGGTATTGCTCTCTGCTATGAATGCACTCTGGTGGGTTAAATACTACACTGATTCACAAAAATCTGTTTTCAAACCTGTTATTACCTCTGTGGAGCTAATTTTCCCATGTGTTTTCTGATAATACAAGGAAGATGCCTGAAGCACAGACACTTCCGTTTCATACATGATACACATAAGCAAAAAGGTAGAGGTCTGATCCGTTCAGGCTGGGGGATCAGGAACAATTTTGGGGAAGAGGGTACATGTGGGCTGGGACTTGAAAGAAAGAATGGTGGAAGGAGGGCATTCAAGGCTGAGGAAGTGCTTTGGGCAATAATGAGGGGAGCAGGTAAAGAGGTGCAGAGCGTCGAGAACAGCCCATATGACTGTCCAGGCTGCCTGGGATGTGGGGTGTGTAAAAAAGTCTAAGAAGGACGGTTGGAACCAGAATGCAGCTGCCCTTCGTGTGGGGGGTCCATTGTAGATTTTTGAGTAAAGGAGTGAAATGTATTTCTACCATTAGGACATAGGGTCCTAGTATCATGGCTCCTCTGAGGCCGAAGAGAGACCAATCTGGCGTGAAGAACCTCAGGAAACTTAGTGTTGATTTTATGGAGTTAGGCAGTGGCAAGGCAACATTCCAAGTTTAACTCTGAGAAGTGCATTTTGACAGAGCATCATATATAATACGATCTTATTTTCTAAAGGCACATTTTAAAATCTGCTCTCTGTTTATCTTCTCGTCATCTTGAAAAGTCATAGGAGCATTGTCAGGAGAAACAAGAGAGGCAAGCCTGTCAGCATGACCTTCCCCCAGTTAGGAGATGTTTATCTTTGTGTCATCCAGTAACATTTAATTCTTGGGGGACACTTGTCTTCCCACTTTCACTACCTGAACATTGTCAAATCCAGTTTGGAACCAAGTATCCCTAACATCTTGGCACCAAGGCCGTTGCTTGGTTCCATACATGTTTCTCCCAATTTCAGCTTTAGTAGATCAGATCCCAAGCAAAATCACATAAATATGCCTTATTGAACAGGGAAATAGGAAAGCAACAACATACTAAGATGAAATTGATTATGCATCAACACCTGCTAGCTCTATCCATTGATATTCTGGATATTGTGGCATCTTCTTAACATCCATTCCCCCTGCTCTTGGTAACCAATCCAATTTTATTTAAATAGCCACCTAAATATAGGAATGTGCTTTATTTAATTTTTTAAAATATATATATTTTTTATTTCAGAGAAGAAGGGAGAGGGAGAGAGAGTTAGAAACATCAATTATGAGAGAGAATCATTGATTGGTTGCCTCCTGCATGCCCCCCCACTGGAGATTGAGCCAGCAACCCAGGCATGTGCCCTGACCAGGAATCGAACTGTGACCTCCTGGTTCATAGGTCGACACTCAACCACTGAACCATGCCGGCTGGGCTATAGGTGTGTGCTTTAGAAGAAAAAAATTGCACCTTTGCATTGAAGAACTGAGTGTGTGGCTCATCTTATTATATAATCTCAGCCTCTGGCCATCACTCCTAACCAAGGATTGTCACAGGGGCCTATTTTGGGTAATAGAAAGTGAGGAAAGCTTTGCTTGGGCCTTCAGAGGCACTTCTGAAAGAATTAGGTGGCACCAACAATGATGGGAAAGCCAGGTGGAAACTGAACCTTATGGGAAACAATAGTTTTAGATACGATGATTTTTTATTCTCTCATTAAACAAATATTGCATCACCATTATGTACTGGGAGTCATGCTTCTGCCTTTCCTACACACAGACCAGCCGGAAGCCTAACACACAAATAGATAATGGCAATACGAAGTGGTGAGGGAAGTTCATCGTGATGTGCACAGTGTATTGAGAGAGAACCCATAACTGAAGGTGTCAGGGACGGTTACTGGCTACTAGAATGAACCTGAGAGCAGGGTTGGGTGGGCAGGATAGAAGGGGCGCTGTAGGTACGTGGGCCCACATGAGCCAATGCGTGAGGCACTCTCCTGAGGCATAAGGAGTGAAGATGTTTCGAAGCAGAGGTGCTTAGCCGAGCCAGCCTCTGCCGGCGCTTACCCAGCAGGTGAGTGACCATCCTTGAAGATATTACCAATGTAAGGGTCCAGACCAGACCAGCGGTTCTCAACCTGTGGGTCGCGACCCCTTTGGGGGTCAAATGACCCTTTCACAGGGGTCGCCTAAAACCATCAGAAAACACATATATAATTACATATTGTTTTTGTGATTCATCACTATGCTTTAATTATG
Organism: Myotis nattereri; assembly: GCF_964212035.1. NCBI lineage: Eukaryota > Metazoa > Chordata > Mammalia > Chiroptera > Vespertilionidae > Myotis > Myotis nattereri. The sequence continues at coordinate 56,767,423 of NC_138083.1, read as the reverse complement.
TTCCATTTGTAACAATGAAATTGGGGGTCACCACAACATGAGGAGCTGTATTAAAGGGACGCGGCATTAGGAAGGTTGAGAACCACTGGTCTAGACAAATAACTCAGACCTCCAAAATTACATGCTTTTCTTCTAGGGCAGCTGTGGGCAAACTACTGCCCGCGGGCCGGATCCGGCCCGTTTGAAATGAATAGAACTAAAAAAAAAAAAAAGACCGTACCCTTTTATGTAATGATGTTTACTTTGAATTTATATTAGTTCACACAAACACTCCATCCATGCTTTTGTTCCGGCCCTCCGGTCCAGTTTAAGAACCCATTGTGGCCCTCGAGTCAAAAAGTTTGTCCACCCCTGCTCTAGGGGAGAAAGAGTTTTAGGTGGGGAAAAAGAAATAGTTCCTACTGTGTGTCAAAAAGTGTGTTAGATGTTTTCCATATTTTGTCTCATTTAATAATCATAACAATCCCCATTATTAAAAAGATGCATTTGAAATTCTGACAGGTGAAATCATTTTCCTAAGGTCACAGAGCTGGCAAGCGGTGGGTCAGGGATCCGAAGCTAGGTCATCCTGGCTTCAAAGCTCAACTTAGTTTTGCTCATGTAGAATCAGCTTGAAACTTTGGTTTGAATGAAAGCACTTGGTATTCATTATAAGAAGGAGAAATTGGCAAATGCTATTTTAAATGCTTTGAACAATTCTCTGGAGAGCACATTTAATACCCAAAGGCAAAGCAAAAATGTATATTAATAAGAACACAACCATTCAAAAGGCAATTGTTCACCACCAGTTCCAAAAAGAATAAAAGGAGGGGAGTTCAATTTCCCCAATTTCTCTTGCCAAGTGCTCAGACTCCAAGTTCCCCTCACTGCTCTTTCTTCACCTCTTCTCCTTACACGTTACACATACACGTTCTACGGTACAGCTTCATTCCACAAGATGTAAGTGGTATTTATAGGAAATGCTGATCACTGCCAACAAGTGAATACTCACATTAAACACGATTTAAAACAACCTTCTCTCCAGTTGTTTATAATAACCTCTTGGAAGTTCGAAATTAAAATCTGTAACCCATCCAGCCTTTTTCCCGCCTTGTGTGTTACACAAAGCCAAGAACTTACCCTTGAACATACTTCATCTTCCTGGCCCACCACCCTGACATGCTCTGTAGCTAATTATCTCGATCCCTAAATATTAGTCCTTTCTCTTGTCTTCTCTGGTTTCCTGGACATGATTCACCCTCCCTGGGTATTTCATTGTTTATGTCAATGAACAAACTCTTTGTCCCTTAAACAGACTCTTTTCTCTTTCCTTGCTCTATTTTCCCTCAACACCTTTTCAGCAAAATGTGCACAGAACTTCTCTTCTTGCATAAGAAGAGTTGCATAAATTGAGAGATTCTAACCTCCTCATGAAAAAAGACAAAGCCATGGAGACCCAGAGACATGATGAGATTTACCTCAGTTCACACAGCCAGAAAGAAGCTGAAGCAAATCAAGAAGGTAGGACCTTGGATTCTAGTTCGAGGCCCGTTCACCACCCTGCACCGCCACCACCGATTCACATCCAGCTACTTGTCAGTTTGGTATCAGAATATATCTTCCCAAAGCGGAGAGTAGGTTCCACTTTCATTTTTCAAGTGACACACAGCATCGTGGAGTCCATGGTGGTTTGTACCATGACCCAAACGCTGCCTGTGTGCTCGTTATTCTGCAACAAGGGCTTCTAAACCAGGCTGCCTTCCCAGAGCTGTCCTTGCCAAGCTGTTCACCAGTCTGTGCCACCCCTCTCCCCAGTACATTTTAAGGGGACAAGGTTTTAGCCTAAACATTTCAGAGAGAGAGAATTATAAAGGCACTGTTTGTGAGGGTGGGTGGGCTGGGTGGGCCTTCGAAGGCAGGGCCCAGAATTGCTACACTATGCAAATATTTTATTGTGGAGGATCTGGGAGAAATGTGGCAAAAAAAAAATTGCTTTATTCCAATTGTCTTAAGATTCTTTGAGGCTTTGAAATGAACAGCAAACCACTCAGAAAAAGGAACCACGAGAGGCAGGATGTTCTTTAACGTGGCATGCAACACTGCACAAAGCTACCTTCAGGACACTGTGGGACACTTACGTCCTGACCCCTGCCCTGTGTGGCCGTAGTCTCCTCTGGGCCTTTCGTAGCCGGAGATGCTTGTATGTACTTGGAAACAGAGGGTGAGCGTATTGACATCCAAGGAGGTGGTGCTGGTACTGAAGGAAAGCCCCAGCTCCTGGGTCTGGTAGAACAGGACGTCCAAAACTCAGCCAGGAGGAATCAGAAAATCTGAACAGGCCAATAACAACTGATGAAATGAAAGCAGCAATAAAAAAAAACTCTCAGCATGGATTTACAGGGGAGTTTTACCAAACATTCAAAGAAGATCTAACACCTGTCCTCCTGAAACTATTCCAAAATGTCCAAAAGGAAGGAACACTTCCAAGTTCTTTTTATGAGCCCAGCATTATCCTAATTCCAAAACCAGATAAAGACACTACCAAGAAAGAAAAGTACACGCCAATATCCCTGATGAACATAATGGTAAAATCCTCAACATAATATTAGCAAATAGGATCCAGCAATACATTGAGGAGATCATACACCATGACCAAGTGGGATTTATTCTGGGGGTGCAAGGCTGGTACAATATTCACAAAGCAATAAATGTGATATATAACATAAACAAAACGAAGGATTAAAATCACATGATCATATCAATAGATGCAGAAGCATTTGATAAAATCCACCACCCCTTTTTTTTAAAATAAAAACTCTCAGCAAAGGGGGATAGAAAGCCTCAACATAATAAAGGATAGATATTACAAACTTACAACCAACATACTCAATGGGCAAAAACGAAAAGTGTTTCCCTTAAGTACAGCAACAAGACAGGGCTGTCCCCTTTCACCACTCTTATTCAACATAGCACTGGAAGTTGTAGCCACCTGGCTTAGTTCCTGGGCTTACTCCCATGTGGGAAAGTGGTCTGCAAAGTGCAGAACTTTATGTCTAAAGTGTAACTGTAATCAGATGACGGCGAGGAACGTCGGGTGCTGGGACCTGGGTGTTAATTCTTGCTCTAGTTGTACAATAACAGGAGACAATCACGTAAGCTCCTCAGGCTTGTTGACTCATGGCAAAAGGCAGAGTTTGCCTAAGTCTTTTCTAAAGACACTTCCAAAATGAAAATTCTATTATGTTAGAAAATAATCTTTACATTCTACTCTCGTGTTTAGTTTTTCTCATATAATGAAAAGACTGAGTCTTTGACTTTATGGGCTATATGTGAGGGAGAGGGAGAGGGGCCATGTGGGAGGGAGTGTTGGGAAGCATGAGGGAGGAGATGAGGGTGGGGAGAAGGGGAGAGGAAATTAAAAAGAGGAAGTGATAATACAACGGAATAATATATTGGAAAAACATACCGCCCAGAATTGAGGACCCCTGATTACACGTTCTGAGAAGACAGGAACCCCACATGTGCAGTGGATATGATGCCTTGACAAGCCCTGCTTTGGTTGTGGGTGAATCAGACTTAACCTCCTCCTACCCTCATCTATACCAAGAGCTTTATCGGCATGCAGAGACCTGATTTTGGTGTAGTCTTTGCTTTTTCAATTTGTTTGAGAGAGAGAGAGAGAGAGAGAGAGAGAGGGGGGGGGGAAATGACGTTTATCTATTTTAGATACAGTGGCTTTGATGAGTGAAGAACTTGTTGGGAATAATTACAGTCAAATCCACATTGAACTATGGACAATTTTCTACTGAAATAGATTTCTTTGTACTGTTCCTAATTAAAATTCTGTCTCCTGGGATTTAGCTTCAAAGTTTGTATTTTCTCCTTGTGGATGCCGAAACATCATGTTATGATTAGTATCTGGAAAGTAAAAGATCTGACTGAATCTAGCTGGGTCCTCACAGGCGATGGACAGTAGGACATCAGAGATGACACTATTTGGTTAGGAAGTTCAGACAAACCTGTGCATTCATGCAAATGCAAGAAAAGGGGAAGGAAGGAAGGAAGGAAGGAAGGAAGGAAGGAAGGAAGGAAGGAAGGAAGGAAGGAAGGAGGGAAGGAAGGAAGGAAGGAGGGAGGGAGGGAGGGAAAAAGAGAGAAAAGAGAAGAAAAGAAGAGAAAAGAAAAGAGAAAAAGCTATTCTTTGGAAGTGGGATTTTTGTCATGGAAACTGTTTTTCTTTTCTGCATTATTTGTTTTGAACATTGTCAATGTCTAAGATTCAGTTCATTTTAGTTTTGTAATGAACTTTGCATAGTTGGTACTTAGTTTCCTATGAATGCTCTCAATCATGGGAATGTGACTACATTGTAGGTTTCTGATTCTCAGGGGCTGTATTTCAAAGCCCTGAGTTTTCTGCTGAAAATCCTGCTCAGAAGAACTGACTTTGATGCCTCATTTTGCCATTTAGTCATTAAGGCAGCGTTCTGAAGCTTGACTTACTTTTAGGCACGTTTAAATGACTTTAATCTTGTATTATTCGAGTGTATGACTCACTAAAGATAGACAGGTTTTATTACTAATGGCCTTCTTTCAGATGACAAAAGGGGAAGGATTCTGCATATGGACAAAGTGCAAAATGAGCCTAAATCTCTTAGAACATCATCACCTCTGCAGAGACTTCTGGACTCTCCAGGGAAACTGTACCCTTCTTTTCTCCCCTCGTCAGTGCACTACGTTGAGACAATTTGGTATCTGTCTGTCTCCACACTGGACAGTCAAATCCCCTAGGGGCTTTCTAGCTATCCTGACAATGAGTGACTATGATCTGAGTAAACTTTCTCCATACGAGATTTGTCTAGCAGTCTTTGTTTTATCTCTAGCATGATCTGTGATCAGTGAATAAAATAATGACATCATTTGACGTTATGCTTAGACACACCTTTTATCTGATAACCAAGATTTCATCCTGTTGAACCATAGCGAATTTAATAAACATCATCTCTCTTCCTTATCCAACTAAAATGATGCTTTGAATGATGCTTTTCTTCAACTCCCAAAGTCGGCAACAGTGTTTCTAATCTTGCCTTACGGTTCTTTTCACAATATGATTTGTGTTTTTGCTTCTTTGGTATGTGGTGGCTCCAACTGTGAAGATTTATATTGCCAAGGTTGCTCCAACTTCGCCATCCGATCAACCAGGCAGGACGTATGTCAGGACCAGGGTCACAAAGGTGGCAGAGGGGTTTGATGTCATGTCAGGGAACTCACCTGAGAGTGAAATTTGGTTTGCATCTCTAAGCAGATTGGTGTAGGAGAAAACGGAAGCTGACCGTTGGGGAGAAGCAGTGGGTCATAGAATCAGGCAGGTCTAGACTCAGCGCTGAAAGGAATCACTGAGTCCACCCAAGCACTGATCCCTCTACAGCGTCCCCCCCGCTGTGCCTGTGATGAGTAGTAGCCTGACAGCCAGAGCCCAGACCAAGCGCTAAGGTTAGCTAGCCCTTGAAAGGGTAAGCAGCTGATCAGAAACCAGTTCTCTATGGGACATATTATTGCCCTGATTTTACACTTGATTCAGAGAGGTTGAGCAACTTGCCCAATGCCACTAGGCTGATCAACAGCATAACTGGTATTCAGATTCAGGCGTGCATGACACCAACGCTCATGCTCTGACCCCTGAGCTAGTGACGCTGAGCAGCTCCCTCCTACTAGGGCCACCCACTTTAGAAGCATGTGTAATTTATTGTTTTACACAGCCCTTTTATTCAAATAGTTATTTTATTCAAATAGCACCTTTGTTGAAAGATAGTCAACAGAATATCAAGACACTAGTAGTTATACCTGAATCATTTTGAATGTACCACCCCAAATTTTATATTTATAAATGCTCAGCAAACACATGAAAAACACCTCTGTATGCTGCGAACAACCAAAGTCACTGTATTAGAAGATCCAGAAACTTCAAAAATGATTGCCAAAGAGGATTTCAACTAAATGAATATCCATTCTTTTAAAGAGGCAAGAAAATATGATTATTTACACATTCTTAAGATAGTCACTTTATCAAAAAGATTATAAAATAATGTTGAAGAGGCTGAAAAAAATGTTTCAAATGATTTTAGCAACAAAAATTTTTATCCTATATAATAAAAGCCTAATATGCTAAGTGTCTGGTCAACCGGTTGGCCATTCAACCAATCAAAGCATAATATGCTAAGATATACTAAGGCCACTCAACCACTTGCTATGATGTGCACTGACCACTAGGGGGCAGACAGTCGACTGCTCAACCACTTGCTATGACATGCACTGACCACCAGGGGGCAGACACTCTGACCGATAGGTTAGCTTGCTGCTGGGGTCTGGCTGATCTGGACTGGAGGAGAGGAGCCGGACACGCATTGGAGCCCTCCCGTGGTCTCTCCCCAGCTGGCCAACCTCCCACGTCTCTCCCCGGCCCTGACCATGCACCAGTGGGGTCCCTTGGCCTGGCCTGTGCCCTTGCACAATCCCAGATCCCTTCGGGGATATCAGAGAGCCGGTGTCAGCCTGATTCCACAAGCTAGGCTGAGGGACCCACTGGTGCATGAATTCATGCACTGGGTCTCTAGTTAGTTTATTAAAAAACATGAATAAGAAAAGAAAGAGGGAGAAAGGACTGTTTTGTTCTAAAAAAATTCGGAAAAATTTCCAGACTTAAAAAAAAACCTTTAGTGAGAAAATATCCCTCTCTCTCTAACACACACACACACACACACACACAGATTCTTTTAAACATTTTCACATTTTTGGATATGAGTTGAAGTTGGAAATAATACACATTTAATTAGGGAAAATTACGTGACTATATTCTAGTAATCTTATAGTTTTATAGCTAACAGAACTAAAATTGCATTCAGGGCTAAAGATAAAAGCCAGCAGAATTTAAATTTTATTTTTAGAAGAAAGTCAGTGCATATATAAAGACTAATAAAACACCCCTAATGAGCACCAAAGTTTTCTATCTTAGAGTATTCACCCTCAAATATCAAACAGATCTCAACCACCTTTGAGAACAATGAAGGGAACACAGTCAAATCCATCCATTCTGGCAATTCACACCAGCCACCTGAAATTCTCCAGTTCACATCATTTCTCCTACTCAGCAAGGAAACTGGAGCACTGCTGTCTATGGTCACTGCACCTGCTTCCAACAAACCCCCATGGGAATCCTGCTGCTCAGACAATGTGGGGAAGTGTAAAAGCAAACACTCCCAGGACAGACAGCCATGAGTTTGAGTTATAGTTCTGACCCTAATCACCTGTGGGTCCTTGAATAAGCTACTAAACCTCTCAGAGCCTCAGATTTCTCATGCTAATAAATTCCTGGCCAGTGTGGCTCAGTTGGTTGTCATCCCATGCACCCAGAGATCACTGGTTTGATTCCCAGTCAGGGCACATGCCCAGGCTGTGGGCTTGATTCCCAGTAGAAGGCATGCAGGCGGCAGCCAATCAATGTTTCTCTCTCTCTAAAATAATATATAAAAGCATAATTTAAATGGGAGTAATAATAATCATACTCACAAAGCATTCAGCAAATTGTTTGCTCAATTATATAATCAATTAATGTTAGATAGCTATCCTTTTTATTTCTAGAAGGTAAGACCCTAGAAGAGTGTGTGTCTTTATTTTTCACACTAAGCAAAGTGTGAATTCAGCCCAGAGAAGTGACTGGGTGCAGGTTAACTGACTGTATTCTGGCAGCCCTCTGTAGCTTGGTGGTAACTGTAGACACCGTTTGGGCTGGATCTGAGTCTGGGAGGGAATGGGGTTGGTGAAGGCCATTTTGTCCTCACTGACCTACGTTATCAGTGGGTTGGCATTTGCTTTTTCCATGGAAGATGCCTCATTTTCTTTATAGGAGTTTGCTTTATAATTGCTCAATGCTTCTCTGGCTCATGCTTACTGAGTGTTTTCCTTCAGCACTTATACATAGCATTTTTCTTGCTTAATTGCTTCCCCCAAATGCTAAGATCCCACTGTGTCTTATAACTACTGTGTGCTTGGTTCCTAAAACATGAATGTTTGCTGAATGAATGGCAAATTTTAGTAGGCCATGAATGACTTGAACCAACTTTCAGTTTGTTTAGATTGCGTGCTACTTACAGCTTGAAATCTCCAGCACAAACCTGAAAAGTTTGGGGCAGCCAAGCCAGGGAGAAATTGAAATACAATTTCTGATTTCTAAAATAGGTCAATTGTACCACATTAATTAAGATCTCCATTGATGAGGTTTTAAAAATCTTTAAAATAATAACAATAACATAAATCCAAACAACTGCAAATAAAAGATTCCCATTGGAATTAAACTATAATCAGGTACTTTCAATAAAAATATAAATACTACATTAAAGTATTAAAAGTAATTGTGTGCAATATATGCTTGAAGTAAGGTACATTTACCTGATAGTCTTCTTTTACCTTTTGTTTTTAGTCTAAAGCAACAGCAACAAAACAAAAACCCAGAATAAACTAGAAACATTTATTAAAGCAACCATCAATTATACTACCATTATATTTTCAGACCTCAAACATTTAAAGATTTACTGATGTTAGCTATAAATAGTAATTTACGTGTGAATTATAGTTAAAATACACATTCAAGGCATAACAATGGCAGAATGATGAACCTGATAGAACTCTTACAGGTCATCCAATCTAACTCCTTCATTTATCAATGAGAAAGCAGAAGACCTAATGGGAAAAAAAGGTTTACGTGCATTTAATTAAAAAAATTTCAACAAGCATTCTTTGGGTGCATACTATATGTCAGATTTCGTGTTAGATATTAAAAAATAAAATGTTATTTGTTCTCAAGGAGTTTGCAGCCTAGTTAGGAAAACAAATGTATGCAAACAATGCCAGTTAGAGGCAAGGAAGTACACGCCACCCATCATAAGGCCAGAGTAAAGGTGTGAATATACAATTCTATTCCAGGGAAGTGAAGAATGTACACAGACAAAGATCACCTCTCAGAACAAGAGTTCATTACAAATGAAATTAAATAAATGGGATAATCTTTTTAAAAAAATCTTTAAGCTAAGTATCAGGATTGCTCACAAAGCTAAATGAAGGCATCATAGACATACTAACAGTCTGAACTATTATAACACAGATAAATGAAAATAGGTAAATAGGAAGAAAAAAATTAGAAATCTTGAAACTGAACAATGTATTCATTCAAATTTATAGAAGTCTTTAGAGGAGACAATCCTTATATGGATACAAGAAACTAAAGATAGTATTGAGGAATTCACCCAGAATCCAATGCAGAGACAAATACACAAATAATATGTGTTATTTAGAAATATGCAGTAGAGAGACTTCAATGTAAATCAGGTAGACATTCCAAAAGAACAGAATTAACAGAATTTGAGAGAAAGCAATATTCAAAGAGATAAATGGCTGAGAATTTTCCAGAAGAGTAACAAGAGATGAGTTCTTACATTGGAAGTTCACTGCTGGTACCAAGCAGATAAATACAAATAATTTTGTACCTAAACACATTATAATTGAAACCACAGAATCTAAAGGATAAAGAGAAAATTCAAAGATCCTGTCAGAAAATACAGAGCAAAGGTGAAGAAATAGCAATTAGACTGATAGCAAACTTTTTTTCAGCAACAATATATATATGTCAGAAGCTAAATTGTTGAGAGATAATACTTAGCAAATTAAAATTCTATGATAGGTGGAGACAGCAAATAGAGTCGGAAGAAGTCTGCCTCCCTTCAGTACTCATGTGATGGAGATTACATAAATATAGTAGCTACCAGACACCCCAAAAGTATAACAAATATCTACCACAATTCTTAATTCAACCAATGGCAAAAAGTGAGGAAATTACAGATAAGTTAGTATTCAATTCACAAGACTGGAAAAACAACAGAGTTAAACCAAGGAAAGGAAAAGAAGAAAATAATAAAGGTAAGAGCAGAAGCAGAATAGAGAAAGAAAACAAAATAAAAATAGATAGATGAGCAACGCCAAAGCTGTTTCTCTGCAATAGGCAAACTTCTAGCAGCTAGAAGGTACAACTAAGACCCGGAACAAGAAGAGGTATAAATACGGAGATGAGATTTTTAATAATCATAAGCGGCCATTACGAACTTCATGCCAGTAAACTTGAAATTGTACATGAAAGGGAAAGGTTTTGAAACGTCTATTAAGCAATCGTATATTTGTGTCTTGAGCTCATAAAAGTCCAGGCAGGAAACAGAGGTCCTCAGAAACGCACCGTTGTTCAAGTCTTGGGAGCAGGGCTGATGGCAGAATCCTTCCGAGCATCGTTCTTTTGAAGCAAGGCAGATAAGTGAGAGGTGTCACAATGAAGACCAAAGGAGTGACGGAGTTCGTGGGAGAATCAGAGAGATGTGACGACGCCTTTCCGAGGGAGGAGAGAGGTTCAAAAGTTGAGTGGTCAATAGAAGAGAAGTTAGATGAACCAAGGAGGGAGTGAGCGCAAAGTACCCATTGGATCTGGCCGTTTTAATGGCTTGAATGACCTTTGTTATAGCCGGGCCAGCGCCACCGTGTGGCAGCAGACAGGTAGCGGATGTTTAAAGAAGAAACAGATTCTACTAGAGACCCTGCAAGTGAAGAGGACTTCAGGAGCTTGGCTCTGACGAAAAGTGAAGGAAGTAAAAGAGGAATCCACAGGAAGAGAGAGAGAGGAGGGAAAGAAGCAATAATAGATGGGGATGGGGTTTGAGAACAGGTGGAAGGAGAGCGCTGAATGGCAGATAAGATACCTTGTCCTGTAACAACAGAGGGAAGTGGTGCGGCCAGGTGTTGAGAGATAAGTTGTAGCAGGCACAAAAACAGGGGAGTGTGCAGGAACTTGGAGGGGATTCCTGCCAGATAACCTCTGTTTTTCTGTAGAGAGGAGATAAGGTCATCTGCTGAGGGTAAGGGGGTGGGTGTCAAGCAGGGTCCTTGAGAGAAAGGTCAGAAGTAGCTGGTAGGAAAAAATGGGGAAATGGGCTGCCCAGAGCATGTACAAGGGCTTTGAGGGACGTGTAGGGTGCCAGCAGAGCTATGATCTGTGCTGGGACCAGGCCCCTGGGTGCTCACTTGAGGGCATTTTCTTTACAGCACATTAAAATCTAAGATTCTAATATGTTGTAAAGATTTTCAAAGATTTCATTAGCCATACTTTCTGCATAGAAGAGATTGAATAGAATTGTTATAAAATTCCGTCTCAAGTTTTTCATTCAGTCAAACTGCAGTTACTGGAAAATCATATTCAATTTGAAATGTGCTTGTTTTGAATACATTCAAAATGGTCTTAATCTTGATTGTCTTGGTCTTTAAAAGTTATGGAACTTTTAACTTCTGTGGTTTAGCTTCCATTATATTGTATATACTAACTATTCTAATTGTGTATGATTGGAAATCCACAACTTTTAAAATTTATAGAACAGATAAACTTAATGGGCCATGTGACCATTTCACTAAGCATAAAAGCAATTAACAATGAACAGCTTTCAAATTCAGCAAAATGTCTATGAACATAAAAGACCATATTTAATAAATTATTTGTAGTTCTGTTGCTCTTATTTTTAAATTCTTGCCCAAGGATATGTTTATTGATTTTAGAGAGAAAGGAAGGGGAGGAGGAGAGAGAGATATCAATGTGAGAGAGAAACATCAATCAGTTGCCTCCTGTACGTGTCCTGATCTGGAATTGAATCTGAAACCTAAGTATGTGCCCTGACTGGAAACTGGACCGTCAATCTTTGTGGTGTATAGGACGATGCTCCAACCAACTGAGCCACCTAGCCAGGTCCTGGCGCTCTTTATTCTTAAGTAAATCTCTTAAGACATTGATGTACACTATTCGCATGTGCTAAGAACGCACATTCAAGGTAAAGAAAAATTTAAACTCAAGAAAAATGTATTGTCTCAATGAAAGATATAAATACCGAAAGTGGAAGGAATTACTGGATCTTAACCTTAAATAAAAATGTAGTGTAAGGTATTTGTGGGAGTCAATAACTCCAATGAAAATGGCTAGTTATTTATAAGAAGTAAGGAGTAAAATTAAATTCTGCCAGTCTTGAAAGACTATAATATCAACAGAAAGTACCACATAGGAATAAAACTATACTGTGAGACCTCACCAATCTTGATCCACTTATTTGGAATTTGTAACAATTTTGACAAAAGCTTAACAACAGTTTACCTTTTCACCATTATTAATCAAATTATAATATAAACAATATTTATAAAGTTAATGTTTAAATTACTTTAGAGAACAAATTATGTTCAAGCACTATACTTACTAACAATGTACATGTGAATTATAAATATTTTAATCTATCCTTAAGGTAGTTCTCTTTAGGATATCTACTATTTTTGTTCTTCTTTGATTTTAAAAATTAAACTGTCTCTTTAAATTAATTTTACTACTCTTCCCTACTCAGCCAAATGGTTATTTCATATAAAATAATTGACAAAAGGTATTTTACCTATGTTCAATTTGGTCTTCTATTTTACTTTAAAAAGCAAAATGAAAGATAATAAATTAACTAATTAGGAGAAAAATTAGTGCAATTTACTGAGCTTCTCCTAAGTGGTAGGTAATGTGTGAGATATTTTAAATTATTATCTCTAATATCTCCAGATATTGTAAGATAGTTATTTTTGCCCTCATTCCTCAGATGAAATCGATACTCAAAGATAAGTGATTTTTCTGAAGTCCCAAGTATTTTCTGAACCTAATAAGTAAGATAATGTGTATCAAGGGCAAAGCATAAGGTCTAGAACATAGAAAAACAATAAATATCAACTATGGCTATTGTTATTACTATAAGGAAGAGCTCATTTTAAAGGTAGGTGAGGATTGATGAACAGATAAAACAGCTCCTCTATCTTTTGGATCTGTTTTAATTGCATTTGAATATTAATTCATTTATTCATTCAACAAACATTTACTGAATGTTATACTATGTACCAGGAACGTGAAACATGGACAAAGATATACTTTTGAGGTAGTCCATATTTTAAAAAGTGATCAGCCACAAGTAAATATATATATGTATATAAATATATATACAAATCAGTGATCAGCTACAAATATATATTTTTGTATATTGTATGCATATTTGTATATATACATTTGTAGCTGATCACTGTGAAGGTTGGAAATTCAGACATATTTTGGATGGAGATATCTACACATATTATCTCCATCCAAAATATGTCTGAATTTCCAACCTTCACTTTTTCTATGTGTTTATTCTGTACTCAAACAGTATTTATGTGTATTTCATGTTAGAGCTTTTGAGCTGAAAGAGACCTTGGAAATGATCCAGTCTAAAAACCTTTCATTTTACAGTAAGAATACTTGGGCCTAGAGATGTTAGAGGCCCATCCTACATCAAACAGGAACCTAATAACAGAGTCAAATTCTACTGATCACCCGACTGTGATTTTTTTCACATGAACACACTTCATTTTCACCAGAACAAATGAATGAGAAAAAAAAAGAAAGATGACACCGAAGCAAATCCCTCTCATCTGTGTTACTACAAAAGACACATATTAGGGCAAAAATCCTATATAATAAAACCCTAATATGCAAATCGACCAAATGGTGGAATGACCAGTTGCTATGATGCTCACTGACCACCAGGGGGTAGATGCTCAATGCAGGAGCTGTCCCCCCTGGTGGTCAGTGTGCTCCCACAGGAGGAGTGCAGCTCAGCCAGAAGCTGGGCTCACGGCTGGCGAGCGCAGTGGCAGTGGTGGGAGCCTCTCCTGCCGCCGCTGCAGGCAGGTGGTAAGGAGCAAGGGGTCCTGGACTGTGAGAGGGATGTCTGAGTGCCTGCATAAAAACCTTTTAAATGTAGGCCCATAGTCCGAAATGTCCAGGTGTTATACATCTGAAGCCTAATAGGAAAACAATCATGGACATTTTGGAGTTGGAACAGAATAACTGGTCATCTTCCCAGGTCATGATGAGAAAATTTTGGCTTACTCGTTGACTTTCCCGGGTCCCCAAGCTGAGACCGAGGGGACACATTTTCTATATGCCCATTTCCACTGATGAGTTCAAGGCATCTTTGCAGCTTTGACTCAGTCATTTCGAACCATACATTCTCCTCTTCTTTGCCTTTCACTTGTCTACTGGAGCCTCAACTCCTCCCAGAGCTCTTGACTAGAGAAATCTTGGTGAGTTGGTCTGTTGTAACCACAACCTTCAGCCCTGTATACTCCAGAGAGGGCTCAGAGGAGGGGCCAGGTCGTCACCTTTGGGACCCACTGGCATTAAGTACCTTCATATCATTGTACAACCATCGCCACCCTCCAGCACTCCCTTCATCTTGCAGATATGAAAATTTGTACCTATTTTGTTTATCCAATCATCCACTGGTGGACACTTTGGTTGTTTTTACGTATTAGCTATTGTGGATAATGATGCTATGAACATAGGTACACAAACACCTATTCAAGTCCCTGTTTTAATTATTATGGTCCAGAAGCAGTATTGCTGGATCATATAGTAATCCTATGTTTAATTTTTTTGAGAAACCACCATACTGTTTTCCACAGTGATTGCATTATTTTACATTTCTACCAGCAATGCTCAAAGGTTCTAATTTCTTCACATCTTCACCAGCACTTATTTTCTGTGGTTTTTAACTTTTTATTATTTTTTTATAATAGTCATTCTAAAAGGTGTAAAGTGTAATGTACCTCATTATAGTTTTTTTAAAGCATAACCTTTATTATTATTAATTAAGAAATCAGGTGTTTTTTTCCCCCCATTGATTTTGAGAGAGAGTGGAAGGGAAGGGGACAGACAGAGAGAGAAACATTGATATGAGAGAGACACCTCGATTGGTTGCCTCCCACACAAACCCTGACCAGGGTAGGAGATAGAGCCTGCAAACAAGATAGGTGTCCTTAACGGGAATCGAACTCAGAACTCTTCAGTCCTCCGGGCGATGCTCTGTCCACTGAGCCAAACCAGCTAGGGCTCATTATAGTTTTGATTTGCATTTCTCTAATGATTAGTGATGTTGAGCATTTTTTATATGCTTATTGCCCATTTGTGTATCTTCTTTTGGAGAAATGTCTATTTGAGTCTTTGCCCATGTTTGAATTGAGTTGTTTTATTGTTGTTATAGAAGTTCTTTACATATCCTACATATTAACTCCTTATCAGATATATGGTTTGCAAATATTTTCTGTAGGTTTCTGAGAATATTTGCAAACCCCATTCTGTGGGTTGCCTTTTCACTCTGTTGATAGTATCCATTCATTCACAAAAGTTTTTAATTTTGATGAAATCCAAGGTATCTATTTTTTCTTTTGTTGGCTGTGTTTTTGGTGTCATATCTATAATTTATATTTTTTTAATGATTTTTTTTTCAATTCAAACACTGGAGCCAAAATTCCCTCCACTTTCAAAGAAATTGATGGACTTACTCCATCCTGATATTGGTTAGTAAGCTCTGGGCTGAGAACCCATATCCCCGGCTCCCTTCAGGGACTCTGCCAGGCAAGGCAGGTATCTTAGTGAGAGCTGGAGCAAGTCTCAGAGTAACCTTCAGGGACCCTGTGGTTTCATCAACCGCTAAAGTGAAAAGGAAAAAAAAGTGCCAGTTTTTGTATTTTTCTTTGCCAGTCACGTACAAGTTTTCCCCTAATGTTCAAAAAAGAGAGCTTCTGGAATGGACAGTCTGTGAAATATTTTAGAATGTATTCATTTCTGGGCACTGCCTTTTACTAGAGCAAAGAGTTTCCTGTTTAGAAATGAATCAATGGGTTGGTTACACCGCGTTACCAAGCCCTTAGGAGAGGAAATCTGTAAAACTGTAGCCAGAATTGTAGTGCTTTTCGTGAAGTTACTAGTACCTGGCAACCTTTCATTTATCTCATAGCTGTTGAAGAAAGTTCCTCTGCACCCCCCCTCCTCACAGCTCCACTCACCACTTCGTTTATGTTTTAAAGCAATAAAGCAATGGGTCTGCATGGGGGGCGGGGGGGGGGATTTCTAAAAGAAAAGATAACATGATGGGCCACAATGAAAGGAATTTGCCATGAAGCCAGATCCCTTTCCTAGTAAAACAGGGTCGGCGGTGGGAGTAAGGGTGACGTTTCCAACCGAGCGGAGTGTGGTGCGTGTTTTGGTCTCTGCCTCTGCCTCTCTCCTGGAAGGTTCAAGAGTGGTAATTCTGCTCCGAGCACTGCAGGGACCGCGTGGAAATGCCTTCGGATTTAGGGACAGCTCTGCCCGGGTGACAGTGAGCACGCTCCTCCGCAGCTGCCCTGTTTCCTTCGGTCAGCGAGCGGACTGGAACTCGGAACCCCGAGGACGGTTCCCCCCGGTTTAACCCTTCCTGCCCCAGAGCCATGTGGGGACCACCACATCCTGCCACCCCGTGCCACTGCTGCTCCCCAACTCTCTCTCTCTCCAATCCTGGGTAGATTGGGGTCTAGCAATAAGCGCAGGAGCAGCACCTTCCGCGCACACCGAGGGGGGACACTAGACGGCCCAGGGGACTTCGCTCCGCCGCGGGCCCAACGGGAAAAAGAACCCGGGAGAGCGAGGCGAGGCGAGGCGAGGCGCAAGGGACTGGGCAGGAGCGACTGCAGGCACGAGGGCGGGGCGGGGCGGGCGCGGGAGGGCGCGAGGGGGCGCGGGCGCGGGGGCCGGCCGCCCCGGCGGGCCAGGGGGAGGGGCGCTGGCGGGCGCGGCGCCTCCCGCCCGGGGTGAGCGGCGCGCGCGGCGGCCCCGCGGCACAGAGCGCCGAGCAGGCAGCGCGGCCGGCGGCGGGGGAGGGCTCGAGCGCAGACGGCCGACGCGCGGCGCGGCTGCCATGGGCGCGCAGTGACCGCTGCTCAGCGCGAACTTTCTTGGCCGCGCGGAGCTCCCAGGCTGGCGGTGCGTCTCCTCCGTCACCATGAAAGGTAGGGCGGCGGCGGCGAGGCGGGGCGGGCTGCGGCGGGCGCTGGAAGGGGTGAAGGTGCGCCCCTGCACGCACTTTTCTCGGGGTCGGGGCGGGAGAAGAGCGGGCGCCGGGTTCCTGCGTGCACACTGGGGGCGCTTCGACCTCCGGGGTTGGGGCTTGGGAGCGTCCAAGTATTCCCCGTCCCATCGTGTCTCTTCGAATTAGTCTGAAGCCCGAAGTCGTTGTTTACGGATTCCAGTTCCCAACTTTTTAATTGAAAAAAGATGCCGAGGAGAGTTGGAGGCATCATCCTTCCCTCGAGCCCGCTTTCCTCTCTGCGGCGCTCCCCGCTCCCCGGGGTCCGTTTTCCTCCCCGGGGTGGCCGGGTCTCCATCCCAGAAGCCGGTGGCTGTGCGGCGGGCCGGGTGTTTTCTCCGTGACTCGGGGATGTTCTCGGGGCGCCCTCCCCACATCTGGCAGTGATTAGGTGCCCGCGGAGTTCAGCTGGCTCGCCAAGTGCGTTTGGCATCTTTCTCCGCCAGACCCACTGCCTGGAAAATAACTGCCCTCCGTGATTCCGCGTCCCTTCCATGTGCCCGCTGGTGGAGTTGGCGGGCCCACGTGTGCTCAGGGGTGACACGCACCATCCCGTTAATCGTCCCCTGGGCGGTGTCCAACGCAGGCAGGTCCAGGGAGCGTCAGATGGGATGTGCCTTTAAACAGAATCACCAGGGGGAAGGGCTTTGCAGAGCACCCCTCGGTGCAGTAGAAACAAGATTTGTCAGCAGGACCCTGATTTGTTTGTGAGATAAATAATGACAACGGAGGCACCAAAGGGAATCATTTGGGGCGAGGCCGGCGTGGTGTATGCACGAGACTCGAGTTCCTGGTTTTGTGCTCGGATAACACGTGTCAGTCCCTGCGTGGGCTGGGCTGGTGCGAGGGGGTTGGGTGCGAAATGCCATCCGACCCGCGGTGACCGAGTTTCCAGCCACCCGCGACCCCGCGATGCGATCGCTGTCTGGGGGAGGTGCCCAGGGAGCCCCACGCGCTCCAAACGTAACTTCTGGCTCTAAGTTTCTCTGAAAGGCAGTTCTTGCTAAACACTCCAAAGCGGCATGTCCGACCAGTTACCTCTCCTTCCGAGGCGGTACGTCTCCAAATCGGGAGACCCCGGGAAGGGCTGGGGCGGGGGCCACAGAGCACCAGGTACAGAGTAGCCCCCTGGAGGGGAAGAGAAACAAAAGATTATGGTACAGCGTGATACAACTCTCTGGCTAGAGAATTTCAAAACGCAGTGTGCGTTCTTCCTCTCTCCATCTCAGTTTCTCTTCTCTCATTTACATTTTAGGAAACACACAGTTTCCTTAGCTAGCACTGACGAGAGGATCCTTCCAGAAAGGAAAGAGGACGCATGGCTCAAAGTGACTCTGGGGCTCCGTTACCCTCATTTTAGCCAGAAGTTAGTCTTCTCGTGGCTGGTCACTGAAGCCAGTAGCTTTTGAATTCTTGGAAAGATAAACTAGCCGCTCACTCCTTCAGCTCCCAGGTGGACTCTTAAATGCTGAAGACAGTGTTTTTGACTGGGTAATGACTTTTTGCACTTTGGGTACTTTTCATCGTAATTGCAAATCCGTAATAGAAAACACCTAAAAATTCTAAACATGTTTTTGTGATAGTTACACTGCCTTCTGGATCAGCTTGCAGACCTCCCAGGAGAAGGCTCTTCCTTACCCCCCGTGGTCTGGGCACTGCCTCAGTGGGGGAGGGGGAGTGATGGACGGATGAATCCCTAGTTAGACTTGCCACTTTGAAACCCTCTTTAAAAATAAAATGTTCGCCAGTACCGGTTTAGCTCAGTGTATAAAGCTTCGGCCTGCGGACTCAAGGGTCCCCGGTTCGATTCCGGTCAAGGGCATGTACCTTGGTTGCGGGCACATCCCCAGTGGGGGGCGTGCAGGAGGCAGCTGATCCATGTTTCTGTCTCATGGATGTTTCTGGCTCTCTATCCCTCTCCCTTCCTCTCTGTAAGAAATCAATAAAATATATTTTTAAAAAAATAAAAATAAAAATGAAATGTTCTGTAAGAGGTTCACTTACCAACTATTGCCATATAGTTTTCATTCATTTGTCTGTTTGTTGAGGTGGGGAGTAGAAGGGACAGTAATAGGGGTTTTTTTTTAGTACTGACTAAATATGATACCCTCTATAAGCACTCTATCAATCAATCCTCTCAGCAACCCTGTGAGGTAGTAGGTATTTTAACCCTCACATTTTAGATGTGGAAACTGAGTCCAGAAGAAATAAGAACTGGCATTGAGAAGGATGGTAGTAGGCATCTAAAGACAAGCTTTGCCAGTTTCCCGGTATTGCTTGGAAAGACATAGGACACCAGATAGGCTAGACGAGAACCTCGGATAACTAAACAGCCAAGTAACCCCACGTTGGTGCAGCAGCCAGGACGGGGTGGAGACAAGAAATTGGCCACAAGCCTTCTGAAGCCAAGCACAGAGTGCCTTTCTAGCCAAAAGGGAAAGCTGCCTTTACCAAGTGGAATTATTTTGACAGTTTGCCATAGGTAAACATCCCAAAAATTTCCTTGGTTTTGTGATTAATGGTGCATAGGTATTACCTCATTATGCTTCAGAAAGGCAGTGTTTCCTTAGACTTTGATTTTCCTGAATGACAGGTGTCAATGACAAGCCTTGCAAATTCTTAAAATTAAAGTATTAAGTGAAAACATTTTTTTAAAAAAAATATATATATATAGTTTATTGATTTCAGAGAGGAAGGAAGAGGGAGAGAGAGATAGAAACATCAATGATGAGAGAGAATCATTGATTGGCTGCCTCCTGCACGCCCCCCACTGGGGATTGAGCCCGCAACCCAGGCATGTGCCCTTGACTGGAATCGAACCTGGGACCCTTCAGTCTGCAGGCCGATGCTCTATCGACTGAGCCAAACCGGCTAGGGCAGTGAAAACATTCTTTAGCCAAATAGAAAATTAGTGGACACCTTAGAAATTATAGAAGTTTATTTCCAAGGCAAAAATTTAGCTCTTGTGTGCACCAGATGCCTTTTTATAAG
This sequence comes from Myotis nattereri, assembly GCF_964212035.1. NCBI lineage: Eukaryota > Metazoa > Chordata > Mammalia > Chiroptera > Vespertilionidae > Myotis > Myotis nattereri. The sequence continues at coordinate 56,747,417 of NC_138083.1, read as the reverse complement.
GCACCTATTTGACTTTATAATTCTGGTGTTTAGATCTTAGGCATGGCCTTTGTAGTAACCCAGGCTTCTGGAATGTAATTCCCTATCTGCTACGAGCCACAGCGCCACCTCTCCATTGCATTCAGCAAATATCTGTCTCTGTTCTCTTTCCTCCATCCCTGGAGTCACAAGTACCAAAATAATGACATCATTATATATTTTCCAGAAGAAAATTACTTACCCCGTTGCTGCAATACTTGAAGTCTTCCAAACTGATTAAAACATGTAGTTGGTTTTAATTTGCTTCCAATTTTATTTTCAATTAGCTGTACTGTACCATAAATCTCATAGTTTTGGATAAATATTCACATTTTTTAAAGAAGGAATCTGACTCCTCTAGAGTTAGGTGTGTCATTACTAAATTACATTTTTGGTTCTAAAAGTTGGGAATGTTGGTGAGTTTCAGTGCAGCAGCACTTGTTGCCTAAGAGACAGCTGAAAACAACCGCTAGCACATGGGACCACAGAAGTCCAAAACACTGTCATAATTTAACACAGGGAGGAGGTTGGCGCCATCAAAACAGTGTTCAGCTGCTTATTTTTGTGCTTTTTATACAAAAATTTCTGAAATACTATTTGGCAATAATGCTTTTAAAATGCACAGTAAGCAGTAGACTTCTACTTCCTGTTGTGTTTTGGGACTCCTTGCTTTTCTAGTGTCTCTTACAATTTTTTTTTAAATTTCAGTTTATGTTCAATATTATTTGGTATTATTTTCAGGCGTACAGCATAGAGGTTAGACAATCATATACTTTACAAAGCGATACCCGCCCCCCCCCCCCCCCGATATTTTCAATACCCACCTGGCAGCATACATAGTTATTACAGTACTAGAGGCCTAGTGCACAAATTCATGCACGGGTGGGGTCCCGCTGGCCAGCCCCAATAGGGGCAGATTGAGGTCAGGCCTGTCGGGAGAAGGAGATGGCGGGAGATTGGCTGGCTGGCTGGCCCCAATCGGGGCCCAATCAGGGCTGAGCTGGCTGTGGGGAGGGGCCGTGGGCGATTGGCCGGTGGGCCCCACCCCCGATTGGGGTGTGGGGGCTGATCGGGGGCCAGCGGCCTGGGGAAGGGGCCATGGGTGGTTGGCTGGCTGGCCCTGCCCCTGATTGGGGTGGAGGGGCCGATCTGGGTGGGGCCGGGTGGGGGGAGGTGCTGCAGGAGGTTGGCTGGCCGACCCCACTCCCTATTGGGGTGGGGTATGATCAGAAGGGGGGGGTTGGCAGGGGGGGGGCGGCCAGGGGCTGCAGGCCGATTGGGGTGGGGCGGGGCCAGCTGGGGGGAAGGGCCATGGGGGGTTGGCTGGCTCCCCCGCCCCCTGATCAGGGTAGGAAAGGCCGATCAGGGGCGGGGCCAGCTGAGGGGAGAGGGCACAGGAGTTTGGCCGGCTGCAGTGGGCGTCATAGCGACTGGTTGTTCTGGTCCTTACAGCGTTATGGTCGCTGGCTTTTTATATATATAGAAGATTAACTATACTCCCTATGCTGCACTTTACATCCCCATGACTGTTCTGTAACTACCAATTTGTAATTCTGAATCCCTTTACCTTTTCACCCCGTTCCCCAACCTTCTTCCATTCCCAGTGTCTCTTTAAGATTTCTTGTCCTTAATTGGGATAAGCAAACAAGTGTGTACGGGCTGACTACATTTAACATGGGAAGATTCATGTTTTCTGAAGGGAAATGAAAACAAAATGAGGCCTTTCCCCCTTCACTGATTGGGAATTGGGGCTGCCCTTCCTCTGGAAGGCAAATTTACAATTACAATATAATTATACTTTTGACTTTCCATTAGTTTGGGGATGCTTGACATTCTTAAGCTGAGGTTTAATTATTGCAAAGTATAGATTCCTTTCTGTGGTCTCCTGTGGAGTTTCTCAAGATTGTTCCCATGCCCCCTGTTCACTCTGTGGCTTATCCGCCGAAAATGGTGTGCGTGGGGAACGCTGGCAGATGATAGCTTCCAAGCTGTATCATAACTAGGTGTCTCATTTTCCGATTAATGCTTGTTCTCATTAAAACATTATTTCAAAACAGTTGATGCAACTACTGCCAAAGCAAGTTAAATGGCCCCTGAAATATTAGTTTTCAAATGGGAAAACGGACATTTAATTTTTGGTGATAGAAAAGGTATATTTTGTCTTGAGTCATCCCAGCATGTGAGTGATCTCTCAGGGGGGCAAGTCTCTGACACACACGGCTCCCCACGGTGGGAAGAAGGGTGAAGCTCCGGAAGAGGAAGCCCAGAGTGGTAGCAGAGCCCAGCCTTCCTGCTGGCAATATATGGTGAGGATGCTTTGGAGCTTCAGCTGTTGAATCAGAGTGAAAAGAGTCAAGCAGTTTGGGGACTGGGGACAGTATTCTAGGTCTTTGAAGTAATCATCCCGCGAAGAACGGCTACCCCCACTGTGGGGTAGGCTCCACCAGCTGGTCCTACACTTTCCATCTTAAAAAAAAATCCTCACTAGAGAATATATTTATTGGAGAGAGAGAGAGAGAGAGAGAGAGAGAGAGAGAGAGAGAGAGAGAGAGAGAGATGAGAGAGAAACATTGATCAGTTGCCTCTCATACATGTCCTAACCCGGGATTGAATCCACTACCTAGTTATGTGCCCTGACCAGGATTTGAACATACAACCTTTTTTGATGTGTAGAACAACGCTCCAACCAACTGAGCCACCCGGCTGGGGCTGCCTCTTCCATCTTTTGCTAGTCTGCCACTCCGAAGGCACAGCCTCTCTCAACTTCTGGAGTTCCTGTCTATGGCTTTGAGGCAGGGAACAGGGATGAGGTTGATCTGAACTGTGGTTTGTGCTTACAAACAACTTTTTAGGTATGACTGATGGGCCACTTAATATCTGCACTTGTTATTTTTTCCTTTACTAATAGCTAACATTATTGAGTACTTGCCATGACAGGCTTTATTATTTCCTCTATTGTACAGATAGGAAAACTTAGGCTCAGAGAGCTCGAGTTAGCTGTTTCAGGGTACTTAGCTAGTTAGTAGGGAAATTGGTATTCAAACTCAGTCTGAGTCCAGAATCCACATGTTACACCTCTAGCCTAGTCTCCCTCTTAGCAACACCATAATAATTCACTCGATCAACACACAGTGAAGTACCTACTGTGTGCTACATTCTGCTAGATACTGAGTGAGCAAGATAGAGCAGCTCCTGCTGTCTGGATTCAGATCTATAACAACCTGACATCAGAGGTCTGAAGAAATTGATGTGCTCTTCAGCCAATCACTAGGCTCTCCAGTTGGGAGTTCTTGCAAAGATGAAGCAGATTCCAGGGTTGCTGCTGGATGTAGCATTCATCTTCTGGGAAGTTTTGCTATGGCTGATTGGATGAATGTGGATGGCCCACTGAGGCCATCAACTCTAAAAACAGCCCCTGCAAGATCCTTGCTGACAGGTTTACAATGAGACAAGAAACATTCTCAGAAGTGCCATTTTTTTTTTCACTATGAAGTCCTCTTTTTAAGAACAGACTGTAAGCACCAGTAGGTGATCAGTAAAATAGAATAATCCTATATAATAAAAGGCTAGTATGCAAATCAACTAGACAGCAGAACGACCAGTTGCTATGGTGCACACTGACCACCAGGGGGCAGATGCTTAACACAGGAGCTGCCCCCTGGTGGTCAGTGCGCTCCCACAGGGGGAGCACCACTCAGCCAGAAGCCAGGCTGAGGGCTGGTGAGTGCAGCAGCAGTGGTGGGAGCCTCTCCTGCCTCTGCAGCAGTGCTATGGATGTCGGACTGACAGCTTAGGCCCGCTACCCCAGGGAGCAGGCCTAAGCCATCAGTTGAACATTCGCTGAGGGCTCCCGGACTGCAAGAGGGCACAGGCCGGGCTGAAGGGCCCCCTCCTCCCCCCGAGTGCATGAATTTCGTGCACTGGGCCTCTAGTATAGTGTAATATAATAATATAATAAATATAATATAATATAATATAATATAATATAATATAATATAATATATAAACATCTTAAATAAGGGGCAGGGAGGTTTAGGCACTCTTCATAGAAAGTGCTATCTTTATTGCTAACAACAGTTTCTAAGCAGCCATTCAAACCATTCAAACTGCTAACTTTTCATCAAGCAGTTGTTTGATTTCTTTAAGAGAATGATATTTGAAGAGCCCAAACCAACATAGTACCTTGAAAAGGTCTTGCCAATTGCTTAAGCGACCTTCGTAATTACATAGCAGTGAAAGCCAATGTAAGCAGAAACTAGTAATCCCAAATTAAGACTCCAAAGATATGCTTAGAGCTCTTTTAACCCCTGAATTGACTATAATTATTCAATCAACACTCTTAAAAATATAAAAGAAATGTGTTCTTCAATATGGGAGATTTAATAATTTTATTGTACTTGGATATATTAAATATGACTCTCTGTGCTTCCTGAATGGTTTGGGACTATAACTCAGTATCACATGGAGTCATATTCAGTAGCCTAAGTTGGACTTTTGACTTTCTGCGTGAAAAACTAACTTCTTGTTGGTTCTGTGGAAGTAGCCAAACTTCTTTGGGCCTCAGTCACTTCCTTGTGACATAGAAATGTTAGGGAACTAGTTGATATTTATATTGCAGTTTATTATTCAAAGGTAAAAATTGTCCAACTTTAGAGTTGAAAATATTACTTTAAAATATAACCATTTCATAAAATGTAATTATATGTACTGATTCCAGGAGTTGAATCCGGTGATTTTAATGTGATGGCAAAGAGTGTGGGCTCTGAATCCAGAGGGTCTGGTGACCACATGCAAATTACAAAACTACTGGGGCCCCCAGGGTCCTCATCTGTCAAATGGAAGAATAATGTCATCTACCAGATAGAGCTGTTTTGAGGATGAAATAGGTTAGTGTAGATCAATTGTTTAGAATGGTATCTAGCACTTAATGGGAACCCAGGCATTTCAGTTGACCTGCTGTTTCCCTCAGGGAGTAATATAATTGCCAATTATGAACCATTTATGGTAAGTTTACCATGAAAACAAAAGTTCAGTTTTGAAATGAAAGTAATTTTCAAATGACAAATGTGCTAAAACTGACCTCAGGGACAGGAAGAGCCGTGCTCTCAGTGGAGGACAGTGTTAAATTGGTCCATCTCCAGCTGCCGTCACTGGTGTTAGTGCCATTTTTTCTAATATAGTAAAAAATCAGCCCTACTGAAAATGCAGGGACCATATTTATAGTGAGGGTTGTCACTCTAGTGAAATGGTACAATTTTCTCCTTTGTTATGATAGTGGCATAACATTGGTAAATATATGTAAATACATTTAATATAGCTAGGAACATTAATTTTCCAGGAGCACTATTATTCAGTGCCTACTAATAATGACATAATATTTTTATAGATTTGTATCTCTAACCCAGTGTCCACCTTTATCCAGTTAGGATATGACATTAAGGAATTAAAACATAAGACAAATTTGTCTCTAGATAAATGTTAGGACAGATTTATGTATATGTTTTCTTAACCACTTGGCATCATGTCTATTTAGTTGGTATTGTGCATTTCCCATTAACCTGTCACCTTACTATTTTATTTATCATTTATAATTGGGCCACAAGGCCCTAACTAGCTTTCATTTATTCTTTATCCAGGTTGTTATTTAGATATCTCCAAATGTTTACTATGTGTATAGCCTCTGAAGGAACTTGCAGGCTGGTAGGCAAGATAAGATTTACGCATAAACAACTGGAATCCAACGTAAAAGTCAAATGTCCTATTTGAGGTTTAGGCAAATGTAGCTGGAGGAACCAGGAAGAGAGGGCAACCTGGCTGAAGACAGGGTTATTTTCATTTGGAGGGGAGATTGGAGCTGATTCATTAGATTGAATTACATTTCACATTTCAGGTTACATTACTCTAATAGTAATTTAATAGACATTAAAGAGGCAGTTGGTACATCAGAGCCACCCTGAAACTGTCAAGTATGACATGTCAGCGTGGGAAATGAGAGAAAATCCAACTCAAAAGTTTTCTCAAACTCTGTCTACTAAGCTCTATTTTGGTCCATCATTTGTAATTAATTACAGTATATTGCTTTGGCATATTTGTTTGGATAAACTAAATGTAAAGTTAAGTGATTTCAAAACAAAACAGATGTATAAGTTTTGTGGGTGTTTTTTTTTTTTTTTTTTTTTTTTAAACAAAGGCCACTTGTTTTTTTCTGTGCCTCCGGAGAAATGGATGGCATTAGTTTTTCTTGCCAAATGACCCGTGTCCCTTCAAGGGCCCTTATAAAATTTGAGGTGAGTGTTCAAGTCCTCATCCTGACTCTCTTGTTATTAGCCTCACCAACATGATTGGATGAGAAGGTCCTTTGTTGAAGAAAGGGAGGCCCATCGCCTCCCCTGTAGTTACACATGAAGGATGGATGTAGGGGTCAAGGTTTTGAGTGCCATATTTGTTTCTTTTTAAGTGTTGAAGTTGGCTGCTGGGGGAAATTTGGTTTAGTCCCCACTACCAATTTGGAATAAAAGTAACAAACAGTTCTCCTCAATTTTGATGGACTGTAACAGAAGGAAAAAGATACTATCTCTCTCTTTGTCCTAAAAACAAGAACCTGCTATTTTCACAAGCATCAGAATTACAAATTATGCCAGAATATGGAGTCATTTTATGTCTTTATAATTTTGACTTAAAAAACACCCAAAAAGTAATCCCATTGCAAAACATGAAACTCAGAAAGTAGTTGAGTAAATAACGTAAGTCCCTTGGAATATTTGAAATAATCTACACTTATTTAAATGGTTACAGATTCCTTTATCCATTTAGGATGGGGTAGGGGGAAGACCTGGAGCTGTTGAATGGGAGACAGGCCCTATGAAAAATATCCTGAACCTCAGGTATTTTATTACATGCACTGACTCATTCACTGGCAGAATACGTCCATGGCCCAGAGATGACAGTGGAGTAGCATGAGGTTTTATATTTGTAAAGCTGTAAAACCAGGGCAGGTATTATCAATACTGCCCTTAGGGTTAAATCAAGGTTAAAGTATGTCTGTCTTCAGTTTTTACAGCCCCAAGTACATTGAGGTAAATTTTCTTCGGTATCACATAGGCATTTCGGTGTCAATGAGCTACGGCCCAAATTGAACCCACCCTACATATGTCTCTTCCCTGCTGTTGCCCTCCCCCAAATGCTAACCTCAGACTGGAGCTCTGTGTCTTTTGAAACTAGATGACTAAAGTAGTCCCTACGCAAATCTAAAGCAATTCTGTGTTTCACGAACATTCAAGTTCTGGGATATTTATTTTGGACTTTAAAGCACAGCAGCTGCTATCTCTACCTCTGCCTCCTTATTAAAAAACAACAACAACACACACACCGCCTCATATTTATTGTCAGGTGCTGCTGTTTACCAATTCACTTTTCCATCCCAACAATGTGTGATGGGAATTATTAGTCCCATCGTATAGGAGGCTGAGAGGCAGATGTGAGCTTATGTTGTCAGTACAAGGTAGACCCATTCTTCAAACCCAGGTCTTTCAGTTCCAAAGCCAAGCTTTAGCATTACATCAGCATCTGGCCTTAGGAGAAAAGTCCTCCAAAATAGCATAGCAGCATCTGAAGTGATCCCCGAAATATTTAGCAATCCTGTGACACATTGTGGGGGCCACAGTTCCCACAGACAACCACCTGAAAGCGATTCCATGGGACACTGGCCAGTGGAGAGTGGCTGTAGACTTGGGGATCCAGATTGCACTGAGCATGTGGCCCTAGGGGTGCAGGGGCACCTTCTTCCCTCCTCACCAAGAGGCCTTCCACAATAGGTAGTGGTGGTGGGGACAGATGGGGGGCGGCTTGCAGGAATGCTCATAGCAGAGGGTGTCCACGGGCTGGTTGGAAGCAGTGATATATTTGAACAGTGGATGGGAATGTGCTGTTTTGTTCTGACAGTGATGACTAGACAAGAGCTGGAGCTGCCTCAAGGTAGAAACAGTAGAGAGTAGCTGGTGGGCATGCGCACATGAATGGCAGCACTGAGCTCAGCTGGGAAGAGAGGTCTACATTCAGTCTAACCTCTGTCCAGGGTCCTTCATCTTGGCTTCTGAAAAAGTCTGAACATGTTCTGTTCAATTTGGCGTGTGCCGGAACCTGCTTGGTGCCTGGTCCTTAAGGCTGGAGGTCCCGACTTGTTACTCTGTTGCGTCAGGCTGGACTCCGTACACTGGCCCTTTGGAGAGCAGGGTGCCTTCTCTGCTCAGCAGCGTGTGTTGGACCTGGGCGCTTTCCTTTGCCTACCTGACTTTTATCTTCCATTCACATTCCCTTGTTTTGTTTGCTTTACTTTATTTTTATCAAAGTTAGAGATGTGCATAGTTTAAAGAGTCCAATAACATCACAGATTTATTATGAAAAACAGTTTCCTGCCCAGCCCTCCATCATTTCATCATTTACCATTCCCCAGAGACAACCTCTTAGAACATTTTTGGCATTTGTTTTTTTTTTTACATTTACTTTTCTTTCCGTTATCTACTGATGCCTAATAAACCATCCCCAACCCTGTGGCTTAAAACAACAGCTGTTTATTTTTTCATGATTTTGTGGTTCGGGTCAGGCTCGGGAGGACGGCTGGCCTCTGCTTCCCAAGGTGTTGGCCGGGCGGGACGGCCTCACTCCCATGGGGGGAGCGTCAGCGGGGTGGACAGAAGGCTGAGGGCTCCCTGCTCTTTCTCTCCTTCCTTTAACAGTCCCTCATCCTCCAGGGATCCTCTCTGTCCAGGCGGCCCCTAGTCCAGCAGGGTAGTCAGACCCTTCACATGACAGCCGCCTGCAAGGGGACGGAAAGAAGCTGGAAGGCCGCTAAGGCGTAGGCTTCAAGGCCACCCACTCTGGCACATTCTATCAGCCAAAGCCAGTCACAGGGCCCTTCCAGGTTGAAAAGGAGTGGAAATGGACTTACAGGTAGAGGGATGGAAATAATTGTTGGTAGCCCTTCATGCAGACATTCTCCCAGGACCCATATCATGACCCGTAAGTGATATGCTTCTGGTATGCTTCATTATTTATTGTTATTATTTTAGTTTTAGGCATTATATATTGACTTCCCTTTAGAGCAGATGAGAATTTAGTCCTTTCACCCTCCATCTAATGGACACCTGTTGCCCTCCATCGTCCCAATATAATTGTGTCCCAATCTTGATTGGCTCAATATTCAGTGTTTGCCTTATTACAATGAAGTAAATGCTATTCACAGCAGACACGTATTTCTTTCTTGTGTAACTTTGTTTCCCCTGGCGTTAATAATCCTCTTATTTTGTTTGTTTAGTTTCCTATGTATGTTTATATCATCATTCATTCCAAATTGCTTTCCTAAATTGCTGTGCAATGTTTTCAAACACATTGGATATTCTCTCATTTTCATCTTCTTGAAGAAATTTTTTCTGGAGCCTTATGACCTACTCAGGATTAGGGTTAAGATTAGGTTAGGGTACATATATGCGCGCAAACACACACACACACACACACACACACACACACACACCTTTCTAGCTTTGTTCCTATTTTAATGGAATGCATTCTCCAACAACTTTCTGAAAACAGTGTGCATGAGAGGTACATTTTTGGAAAATCTGTAAGTCTGGAAAGTTTTTTCTGTTATCTACTCATTTAATTGAGATATTTCTATGTTGGAAATAATTTAGCCTTGGAATTTTGAAGACACTGATCTATTTTCTTTTAGCTCCAGTTTGCTGTTGAGACGTGTGAAGCCATTCTTTTTGTTTATTTATTTTTATTCTGTGGTAATCTTTTCTTTTTTCTGTCTGGAAGCCTTTAGGGTTTTCTTTTTGTCCTTGTTGTGAAATGATACAATGACGTGCCTTGGAGGAGATCTCTTTCCTTTCTCTGTGCTGGAAAGTAATGGGCCCTTTCATTCTGGAGAACCATGTCTTCCAATACTGGAAAATGTTCGATGGTTCCTGCGATGGTTTTCTCCCTTGTTCCTTTTTCTGTTACTTGAATATAAGACCCACCTGAATTGATTCTCTAATTTTTTCTTGTCTTTACTCTTTTCTATTTATTTGTCTTTTTTTTTCTTTCTGGAATATTTCAACTTTATCTCCCAACTCTTAAGTTTTCATTTCTGTAATCATATTTTTTTATTTCTGAAAGTTTTTCTTTTTCCCTGATGGTTCCTTTTTATTTTTTTAAATTAAACGTATTTGGGTGGCAATGCTTAATAAGATTATATGGGTTTCAAGTGCACAGTTCTCTGATACATTATCTTTATATTGCATTGTGTGCCCACCACCCAAAGTCAAATCTTTTTCACTCATATGTGGGTTATAAGACTGAAAGCAACAAATGAACAAACAAGACAAACAAAAAAACAAAAAAACTTATAGACACAGACAACAATATGATAGTTACCAGAGAGAAGGAGGTAGTGGAAGTAGAAAAGGGTAAATGGTGATGGATGATGGTTCCTTTTTATAGTACCCTGTTATTATTTTAAGGATATTTTATTTTCTCTTATCTCCATAAAGATATTAATAGTAAGATTTGTGTGTGTGTGTGTGTGTGTGTGTGTGTGTAATCCCTTACCATTTAGTAGGCACTCCTCATTTCTCCCCAAGTCCCCAGCCCTAGGAAACCTTTAATCTGCTTGTTGCCTGTAGGAATCCACCTAATGCAGAGATTTCATATGAATGGAGTCATGCAATATGGGGTCTTTTGTGACCGGCCTCTTTCACTGAGCATAATGTTTTCAAGTTTCCTCCATGTGGTAGCACACAGCAGTATTCCGTTCATTTTAATTGCTGAATAACATTCCATTGTATGGAGATACCACAATTTATCCATTCATTAGTTCATGAGCATTTGGGTTGTTTCCCCCTTTTTTTACAATAATGAATAATGCTGCTATAAACATTCATGTACAAAAGTGGGTGTGGACATACGTTTTCATTTGGATGTATACCCAGGAGTGGAATTCCTGGATCATATGGTATCTCTGTGTTTAGCATTTTTGAGGAAGACTGTTTTCCAAAGTGGCAATGCCATTTTGCATTCCCACAGACAGTGTTGGAGGGTTCTAATTTTTCATATCCTCACCAACACTTATTATCTATCTTTTTTATTATAGTCAATTCCTTCTTAAATATATGTTCAACCAGTCCTCCAATTTTAGCCTCCTTTCAGAGTTATTTGGGTCCCTTTTCAGAATTCTATGGTATAAATCATTGCTTCTTGGCTTTCTCTGTTGCTAGTAAAAGGCTTAGTTTCTTGGGTCTGTGTGGTCATTCCCACCACCGTGTGGAGGGACCCACAGGCTAGCTTTCAGTCTGGGCCTGGCTACTCACAGGCTGTAAGACCTTGGGTCAAAGTATGTTAACTTTTCTGAGGCTCAGTTTTCTCATCTGTAAAACAGAGAAGCACAATGAATGGGAAGTACCTGATATCCAGTAGTTGTTGATTAAATATTCATTCTCTTATCTTCCCCAAACATGATGGCCATTCAAAAAGAGAAAGAGTTCGTCTCTGTCCATCAAGAATTCATCAGTTAGTGGGAGAGATAGACATAAGAATAATTCTAACCTGCTTAATTTTCAACAACTATTGAATGCCTGTAATGTCCCATTAATGTACTAGTTGCTGAGGGTTACAATGTGACAAATTTCCTGTTTTCAAATGGCTTCCCATCTGGTGGAGTCAAAACCAGAGTTGAAATATAAGGCAGACAGTTAACTGCTGTCACACTGATGGAAAGGAAGTATAAGGGAAGGAGAGGTGATGTCTGACCGTAGGGATATTGCACAGCTTGGCCCACAATAAAATAAAAATCACATTTTGAAATAGGCAAGCCATAGCTCATAGGTATTAAAGCGAAAATGCTTAAGTACATCTGTGGAAGCCAAGAAAGTCCCTGCTTGTAGATATAAATCAAATCACACACGTTTTGTTATTTAGTAGGTAAAGGTTGCCTCTTTCCTGCAGACAAACTATCAGAGCAGGGATCAAGTTCTGATCATTACACAGCTTAGAGGCCTTAAATCTTAGCCCAGTCCTTGCTCATGTTGGAGTCACGGGCATAGGTTGTGTCAGAGACAGATTTTGAAAAGTGGCAAGTTGCTAAAATGACTGCATATTCTCTAGGGAGAATATCCTTATTTGAATATATCACCTTTGCAGGCCCCCGTTTCTATAAAGACAGCCTGGGACACACGTAGCTTGGGCCTACACAGTGTGAGGAAAAGATTTCGAGAACAGAAAATAACATTGCACGTAACATTAGGCTTGTGTGTCTTCTTCAGACCTGTCTGTCAGCCCTCGTGGGCCCTGTCATTGCCTTTTGCCTTCTAAAATGCCCAGGCATTAGGAACGCCTGACTTCGAATTCTCCCTCCTGTGGCTCTTGTAGCCTGAGGAGGGTTCTCCACACATCACACACCCCATCAGCTCTTGCCTCTCCCTCATTCTCAATTCCCCAAATGCCCAACTCCATCACCAGCCTGACCTGGCTGTTTATCAGCTGAGCAGCTGGGAGAATTTGGCAGCAGGGCTCTCGGGGACACCTATGCTGATGAACTCTTATACCAAGTGTTACCTGCCCAACTCTACTGCTTTTAAGGATATTGAAAGCATGGAGTAAACCAAACAAGTTTTCTTTATCTTTCTCTCTCTTAGCACTTCCCAGAGTCTCTAGTACAGCCGTGGGCAAACTACGGCCAGTGGGCCGGATCTGGCCCATTTGAAATGAATAAAACTAAAAAAAAAAAAGACCCTACCCTTTTATGTAATGATGTTTACTTTGAATTTATATTAGTTCACACAAACACTCCATCCATGCTTTTGTTCTGGCCCTCCGGTCCAGTTTAAGAACCCATTGTGGCCCTGGAGTCAAAAAGTTTGCCCACCCCTGCTCTAGTAGTTCAAAATCCATTATGAATTTCTAAAAAAAGGAATATAGTGTTCAATGTTTCCCAGTTCTCTTTTTCACTTCAAAAAAAAAAAATTTAAGAAAAACTGATTTAAGACACTTCTCTATGAGACCTTCCCGATAATCCCAGTCAGACATTATTTGTGGTTCTTTACTTGTACCCCTTATGTCTCATGTAATTTTCTACCTAATTTTAGAGTTGGATGAGATAGAAATTTGTATTCTTTTAGTGGCTGCCATGAAAATTCCTAATTCTTTAGGGATGAGGATTAAGACAAGAAGCAGAAGATCCTACTCTAGTTCTATGAGGGGGTCGCCTGTAAGGCCTTTGTTTCCTTGCACCCCCTAATGAGTTTGGGCATGTTAATTTGGAAGGCAGAGCTGGAATGCTTTAATAACAAAAGTATGAGACATTTGAAGTTCCCAGGGAAACTTCAGGAAGGAGAGAGGAGTCAGTCAGACTAAATGCTGCATGGGAAAAAGATCAGAGAGGGAAAAGGAAACAAACAAACAAACAAACTAATGGTGGGCCTGGTGAAAAGAAGCTTTGGAGGAGAGCAGAAATGTCTAATGGGAAATTCTATGCTATTTTTATTGGGAATGCAGCACAGACTGCTCTTTTGTTCCCACTGTGAAATCTTCAGTGGTGCCTCCTTGGCCCACACGGCTTGCGTGTGAGTAGGTTCTTTTGCAGACTTGGCACAGCGGCGGAGGGGCTGGAGCTGGCAGGGGAAGCTGACGTGTGGGTGGCATCGTCCTTCACTTATGTTCATGTCTCATCAGCTCCCCTAGGCTGTAAGCCTTTATTGAATGAATGAATGAGTAAATGCATGGCTTTCTAAGCAGAAGCAGCAGATAAGGCTTTCTCTTTAATGAGACTAGACCCAGCTGCTCAGCCATTAATAGGATAGAATTACTTAGTAAAGTAGGGGATTAATATGTATTTTGTGGAACTCACCAATTGCTGGGTCAGTGAGAAAGGTGCTGTTCTCTTGGTTGTAAGCATGTTCTTCCCTGTAGAACAGTGGTTCTCAACCTTGGCTGCACATTAGAATCACCTGGGAATCTCTTTAAAATCCTGATTTCTGGGCCTCATCCTCCGGAAATTCTGGTTTTTTTTGTTATGGGGTGGGGCCACAACATTAGTAACAAAGAAACAGAATTTCTGGAGGATGAGGCCCAGAAATCAGGATTTTTTTAAAAATATGTTTTATTGATTTTTTACAGAGAGGAAGGGAGAGAGATAGAGAGCTAGAAACATCCATGAGAGAGAAACATCCATCAGCTGCCTTCTGCACATCTCCCACTGGGGATATGCCCGCAACCCAGGTACATGCCCCTGACCGGAATCGAACCTGGGAACTTTCAGTCCGCAGGCCGACGCTCTATCCACTGAGCCAAACCGGTTTCGGCAGAAATCAGGATTTTAAAAAGATTCCCAGGTGATTCTAATGTGCAGCCAAGGTTGAGAACCACTGCTGTAGAAAGAACTAAAGCTTTAGTCTTTAACATCAGAAGACTACTTTAATTATGAACATCTGGCCTTCTAGAGTCCAAATACCTGACCCCTGTTCTCTGATAAGGAAACAAAGGGAAAATACAAAGATATCACACTTCTCCATTCTTTGTTAGAAGTTAATTGCTCTCTTACATGTGTTTTCATAGCATTTTATAACAAACTCGTGTTCTGAGGTTCACCACATTGTATTGCAGATAGCATACATCTTTGGTTTCTCCACAACACTTCAAGGTTCAGATATAGCCAGACCCTATCTCCTGTTTGGGGGCTGAAAAGATGATCGCAGAGGCTTTATTTTCTCCCTACGTGCCTCTCTGCCTTGAAAGCCTTTCGGCTTCTTGATGGAAGGGACGATGTCTCACTCACTTCTGAAGCCCCACTGCCTGGCAGCCTCTGGTTCATAGTAAGTGCTGAATCAGTGCTTTTGAACGGAATTGCATGTGGGGAGAAAGCTGGGTGCTGGTGCAGTAATGGTGACCAATTCAAGAATAATTGGAAAGGCCTGGTCTTGACACCTTTGTTTGTCATCAAAAGTGACCTTTAATTGCACAATTAATTGCCGGCACCTACACCTGGTAGAACTAGAAAAGGAGACGTTCTTTACTGATGTGACAAGGAATTGCGTCATGTTCACATTAAAAACACTTAAGCTTCTTTGGTAGAAAGCTTGGCTGGCATAACAATTTAGGAATTTCCACAGCCGGTCTACCTTCTGAAATGCATTACCTGGGAAACCGCTTGCCAGTCCCAGTTATCCAATGGAAAGGGAGTTGGGGAGGATTTGGTTGTCATTGCAGGAGTCAGGCTGAGCTCCTGAGATGCCACAGTTGGTGGAAGAGATGGCCACAGAGCCCAGCCAGCATCGGCAAGGGAGGGCTATCGGCTCAATCATTGGAATATAACTTAACTCTTCGGATTTATTCATTTAGTCATTCATTCCACAAAATTTGTTAAGCCCCTGCTCTGTGACAGGCACCAGTCTAAGAATAGGGGATTCATTTTTGAAGCAAGACAGAAAAGTTTCTGCTTACAGGACTCATGATCACACACACACACACACACACACACACACACGAGGATATCAGAGAGTAATAAGATAGGATGGTGTGACGGAGTGGCGGGGTGGTGGTTGGGAAAGGCATCTCAGAAGTGTTATCATAAGGAACAGGAGGAAGACCCTGTGTTCTTTCTCAGAAAACGTGGTGCGTTCCAGGAGCAGAGGGGAAGCCACTGTGACGAAGGGGAGGGGGAGCAGATGGAGTCGCACAGTTGAGCCCTGCACTGACCCTGCACTTCTGGGCCTTCTCCAGGCTTAACACTGTGTTTTTTCTTCTCCTGCAGACGACTTTGCAGAGGAGGAGGAGATGCAGTCCTTCGGTTACAAGAGGTTTGGTGAGTTCTGACACAGCTTTTCCTTCTCTGTGCTTGATCTGGGATATAGTAAGACCATTGCTGGACCCTTGACACATGAGTGTGGGTGGCTCTGAGGCCCAGGTTGGTTGGAAGTTGGGTTTCTGTATAACAGGTGGATGATTTCTCACAACACTGAGGGCAGAGGAGCAGGACCTGTGCTCAGGCATGGAACGCTTATGGGGTTCGATGGGTGCAAACCAGCCGGCGTAAAAGGCAAAACATGGTGGGAAAGGTAAACCAGTGACAAGACAGGAGCAAAAATACATGGAATTTCTGTTTCGATTTTAGAAAACATCTTCCCTTTTTCCTCAGGCCCCATGCTCATAACTCAGTCAATGTTAGTAGACAGTGAGAAGACTTTTTCTAGAAACCCAACTAAACACATGTGCTCTGTGGTAGGCTGGATTATGGCCCCCAAAATGTCCACACCCTAATCCCTGAAACCTGAATGCTACCTTGTATGGCAGCACGTGCTTTGCAATGTGATATAGTTAAAGAACTTGAGATGGGGAGGTTATCCTGGGTTATCTGGGTGAGCTCTCAATGCAATCCAAGTGTCCTTATAATAGAGATGGAGAGGGAGATCTGACTACCTAGAGGAGAAGGCATATGATGATGAAAGCAGAGATTGGAGTGATGTGCTCTGAAGGCGGAGGACGGTGCCATAAGCCAAGGAGCGCAGATGGCCACTAGCTGAAGTGGCGAAGTGATACAGGTGAAGCTGAAAAAGGCAAGGAAATGGATTTTCTGTCCAGAGCCTCTGGAGAGAGCACAGCCCTGCCAACATCTTCATTTCAGCCAATTGAAGCTGATTTCAGACCGTGGCCCCTAAAATTCTAAGAGAAGACATTTGTGTTCTTTTAAGATGCCACATTGGTGGTAATCTGTTGAAGCAGCTCTGGGGGACTAATTCGCACTCCTCTGCCTCGGAATCTGCTGATGCGGGGGCTCTTCTCTCTCTGACCAGGCTTCTCGTATTCGGCAGTTTGGCTATGAACTGCCAGTGAACATTGCAGAGTTCCAAAGGTACTTCAAGGGAGCTGAGGTTTTCTGTCCAGCTTGTTTCTGTGCCTTGGGCAGAGGAAATGAAGAAGGTTGGAGGAGAAAAAGAATGTGTGTGTGTGTGTGTGTGTGTGTGTGTGTGTGTGTGTCAGAGACAGAGAGAGACATACACACACAGAGAGACACAATATGAAGGAGAATGAATCTACTTCCTGTTGCTTAACAAACATCCTTGCTGGACTTTGATAAAAGTTAACAACCCCCAGCTGCTCTGGCTCCCTCACTGCTTTAGCGTTTTTCCTTCTGGACACACACTTCTGCATTTATTTCCGGAGAAAACTGGGGCTTTAAAATGGGAGTACAGAGGTGCCAAGCCCATTGTTACTCCATTCATGTACTGGCACAGTGGCTTATGCTCAATCCCCCCTGCCTTCCTCCACAGTACACAGTTCTGTGTCTACATATTTACGTATTTATATATCTACAATTACATATCTACAATTACATATTTCTGGATAGGTACCCTGTGTTCTGCTTTCTGATGGTGGGTTCACTGAAGGTGGCAGCAGGAGTGGAAATGAAACCAAGAATTACAGAGGGAAGGAAAACAAAACAAAAATGAGAGGCAGAAATAAAGAGGAAAATCAAGCTTGTCAAAATAAGGCAAAATAAATGTTGACATGCTTACATATCTTGGAAATCAGTAGATTTCAGATCTGTCGTTGGAAATCAGTAGGAATATGAAGAACCAAGAGAAAAGTTTGCTTTAAAAAAGAGTGACCTTTAGAGAAATGTTATTTAAAATTTGATGACCATGTAACTAAGCTAGGTGGGTGGGGATTCGGTGAAAAAACAACAAACTCACAAAAAATAGTAAGCTGCTGAAAGAATTTAATGTGTGGTGGTTAAATTATGTGTGGAAATCACACGGTGATGACTCAGAGGAGACATGATAACTTAAAACACTTGGTAACATAAACAGAGAGGAGCGAAAGGCTGATACCAAGTGGTACAGGTAGGAGAAAGGGATGAAGTTAAAATGGGAGACCTTGGAGTAGGCTGTGAAGGAGGTGTTCTGATGCTGAGAGTTCTTCGATTCAGCTTTTAGGTAAAGTGATGGATAGCCAGTCTAGGGGTAGATTAGAATTTTGGAGATGGAAGGGCCTTTGAGATTATTTAAATCAGCCTTTCATTTTACAGATAAGGAAGGTTAAGCCCAGAAAGATTTTCTTCTCAAGCAGGTTAGCTGGAGCTGGGATTGGATGCTAGGTCTTCTAATTCCCAGGCTAGAGTAGTTTGGGGGAAGGGTCCAGCAATAAGGTTGATGTGACCTGTCAACTTCTATGTCCTAGAAGGGTCCCTGTAGTTCCAGAAATCTTAGCATAGGCTGGACACCCAATATGGCCCCACCAGGGAGGTCTTGTCACCTTTGCAGGACCTACGACTCTGGACCTGGTTTTATAGAAGATAAATGGGATTTCATTTCCTAAGAAATGGCCGGAGCTGGTCATTAAAAGCAACAGAACCCAAGAGCCCATTCCTTCAGGTATAGTCAACCTTAATCATTAAAGGAGGACAAAGTTGGTGTGAGGGGTGGTAGGAGAGACGGGCCAGTCCTGTAGGCTCTGCTCCTACTTACTCTTGTGATTGGAAAGTCACTTCAACTCTGTGGGCCTCAGATGCTGCCCAGTGAGCAGTGACACCTGCCAAGGTAGATAAGTCTACCTCACAGGCCTTTGGTGAGACCAAGAGAAATACCAGATGGACAAGTGGTTTGAGGGGCAGCACTATAAAAAGAAAGGTGGCATGATCACTCTCCTGAGATTTGGCGCTGTCACCACTTTGGACATTTTGGCATAGCTACTGCTGAACTTCAGAGTGTGTGTGTCAGGTCTGAAACCTCATTCCTGAAGACATGTAAAGGTGTGATTTACCTCTGAATATGGTAATATCAATGGCTTTTATTTTTGCAAAAGTAGACTGGATAACATAGAGGGTTTAATTATTGTCTCATTTTCCATATGTCTCATTTATGCGAATACAATGATGAATTTTGGCTCCAGATGAACCAGAGGTTACTTATCCCCAGGACAAAGGGGCCACTGTTTTAGCAAATTGTGACCTGGTAGCTTGTTTCCAAGGTTATTCATATATAGTTATTTAGAAGCATTTACTACATAGTCAAGGCTGTTTACATAACAATATTGTACTTTTGGCCAGGTTGTTCAGTTGGCTAGAGCATCGTTCTGTACACCAAAAGGTTGTGGGTTCGATTCCTAGTTAGGGCACATACCTAGGTTGCAGGTTCGATTTCTGGTCAGGGCATGTACTGTATAGAAGGCAACTGATCAATGTTTCTCACATTGAAAATGAGAGAAACATTGATGTTTCTCTCTCTCTCTCTCCCTTCCTCTGTCTCTCAAATCAATAAAATGATAATGTGTTTCTTCAAATTCAATACAATCTGTATATATAAAAGGCTAATATGCCAAGTGTCCCCTCGGGAGTTCGATAGGGAGACCGGAAGTTTGATTACTCGCTATGACATAAGCTGACCACTAGGGGGTGGCGCGGAATGAAGGAAGGCCCCTGCCAGCAGCAGCTGGAAGGAAGGAAGGCTCTGGCCAGCAGCAGGAAGGCCCCAATCGGCCCTGATCGCCGGCCAGGCTTAGGGACCCTACCTGTGTACGAATTTTGTGCACCAGGCCTCTAGTATTACAATAAAGAGCAAAAGGGGTGATCTCCAGTGATCTAGTGTGGTGTGATATTATTTCAGAACCGTCATCGCTTGTCTATTCCAGGATTCATTATTGTACTTCCGTCTTAACCAGGTCTTCTCTTTTTCTTCAGCCCCTTTATGTGTCATGTTTGTTAACCTCTTTCCCAAAGTTCTAGGCATGTGTCTAAAGAAGAGAGAGAGTTAAATCTGAATGGTTTGCCATTTATTTTCTCCTCTGACCAAAGCTTTGATGAGGGAAATTTTGAAAGGTTAATGAAGTGAGCATTTTCAACATTTAATCAGGCTCTGAGGGTCAACATTTCTTGGCCTCAGTATGCAGAGCTAATTAATTTGGGATGTAGCTATAGTTACAGTGTGGCCGAGATCATCCTCTGGAACATGAGGTGCCAGTATATTAGTTTTTATGTTCTATAGATAGAATATGATATTTACTACAATGATATCCTTCTGCTTATTTCCCAGTTACTGTAGTCCTCAAAAATAGCACATGTGGCTCTTGGGAATGATTATAACGACTTCAGTTCACGTTTGTGAACGTGAATGATTATAACGACTCCAGTTCACTTTTATTTTACCAAAGGACTTACATATTTTTCCTTCACAACAATCCCATGAGGCCAGCAGGCCAGGGGTCATCTTTCCCACTTGATGGCTGCTTTTCATCTTTTCTGGGGGCAGTGGGGGGCAGTGGTTAAGTGTGTGGACGCTGGAACCAGGTATGTGGTTTTGGATCTGAGTTCCAGCACTCATCAACTCTGACCTTGGGCACATTGTCGTTTAAAATTGTAAAGTCTCAGTGCGGAGTCTCTGGAGGGAAGGTGGGGGAGGGTGGGTGGGTGGGAGGTAATCAACCAAGGACCTTGTATGCATATATGCATGACTGGTGGACACAGACAACAGGGTGGTGAGGGCCTGAGGGGTGGGGCCAGGGAGCAGGGTCAGGCTGGAGAGGGTTAATAGGGGGGAAAGGCGAGACATAGGTAATACTTTCAACAATAAAGAACTATTTTTAAAAATAATAAAAATAATTTAAAAAAATTGTGAAGTCTCAATTTCCTCACTTGTAAAATTTGGGTCATAATAGGCCTACTCCCTAGGGGTGTTATGGAATTAAGGGTCATATTGGATCAGTACAGGACCTGCACATGTGGCATCCCACAAGTGTTGCCCATTATTCTGATATTAGGCTCTTCCCTCTTCAACTATTTGATCCTGCTGCTTGAACATGGTGTCTGGGATTCAGTAGGTCCCTGGAACCTTCTTATTTCCAGCAGCCTCATGGATTCTTGTTCCATCACACTCCCTGCCTTACTGCTGCGAACTGAGAGAGGCAAGGAGGCCTGGGGATAGTGGCTGTCTGCCCCAGCCCCATGGTGGGCAGTGTTGGTATAATGACAAGCGCCACCCTGGATGTCCTGGGCCCTCCCTCTGGAGTCTGCTTAGTCTGCTTGCCCCTTTCTGTGCCGAGGGGGTGGGGACAGACCACCTTTATTTCACTGGTTGCATGAGGGTCTCGGTTTCTTGTGTTATCTTTGGGAAAGAATAGGATGTCTAGAGTCGTACCGATGGAGGAGCAGGAGAGACTTGGTTCGGCCTGTGACAAGCATGGGTAGATGTGAGCAGCTGGAAACATTTGTTGTTTGTGTTTGACACGGTTGCTTCCTTGGGGCTCAGCTATAGGGAGAATTTATAGTTATGAGAGAAAAATAATCTGAAAAATTGCAAACTGTGAAACAGCAGCAAGAAAAAGGAAGTATTCTGTATGGAGTAGAATTCGTCTTTTGTAAAAACGAAGTGGAAAAATTGTAAGAGAACTACTGAAAAATTATTTAGGGGCGATAGCTAAAGAAGGGTCTCCAATGCCTTTCTCTAAGTGTTTTGTTTGAATAGTTTTGTTTATTCACAACTTCACAGGCCTCCCCAAACCAATGGTTTCAAACAAGCTGGGCTTTTCCTTTTCCCTTTCTTCCATTGGATAGTAATTTCAGATTAATAAGAATATTTTTTAACAGTTTAACCTGCATAGTGCTGGGCATCCGGAAGCAGCCTGAGACATCTGTATTGAAGTAGAGCCTAGCCCTGTTCCAGAACCCCCCCCCCCCCACACACACACCCCTTACCTTTCATCCCCTCCTTCCAAACCCATCCTCCAAACCAGTGACAAAGATAGTCATTGAGCTGTTTCTTGCCTAAAGGTTTAGAGCAGCGGTTCTCAACCTGTAGGTCCCTACCCCTTTGGGGGGTCGAATGACCCTTTCACAGGGGCCGCCTAAGACCATCGGAAAACACATATATAATTACATATTGTTTTTGTGATTAATCACTATGCTTTAATTATGTTCAATTTGTAACAATGAAATTGAGGGTCACCACAACATGAGGAACTGTATTAACCCCTTGAGTGCCAGGGAGCGCGATCGCGCTCCTCCTGTCTTTTGCCAAAAGTGCTGGGAGCGCTATCAAAGCTTCGAAATGGCGTCCAGTTCTAAGTCTGCTTTTATTAGTGATGATGATATTGCTAAATATGTCAAGGTGTCCTTAAGTTTTTGAATATGTAACTTCATTTACTTGAGATTCATAAATTTTTTCCTAAACTGCTGTAAAATCAGCAAAAATGCCTTGGCAACGTTAGCATAGTTCCTAGGATATTGGTTGGTACTCAAAGGGTTAAAGGGTCGTGGCATAGGAAGGTTGAGAACCACTGGTTTAGAGGAACTGAATGTCTAACGGTGTAGAGGACTACTTGGGCTTCTGAGAAGTAGCAGCATGGATATGCTTAGCCAAATAGCCAGAAAGAAAGGTTCTTTGTTAGGCACATGGTGAGTTTCTGCTTTCAGTGGAGAGAGGATTGAAGAGTTTACCAAGAGGATGCTGAACTGTCTTTGGGAAGCTGCTCAAGATAAACACTTGGATGCCTCAACTTGTGGTTGTTTGGGCTTGGGGACCAGGCTGCCTGTCTCTGCTCTCCCGGGACCCGTCCCAGAAGGCTGGCTTCATCTCTGGGTTTGGAGAAGGCGCCGCTTTGAAGTTATCCACCTCCAACTACAAAGGAGAGCTGCACGCATTCCTCTCGCCACAGCCCTTCAAGGCTGACACCAGCAGAGTTCACCCCTTTCTCTGATAAGAATGCCAGGAATGTCCATCATTTCCTGTGGGGAAGGACTAAATAAGCCCAGCGTGAGGCTGTCCTTTCAGCAGCACCTTTTCCAAACATCTCTAGATGGAAAGGGTACAACATCAGGCAGAGGACGGACCCTGGGCAGATAAGTTAGAGGCAGGGAATGAGAGTCTGATTTGGTGCCTCAGTGGGATTTCTTTGAAATGTTCAAAGCCATTGGCATCTTTTAGTGGGAGGGTTTTGTTTATGTGGCTGTGCAAATCCTAATGGAATTGGTATTTCTGATTCTATAAGAATTTCACGTCACATGGCATGCAGAGAAGTAGAGGCAAAAGAGATTCTCAGGCAGAATCACCTTGCAGGGGATTTGCAGAAAAACAAGTCAGCAGGGCTCCTGAGACCTGAGAAGGGGAGTTCTCCGGCCATCACTTTCTTTTAAATAATTGGAGGATGTGTCCCGATTTTTAACATTATAAATGCTAAAGCGATATTCACAATCTCCCTTGACCACAGTGTTTCATTTTTTCCGCATCAAGAACTTCTCATTGTTAGGTCAGATGCTCCCTGCCTAGTCTTTCTTGCTCATCAGTAAAAATTTGTTCACCACCACATTCCCATGTGACTATGATTTTTTTTTAAATTTTAATGTTTTTTACCATTTTCATGTGGAAGAAACCATTAAGCATCCTTTCTGTGCTAGGCAGTTTCCCACTCACTAGTTCCCTTCATTCTCCCAGAAATCCTTTGAGGTGGGAATTACCTGCCGTTTGCAAATGAGGGGACTGAAGCTGACCAGGCTGAGTGGCGTGGCCAACGTTTGATTCAACTTCACCTCAGTCCCATTGTTCTTCCAACTTCACCTCGATCCCCTTGTCCTTTCCACTCGGCCCATGACTGAGAAGCACGCAGACATGTTCTTCCTCAGAGCATCCCAAAGTTTTGATGGGGAAAATCAATGATTATAGATGTATGTGGATTAACTCAACAGTTGCGTATACATGGTCTTATATTTCATTATTTCAGAATAGGTGTAGATTGAACACTTGAGCCCTGAATTTTCAACCATTTCAAATATAACCCCCAGCCCCACCCCCACCCCTGCCTTCCCTGGTTTTCATTCACTGATGCATCCTGGTAAGAGTTGGGGATGGAGAAGAAGGGCAATCCTTTGGTTTTCCTACAATTCGGTTAAAGCTGAGTGTGTTTTGTTTTTATTTTTGGAAAAATTAAAGAAAAATATCTCCTTGGCCATTTTCTTGTTACGGCAGCATGAAGACATTAGGCTGTTTCCAGCGTTTGGTCACTGGGGGTAGGATGGGAAAGAGTTATTCCTTCTGCTAGCAACTCCAAGCAACTTAAAACAGATGAACTTGGAAACTTTCCTTGAAACACTTGAGTTGTTCATTTGGAGGCTCCCTGGGAATGGGAAGGATGTCCTAGAGCCATGGGTTTTGAGGGAAGACCAGGGTCCTCAACACAATTGTGAACTAGAGTCTCTTTTTCTCTCTCATTGCCTGTTGGTGCCCTTGATGTTCAGGATGGTGGCTGGTTAGGAAGCAAGGCTTTAGAATTGAATAGTCCCAGTTCACATGCTGGCTTAGCCCTTTACCAGCAAGGTACCCAATGTCTATAAGCCTCACTTTGCTCATCTGTGAAATGGGAATGGAAATAATACCTTCTTTACAGGCACATGGATTATAAAACCTATAAGTTATATATATGAGGGGCCAGGTTATAGTAGGTTTGCACTCAACCATGGCTGTCATTAAACTGCCGACTATTCTCTCTTTTCCTTTCCCCAAGCCTCATATCCCTGGGTTGGTGTTGCCTCAGTGCTTCCTTTATGCTCTCTGATCCTTCCCACCTTCTGTCCTCCCTTCATCAAAATCTTACTGCCCTCACTCCTGTATTCTCTGTTCTACATCCAGGCCATAATCAATATCAAAAGAGTCTATTTTCCTTCTTTCCTTCCTTCCTTCCTTCCTTCCTTCCTTCCTTCCTTCCTTCCTTCCTTCCTCCCTCCCTCCCTCCCTTCCTCCCTCCCTCCCTCCCTCAATCCCTTCCTTTTTAAAAAATATATTTTTATTGATTTCAGAGAGGAAGGGAAAGGGAGAGAGATATATAAACATGATTGATGAGAGAGAATCATTGATCTGCTGCCTCCTGTATGTCCCCTACTGGGGATCAAGCCTGCAACCTGGGCATGTGCCCTTGACCGGAATCAAACCTGGGACCCTTCAGTCTACAGGCCAACACTCTATCCACTGAGCCAAACAGGCCAGAGCCTGCCTTCCTTTCTTTAATTTAAAGGTTTGGTGACCACCAGCAAAGAATACATATTAAGGAAGGGAACATACACTGGGGCTAAGAGCAGCTTTCATGGAGAAGTGGCATAGCATCCTCTTGGCTAAGAGAACGTACGCTGAAGCTGGGCTGCCTGGATTCGGTTTCCAGCTTTGCCACTTACTGGTGAGATAGCCTTAAACCTTTCGGTGCCTCAACGTCCTTGTCTAAAGGATGGGGGTAATGACATACTTGTATGGATATTGTGAAACTGAACAAGTTCATACTTAGAGCAGTTCCTTGCACAAAAAAGAACCAGATAAATGTATGCATTATGAAAAGTGACATAAGTGGTCACAAGGTGGCTATAGCAGTTCCATAGCAGGTGCATGAGAGACAGTCTTTGTTTCAGTGTCTTGTTGGGAGCAAGAAAACCTTCCCAGAAGGCCTTCAATAGGCTTTCCCTCACATGTCATTGGCCAACATTGAACCACTGTCTTTTCCTAAATCTTTGTGGACAAAGGGAATATGCTGGCTCTGGTTGGCTTTGGAGAAATGTTTAGGGTAGAATATATGGTGAGGAATTAAGCACTCTGACCACTATTATTATGTATAACTTAATACCTATAATATATCCTATCTATATTAATAAAAGGGTAATATGCAAATTGGTCAGGATGCCCTCACAGTAACAACCAAACAGCAGGCTGCATGGGGCAACTAGGCTGGCAGAGGGGTTAGTGAGGGACAACCAAACGACTGAACAGCAGGCTGCGTGGGACGACCAGGCCGGCAGGGGGGTTAGTGAGGAGCAACTAAGTGACTGAACAGCAGGCTGCATGGGGTGACCAGGCCGGCAGTGGGGCAGTGAGGGGCGACCAGGCCAGTGGACATACCTTGAGGGGTCCCAGATTGGAGAGGGTGCAGGCTGGGCTAAGGGGACCCCCTCCGTGCACGAATTTCGTGCACTGGGCCTCTAGTCCCGTGGTCAGCAAACTGCGGGTTGCAAGCCACATGCGGCTCTTTGGCCCCTTGAGTGTGGCTCTTCCTAAGCCCTAGGAGTACCCTAATTAAGTTAATAACACTGTACCTACCTATATAGTTTAAGTTTAAAAAATCTGGCTCTCAAAAGAAATTTCAGTCATTGTACTGTTGATATTTTGCTCTGTTGACTAATGAGTTTGCTGACCACTGCTTTCGTCTATAATAATAAAAGCATAATATGCTAATTAGACTGGAATCCTTCTGGACAACCTTCCAGATGAAGCCGGGGCTTGGAGGGAAGCCTGGGTCCAGGGTGCTGGAGGGAAGCCAGGGCCGGCAGCTGGGGGAAGGAAGGCCTACTCTTGCACGAATTTTGTGCATCGGGCCTCTAGTAATATAGTAAGTACATATTATATGTAATATTATAAAATACATATTTATAATTTAATGTTAAATTAGACAGTGATTATTAATTATTAAATAACAATATAATTCAATTATAATCAAATCTAATATATTTATAATTTATTCCACTTATAAAATTTCATGTTTTATGTAACAATTGAAAAATTTAGTTTATTCATACAATAATTACAACTTTACATTTAAATGATTTGTAATTTTGTTACAAGTGGAGCTACAAGCCTGGCCAGCCAGCGTGGCTCAGTGGTTGAGCGTCAGTCCTGGAACCAAGAGGTCACAGGTTCCATTCCTAGTCAGGGCACATGCCCCAGTTGCGGGCTCGATAACCAGCAGAGGTCGTGCAGGAGGCAGCCAATCAATGATTCTCTCTCATCATTGATGTTTCTATCTCTTTCTCTCTCCCTTCCTCTCTGAAATCAATAAAAAACTTAACCGCTCCCCCCCGCCCCCCCAAAAAATAGCGCTACAAAGCGTTGGAGTCTCCAAAATCTAGAGTGCTTAGTTTTTGACAGTTTATAACAAGAGAAAACTTAAAAAACAAGAAAGCAGTATGATAGTGAAGGGAATGAAAAGATGAATGAAAAAAGTTATTTTGCTTTCTTGGAACTCAGTATTCTCAATAGTGTTAAGCAGATTTGAAGAAACAACTTTTTACAGAAGAGGAACTTAGGAAAAAAATGGAGAAAGTCCCAAATCTTAGTGAATACCATTCTTGCTACAGGAAATATGGTATTTCGAAATTGGTCTCCTGTTCTGAGTCATAACTATGAACACTTTCTGCCTCTCTGGATATTTCATTTTTATACATTTTTGAAAACTGACATTTGGCCCTGATTGAAACAAGCTTCTCTTTTTGTATGTGAGGGTAGTATTTGGGGTGTGTGTAAATATTTCCATACAGATCAATTTCTTCACACACTGCAGAAGATGGAGGCCTTTAGACTTGTCAGGAAAACAAGGGAGAATAGAACTAGAAGTCTGCAAAAGTTCTGTCAGAAATCCCGACTGCATTCTTATTCTAAATGCCTAAAGATGCCCTCTAGTCTCTAATATGTGAAATAAGCTTTCTAACACATCATTTTTGTTCTGTGAAGCAGGAAAATGCATAAAATCATTGCTAACATTTTAGAGTTTGAGTCTTTAATCTAAGCTCAAGCATTCAAAGACGTATAAATGAGAGAGAATCATATTCTTCCCCTTTGAGTTTTATTTTGTATGTGTAAGAGAAAGTCCTAATTGCCCTAGCTGGTTTGGCTCAGTGGATAAAGCATTGGCCTGCAGACTGAAGGGGCCTCGGTTTGATTCCGGTCAAGGGCACGTACCTCGATTGCAGGCTTGATCCCTGGCCCTGGTCAGGCTGTCTCTCCCCCTCCCTTCCACTATCTCTAAAAAAATCAATGAAAAAATATCCTTGGGTGAGGATTAACCAACAAAAGGAGAGGAAATCCTCATCATATCTCATATTTAGTACTCTACTGGGGCCATTTGATAAAGAATATCAAGATGTCATGATTGCTCTACCTCACGTGTTATATAGAAGTCTTACTGTTGAATTGCTTTTGGAAATAATTGAGGGGAAGTAGGAATACTTACCATTCTTTTTTTAAAACATATATTTTATTGATTTTTTACAGAGAGGAAGGGAGAGGGATAGAGAGTTAGAAACGTTGATGAGAGAGATACATCTATGAGCTGCCTACTGCACATCCCCTACTGGTGATGTGCCCACAACCAAGATACATGCCCTTGACTGGAATCGAACCTGAGACCCTTGAGTCCGCAGGCTGTAGCTCTATCCACTGAGCCAAACCAGTTAGGGTGTAATACTTACCATTCTTGTGAGCATTCACTGACTACCTTCCATGTGCCATGAACTGGGGTACAAAGGTGAATAAAACAAGATCCTTGCTCTTGACTATTTTATTTACTACCCTTTTTATTTTACAACTAGAGGCCCGGTGCACAAAAATTTGTGCACTTGGGAGGGGGGTCCCTCAGCCCGGCCTGTGCCCTCTCGCAGTCTGGGACCCCTCGGGGGATGACCACCTGCTGGCTTAGGCCTGCTCCCCGGGGGGATTGGGCCTAAACTGGCAATCAGACATCCCTCTGGCAGCCTGACAGCCCTTGGGGGATGTCCACTTGCCAGTCGGGAGCAGACCTAAGCTGCAGTCGGACATCCTTAGCACTGCTGAGGAGGCAGGAGAGGCTCCTACCACCACCGCTGTACTGGCAGCCATCAGCCTGGCTTGTGGCTGAGCAGAGCTCCCCAATGTGGGAGCGCACTGACCACCAGAGGGCAGCTCCTGCATTGAGCATCTGCCCCCTGGTGGTCAGTGTGTGTCATAGTGACCAGTCATTCCCAGTCTTTCTGCTGTTAGGGTCAGTTTGCATATTACCCTTTTACTGTAAGAGGCCTGGGGCACGGGGGGGGGGGGGGGGCGGCTGGTTTGCCCTGAAGGGTATCCCGGATCAGGGTGGGGGTCCTTCTTGGGTGCCTGGCCAGCCTGGGTGAGGGGCGATGGCTGTTTGCAGCTGGTCACACCCCCTTTAGTGTGGGGGTCCCCACTGGGGTGCCTGGCCAGCCTGGATGAGGGGCTGATGGCTGTTTTCAGGCTGACCACACCCCCTTCAGGGTGGGGGTCCCCACTGGGGTGCCTGGCCAGTCTGGGTGA
The DNA here is from genome assembly GCF_964212035.1 of Myotis nattereri. Taxonomy (NCBI): domain Eukaryota; kingdom Metazoa; phylum Chordata; class Mammalia; order Chiroptera; family Vespertilionidae; genus Myotis; species Myotis nattereri. The sequence goes on along the minus strand of NC_138083.1, from coordinate 56,718,321 downwards.
GGGGCTGAGGGCCATTTTCAGGCTGGCCTGCGACTGAAGCTCTCAGCCTCTCCTTTTTTTCTTTTTTTTTAATTCTGGGATTTATGTACCTTCTATAATTGAAACTCTGTTGCCATCCTGCTCGCTCCAGCTCTGAGGCCACAGCTGGCTGAAAGCAGGTATCTGGGGTTTGTTTAGCTTCTATAATTGAAACTTTGTTACTTTTGGAGCTGTTGCTTTCGGAGCTCAGAGCCGGGCCGTGGCAGGCAGGGAACCTTGACTTCCTCCATCACTGGAGCAAGCAAACCTCCTGCTCGCTTCAGCTGCGTGGCTGCTGGCCGCCATCTTTGTTGGCAGTTAATTTGCATATCTCGCTGATTAGCCAATGTGAAGTGTAGCGGAGGTACGGTTAATTACCCTTTTTGTCTTTTATTAGATAGGATTAATTTTTCAAAAATTTTCTGGAAAACAAAAGGTATAAAAATTCTTACGAAAACAAAAATTTTCCCCTAAAAATGCCCATACAAGGAATAGCCAAGTTCCTAAGCTTTGTCAAAGGCTTCCCCCAAAACATCATAAGTATATATAGAATAGAGGGCTGCCATTTTGGGGATGGGAGTGATATGAAATAGAGTGTTAGAGTCACATGTAAATTCTGCAGATGGGAGTGGAAAAGAGAGTAAAACAGATGGGCAACAGGGGGGGAAGTCCATTGGCCCAGGGGAAAGGTGAATGAAGTATTAATGGGAATTTGGGGAAGAGATTCAAGCAAGGAATACCAGCCTTAAACAGTGCCTTTTTCTTGGGAAATGTATACACTTTGTGAGGTTTGCTGAAGCAAGCAAGACTCCTGGGAAAATGTCATTCTTACTCAATGCAATGTGAAAATGATGTGACATTTATTAACCATCCATAATGTGTTGGGCATCATGCACAGTAAAGAAGGGAGGTGTGGCCTTTTGCCTTTGGAAATTTCAGATTTAATGAAAAGCAGGCAGAGTTGTCCAACAGTGGTGCATTTGTGTTAAAGAAAAATATCAACCAACCCTACATATTGCTTCCCTGCCCACCCGCAGAATTCCAAAAGGCACAATAGAGGGCACCATATGCCAGATTGAGTGTGAGCCACCTCTTCTGACTCCAGTGGTGTTAAATTCAGTAGTGGCAAAACTTCAGTGGTTTTGGGTAAGGTTGGGACTCTCCTTTGCACCCTCCTCTCACAGTCTGTGCAAATGAAGATGGTATAGATGCAGTCCCTTTCCTTTGCCCCACAGAAAAGGTTCAGGACAAGATGTGAGAATTTGTTTGATATAAGCCCATGAAAGAAGGTTGGAAGGTTATTTCTTTCTCCGAATGCTGCTCATGCCATCCAACCACAGCTGCTCTTAAACTGCGGCCATGTGAATCTGCTCTACTAATTAGCAGCAGCTAGCTATGTTCATTTCAAACACAACTCAGAAAGTGAGTAATAAAATAATTTGGTTCAGAAGCCTTCACTCTTTGTTCCACTTTTGATAGATCAACATGCACCTCCTGTAAGCAAGGAAGCCCGTGAATGAGGATCTCAGAGGACCCGAGTGACCTCAGACACGAGCATTGCACCACTAAACCTTCATTCATTGTGGAAGGAGGGATAACAAAACTATCTCTGTTAGAGGGGCACTGTGAGGATGAATTAATGGAAGTGAAGTGCTTAGCACAACGCCTGGCACTTACAAATACTCCATAAATGCTCGTTATTAATCAAGAGAAAAAGATGAAGAAAGAGAACTAATTTTTCTTAAAATTGAATTCAGTACTTAATTTGAGCTCTTTCCCTCCTTGTCCATATAGACACACACACATACCTATGTGTGTGTATACTCTATATGGGCACATGCAACACTTGAAATGTGTATTTGAAGATGTCTGAATTGGAAGCGTGAAGATCAGAAGTGTAGTCTTTCTTTGGTACATATTAACTAACTAGCAGTGTTAATTTTGCAGAATGACATAAACTCTGTTGGTCTCATAAGAGCCCTTCTGCAAAGTAAAGGGGTTGGAGTAGATGATTTCAAGGACTTCTCTAGGCCATGCATTGTTAAGGGTTTGCATCTACAATGTGATCCAAGGCTCTATTCTGCTACTACTTTCAATTAAATATATATATGTTTTTACTCTTTCTCTTACTTTAACAATTCAGAATAAATATAATAAAGATTTTAGTACCCTCATTCCAGATATATTTTCCATGTTTCTGATAAAAAATTTAGTTGGCAAAAATTGGCAGATGGAAAACTCTCTTCTCATTAATTTTGTTCAAGATATTAGTGATCTCATGACTCGTGGTTTTCATTTGGTTATATTTTCCTTCTTTCATGTAACTTCAGAGGCATTGAAGTGTTTTCTAGGCTTACGTGTTTTGAACTCACTTTATTCTAGATTTCTACGCTCAAATATGGAAGATTCTGTTCCCTCCAAGCTTTATAAAACCAGTGGGTAATTATTCAAATACATGTGTCTGCATATGTAATAAAAAGCATAATGTTTCCATTAATAATCTCAAGAAAATTTGGCAGTTTCTCTCAATTCAGTGATCTGTTTATATTTATCAGATTATGAAATTTTTCTTTGTGCTCCTTTTGTTAATGCAGGACATATTGAATGAAAACAAATCCACTAGCTATCAACAAAGGAAAAAAATCACGTTAGCATCGCCCCTTATTGAGAAGAAGACTCATTGGGAGCTATGATTTTCTCACCTTGGGTTAATTACCAAGTATCAGATTCTACCAAAATAAAATGAAATAAAATAAAAGAGTGCCGAGTGGTCTTCTGTGTTTTAGGGCTTTTTCCCTTCCTCTAAGATTGTGGTTATGTAAAGTGGAAACAGTTTTTAAAAGCTTGTGAGCTAGTCCTGTTCCCAGCTGGGAAATTATTAGGTCAACTCCTTCCGTCTCTGCCTTTTTGTAAATAGTTAGCCTCACTTTGAAAATTGTGAATGAGTCAGCAGTAGAATGAAGGGAAGACGAAAGGAAGGACAGACCAAAGAGTGGGTTTTTTTTTCCATATGTGTAATTGCAAACACCCAGAAAAGGTGGATTGTCATAAATTGAAAGTCTTTTTTTTTTTTTTTCTTGCTGAGCACTTGGGGTGGATGTAGGTACTCCCACAGTTGGAGAGAGCTAAAAATTTTGGAGTTCCTGGGGTGCAAAAGGAAGGAAGAGGAAAGAAAAGAAATAGGGGAGGGAAAGAGAGAAGACTGGAGGTTGAAGAAGGTTCAGCCGGTTCGGGGGTTGGGGGTATGAGGCAATCAAACTTCATTTTCTAGGATTATAGGAATACGGGCATGAGCAAACCCTTGCATCTTTATAATTACTTACTTTTTAAAAATGTATTTATCCTGCCATGGTGTAAGTTCAGTGCAGACAGAGATAGTGTCTCTTTTGTTCACCATTTTACCTGGGATAGTTCCTCAGCTCAACAAATATTTAAGAAAGGAAGAGTAGTATGTTTGTGTGCTTCTAATGTATGTTCTCCTCCTTATCTTAAATCTTACTAAAGCTCATGCCCTGGAAGGCCTCTCCCCGAAAGTGCCTGTGTGCAGTTGAAGAACATTTTCTGAATTTGAGTTCAAGGGAGACAGGGGCCCAGGCTCCAAATCAAACAGTTAATCAAAGCACAGACTGAATAAGAAGGACAACATACACTAGAGCAGTGGTTCTCAACCTTCCTAATGCCACGACCCTTTAATACAGCTCCTCATGTTGTGGTGACCCCCAATTTCATTGTTACAAATTGAACATAATTAAAGCATAGTGATTAATCACAAAAACAATATGTAGTTATATATGTGTTTTCTGATGGTCTTAGGTGACCCCTGTGAAAGGGTCCTTCGACCCCCAAAGGGGTCGCGACCCACAGGCTGAGAACCGCTGCAGTAAAGCCTACATTGGGGTTGGGGGGGCAGGCGGTATGAGACTTTCTAGTGTTCTTCGAGGGAGCTGCCCTGAAGCACCCGAAAATCTCCAAGTGAGGTAGCTGCAGGTGTCTGTTTGCTTTTTCAGAAAGACACCGGGAAGGTTTTTTTTCTGCTTCAGCTGAACTTACTTTATTTTGTGCTTAAACTTAATTAAGATGGTAGGGCCCCTGTGACCTGTAAATACACTGCAGTGGTCGGCAAACGAGCCACATGCGGCTCTTTGGCCCCTTGAATGTGGCTCTTCCACAAAATACCAACTTCTGTGCATGGGCCACGAAGTTTCAATCGCACTGTACATGTGCGCCCGCACGTGGTATTTTGTGGAAGAGCCACACTCAAGGAGCCGAAGAGCCGCAGGTGGCTTGCGCACCGCAGTTTGCCGACCACTGCACTAGGGGAAATTTTAGGAAGGATGGTGGTTACCAATAGTCATCTGCACTTCAAGGTGATTGCCTCCCTCCTAAAATCTAGCGGCAATTAGTGAAGTTGTTTTTAAGAGATTCGTCTTTCAGAGATTAGAAAGGTTGCAGGCACCGTGGAACCTGAGTTTGGGGAAGAAAAGTTTCTAGATGTGGGGCAGGAGCTCAGAAAGGAGAGTGTGAAACACAAACTTTCCAGAATTAACTATTTTGTTTAGGTCTGTGCCTGTCTCCCTTTCTTCTCAGAAAGCAAGTGAGAAGGAACCATCTTTAAAGGGCTGGAGGGAGCATTTGATGTCAGGGGAAACTGTCTTCAAATGTAGGTCCCCAGAGTCACAGGAGGCTCCAGATCCTACTGCACAGAGCCAGAGGTGGACGGGTTCCCCTGGGCTAAGCCCCCTCGGCCCCCACTGGGAAGAAGGACTCCTCAGCCACATTCTGTGGAAAGGGTTAGCTTTCACTAGGAATAGAAGTGAACTCTTATCATTTGTGTGAATCTTGGGCCTTAGATGATGGCTCCCTGAATAAAATACAACACCTGATATGAACCTATCTCACACCCCTCTGCTAGACCCTGGGCTTTGAACTTGGCACCTGTATTTGTGGATCTCACAGATCTGACATGGGAAGAAAGACATCAATATATTCATACTATAGTTGGAAAGATGCTTGAAAGGAAATAGAGGATATACTAGTATAGAAGACCAGATTCTGAAGTCATTAATTCTGCCGAGAGGGGAGGAACCTGTGATCAGAGAAATCAATAGAGAAGGATGATTGTTTAAGGGAGGGGCACGAAAATGAGGAGTCCCCAGGCAGTCAGTAGGAGAGAGTCTCAAGGCAGGAAAGAAACAGAAGGAAGATAGAACCTTGGGACTGAGGAACATGGAGTGCCTGTCTTCATGGGGAAATGGACTGAGGTCCGTACCTAGGAGGGAAACGCATACATACCCACAAACAGAGGTGACACCCAGCTCTGGCATCCAGTATCCGGTGACAGTCATTAAAGGCTATGCCTATTAGGCACCTACTATGTGCTGGGTGCTGTGGAGGATTCAAACTACAAATCCGGTCCTTACGCTCAGGATGTTACAGCCAAAAGTTACTCACATGAAACAATAGCAAGCCATCCAAGTCAGTAGAGACGTGTGGTGAAGACAAGAAGGAATCAGGAAAGAAAAGGGAAACCATCGCAGTGATCTGGGGCCCTGGGTGAGGAGAGGTAGAAATAAGCTCAAGAGTGGGTGTGGGGATGGGGAGAAAAGGCCCCCAGAGAGGGAACCAGAAAACCTTCCGGCCTGGAGCTGCGGGTGTATGATAAGTAGTGGGGGGTGAGGCCAGGTTAGGGAGCTGAAATCGAGGCAAAAGAATTTAGACTTGATTTGATTAAAATAACCGGACTTGGAAAGTGTTTTAACAGAGCAGTCTGTGTGGCAGCAGCAGTATTGAGAGCTTCTGATGTGGTGGGACAAGTAGTGTTATAGAGAGAGTAGAAGTTAGGAACAGGAGAAGAGAGCCGTAGCTGTCACCAGGGAATAAGCTGATAATGGACTTGTGACAACGGGAATGAAGTGAGAGAGATACTCTAATCTGTGACTCCAAGATGTCTCTGACTCTTACTGGGGTCACTGATAGCATCTGCCACCGAGATTCTAAGGTCAGCCAGGCCAGTAGCAGAGCCACAGCGGGGCCCTGACAGCGCTCAGCACCCCCAGAGGAATCCAGGCCCATGCAGTGTTCACGACACATGCCCCCAGCTGTAACTGCATTGAGACGATTAGGCAACTAATTGTTTTTCTGTGTGTGTGGTTAATTACTTCCTTAATTTTAATAGATCTTTTGGTGGTTGGTTATTGCCAAATGTCTTAAATATCACCATGTATATAGTCAGGCACAAAAAATAGCACTTTCTACTAATCAGCTGTCACTTCAGGGTGTGACAGTGTGATCTTGGAAGTATTTTTGATTTGGGGGAAAACAAAACGACGACAAACCAAGCCTAAGACAAAACATTGTAAAAATAGTATGAAACAAGTCAATGAGGATGATACTCTGCCAAGAGTACGTTGCTTTCTGGAGGAGCTGATGCTGAAAGCCAGCGCTGAGGTGGGCAGCTCATTTGGGGAACTGAGGAGGAGGAAGCGGTGAGCAGGGCAGTGGGATGGCAGGAGCAAGCGAGGCCTCTCCCTTTGAGCCCGTGATGCTGCAGAACCTGCCGCCCTCTCCCCAGGGCAGCCCTCTCCCACCCACCCTCCCCAAAGCACAGCTATGGGAGGAGCTGGCTCTTCCGTTGCTGCTGAGGAGGCTACAATCCAAGATGTTGCACTTTCCTTCATAAACTCTGGCTAGGAAGACATTAGCCTGGGGCAGGGGTGGGCAAACTTTTTGACTCAAGGGCCACAATGGGTTCTTACACTGGACCGGAGGGCCGGAACAAAAGCATGGACGGAGTGTTTGTGTGAACTAATATAAATTCAAAGTAAACATCATTACATAAAAGGGTACGGTCTTTTTTTTTTTTGAGTTTTATTCATTTCAAACGGGCCGGATTCGGCCCGCAGGCCGTTGTTTGCCCACGGCTGGCCTGGGGCTTCTCTGCTTTGCCTTTTTCCAATAGAAGAAACATACAGGCTTCAACATTTCAATCATTGTTTACATTGGATGAAAGCATATATCCGTGTATATGTGGTCACATCTCAGTCTCGTGTGTGGCATGCAGGGTCTCAGATGTCAGGCAGCATCAGTTATTTTTTTTATATAACAGCTTTATTGAGGTATATCTCACATATCATACGTTCTACCGATTTGAAGTACACAATTTGATGAGTTTTTCGTGTGTTGAGAGTTGTGCAGCCATCACCACAATTAATTCTAGAACATTTTCACCACCCCAGAAAGAAACTTTGTAACCTTTAGCTGTCACTCTCTATTTCCCTCCAACTACCGCCTACCACTACCCCTCTCCACCAGCAATCACAAAGTCACAAAGCTGACTTACGTCTCTATGGATTCCCCTGTCCTGGACATTGTGTATAAATGGAATCATATAATATTCTTTTGTGTCCGTCTTGCTTCACATAGCATAATGTCCTCAGGGTTCATCCATGTTGTAGCACGTGTCAACACTTTACTCCATTTTATTGTCAAATAAAATTACGTTGTGTGGATATACCACATTTTATTTATCCACTCATCAACTGATCGGCGTTTGGGTTGTTTCTACTTTTTGGTTATTATGCATAATGCTATGAACGTTTATGTACCAGTGTTTGTGTGATTGTATATTTTCACTTCTTTTGGGCGTCTATACAGAAGTGGAATTGCTGAATCATGTGGCAACTCTTGTGTTTAAGCTTTTGTAGTATTGCCGGACCTCTCCTTCATTATTGAGTATCCCCATTTCCTTTATTCTAAAAGGGGGAAAAAAATCAGCTTGAATTATTTTGCTATTATACAGGGTGATGTGTATTAAATAAAAGGAATAGAATTGAAATGACTTTAGAGTGTTTTTAGATGTGGTGTCATTTCTTTACATCTCAATATCTGTCATTTCACTACACTTCGTTTGGTACCATGTGGAAAAGAAGTCCCGGTTAACATTTTTATTCTCCCCCTTCCCCTAAATTCCCATTTAAGTCAGTGAGTGTGTAGTCAGTGCAATGCTCTACCTGAACTTTGTGTGGCAGCTCCTACCTGTATGAGCCCTTGACAATGTGGCTGGTTCAAACTGAGATATGCTAGAAGTTTAAACTCCACCCAGAGCTGGAAGACGTAATATGAAAGAAAGAATATAAAATATCTCGTAATAATGTTTATATTGATTGCATGTTGAGATTACAGTATTTGGGGCTTATTGGGCTAAATAAAATATATTATTAAAAATAACTTCCCTTGTTTGCTTATTTTTTACTTTTTTTAAATGTGGAAGCTAGAAAATTTAAAATTACATATGTGGCTTATATTTCTATTGGACAGTGCTGTTATATACTATCTTCAAGGCTTATTTTTTCAACTACTGGGAAAGGAAAAATTTAAATATCCTTTGGGAAAACTCAGATGATTATTAGCAAATCTTTTTATAACTGAAGAAAGACACCTCGTTGAGAACAGTGAGTCAAATGAGTGCCAGTCAGCTTTCAGCAGTAGGGCCTTGACTGACTAACCAATCAACCTTCCTTCAAAGTTAATTCATCACCCACCCAACAAAATAAGACAAAGCCTTAACAGAAGCATGACTGCAAAAACATCAAAGCAAAGTTGAGTGGTAACTGGGTACAGCTCCTTCATGACCTCCTTGCAATGGGCTGGCCTGAGACAATGCCCCTCTCTGCTGTGTAACTCAGGACTACAAACTAAAGAAGAAAAGATGAGGCAACATTTGTGGCAGACTATTTGGGAGATGTTGGGGGAGGTTGGTCACCAGGTTGTCCTTCAACAGATATGTGAATACCATTTAATCATAAATAGAGAAAGGTGGCCCCGGGCGTCTCACCTGCCCTTTGTATTGAAGGTCAATGTTCAGATGACCAGGAAAGCTAGGTGGAAGGCATAACGTACTTTGGCAATCCTCTTTTGTAAAACACACATTTTTGTACTGGTGTTTTTCATTTCAAATATCTGGAAATAAGGTTACCACTAGTGGTTTCATGATTCAAAACAGAACAGACCTGTATTTTGGCAGCATCCCCAGGTAACATAATTTAGCTTGACTCCGGACCTTACGAAAGATAAATTCCTGGATTCCACTCCAATGGGAAGGAAACTTCTTTCCCTTTGGCTGCGGCTTTCACTGATGCATAAAATGAAACTTGGGGCAGCAGTTGAGGGGGGCCTCAAGAGGTGAGGCAAAGTCCATAAAACCTTAGGGCATGTAGTGAATAAAGAATCCTGATCTCTCCTGTGGCCCATCCCAAGTGACCATGGAAAAAGAAGAAGAAAAATTGGTAGGAGACAGCCAGGATTTTATTCTCGGACAACAGCGGAGGGACTCCATATGTGTTTAAATGACATCTCTTTGTCAAAAACATTTTTACTATTTTATGGATACTGCTTGCTTCAACCCACTGCCAACTCAAAATAGCTGAGTATTTTCTTCTTTCTCTTGAGGCGTTCTTAAGTGAAAGATTCAGCAGGCTAATCAATCATCACTCATCACTTGCCCGTTTTAAAGGGGAACCTCAGGGCAGTCCTTCTGGGAAATACCGAGAGGTCATTATGGTTTACTGAGCAGCAGGGTAATTAAAAGAGAACAGTCCAACAAACCAATTCGTGTGTTGAACACATGTTTTATTGGATTTCCAGTTTGATTTCAGGGCCAACCTTATAAGCAATGATTCTTTTCTGAGCAGGTCTTCCACATCCCCTTTTCCTTCTATACCCTGCTACCTCATGGCTGAGAAACATGGGAGAGTTAGGGAGTTGTAACCTAGTTCCAGCTGTACTTCCACCATGAAGCTTCCAGAAGGTGGAGAAAGGAGTAAACAAAATTGTACCAGCACATGGAGGATACTTGCTGCCCTGGGTGTGCAGAGAAAGCTGGCCTGGGCTTTCCTAGCCTGGACTTCATCTTAGCAGAGTTTTAAGGTATGTAGTTCTATCTTAACGCCCCTCATGTCTCCACTCGGGTTTTATATACTGCGCCCCATCTGCCTCTTCTAGGTATCCAGCCCCTTAACCCCTTTGAGCTTTCCCAGTGAGAAAGCTGTTTGCTTTATGATTTCACTTATAAATTCATTCAGCACATATGTACCGGGCCCTGTGCACGTTTCCTCCTCCCAGTGGTCATTCATTCAAAAGTAGAACTTTGAGAGAGGGTGCTGCTTACTCCTAGAGAAGAACACATGACCAGTGACTTGCTAGACTTAGTGCAGATTGACAGACAGAGTCAGTTTTGTTGACATCCCGATCTCAAGGATAATCCTCTTCCTGTCCCCCTCCCCACTCCACACTCACATCTTCTCAATTGTTTGGATAAGTTCAAGATAGGAAGGATTTCCCTGCCCATACCTAAGAGCCATCCTGTCCCTAATAAGTCCAAGTTCCTCATTAGAGTAGGGGTGACCCAATGCTACCCACCAGTCATTTAGATAGCAAGTAAGAACTCTCTGAGTACCCACTCCATCAGATGCAGTGGTGGAGCAGAGAGGAAATTGGGAGAAATGCATTCATCTGGAAAAGAGAAGTCTTGGGGAGTGATCATATGGGGAGAGAATCTGGGATTATAAATTCTGCTAGACAGGAATTTACATGGAAAAGGTAAGGAGGGGCTTTTTAACAGGAGGAACTTTCACCAGGCCACCCCAAAAGGGAGTTATCATCAGCTCCTAGGTCCTGATCTACCACCCATTCACAGAAGTGAGGGCTTGCCTTCAGAAAGTTGGCCCGACAGTCAAGGAACGATTAGTGCCTTTGGCTAAAGGAGAGGCCCAGCCTGGATAATTCCCCTTTACCCCCCTCCCCAGGCCACACTCACATCTTCTCAATCGTTTGGATGAGTCTGCAAGACAGGAGAATGGCTCTAAATTACCAGAAATCTGTGTCTGTTCACACAGAAGACTCGATCCAGTAGTGGTTAAAACGATCATTGCTTTCTTAACATGAAAAACAAAAATATGTCCTCGGTGGGATGTTTTAAGGATACGTTAGGAAACTGATGATAAAGTTTGGGGTCCTGACAAGGTTGTCTGAGAGCATTCTTAAAAATTATTCATTTTATAGATAAGGAAACAGAGCAGTAAAATAGCTGGAAATGGGACCGCCCATAAAAGGTCACAAGTGAGCTGAACGTTTTTCTCCTTTTTTGACTCTTGGGCTAGATGTTTATCTGACATCCATGGTCCGCCTCTTGTCTGCACTCCCTTTGGCAGGGCCCAGTTGGTCCCTCGGCCACATAGAAAAATGTGGTGCCTCTGGCAAACCACATATTTATGTAGCCTTGGACATATTTACGTAACTCCATCAGAAGAACTTTGAAAGATAAATTTCCAATTCTGCAAACTTTACTGTAACTTTTGAAAACGACCTATATCCTGCCAGTAAGATATGCCATCCCCTTAATCATAAGCTCTAAACAGTCAAGGATCCCGTTTTTGTTGGCAGGGATGTTTCAAAATGCTGAATGAGGAGGGCTTGTTTTCATTCTACTCCACTTGGTGTAGAATGCTGAGAATAGCAAAAAGTAGGAAACAGCTGAGAAAGCCCATAACTGTAAGGACCAGCAAGGTCTTCATGGAAGAGCCGAGTCCACTTCATTTACACCTTATTTTAAGTAAACACACACTGAGCTTTATGGGCATCCATTTCCCCACAGCTCAGCAAATTCCACCAAAGGATGTTACAGATCCTAACAGTTGCCCCACCTTCCTTTCAGAGATGAGGGCCTTTAAGCAACATAATTCTAGTCCGCTTTCTGAATATGTATGCCTCCACTAAACACTGTACTTGGCTCCATCAGCATGAGCTTGTGACATAGACATTCTTCAAGGTAGGGTTTAAAACATCTGCAGCCTAGAAATCAGCAGAGTTCCCCGATGGGGGGGAGGGTGTTAAATCCAGAGTGTGCTGATCTGTTTCCTGTCTTTGTTATGATTTCTTCACTGTAACTGAATATCCGTTGCCGCGGCAGTGACTGGCTGCTCTGGTGCAGCTGTGTCAGCAGGCCAAGGACTGTTGGCTTAGGGGGCTCCGTTTGCGTTTACACAGCTAGCTTCCATAATCCCCATCAGCCCTATTAATTTACAGGGTAAGCCACTCCTTGTCTGCAGATCAGCGGGCCTCCGTACAGTCCATGCTGTTAAATATAATCTAATTAAGGGTCATTAAGAGGAAGAGCAGTCACCTAGATGCACTGATCCTTGCCAAGAGAAAACTCCCGAGGATACCAGCAAACCACCATCCTAACCAAGTGCCTAGGAAAACACTGCTGAAAGCAGTGACATTTAAGAACTTGAAGGCGGTTCCAGGCTCATCCTGGGAGCAGAATGACTAACCATTTGACCAGAGAGAGGGGAGCTGCAGTCTCAGGGTTGTGCAGTACGTGGGCATGGCCGCATCCGTCTTCCCTACCACCTGTATTTTATTTTTACTTTCTGGCTGGAAAGCTGATCTGGCCATCCCAACAGCCTTTGATCCTCATGTGTGATCTCTCCAGAAGCAAAACAGTGAGCAGCCGACGGGTGACCACTGCCCACAGCCCACAGCTCAGTCCGTATCTGCTCTTCGTTGGAAGAGAAAATGTGCCTTTTGGAAATCTTGAAGATTACAATAGTTTATTCTCAAAACACTACGTAAGCCGCCAGTGGGTTTCCAGTAAGCTGTGAGAGCATTTAACCCAGAGTGGGTTTGTGACCTTAAGCTGAGGTATGGGAAGGCTCCAGTGAAGTGTGGCGAACAGATCATTGGTAACTCAGAAGTCATTCTGCTGTTTCCGGTGCTGCAGGGAGAGCCCGGGCAATATTGAGTATTTCTCCAGAGGAGGTTTCTGAGTCGCTTTCCCCTCCTTGTGCAAAGCTGTGTTGTGAGCCTGGCTTATGAGCACAAGTTGCTCACCATTGGTTCAAACTCCCCAGGGGTTTCTGGCACTCTTAAACCAGCAAGGGATTTGTGTTTTGTATGAAGGGGTGTAGAACTAAGCCGCGTGCACTATGCAAATCAATGATGTTTTATTTCATTAAGACTAAAACACAGAATAACACAGCATTGCAGTTCTGCCTTGAGAATTGGAACTGAGCACTGCTGCAGTGGGTCCACCTTTATGAGACGGGGTAAATGGGGAAGTCAGATGGTTTTCCTCAATTCTGTGGCTAGTTCAATTCAGAAAAGTAGTAAAATGCTCCATATGATGTATTGCAAGGCCCCTCTTAACCCAGTCAGCCTTCAGCCACGTGCTCTGTAATCCCACCTGAGGGCTGACATATGGTCTAATTTCACACCCTACTCGGATGTGCCTCATACACTTAGGTATTGTGTCATTTAAAATAGGTTGCACTATTTTTATAACATTATAGCATCACAGTACCTTTCATTTCTATTTACCTTCCACTGTAGCTACCAGACAGTCATGGAATGGGAAACAGTGATTTTCAACGTTGCTTCTGCCTCGCTCACAAGCACCATCTGAAGGATGTGTGGTCTGTGATCATAAAAGGCGGCCCTGCTGGTGGGGAGAGGGAGGGTGTTTGGACATCAGTAAGATCAGGAACATTTGTGATCTTCAAGTATGATTCTAGCCAACATGTATCCTTCATCTCTTTGAAAATAAAACTCAAAATTCTGAGTATAGGAAGCCCATTCTGGCCAATCTCATTGGCTTAATATTGACTTAATCAGACATTCATTGAATATCTGTTGTATGCCAGACTTTGTTTCAGACTCTGGGAATACAGTAGAGAACAGGATAGAAACTATCTGTCCTCAAGCAGATGAGGGAGATAGATAGTAAACTAAAAAAATTCAAATAGTAATAGGTGCTCTGGATAAAAACCAGGACAGGGACTAGGGAGCAATGGAGGTGCATGGCTGTTTTAGATAGGTTGGTTGGGAAAGGCCTCTAGGAGGAAGTGACAATGGAACAGAGACAGGAATAGTGATGGATGCTGTGATTTGGAGAAAATGTTACAGCCTGAGGGTATCATAAGTAAAAAGTCTCTGAGTTGGGAACAGCCTGGTGTGGTCTAAGAACAGAACTCAGACAGATGTTACTAGACTAGAATGAAGGGGAAATGGAGGATTTGTGATCAAGAACGGGAGGGGCTTGCCCTGGCCAGTTTGGAGCGTAGGTCTGTGGACCAAAGAGTCGTGGGTTCCATTACTGGTCAAGGGCATGTGCCTCGCTTGCAGGTTCCATCCCCAGCCTGCTTGGGGCGCATACAGGAGGCAACCAATGGATGTTTCTCTCTCTCTCATTTTCTCTCTCTCCCCCCTCCTCCCTCCCTTCTACTCTCTTTAAAAGTCAATGAAGAAAAAAAAACACTTGGCTGAGGATTAAAAAAAAAAAAAGAAGAATGGGAGTGACTAGAACACATTCAGACCTGTGATCCATGGGGAGGACTGTGGAGTATATGGAAAGCCTTTGTGGGGTTCAAGTAGAGAAGTGCCATCTTCTGACTTAATCTCATAATGGCTCCTCTTTGGGAAAGTGATTATGGGGTATGGAGGTTGGGGAGGCAAGTGTGGAAACGGAGAACTATAGGAGCCTGTGTCAGTGGACTAGGTGGGAGGTGATGGTGTCTTTGACTAAAATGGTAGTCCTGGAGATGATGAGAAGCCATAGGAATTGGGGTGTATGTTATAGGCTGACTGAGCCTGCTGATATGGGTGGAAGGAAAAGAGTGGGGTGAAGGATGTTTAAGTCTTTGATCTAAGCATCTTGGTGAACAGTGGTACATTTATTGACACTGGGAAGCCTACAAGGGAGCATATTTTGAATATTGTATTAAACATGCCAATTTTTAGATACTTATTCTACATTGCATGCGTCTGGAGCTCATTGGGGAGGTCGTGACCGCAGATAAAAATTGGGAGCCTCAGTGTAAAGCCAAGTGATGAGGTGCAGTTATATTAGAACAGAATGTACTAGTAGCTGGAGAAGATGAGGGCTAAGGACCGAACCCTGGAGATTATTTACAGTTTGAGAAGATGAGGAAGAAGTAAGCATTCTGTTCTGCAGAGTTCAGCACTGACGCTGCTAATACATACCCATTTCCCCACTACCAGCACACAGCTCTGTGCTCGTTATGTGTGCCAGGGAGCAGAGGAAGGCAGGACAGGGCCTGATCATTTTCCTCCTCCTCCTTCTTACTCATCTTCCTTATTTCCCTTTTCTTCCTCCCTCTTACTTCTTCTTCCTTCCCCCTCCTTTTTCCTTTCTTGATTATTTACTAAATTCTAGAGTTCCCCAACCTGGCCAGGAGTGGATTGTGTTTCTGTGTCTCCTAGCACATTCCTGTCTTTGCTGATCTCTAGATCAACTGACATTGATCATATCACAGTAATTCAGAATTCTTGCTTGCTACATTCACTGCCCCTTCTCAGTAAGGGAAGTTGGACTGGTTGGAGGTGGGGGAGGAGAAAAATAAACCACCAAACCCCAGAAACCTCTCTTTGTTGTTCAAAAGTTCTGAGTATCAGAAGATGGATTTGGCAGAGAATAATACAAAAGAACTCTACTTTCCTGCTGGTTTTCGGGATGATGTCTTTTGCTTACATTCTTCCAACTTGGAGAATATTCACTTCACATTCCCATGGGTTAGGACTTCTAACATTGCGTCCCTGCATGGCACTGTTCAGTGGGATAAAGTCATCATCCTTACCTCCCCCTGCAGCAGCCCGTTCTCCCTCAGGGGCTCATGCAGCAGGAGGAACAGATGTAAAGTTCAATAGAGAAACCCAAGGCAAAAACAAAACAAACCAGATATTAGTAGAACACAGTAATTTTTAAAAACTAGCAAATCTGCAAGTCAGTCCTAGAGATCCAATCTTTGGGTCCTGGCTTGGATTGGGGACATTTTTGGTTTTGTCTTCAGCACTCACACAAAATTCTGCCAGAGCCAACACCTGGAAGCAAAATATTTCTTAAGATTTTTTTTTTAAATATATTTTTATTGATTTTTTACAGAGAGGAAGGGAGAGAGATAGAGAGTTAGAAACATCGATGAGAGAGAAACATCGATCAGCTGCCTCCTGCACATCTCCCACTGGGGATGTGCCCGCAACCCAGGTACATGCCCTTGACCGGAATCGAACCTGGGACCTTTCAGTCCGCAAGCCAACGCTCTATCCACTGAGCCAAACCGGTTTCGGCTTTCTTAAGATTTTTAAGAAATCTTCTTTGATGGTGGTGGTTGTGAGGAGGAGGAGGAACATGTTGAAGAGAAGCAATAACCAAAGATTTAAAGGAATAAAAGATGGTAATGATGCTGATGATAACTAAAAGTGTTTAGTGAGTATTTACATATGCCAGGTACTGTGCTATACTTTACCTGCCCATCTCAACTAATCCTTACGATAATTCTTTAAAGGAGGAACTAACGGGAGGGATCAGATTTAATTGAAGGGGAAGCTGAGGTTTCAAGATTGCCCAATGTTACAGGCTAGTAGATGGGAGAAATTTAAAACCAAGTATGTCTGATTTACCCAAGCTCCTAAATTGAATCATATATACTGGAAGCAATAGTGTACAATTCAAGGTTTTTTTCTGACAGTCTATGTGAGTGTTGATGCCAGTGACATTTGTTCACCCAATGATACCTATTTTTAACACTAGATTATGCATAGTGGGGACAGTCAAAGATATGCAACATTATTATTTTTCTCAACTTAAATGAGAGAACACATAATCTTAAAATAAAAATTGAGAATAGTATAAGGCAGTATATAATGAAGTGCCTAATGAGATATATAGACAAATGTTACAGATGCTCCAGGGAGAGTAAGATATTGTGTGTTGCTAAGGTCAAGGTGATATCTCTCTTCTATAATATAACTATATTTTAAACTAATGGTGTATAAAACTTTATCTTCAGTACTATTTAAGATGTACCTTCTACCAAAATGAAAACTTTGTTTATACAATCCCATTCTCAGAAATTCTCTTGTAACATTTGTCTCAATAGGGCATTTATTCCTAAATCCATGAAAGACCTCAAATGATATTGTTTTGCTGTTGTGTATATAATGCAGTTTCCTGAATGAATTCAATGATTAGCATTTACTGAGTGTCTTCTATATGATGGGCTCTGTGTGAGGTCAATGGGATTCCAAGATGAATGAGAAGCAGTGTATGTAGTTCAGGAGCTCAGGAGATAGGAGCACATATATGAGAAGGGCAAGACTGGATGGTGAGAGACCAGTGAAGAGTATTGCAACAGCCCATATGGTAAGGGCCTAAACTCTGAACCTAAAGGTATTAGCTGGAGGGATTGAGAGATGCTGATAAAATCAATAAATACTAAGGAGGTAAAATAAACAGGGTTGAGTGTTGATGCATTTCAGAGGAAAGTGAAGTGTCAAAGATAACCAAAACTTCTTACTGGATCATTGGTGGTGGTGTCACCAGCTCACTTTTATTTTTTGGGGGGAGGGATTATGTTATATACATGTTGAATTTGAGGTACTTGTTCTGAGTTGAATTGTGTCCACCCAAAAGATATTGAATTCCTAACCCCCAGTTCCTGTGGATATGACCTTATTTGGAAATAGGATCTTTGGAGATGATCAAGTTAAGATAAGGTTCTTAGGGTGGGCCCTAATCCAATATGAATGTTGTCCTTATAATGAGGGGAAATCTGGATACAGAAGACACACAGAGAACGTCCTGTGAAGATGAAGGCAGAGATTGGGGTGATTAGCAGAAGCCAGGGAATATCAAAGATGGCCAGAAAACCACAGAAGCCAGGGAACGCATGGAGGAGAGTCTCCATCACAGCCCGCAGAAGGAGCCAGCCTTGCAGACACTTTGATGGTGGACTTCTGGCATCCAGAACTGTGAGAGAATAAGTTTGTGTTTCTTAAGTCACTCAGGTTTTGGTACTTTGTTACAGCAGCAGCCCTGGGTAACGAATACAGATTTTGGTATCCCAAAGTGTGGTGTGTGGCAGCAAATACCTAAAAATGTGGAAATGGCTTTGGAATTGGGTAATGGGTAGAGGTTGGAAGATTTTGGAGGTGCATGCTAGAGAAAGCCTAGATTGCCTTGAAGAGACCGTTGGTAGAAATTCGGGCATTAATCACAATTTTGGTGTGAGCTCAGAAAAAAAGAGAGGAGAGCAGTAAAAGAAAGCTTCTGTCATCTTAGAGAATGCATATATCATGAACAGCATGTTGCAGACATAAGAATGTTAAAGGCCATTCT
The DNA here is from genome assembly GCF_964212035.1 of Myotis nattereri. Lineage (NCBI taxonomy): Eukaryota > Metazoa > Chordata > Mammalia > Chiroptera > Vespertilionidae > Myotis > Myotis nattereri. Next base: position 56,700,113 of record NC_138083.1, on the reverse strand, counting down.
GATGAGGTCTCAGACCGAAATGAGGAACATGTTTGAACTGGAGGAAAGGTGACCCTTGTAATGAAGTGGCAGAATTGGCTGACTGTGCTCTGTTGAATGGAAAGTAGCCTTGGAAGTGATAAGCTTGGATATTTAGCTGGTGAAATTTCTAAGAAAATGTTGAAAGCACAGCCTAGTTTCTCTTTGCTGCTTATAGTCAAATGTAAGAGGACAGAAGTAAATGGAAGAAATAATTGTTATGCAAAAAAGAAACAGAACTTGAAGATTTGGGAAATTCTCAGCCTATTTATATTGAAAAAAAAAGAGAAACTGCACTCTGGAGAGAACTCCCAGGGTGTGGCTGGACAGCTATTTACCAAGCACAGGCTGGGGGGGGGGGGGGGGGGGAGCAGGGCCACCTCCTCAGTTCCAGAGGTCTTGGTCATTATCCTGGGCTCAGGGAGTGGGCTGCCATCCTGGTGGGCCTGGAAGACAAAACATCAATCCATAAAGGATCCTTATGAGAACGCCTTTCATTGTATTTAGTGCCCATCCAGACAGTTCAGGATAATTTCATCTCAAAATCCTTAACTTAATCACCCCTGCAAAGACTCTTTTTCTAAGTAAGGTAACACTAATTCTTTTTGTTTGTAAATATACTGAGTATAAAATATTCCTTCAATAAAAATAGCTTTAAAAAAACTATAGAATTTATTCCTCTGTACAATATAACAAGAAGCATTGCTTTATTTTTATTAGATTTAGGTACAGCATGCCTAAATTTCAATTAAGTATTTAAAAAATCTTTTAAACGCATTAAAAAGAGGGGTTTGTAATTGTGTAATCTGGAAACAGAATTTGTTAAAAAAGATTTTCCCCACAAATTTCTTTTGATTATTTTTATTTACTTAATTGTTGTAATTTACGCTAATTTTGCCCATTAACAACCTAATTGGCCTCACAGACATCTCAGTTTATTAAAAGTTCACCATTAGTTGAATATTATCTCCCATTTGGATTCCACAGGAATTTGAATCATAATTGCGAAGTTTGGGGTGGGGGGGGGCGGGGATGTTGTTGGGCTGCCCATATATTATGAAAAAACATAGAGCGAAGAGACAAATTATATTTCAAGTTCATTTAGTTTGACATAGCAGAGTCTGCACGTAAGCATTCATTCACCACATACCCATTGAGGTTTTTAGGAAGTCAGTCTGTTTACTCTGCATCTTAAGTCAAGGGTCCTATTTTTACACAAGGTTTGCCAAACCGAGCTCTACTACAGCAGTGTTCTGCCAACACAAAGATTACAGGATCAGGCCCTTTGTGAGCATTCATTTGCCAAAGCCAGTGGTGTTTTATCTAGACAACCCCAGACTCCTCAATTCATTTTGGAAACTCCATTGTTTTTATCCCATGATGACGATAAAGTGGTTAAAAGAAAGCGATGCAGACAGGCTCCAGCGAAAGACAAACTCTGTGGCCACCACTTGGGTATTTGGAAGCGGCAGAGTTACTGTGCTTTTTGTTTTTTTTGTTGTTTTTTTATTTTGTTTTGTTTTTTATTTTGTTTTGTTTTTATCAGTTATTGTTTTCAGTCACAGCAGTGCTGCATTTCACATTGAGCTTTTCAGATACATATTTTTATGCACATTATTTCTAAAAATCAGATTCTCCCTGACTGACCCCTCCCCCCCCCCCCCACCATCAAATTACATTTTATCTTAACTATTGGCTATTTTTGAAAAGAGTCCTAAAAAAAACTTGATAATTATCAATAATGAAGGTTGGAGTTTTTCTTCCCTGTATGACTACATTATAGTTATGTTTTGCTAGAGGGGAAAAAAGTGATCTGTAGCCTTATACTTAGTAAAAATCAGAGAGGACAGTGCCTGCATTTACAGTTTTACCTGTATGTTTACTACGTATTTGTAAAAGATGCAAGCACTAGAAGCTGCTTCTTCGTAATGTTAAGTGTATGTGGAGGGGTAAATTTCACGAAAGGAGAAACTGGGATGAGCCCCTCCCACTTCTGACAGTGGCTTATGAAGAGCAGGATACCAGACTTTCAGCAGGCCGGGGTCACGCTCTGCTGTTTTTCCTGGAGTGCCTCTATGCTGGGTGGATCTGTTTCACTTGGTCTGGCGAAGTCATCAGATTCTATTAGAGAAGCCAGACTGGGTGGCCTTCATTGAGGACGCCAGGCAAGAGCTGTGGGTGAATTTCCAGAAGTGGTTGCTTGGCTCTACCTCTGTGAGAAATGGAGAAGGTTCATGCTGCCCTGGGGGAAGGGATGGGGCGGGGACAGCAGGGAAGGGGCAGGGATATGTGATTGCCTTCTGACAAGTCAGATCCTACTCAGAGGAGCAAGGTCTCACCCCATGTAGGAAGGTGCCACAAATACAAGTGTCTCTTAGATAGTACAACCACGATGGACCCTGAATTATGTGTAGAAAAAGATTTACTTAAAGATACCTTTTTTGTTGCTTAACAAAGGCTCTATGCCAAGGAGAACATCTGAATGGGTGTGTCATCTGCACAATGTGAACAGTTTGTCATAGGGAGGGCGCCAATATGTGACTTCTGACTTAAAGGCCATGTACTTCCCAGGAGAAAGTCATTCCCTTCAATCACATGAGCCAGAGGAACCCATAAATAATCAGCATCTTGACCATGGGAAGATAAGCCAATACAAATAGGCAAGAATAACAATAATGGTAACCTGTCAAAGACTGACAGCTGTCAGAGGGGAGGAGGCTTGGGGGGCTGGATGAAAGAGGTCAAGGGATTAAGAAAAAAAATATAACAAATAGATGCAGATAGTAGTATAGTGATAGCCAGAGGGAAAGAGGGGTGGAGGGTCCATTGAGGTGGGCAAAATGGGAGCAGAAAGAAACTTTACTTGGGGTGATGGGCACACAATGTAGTGTGCAGATGATGTTTTATTGAGTTGTACACTTGAAACCTGTGTGGTTTTGGGAACCAATGTCACCGGGAGCCTTATAGTCTGAAGCTAAATGGGTAAAATAATGCAGGATGATTAGGGAAAGGTCAAATAGAATATGTGAATGTAATAAGTGCCTTTTTTTTTATTGTTTTTAGGAGTGTGCAATAATACAAATGAATGGCTAACAATGTTACAATGTGCATTACGATCAACTGGACTTGCTCTAATAAGACAATAATTTGCAGCCTACCTGGTATGGCTCAGTGGTTGAGCCTCGACCCATGAACCATGAGGTCACAGTTTGATTCCTGGTCAAGGCACATGCCTGGATTGTGGGCTGGATCACCAGTAGGGGGTGTGCAGCAGGCAGCCCATCAATGATTCTCATCATTGATGTTTCTATCTCTCCTTCTCCCTTCCTCCCTCTGAAATCAATTAAAAAATATATATATGTATATATATATATTTTTTTGCTTTCTTTTTTTAAATATTTTTTTTATTGATTAAGATATTACATATGTGTACCCTCTACCCCCCCCCCCATCCCCTCACCCCCCCGTTGTCCGTGTCCATTGGTTAGGCCTATATGCTTGCATATAAGTCCTTTGGTTGATCCTTCCCCCTTGCCCCCACCCTCCCCTACCTTCCCTCCAAGGCCCGACAGTCCAATCAAAGCCTCTCCGTCTCTGGATCAGTCCTTGTTCATCAGTTTATGTTGTTCATTATATTCCACAAATAAGTGAGATCTTGTGGTATTTATCCGCTCTCCAGTTCCATCGATGCTGTGGCAAATGGTAAGAGTTCCTTTTTCTTCTTCCTCTTCTTAAAGAATACCTTTCAGCATTTCATATAATGCTGGTTTGGTGGTGATGAACTCCTTTAGCTTTTTCTTATCCGTGAAGCTCTTTATCTGACCTTCCATTCTGAATGATAGCTTTGCTGGATAAAGTAATCTTGGTTGCAGGTTCTTGCTATTCATCTCTTTGAATATTTCTTGCCACTCTCTTCTGGCCTGCATGGTTTCTGTTGAGAAATCAGCTGACAGTCGGATGGGTACTCCCTTGTAGGTAACTGACTGTCTTTCTCTTGCTGCTTTTAAGATTCTCTCTTTATCTTTTGCTCTTGGCATTTTAATTATGATGTGTCTTGGTGTGGTCCTCTTTGGATTCCTTTTGTTTGGGGTTCTCTGTGCTTCCTGGACTTGTAAGCCCATTTCTTTCACCAGGTGGGGGAAGTTTTCTGTCATTATTTCTTCAAAAAGGTTTTCAATATCTTGCCCTCTCTCTCCTTCTGGTACCCCTATAATTCTGATGTTGGTACGCTTGAAGTTGTCCCAGAGGTTCCTTACACTATCTTCATATTTTTTGAATCTCTTTTCTTTTTTCTTTTTCGGTTGGGTATTTTTTGTTTCTTTGTATTTCAAATCTTTGACTTGATTCTTGGGATCCTCTTGTCTGCTGTTGGATCTCTGTAAATTATTCTTTATTTCAGTCAGTGTATGCTTAATTTCTAGTTGGTCCTTTTTCATGTCCTCCATGGTCTCACTATACTCCTTGAGGGATTCATTAAATTTATCGGCGGTTTCTATAAAATTCTTGACAAACCTTATAAACGTGGCCTTGAACTCTATATCCAGTCGTCTGCCCTCCTCCGTTTCTGCCTATTGTGACCTGTTTCTTTGTCTCCGCATTTTGGCTGCTTCCCTGTGTTGATAGAGTGGCCCTGCGCGCCAGGTGTCCTGTAGGGCCCAGTGGCTCAGCCTCCCCAGTTACCTGGGGTGGACACTCTTGGTGCACTCTTGGTGCCTTGGTTGTTGTAGGATCACTGGGAGGAATTGACCTCCAGGCCAATTGGCTGTGGGAAGCAGCTGTGTCTGAAGTGGGAGAATGGTCCCCCTCTGACCACTGGGTACAGTGGCTCCTGGATCTAAGGAGGTGCTAATTCAGCCCCTGCCTGAGGCCACACAGCTGGAGCCACGGAGAGGCTCAGCTGTGAAGCAATGCAAGCTGCTGCGGGGCCTTGGGCCTTCTCTTGGAAGTTCCGGGTCTGCTTGGCTGGGCTGTAGTTAGGTACATTCACATGCAAAAGCCTCTGCTGCATCCTGGGTGGGGCGGGGTCTCAGGGAGTCAAAAGGGCGGAGAAAGAAGCTATGGCTGATTCTCCGCGCCCAGAGTCGCGCGTCTCAGTGTCCCGGTAACGGCTGCAAGCACCTCTGAGGGAAAGCCGCCCTCAAGTTCGCCCGCTGCCGCCTGACAGAGCAGCCTCTCCCCGTATGAGTCCTGGGTCCCCAGAGACTTCCCGGAACCGGAGTTTAGAGCAGTCGGGAGCTTGTGATTCAAAAAGACAGCCGCGTCCTCAGGTGCCACCCCCTTTCCGCGCGCGAGCCGCCGCCGTACCTCTGCACTCAGCCTCCGCAGCTCCTCTGGCTCTCAGCGTGCTTTTCTTTTCTTCTAGTTGTAGAAATTACACTCAGCCAGCCTTCCTGTTGTTCTGGACGATGTTTGCTCCGTCCTTTGGGATATTTATCAATTGTTGTGGGAGGCGACTATTTCCCGGTGTTTATCTATGCCGCCATCTTAGTTTCTCCTTATATGTATATTTTTAAAAGACAATAACTTGCAATTAACAAATAGTTTCTGCAAATAGTGCTAAAATTTTGAAAGGTTTGGAAGTTTTTAGAAAAGAAGTGAATATTATATTTTTTGCATATGGCATTTGAACTTATTCACAAAACTTGTTTACATAGATAAAAACGTAAGTGTCAGAACATTCTGACAGTTCCTCAAAAGGTTGAACATAGAATTTTCACATGACCCAGCAATAGGTATGAATGAAAATGTGTCCACATAAAATTTGCACATGGAATGTCCATAGCAGCATAATAGTCAAAAAGTGGAAACAACCTACATGTTATTAATGGATGAAATAGAGAAATAAAATAGAGTGTAGTCATACAAAGGAATATTACTCAGCTATAAAAAAGTACTGGTGCATGCTTCAACATGGGTGAACCTTGAAAGTATGTTAAATGAAAGAAACCAAACACAAAATGATTCTATTCATACGAAATGTCATAACAGACAAATCCACAGAGGCAGAAAGTAGATTAGTGGTTGCTAGGGGCTGGGCAATACAGCAGCTGGAGGATTCTAATGGGTGTTTGGTTTCTTTCTGGGGTAATGAAAACATCCTCAAACAGATGATAGTGATGGTTGCACTGCTCTGAATATTCTAAAAACCATTGAATTTAACACTTTAAGTGGGTGAACTGTATGGTCTGTGAATATAACTCCATAAAGCTAGTTCTGTTAAAAAAGATAAGTGTCAGTCCATCTCTATGAGAATTTTCATGGATGTGAATAATTGGCATTCAGATGACTAATATTTTACAACGTAATGTAGGTGGCATCTGCAAGTTGAAAGGAACAAGGCTGAGAAATGGTAGCTATAACCTAGGAGAGACTGATAATGTTTTTTCCAGGGCACTCTGGAATCCCCACTAAATGGAACCTGCTGACGCATGCTTTGTGCCGCATAGAAGAACAAGTGCATATTCTCAGGCTCTCTGGCATGCGTTCCATTCTGCGTTCCACATGAAAAATATTGCCCTGGTCAGGTTTGATTACTTTATTATATGTTCACCTCAGAGTTCAAACATCCTATGAGAAAACCATTTCCAACTAGAGGAAACGAACTATGAATGTGGTAAGGAGAGGGTAATGAGTTAGATATGTCCTCTGTTTAAAAACAATATGTAAGAACAAATATCTTAATAAACAAAAGCAGCTTAAACCAACAAAGTAAAAACAAAACATAACACATCTGGGAGGAGGTATTTTCCTAGATGTGGAAAAGCGCTGTTCATGGTCCCCTTTCTCAAATCTTGCATACCACCTAGAGAACTGCCGTCACCGTGGGTTTGAGACCCAGTGACATGATTTCAGGATATTGTTTCTGACAACTCTAAATTTCTTGCTTTAAGGTAGTATGGAAATATTATGTGTTAATCTCATTGATATATAGATAAGTATTTTTTCAAATAAAAGTTGTTTTCCCATTGGGGGAAAGATAGTTTTCTTGACTTTCATACCTATACTTATATTTTAACCTTTTCTTTCCCCTATGAATTCCGTTCCCCACTCTCTCCCTCCCTCCATAAAAAAAACAAAAAACGAAACAAAAATATTGCTCCAAAGAAAGTTAAGAGTGTCAGGATTGGAAGCCACTTCTCTGAATATCATCTCTCAAAAATAAATTATTTCTTTTACATGAAATGTAAATATGGTCTTAGATTTTCTATCTGCAGGCTTTATTAACTGTACAGATGGTATATTATTTTTAGGTTTGACTGCAGTTATGTCAGCACATTCACCTGCCACAGCTTTTTCACTGGACCAGCCTCTGGCTATAGATTCTAGACTCCACCCCCGCAGTGACCTCCAAAATGCAGCATAAACGTCTTTGCTTGGTTTTTATCTGAAAAAGTGAAAGACATTTCAGACGTAATACTGTTTAACATATGGTTAAACACAGTGTGTATATATAATTTATAAATAAAATACATATACTGAGGACACTTGCTTATTACTTTTTTTCTGATAATGTTGTTTGATCAAAGGGTTTGATGCGCACTCTCTTTTCTTTGCCTTCTCTTTCCCATCACAGCCCTTATCCTTAGGCTCGAGCTCCACGATTCAATTTTATTGGCTCCCCTTCCCCTCACCCTGTATCATTAGGCTGAGAGAATACAGGCACAGATATGGAGCCAAGCATACCTTAGGGTTCACAAACTAACACATTCCCATGAAACCTGTGAGGACAGCCACACCTCCAGAGCCAACTATTCTTAACCACTATTTCAATAGAAGGCCCGAGAGGATAGTTAAACAAAAAGTGAGAGTGGTTTTTCTTACTAACCAAGAGACATGAAAATGAAATACAAGGTAATTGAATTTCTTTTGGGTTGACCTTTGGTTTCTTTCAGCCATGAGAAAATTGATGTATCCATTTCTCCAGATTTGGAGATTTTAATCAATAATTTAACTTCAATCTGAAGGTACTTGAAGTTAGCTAAATATTCATGAAGTACATACTATGTTTTAGGTGCCGTGGAGAAAAATCAGAAAAGCACTTGTTCTTCAAGAGCTTTCAGGTCAATGATGAGAACTCATTAAAAAAAAGAGCTTACAAAGCAGTTGGAAAGAGAATATGCATATACAGAATATATATACACACATACAGTGAGGGGCAAAAGTAGGCTTACAGTTGTGAGTATGAGAGTTTATTTTTGTATTATTATTTATTTATTACTGTATTATTTATTCATATTATAACTATAAACCTACTTTTTTTTATCCCTGCATATATATATATATACATGTATACACACACACACACATGCACACACACACAGAAAATTACTGAACAATCAGGATTGTATATGAGACAACCTTGATTTATCAGTGAAAAGAGGTGACTCTTCCACCAGCAGGTAATGACAAAATAAACTCTTGCAGTGACTTTCAGCTTTCAGAGAGGTGGCTCTAGGATTGTGTAGAGGAGCTGGTATTAAAGGTCCTAGGAGCTTGGAGAAAGCAGTGGTCACTCTGGGCTGGAGTGCTCAGGAAAGTGTCATAAGCAAGATGATACTTGAACTCAGGTTGGAGAAGCAGTATATGTGAAGAGCAAAGGGCAGGAACGCACAAAGCAGTAACTAAGTCTTCCTTCCTGAAGGGGGCTGAGTACTGGATCTGTGCTAAGCATTGGTGTGGGTTTTCTTATTCCATTCTGCCAGGCCTAGTTATTTGCCCAATGTCATGGCAGTCAAGTCCCAGAGGTAGACTTCTGCCTATAATCCTATCCATGAGGCCAGGATCCTGTCCTTGATGGGGACAGGGGAATTGTTGGACATCAGCCTAGAAGAAGTCTGGAAGCTGTCACATAATGGAAGGCATACTGCAACCTCTGTTATAAAAGCATTAGCTCTGTTGCAGTTTATAAAATGGATTCCTGATTCGAATCTTTGTATTGAAAGAAAGATTTGAATCAGGAATACTTGTGAGATGATCTATTGCTAGTTTGAGGTAAGCAGGAAGAGGTGATGATAAGATTTCCAGATAGAAGTATCTATAGAGTTGGACTCATCCATAAGGAATTCAGGAGAGAAGTCAGGACTGAAGATAAAGATTCAAATGCCTTTTGCATAGGCATCATAATTAAATACATGAATTTATAACCTGTCTTTGATGGAAATATGTGGAAATGGAAAATCAGAGAGCCACACTTTAAATACAGAGGGAAGAAAGTGGCAGCTTACCTTTTCTTTTTTAAATATATTTTTATTGATTTCAGAGAGGGAGGGAGAGGGAGGGAGAGCTAGAAACATCATGATGAGAGAATCATTGATCAGCTGCCTCCTGCACGCCCCACACCAGGGATTGAGCCTGCAACCTGGGCATGTGCCCTACCCGAGAATCAAACTGTGACCACCTGATTCATAGGTCAGCACTCAACTACGGAGCCTCTGTGGCCGGGCAGCAGCCTACCTTTCACTTTGTAATCTCTTCTTCCCTTTCTGTGTCAGTCTCTGACTTACTCCTCAGGCACCCCCAGCATTGGCATACAGGCTCAGAATCCCTTTTCATTCCCCAAAGATGGTCATCAGAAACAATATTTTTATAATTAGATTCTAGAACTTCATTTTAAGAGAGTGAAGTGATAGAAGAGATTAGAATGCTGGAAGAGACTTCACACTTTTAACCACTACTCCTAGTTCAAGACTCTATTTAAGCATTACATTTCTCTGCCACTTTACCCTCCCTCCTAGACCTCCAGCTCAGTGGTCGCCAGCCTTTCGGACCTCACAGACCACCAGTGGTCCACGGACCACCGGTTGGTGACCGCTGCTCCAGCAGATGCGGGTGCCTCCTTTTTTGGTGCTCCAGTACCACTCACCCCATTCTTTTATTATGGCATTCATTGTATCCAATTATAATGCTTTTAATGCTTCTCTGTTCTGTAGACTCTGGCAACTTGAGGGGAGGGATTTTGGCCTCATTCATCTTCATCCTCGTACCTGACACAGATAGATGTTTAAGAAATGTTTGTTAACTTATTTTTCTTTCAACCCCCTAAGGTATTTTATTTTTCTTACAAATCTGGGTAAGGAGCATCCCTAGTTTTTAAACCTATTGATTGAAATGAAATTGTTCTTCTGAATCTGATATGACTTTTAGAGCATTTGACCAATTACATTAGCCCAAGAGATATTGTTGGATGTTTTCCTGTTAACAACTACAACTAAATAAAGAAAAATATTCTTATTATTTGTCCCAAAGTGAACTTTTATTGGGCCACGTTCACTGGCAAAAGGAAAATAAAAACATGAGACAGAGTAGGCACCACTTTGGTTGGTGTATGTATATAGACAGTGTCCTCCTGTGTCCATTCCCAAGAATGCCCTAAGCTACAATCTGTACGCTGCGGAGGACAAGGACTGTGTCTCCTTTGCTCACTATTACACACATAGAGTCATGTAGTATGACAAACACTTCCAAATGATCCCTGAATGATTAAGTCCAGTATTTCCCAAAGTATGTTCCTTCAAAATAGTCTCCAAAGATGGTCCTTAAAAAATGCCCTTCAATACTGTCAGTGTAGAAAAAGCTACATGGCATAGTCTTCTGTGGAGATGTACAGCATACGTTGCACAGCAGAATGTGTGGAGCATTTTAAAGGGAAGCCCCCACTGTAGGGGTCCTGTTTAACTTAGTCTAATCCACCATTTCCCAGAAGCATTATGTAATTGGGAGTAATTTAACCTTTCTAAAACTCAGGTATTTGATATGTACAATAGTGATGGTAAAATCTATGGTGTATAACTCAATAAATGTTGGAAAGATCCAATGTGAAAATGCTTTTATGTACAACTCTATTCAAATGAAGATATTAGTACTGTTCCCTAATTATTATTAGGAACTGCATGTGCTGTTCTCTAAATAGATGAATTTATGATATGTGAATTATACCTCAAATAAGATAGATAGATGATAGATAGGTAGGTAGGTAGGTAGGTAGGTAGGTAGATAGAAAGATAGAATTGGAAAAGTGGAGGGGAAAAGAATTTATGCTTGTAGAGACCATGAGGTTTAGAAAATTTGAATTGTTGAGGCTATTAGAATGTGATTCTCTCATCTCTGTGTTCCAGGTTTTCTCTCCCTTACTAGCCTAGATACCTCTTTGCACTCATTTGCTAATTTATTTATTCATCCATTTGTCCAATAAATACTTAGTAAGCCTTGAAGATGATGTACCATTTTGATAAGTATAGAAGACATATAAACAGTGAATATGAAGAAAACAAAATATTTCTTAAGTTGTTCATGGTTTTGAGGAAAAGACATACATAGAAACAAATAATTATAAAACAGTGAAGAATGTACCAGTGTGGATGTATGTACAAAGAATGCTGGGATGAGGGTTAATTCCTCAGAGCAAGGGCATTGTCAGAGGAGGGTAGAGAAGTTTGAGTGGGTCGTGAAAATGTTTCCCAGATAGATGAGGCAGCCAGTTAGGGCAGCCAGTTCCTATCCAAAATTATTATTCCTGCTTCCTTTATTATTCCATCCTGCCAGTTGCTCCCTTACTTGCCATAATCATGGCTACATCGCCTAACTCTGAAGTTCTTTTTTTTCTTCTGTGGCTATTCAAAGAGATTCAGTGAAAGTTTGTAGACGTGGGGTGATTGGGACTTTATGGAATGAAAACTTTTGATCTTCGATTGCATCTCCCTTTTTTCATAAAGTGCAGCTAAAGTCGATATATAAATCTTTAAAGTATTGAAAGTAAAATGACAAATGTTCACTTCAGATTTTAATATGTTTAAACATAATAAATAGTTGACCGAAATGCAGAGTATATTAAAATTTGGAATGAATTTTAGCTTCGTGATATAGTACCACTTTATATTTAAGGCTAAGCTATCAACATAGAAGAAAAGTTAGGAAAAGTAAATTATTAATTCATCTTTCAGCCTGGGTTGTAATAGCATGAGGTCCATGCTGGCACTCCAACTTTACAACATCTGAAACCACTCATGTATGCTTTTTTATATCCAATAGTATCTCTATGACCAAATTAATTCCTTTTTACATTATTTAAGAATATGGCTTTTATATTACAATCTAGCACATATGTCATCTTATCCCCTTTATAATTGTTTTAAAAGTTAAACTCAAAATATATCCGAGTTCAAAGTTAAAGTATAAGTGACTATATACATGTAACATATGTGTGTAGAGTATATTTCTTCAGAAATATGTGTGCTATGGGATGATAGTTCAAGTTTTAAGTTCTACTTTGCTTAGTCTGTTTTATTAGTTGCCAGAGAAATATTAGGGATTTTTAAAAACCCAATTTGTAGCTCTAACAGTCCATGAGATGAATTAATAGATGCAAAAGATCTTAGAAAAGTATCTGGCATCTGGTAAAGGCTCAGTAAAAATGTAAGCTATTGTCATTACTATTATTTTTCCAAAGACTTTTCTTTTAACTCAAATACTGTCACATGAAGTATCACCATCTGGGTTGACTCAAGCCACTTATCCAAATCAGAATAAAACTTTTAGCCCTGGAGTCATTTCCTGTCCTTTCTAATTGTACTTGGGAATATACCAAAGAGAGATAACTCAACCAGCTATCAACTGAGCAAATGATTGCATGTTCCTCATTCCATGTGTGTGTACATATACCACCATCACAATGAAAACCAACTTGAGAGTATGAGACAAAAGAGACTATGGAAATAGACTTGAAAAAAGAATCCAGTTTAAGCAAAGAGTCATGGAACAGGTCAAAATGGGCAAGGAAAAGAATTTTAGAGAAATGAAAATGCTGTGCAGGTGGCCACCCTGAAGCTAATTTAACTTGGGTCATCTATGATCTCTTCCAGCTGTGAACATGTGCATTGTGGCCCACTGGTCCAGATGTTCTTTCTTGGTCTTTGTGTTGCATAGCACATAAAATTGAAACAGGATTGGAATTTAATTCTAGGCCTTTCACAGTCCTATCATCAATATTTAATGGAGCTGTTCTCTGAAAATATAGTCTTGAAAAGAGAGGCCCTGGTTTGGGCCAAGACAACCTACCGTATCTTCTAATTTCTCCGAAGTGACTGCTGTCTCCCTTCCTCCACTGCCCCATTACCCCCATCTCTAATTTTATTCTCCTCAGAGAATTGCTTCTCATTTTAGAAGCTCCTAGGTCATGTAATTGTGTGGTTATTTCTTGTTATGAGCTAGAAATCTCTGAAAAACACATGTTGTATCACTTACCTTTTTATGGCAAAATTAATTAATTGACAGTACTTATTGAGTAATGTGCTAGGTATTTCAACATTGGTGACTCCCTCAGCCATGTGAGGGATACAAATAAAATATAAAACATAGACCTTGGCCTCAGGGAATTTGCAGGCAGATTGTGGAGGAAAGGTGAACACATGTAAGAGCATCAAAAAACAATACAAACTCTTCCATAGCTGTTTAGAGGAAAACAACATGCCTCCGTGTAATATCCACCTCTGGTTGTGACTTTGGGTTCAGGCAACTCCCAGACAGGCTGGAAGTTAGGCCTGAAAATACCAACTGAACACAGAGGAGACCTATGTAATTGTCTAGGCCAGTGGTCGGCAAACTCACTAGTCAGCAGAGCCAAATATCAACAGTACAACGATTGACATTTCTTTTGAGAGCCAAATTTTTTAAACTTAAACTATATCGGTAGGTACATTGTCATTAACTTAATTAGGGTACTCCTAAGGCTGAGGAAGAGCCACACTCAAGGGGCCAAAGATCCGCATGTGGCTCGCGAGCCGCAGTTTGCCGACCACGGGTTTAGATCAAAACTATTTATAGTGTAGGATCCCAAATCTAAATTCATTCTTTTTTCTTTTATTACCTGAAAAATAAATATATCTAGTGAAGAAAGACCCCTTTCTCAAGCTAGTCTCCGGCAAAGCAGAATTGTAATCATTAAGTAGGGCTCTTTCATGCAGTCAAGTAACTTAACCAAGAAGCAGTGTTCCAACAAAGAGTTGATGGCTAGCTGGACGTTACATGTTTTGTAACAATAGTCTGGCTGGCATAACTATGCACATTAGTCATGGATTCTGACTTAAATTCTCTCCAGGGACAACACACACACATAGAATACCAAAGAAAGGTGAGCAGTTATTAATAATAGCTGTCTTTAAAAAATCCAACTAGAGTCTTTTGCGGACATTTGCTGCGAATAGCAGATGAAGAGTCTAGACTTAAGTCCAAATTTCTGTTATTTGTTATCATAAATAAGAGTGCAAAGTTCCAGGAAATTCTTCAGACTGACCCATCAAAATAATAGTCATTATATTTCAACATTTTTGCATGTTGAAAACAAATGAGTTTCTTCAACTTATGTGTAGAAGGTTAGTCAATATATGCAAATTCAGATTTTGTATCCTTAGGGGATTTTTTTTAAAGAAGGCAAAATTATACATATAAAGTAAATGTACTTAATTTCTCATCCTTTCTCTAATTAGAAATTCAACTCAGTAACATTTTAGTGAACATTAATAGAGTGTTCATTATGTGCGAGAGAGTGTGCCAGGTGCTAAAATATTTTTTTAAAAAAAAAAATATTTTATTGATTTTTTACAGAGAGGAAGGGAGAGGGATAGAGAGTTAGATACATCGATGAGAAAGAAACATCGATCAGCTGCCTCCTGCACACTCCCCACTGGGGATGTGCCCACAGCCAGGGTACATGCCTTTGACCAGAATTGAACCTGGACCCTTGAGTCTGCAGGCCAATGCTCTATCCACTGAGCCAAACCGGTTAGGGCTGGTGCTAAAATCTTTAAGAAGCTCAGAATCCATCTAGGGAAGTATAAGTAAAGAGAATTATAATATCAAGAATAAGTGCTAAGTCAATATAAAAAAAGCTGCTAGTTAAATCAAAACTACAACGAGACACCATCACACACCTGTTAGAATGGCTGTTATTCACAAGACAAGTACTAACAAGTGATGGAGAGGTTGTGGGAAAAAAGGAACCCTCCTTCACTGCTGGTAGGAATGTAAACAGGTATAATCACAATGAAAACAGTATGGAGGTTCCTCAAAAGATTAAGAATAGAGTTACCACATGACCCAGATACCCCTCTTCTGAGTATCTACCTGATAAATTTGAAAACATTTATTCGCAAAGACATATGCACCCCTATGTCCATTGCAGCATTATTCATGGTGGCCAAGACATGGAAATAACCAAAGTATCCTTCAATAGATAATTGGATAGAGAAGATGTGGTACATATATACAATGGAATACTACTCAGTCATAAGAAAGATGAAATACTGCCATTTGCAACAACATGGATGGACCTTGAGAATATTATGCTAAGTGAAATAAGACAGAAAAGGTTAAGAATCATATGATTTCACTCATATGTGGGATATAGATCTAAAAGCAACAAATGAATGAACTAACAAGACAAACAAACAAAAACTCATAGACACAGACAGCAGTGTGATGGTTACCAGAGGGAATGGAAGGGGTAGTAAAGGGTAAAGGAGGTCAAGTATATGGTGATAGAAGATGATTTGACTTTGGGTGGTAGGCACACAATGCAATATGAATATCACGTATCATAGAAATGTATACTTGAAACCTACATAATCTTATTAATCGATGCCACCCCAATAAATTTAATAAAAATCTAAAAAAGCTGCTAGTCAAGATTAGGGAAGTCAGTGAGACAATAGGATTGACATTCAAAGCTGAGCAAATGATATGAGCATCGGCCTTGGAAAAGGAGCCCAATAGTGCATTTCTTCTGGGAACAGCAAGTGCTTGGGCTCACTTGAGGGATGTGTACATGGCTAGTATGAGAGATGAAGCCGGAAAAAATTGTTTACGCCAAATCAGTGGGGAGCAGTGGGGATGATGTTTGCATTAAGAGCCATCTGAAGGAGTCTATAGGGAATGGGTAGCCACTGTGTGATTGTGGGGGAGAGTGAGCTTCAAATGTGAGCTTTGGGAAGATAATTCTGTGGCAGTATGAGTAGGGAAGTGATTAGAGAGAGGAGGTATCTGAAATAAGGATTTGAGTTTGACAGTACATTGCATCATACTTGGCAGGAGATGGTGGCCGTTTGAGCTGATCAGGGCAGTGACAAAGACCTGTCTTGATGGCCAAAAGAGGCCTCGTAGAGGCAGAATGGGCCATGTGTGGCTGCTCAGATAATATAGAAAATGGGAGATAGAAACACAGACAGCAATCCAGATCTAGTTCATAGTTGGTTATGGAGATTTGTCGTGAAAATACTGTGTACTGCATTTATATTTCTGGATCATTCTCAGTCATTATTGGTTTATATTTTTTAAAAATGTCTGCAGTTTTAAATGTTGTGTATGTTTTTTGTTTCTTGCATTTTCAAATGATACTTTGAACCACTTTTCAGTTTTTGGCATATTTCACAGTAGTTTGTTATCAGTAGAAAGCATATATTCTAATAATTTCTATTCTTTTTTCCCAGCCTATGAGTGTAGTTTAATGATTTATGGATAATATTTCAGAGGTGTTCTGTTATTAGTAATAATAACGGTGGCCTCATATTTGTTGTAATGACTCCTCTTGGGGTATGAGTTTGATTTTTGTAGTAGACTTCGCAAGGTACTTAGCTCTCCTCTTCTCCTTTCTTTTCTCTCTTAATTATATTTAGAAGATTACCAGCTGTCATAAGCAGATCTCTTCTTCAGCATTTTAGTAAGCAGGACAGACCCAGATTTGCTGTGATGATCAGACCAGGCCTGTAAAGTCTTTTGTTGTCTTCTCTAAGTGGTGACTCCTAGAACTGATTGGCTTCTGGGCTGAGCAACTACTTGACTTCAGAGCCTCCTGGGGATGCCGGAATCTTCTAAGAACCCAGTGGTTCCGTTACCACAAGAGTCTCAGAGGAGAAACTGGCAGCAGCCCTCAAAGAGCCTTCAGACTATATTAAGTTTCTTGGGCCCATATCAGTCCTGCCTTAAATGAAGCTGCAAGCATCCTTGGTTGGGGTAGGAAACCAAAGGACAGGCAGCCTTTCTGAAGTGCTGAATTTCCAAGTACAAGGAAGAAGGTGCTCCTCTTTGGAACTGAATGTTAAATTTGAAAAATGAACCTTGGCTGGTGTTTCTCAGTAGTTACAGCATTGGCCCACCCACCAAAGGGTCACAAGTTCAAGGGCGTATACCTGGGTTGCAGGTTCTATCTCTGGCCCTGGTCAGGTGCCTGTGGGAGGCAACCAATCAATGTATCTTTCTCACATAAATGTTTTTTTTTCCTCTCTCTTTCCTTCCCCTCCTTCCCTTCCTTCCACTTTCTCAAAAAAAAAAAAAATCAGTGGAAAAAATATCCTCTGGTGAGGATTAACAACAACAAACATTTTTAAAAATTATCTGAGTGCAGCCAGTTCTGCTGTCATGCAACAAACCGCCTTCCTAAAAGCCATCACACTGCAAAGCCATATGTGATGAAAACCATGGACTTATGGGAAAGGGGGCACTACACTAAAAAACAGTGCCAGTAACATGTTAAATAAGAGATAAGGTCTTAATAAACATGTCAGCACAGTTTTACATGTTAAATAGTTAAACAATATATAGATACTATAATAAACATGGCACTTCATCCTGAGAAGTTTACTCGAGGAGGGAAGCACCAGAAGGTACTCAACTTGTGAGTTTTTGTGAAGGGATGGAAGGAAGGTTATATCTGAAATCAGATTGGGAAGTTCTAAAGCCAGAGTAGGTGGGTGTGGCTCATAGCACACAGTGAACTGATGTAGCTGGTTGCTATTTCAAGTTCGTGTGTGTTTTGTGAATTCTAGCGTGGCTTAGTTCAGATGGATGATGTTTTCTGTATTCACTGTTTGTTCTGGAAGAAATGGTGCATAGGCAAAAAATGAAATTCATGTTATGCTCAAATTGTTCCCTAACCTATCAAATGGGTTGGAAGGAACTTATATTTTCAAAACAAGCAATATAGCAGAACTGACGGTAATCTTATTATTTATTTATTTATTTTTACCCTTTTAAATTCTTTATTGTTGAGAGTATTACAAATGTGCCCCCTCTTTCCCCCCTTGCTCCCCACTACCTGTTCCCACTCCACCCCAGGCCTTCACCACTCTATTGTTTGTGTTCATGGGCAATGCATATATGCATATAAGTTCTTTGGTTAATCTCTTCCTACCCCCCACCCCCCGAGATTTGTCAGTCTGTCCCATGTTTCCATGCCTCTGGCTCTGTTTTATTCTTAAGTTTATTTTGTTCATTAGATTCCACATATAAGTGAAATCATATGATATTCGTCTTATTTAACTTAGCATAATCATCTCCAGGCCCCTCCATACTGTCTCAAAGGGTACTAGATACTTCTTTTTTATAGCTGCATAGTATTCCATTGTGTAACTGTACCACAGCTTTTTATCCATTCGTCAACTGATGGGCACTTGGGCTGTGACCCTTTATTTTTTACTTAAGGACACTGAGATCCAGGGTAAATGAGGTTTGTTGCCAGGATAGTAGCTGAGCTGAGTGTGGATTCCTGGACACCAGTCTCCTTTGGCAGTAGGAATATCCACTATACTCTGTTGCCTCTCTTGCTATATTTTATAAATCCCTGGTATTATTATTGTTATTGCTGATAACATTATTTTAGTACTTAATTTTTAAAACTGATTTGAGAGAGAGAGAGCAAGAGGGAGATGGGGGGGGGGGGAAGAGAGAAAATATCAATTTGCTGTTCCACTTATTTATGCATTCATTGATTGTTCCTTGTATGTGCCCTGACTGGCAATCAAACTTGCAACTTTGACATATTGGGACAACATTCTAACCAACTGATCTACCCTGGCAGGGCCTAGTACTTAATTGTTTTAATGTAGGTTCCAGAACTAGCTCTTTAATGTAGACACCAGCACTTAACCTAGTATCTGGAACTGAATAAATATTTGTTAGTAAATGAATGAATAAGTTAATGAAGTTAGTGAATGGACATAACTTTATACTCCTCAAGACTTCTTGGGTTGGTTTGGAATTGAGTAAAGTGATTAAGAGTATAGGCTTATTACAGACCACAGGCAATTTATCTAACCTCCCTATATAATTCCAGTATCTCATTGGGTTCTTGTAAGACTTATTTGCATATATATATGCAAATAATATATATGTATATATATGTATATATATATGGCATATATATATATATATATATCAGTATGTATGTGTGTGTGTGTATACACACACACACACACACACACACACACACACACCCTTGGCAGAGTGTTAGCATATCACCATCATCATCACCATCGCCACTACTGTTGCTGCTTTTCCAACATACCCCTCTGTATATTGGAACCACAGACAATGAATGCGAAAGGAGCCCTGGTACTTTCCCTGAGTTCTGGCTCAGTTTTCATAACTACTTACTGGACATCTCCACCAACATATGTAAAAAGACTTCAAACTCAACATGTCCAAATCAAACTCATTGTCTTGCAGTGCGCTCCTCCTCAGGAATTCCCATTGTCATCAATGCCATCACTGGTTACCCGTGCTAGAACCTCAGTTGTTCTTTGCTTTCTCCTTCCTCTTCCATATTTCATGGGTCATTTATTTATTCAACTATGATTTTATTAGGAGCTAACAATATGCCAGGTACTCTCCAAAGTGCTTCAAGAAATAAACAAACCTGACCAGGTGGCTTAGTTGGTGGGAGCGTCATCCCTGTACCCCAAAATGTTGCGGGTTCTATCCCAGGTAAGGGCACGTAAGGGAGGCAACCGATACATGTTTCTCTCTCTCTCTCTCTCTCTCTCTCTCTCTCTCCCCCCCCCCTCCCTCCCTCCCTCCTTCCCTCCTTCCCTCTCATCAAGGATACAAAAATGTATCCTTGAGTGAGGATTAATAAAAGAAGAAAAAGAAACATAGATAAGATGATCCTTGTCCTGAATAATCTTCACTGTACTAGTATTATAAGACAGATGCAAACTGTGAGGTGACTGATCCAAATCTTACATCAGTAGGCCAAGTCACAATAAAATATGTTGATCAGCTATAAGAGGCCACATGGTATGGCCATAGTTCCTATATGTTGCCATCCACTTAAATTCAAAGTGGACAGCCATTTACATGCAGAGTTGATGAAGGTTATAATCAAGGGGTTGTTGTATATTTTTAAAAATTTGGTCCCTTGGGTTAACAAAACATATTTGTCAGGAAAACTAGTTTTATTACTCATTATATTCTTCACTTGGGGTCCTAAAAATGTTCTCTCACATGATAAAGACTTGCAGTAAAATGTTTCTCCTCTTTCTTAGAATAGTCAGTTCTTCAGTTGGATTTATGTCAGTATGATGATTATTTTTTGTAGTGCTGTAAAGGTAGGTTGAAAGTAATTTAAAATGGACTTTTCAATTAAAAATTCTTTTTATAGGCTAGCTTGAGTTTATAAATTTAGCTTTGTTCATTAATACTCATATTCTTAGTTGTTTGTGCAAATAAAACCTTAGAGATTTTTAATTCACTGTAAGTGAAAGAGAGAATTCTTTTTCAAAATGTAATAAATTGTTCTGTTTATTATAATAAATAAAATTTTAATTTGAATGAATGTATAATTAACTATAAGAAACAAATTTATAGTTAAGAAAGTAGGAAAGAACTCTGGGAAACAATTTTTCAAAATAGAGATATTTAATGGGCAAAATTATCTAGGTACAGAGTCTGCAGTTCTCCAAAGGATTTATTTATTCTTTCACCAAATATTTATTGAGCCACTTGCATGTGCCAGGCCTTATTCTAGAAGCAGGGGATGCAGTGGTGAGCAAAAAAGAGTGCTTCCCTGAAGCAGTTTACATTCTATTGGGAGAGACAGAAAATGGAGGAATAAACAATAAACCTATGATGTCAGGCGATGGTGAGAACTTTGAATTAAAATTAGGGCAATAAGGCTTAGAGAGTGAAGGGTGCTAGATTAGATAGGTGGGGTTGTGGGGGATCTCACATAGATTGCAGGGCTTCTGCCTTCTTGGTTCTTCATTGGGATGCCATTAATTCACACAGCCTTGAATTAGACATTCAAATCCACATCTACCATCATGCAGTCCAACTTTCCCTTTCACTCTGGTGTATATTCTTTGCTGGCTGGTGTTGGTAACGAATTGCATGAGAAAATAGCTTGCATTGTTTGCTATCAAATCAGCCAGCTATAGAGATGGTTTAGTATGGTACACATTGTTCGAACACTAATTTAAATACTTTGACATCTGTGTCATTACCATGGAGAAGGCCAAATGCTTTTGTTAAGAAAACACACACAAACACATACAGAGCATATGGTTAACTAACATCATCTTGACGTGAGCAAATTTTTAGTCTCAAATTCTGTGGCCTCATGATCTCAGAGGGATTTTCCTCCTTACTGTTCAGGAAAAATTACTCCCCACTGCATTTTAAAGAATTAAAAAGTCTCACTAGTATGTTATGAATATTCACTCTGGCCTGTTAAACAAATTATAATTACCTCCAAAAAGGGAGATTTAATGACCTTTGACATTTTTAAAGTAAAACTTTCCATCTGGTTAAAAAATACCTTTTTAAAAAATTCCTTTACTCTGTTTGTGTTCCCTAGTAAATGCTACATTCATCCCTTAGAGAATCTGCTCTAGGGCCAGTTCATCTTGGCCTGATGTAACTGAATCCAAAGGGAGAAAAACTTGAAGTTAATGGAATCTTAATGGAAAGCCATTATCTTATATTTGGTGTCTTAATGATTATTCTCTCAAACTATATTGGTTTATAATTTTTAGTTTAAGTCTCAAAAAAGACACAGTTTTTAGTTATTGAATTAAATGCAATGCTGTGTCTTTTTGGGAACAATTATTTAAAGTAATTTTTTAAATGAATTCCATCAGACATGTGTCTATGCAAATCAATTGGATATAATTTCTAATCAGTTGCTTTTTTAGCCATAAGAGCAGATTGCTGAAAAATCTATGGTATGTGTTGTGATCCATTTGATGCAGTTACTCACTTTTAGCCCTGTAACAAAAACATGTGATTTCTTTACTCTCTGAAAATGGGAGAACTGGAAATCAACCTCTTTGGCTTGTTCTGGAAAGATATGGAAGGTATGAATTTTATTGCTTAGGTTATTTTTATTTTATTTTTGAAATTCAATGCAAGATTTGTAATAATTTTTTTAAAGTTTTATAGTGTAGTTTTTAAAAGTATTTTTCCATTTAACTGAGGTATAATTGACAAAATTATAAGGTATTTAGTGTACAATGTGACAGTTTGATTAAATGTGCATTGAGAAAGGATTCCACCATTGACCTGTGCCAGTCGATGGAGAGACACAAAATGAATCAGACAAGATCTTTCCCCTCTGGGGATGAATAATTACATAGATAAAGGCTTGGCATCCTTTTGGTCCCAGCCATAGAGTTTCACTTTTCTTCCAAAAGGGCTGCTCAGGGATCCATTGAAGAAGTTTTTAAAAGGCTGGGCCTGAGAGAACAGGACAGCTCTACCCAGCACTTCCACCTGCGTGTACTGGATTCTGGCTTCTTTACCAGTTTTAAAATGGTATCATCCACCCCCCCACCCCCCCTTTGAGGCCCAGGTTTAATGACAAAGGGCAGGGACCCACATATGATGCTTACCTGTCTCATGCACACTGTCTTTGTTAGCATGTGGACACAGCTAGATTTGTCCTCCTTTTCACCCTTCTGCCCACCCAGTCTTTCTTACTTTACAGACGAGAACCAGAAAGGTTAAGTGCTTAAGGTCATATTGCTTGTCAGTAGCTGAGCCAGGGCAAGAATGCACATCTTGTAACTGTGGAGCCAATGCTGTTTCCAAACACCATCTTCCCTTGGCTTCTTGCACTGTGTGGGAGACAGAAAATATACAGTGCACCCCAAATTGTCTGTCAGTGAGATATTGATCAACATCACAAAGGAGAATGAATGATTTGAACATCATAGTGTGTGAAGCACAGACTGCCATCCACAGCTGCTTGAGAATGGCTCACATGGCCACCTCTGTCAGGGACCATGCTGCCCTAGCGAATTACTTAGTTTCAGATAGCATAGATCCCGAGAAAAAGTCAACAGCGATGGCCTCAGAGAGAAGCAAGAATGAAGTGTTCTCTCCCTTACTGACTGTGGGACCTTGAGTAAGTTATTTAAACTTTCTGAATCTCTGTCTTCTTATCTAGAAAATGGGGATAATAAGAGAGCCTACCTTATGATTGTGAGAATTAAATGTATGAAAAGCCCTTTGTCAAGGCTTATTGTTAAGTGCCCAAGAAATGTTAGTTGTTGTTAAAGGATAATTATTTTAAAAGGTAAAATCATGACTGTCACACAAATATCAAATGAACCTGTGTCAAGGATTTTTGTAATTCATTAATTAATGAAAGAATCAGTAAGATCTTACTGCTAGTTCAAAGGAGAATCCAAAGGGCAGGCATATCCATAGGAAATCAGGAATGATTGAATTGGCTTAGTAAATGCAAAGCTGGCTTCTTCCATGAGGAGAGGGAAATCAATTACACTTCCAGTGGACAAAGTTTCTTTGCATGTCTATGGGCAAGAGTCATCTACATTGAATTGCTTCATGTCTACAAATTACAAGTTGCAAAATAGTTTGAAGACCACACAAAACACACAAAACCTCATAGAATCAGGTATCCTAGAACAGGTGTGCTAGCCGCCTTGTTTTTCACTGATAACTCCCCTCAATTATTCTGATCCATTTCAAAACATTTCAGTTACTTCCCACACAGTTTTTATTACTGATGGTTCTTTTCTGTATCCTGTGTGACCTTGAACAAGCCACATACCACTTTTGTGCCTCCATTTTCTTAGTTGTAAGTCAGTGTATTTAAGATTCACTGCACCAGGTTATCGTGAAAATTAGATAAGGTAATATGAAGGAAAGTACTTTGTAAAACAGAAAATGCTATACCAGAATGAGATGTGATTATGTTATTGCTCTCAGCTTAAATTTTGGTTCATTTTTCTTTAAAAAGAAATCGTAGAACAGGATGGAGTGGTGAGTGCTTTAACTCACCAGGTCATTATTACTCCAAGTTGTAAATCACATGGAGAAGTCTTTAACTGAGTGACAGCGATTTATGGCATTACTATTAATCCAAAAGCACTTCTCCAGTATTCACCCACAGTCCTGATGGCTCCAGAGAGAAGTCAGTGGTGTCAGGAATGGTAATGTTGATGACCCTGGGGGCCGTGTCCCTAATTAAACCTGTAAGGACTGTAGTTTACTCTCCTCCACCTCTCCCCTCAGTGCTGTCATCCCAGAATCTCCCCCTGGTTATCACATAAGAAGAGACTCATTTAACCAGCCTGTGGAGACTCTAAGGAATTTGCAGGAATTGGGAAGGGAAATCTTTGGCCCAGCACACTCCTTTCCTGGCCCAGTTCTGGGTTTTGTAATTGAGAAGGGATAAGGAGAGTTTGGATTGAGTCCAGGACATGACACGGAAAGCATTGAGAGGAGATGAAGGAGCCCTGAGTGGGAGGGGCTGGGACCGCTAGCCTGGAAATAAGAAGGTGGGGGCATGAGTGTAAGTATGGACAGATGCTTCCACAGAGGCCCGATTTCCACCAAGGCTGGTACAGGAGAAATTAACTTCCACAACAGCTTAAGAATTTTGTTATGGACACTGATGAACTTTCTGCCTAATGTGGTAAATATTAGGACACATTGATGAAGATTGCATTAAGTTCTTCTTTAGAGATTTCAAAGAACGAAAATGGGTCTCTCTTAACCTGAAATATTACAGATTTTGCCCCTCCAAAGGCGGAATCCTGATTCTGATTTGAAAAAGGGAAAATAAACTGAGACAAGGGAACCGCACCTTGATGGTCCTACCTTGCTTGTTATGAGTAAGGGAGCTTGAGTAGCTGAGCTGGCCTCCCTGCTTACCTCTCTCATTCCCTGTGCCCTGTGAGGGGTCCCCTGCATGCCCTGCTTATCTGTCACAGCATTTGCTACACTGTCTGCTAGTTGTTGGTGATTTACTGCCTCTCCTTAGGCTGAGCTTCTCAAAGACAGAGCCCTGGTTTTCATCTGCATGTCCCCAGCCCCTGGCAGAAGACCTGACACACAGTAGGGCTCAACAGGTATATGTTGAATGAGTACATTGATGAATGACTCCTTGGCAGGCTGAGGTCAGGTCAACAGAAACCTCAATGCCAGAGACACTGACAGGAACCCCATTTAAAAGCTGGGTGAGCAGGCCAACCTTTGGGCTTGAGAGCTGTTGAACTGTTCACCATAACATGGTAAAGGAAGCCTGAGTCCAGATTTCAACATTCACAGTGAGACTATTTTCAGCTTTCTCAGAGACAGCATCTGTAAATAATCAGGCAGAAGCCTTTTATAAAATAACATAGAAAAACCTCAAAGACTATTCTAAGGCTGCAACATTTAAACAAGATTTTTAACCCAGGGGAAGGCCAAGATCAACATGGAGCTTCCTGCACATAAAAGCCTGGAATTTCATAGCAGTGTGGGGGCAAAAGCTATGATTGCATTTCCCCCCTTTCTGAATTATATACTGCTTAATGTTAATTTGAGCAGAGGGCCGGGATGGAGACGGGCCTGTGGGTTACGTTAGTCCTGCTACAACCTTCACTCCTTCTGTAATACAGTATCCATGGCGACAGTGGTGGGGTGGGAGGAGTCACCAGGCTGGCTGGACTGATGGAAGGCAAAAGGTCACTTGTAGGTCATGCCATGATTTAAGTATTCAGTGTAATTTACAACTGGGCTTTCACTCTACATAGAAAAATGATCAGGGACATTTGCTGTATAATTTTTCTCTCACTAGAAGATGCTGTTCTTAAAACTGAGTTAGTGGCAGCTATAAAAGCCCATCTGTAGCACATTCCAAAGTCACTTTCTTTTTCTTCCCAATTGGAAAAAAGAGCAAAAGAATGTCTTCTGCCCTAACCGGTTTGGCTCAGTGGATAGAGCGTCGGCCTGAGGACTGAAGGGTCCCAGGTTCGATTCCGGTCAACGGCATGTACCTTGGTTGCGGGCACATCCCAAGTAGGCGGTGTGCAAGGAGGCAGCGGGTCAATGTTTCTCTCTCATCGATGTTTCTAACTCTCAATCCCTCTCCCTTCCTCTCTGTAAAAAAATCAGTAAAATATATATATATTTTTTTTTAAAAAAAGAATGTCTTCTACCAAGACGAGAGGGAAAGGATGGCACTAAAGCTTGTTAACAGGTGAACTCCTCAGCTCTCAACCTGCATGACTATCTCCTGGGGAAGAGAGACGGGTCTCTAGGGTCACTTCTTGCCCTGCTCCTGAACCAGGGGCCACATCAGCACATTCTGCCTGAGCCAGTCTCAGTTATAAACAGTGGAAAACAGAGCTCCCAAACTGTTCTTACATCAAGCCAGCCCTGTGTGTGTGTGGCCAGTCTGATGTGAAAGCTGCCCAAAATTTCTCAAGTTACTTTAAAAAGTCACTTCTTAAGGTTCTTCTGGGGAGACATGCATTGATACCGAGTTGTTATGTCTTGTTACCTGGGAAGGCTGATATTTGAAAACTATTATTATAGCACCTGATAAGCTTATACAATTTTAAAAACTGTTTATAACCAAAAGGATTTTTGAGGTTATTTTCTAAAAAAAAATAAAAATTGTATTTGGAAAAATAGCACATGTGTTTATTTTAATGTATTTTGGACTTGAGGGTAAGGCTCCATCTTCATTTTTGTACTCCTACTTAGCACAGTGTCTGGAAGATGGTCTACTCTAGGCCCAATAAATATTTTTTGAATGAATGAGTGAGAAGAATATTTACAAAGCAAAAGCCACTGGGGTGGCTGGCTGTGAGTGCAATGGTGTCTTCTTTTTGAAAACTCTGATAAATTTGTATAAACAAAAAGATCAGAGTGAGAATTTAAAAAGAACATTTAGTATAATTTTCAATAATGTATACTTCTTAACCTCATGACTTCCCTATCTAAAACAGTACATGAACACACACCACAACATCTCCATGGTACATACTTAGAATATAATACGTAGGTTGTGTGTGTATAAGTGTGTGCACATATATATATATATATGCATTTTTATTTTTTAAGTAATGGAAAATATAGATTACTAATAGTAGTTCTCTCTAGAGAGTGAAGTAAAATCGTGAAATATAAAGGGAACTTTCACATTTTACTTTACATATTTCTCTTTTTTGAAATGTTCTTATAGTGAGTATGCTTTGTAGATCTCCAGTTCTTAACACAGCATCTGACACACAGTGAACATTCAGTCAATGTTAAACACTTAGGTGAATCAGTCAATAGAGTGGCATACAAATTATACTAAAAAATTTGGCTTTGAAAGAGTTAGAGGTGGAATGATGATAAGGAAACTGAACTGAAGATTTAGGAAAAAGAGAACATCATCTAGATCTCTCACTAGAAGAGGCCATTAGAAATAAAGGAATAGTTTTGGGTTGCCATTGCCAAACTGCATATTCTTCACTTTTAAAAACAAAACTGTGCCAAACTAGCTGCTTAACTGCCATTGGCAAGTAACACAGTCCTAATTGTACATGTCCTTGTGGGTTTATTTCTTGCTTGAAAAAAAGTCCAGTGGCCTGATAAGAAGGCCACTACCCTGGTGACCTGCTCACCTGATAGGGCTGGACAGGCATATGGGCTGGAAGTCCTTTGTACTCACAGCCATATTCAGGCAACAGATGGTTTGCTAGATCATCTGAAGAACTAATGAGACCATTCTGGAAAGGAGACAGCAATCTGGTGGCTCAATCACCAGTGAATTGTCTGCGTTGACCAGATAGACCAGTGATGGCGAACCTTTTGAGCTCGGCGTGTCAGCATTTTGAAAAACCCTAACTTAACTCTGGTGCCGTGTCACATATAGAAATTTTTTGATATTTGCAACCATAGTAAAACAAAGACATATTTTTGATATTTATTTTATATATTTAAATGCCATTTAACAAAGAAAAATCAACCAAAAAATGAGTTCGCGTGTCACCTCGGACACGCGTGTCATAGGTTCGCCATCACTGAGATAGACCTTCCCTGTAGCTTCATGTCCAAAAATTGACATGATGAGAGAATTTTTAACCCCAGTCCAGCTGTTATGACCCAAATGCATGAAACCCTTTCTTGGTCCCTTATGAAGGAAATGAGTTGACGATATTTAAAATGCTTGAACGGCAGCTTGGCGTCTATTTGAAGAAGCTTGTAGAAAAATCCCAGTCGCTACCGTAGGCAATCAGGAATAACTTCAGTATTTTGATCAAGTGACAAAAGTGCTACTCAGCTTCAGTCTGGGTGGCAGAGTTCTTTTAAATGTGGCCACAGCACAGACTTCTATGCATTACTCATGCTGTGAAGTAGGTGATTTAAGCCACTGACTTCCTAAATTAAAGGCACCAAAAGGCAGACATGTAATTCTTTTAATTACACCTCCAAATTTCTCCTACATTCCATTGAGTCATTCATGTTTGCCTCCTGCTTCAGCAACCTGCCAGCAGGAGACAAACAGAAGATCTGTAAAGGGACGAAAGACCTCAATTCGTTTGTTTTCTCTATAGCCTTTCTCAGAGAAAAATAAAGACACTGTGCTTGCAACTTTAGAAGATATAAAACCTGACTTCTGCTCCTAGTAGAGAATAATAAAGCATTTTAAGATAGAAGTGAGTGCCCGGCCTGCGTGGCTCAGTGGTTGAGTGTGGACCTATGAACCTGCGGACCTAGGAGGCCATGGTTCGATTCCCAGTCAGGGCACATGCCCCGGTTGTGGGCTTGATCCCCAGGGGAGGGCATGTAGGAGGCAGCCGAAATGATTCTCTCTCATCATTGATGTTTCTATCTCTCTCTCCCTCTCCCTTCCTCTCTGAAATTAATAAAAATATATATTGAAGAAAAAAAAGAAAGCTAAAAAAAAAGATAGAAGTGGGTCACACCTTTGTATATTTTTTGCCATCTGCTTCCTGCTAACATGGATGATTAATAATCCATATTTGGTTTATATCACCAGGCAAGAAGGTTGAATTTCATCTTGTATTTCTATTGAAGTATATGCTTATCACCTTTTTTAACATAGTTTTCCTAACTCAGCAATAGAGACAGGCTTCACTTTCAGAAGCTATGTAGCCCATTTCAACTTAAACCTTTGTATGCTTTCTAAAACTACACAACCATTTCGATATTTTATTTATAAGAACTAATTGAAGTGGGTACTTAGAAAGCCATGCAACTTTTCTTCTGCTAGACTACAGGAGAAACGGAATTTGGGAATTAAGTAGCTGAGATTCTCTTTTCCTGTGCTTCCTTGCCTCTTTTCCTTTATAATGAGATGACATCTCTGTCCTCCCTTCACAGTACAGGTTTTCTGGGTAGTTTTCTAACCATTATGGGAGACTTGCTGACCCCTCTGCACTTGCAAACCAGGCTGCAGACATGAGGGTTCCAGTCAGGACGCAGAGAAAAGCCTCTGTATGCTCCCACGGTCAGTAAACTAGCCTCACCTGACCCACCCCAAGTCCCCACCAGCTATTGTTGACTTCAGCTAAGTCTTTGAACATATAATCCTCTGAGTGGTGTTCTAAGAATGCCCACGTTGGCTATGGTATGGTCAAACAAGGCCATGGCCTTTATTGGGATTTCGGTGGGGAAAGGCAAGGCATGACAGAATAGTTTAGGATCCACTAGTTTGAATAATTTCAAAGGGCTTTGGGCTTTGGGGTGACCTCTAGTTGCCTGGTACATGGTCCTGGGATAATAAAGATAGAGAAATATTGCCTCCTGGGGTGTAAGGACCAGATAGAGGAGGTCTGGAATGGTTAGATTGCATCTTAAAGGCATGCGCACAGCAGGTCCCTTCGCTATCTAAGAATTGGCCAGCCCCAGGAGGGGCAGTCTCTCTCCAGCTAGAAAGGTTTTTTTAAGATGTCAAAACATCATAATATGCAGACAATTCAAATTAGGTACAATGCAAATGAGTTTAGCATATTTGTTTGTCTGAATCTTTTAAAATTATCTCTTATGGAGTTGCACAATTATTTGCCAAATGTGTTCTAGAAGTAATTTGTCTTTAGTGGTCTACATGATTTTGAGTAAATGGTACTGTATTTATACAGTCTTTAAGTTATCTAATAATGAGTTTAACCTGGACCTTGGGGGTAATCCAGAATCTCTTCCCCTCACCCCAAAACTTTTTGAGGGTTTCTATTAGAGTTTTAGACTTTTTCTGTTGTATTATGCAGAAGAGATTTAGCCTCTATAGATTTTGTTGCTTTATAAAACTTAACGAGGCTTTCCCCTATTTCAGTGTACTTGGAAGTACTGAGAAATCATTCCAATTTGCCATAATTTCTCAGACACTAACTAGCAGCTAGCCATAGGAAAATGTTTTCCTGTTCTGACACTGAAGCAACTTTGGACTGAAATTTTATTTCAGTGACACAGTCTTATAAATTTCCATAAATATTTTATCATTCATGTTTGGGTGATTTTCTAGTTGTTTATTGCGGAGAAACCAACTACTCTACAATGTTGTGGCTTAAAGCAGTTTATTATTCTTATATCTCTGGAACCTGTGAGTTAAGGATTCAGACAGTAGGTACAGCTCACCTCTGCACTACCATCCTGGGGCTCGGCTGGGGTGACAGCAATGGCGGAGAACTAGAAGGCCCTATGGGTAGATAAGCAACTCTCTCCTATGGTCTCTCCAAATGATCAGCTTGGGCTTCTTCATAACATGGGAGCCTCAGGGTAGCGAGACTTCTTACATAGTGGCTCAGGGCTCCACGAACAAGTCTTCAAGAGTCAGGAGGTAGAAGTCCAAGGCTGAGCTTGGAAGTTGGCATGGCAACTTCCTTTCTGCCATATTCTGTTGGTAATGTTTTCAGGGACACCCTTACCCTGACCCTGCAGATTCAAGGGAAGGGATTATAGACTTCACCTCTCAGTGGGAGGAATGCCAAGAATCTGTGGTCATTTTTAATTTACCACAGGCACTTAGCATATCTACAAAAAGGGGATTATTTTTATCTCACTCTGCACCTTCCTTGAAAAGGTAGATATTCAACTGAAGTTCATTTCAGCGTTCTTTCCATATAAAGATTGTTGATGGCAAACTTTTGATGGAAAAATTTTGACCTCAAACTCAAATTATGATTCCACAATGATCTAAAACAGCGGTTCTCAACCTGTGGGTCGCGACCCCTTTGGGGGGTCGAATGACCCTTTCACAGGGGTCGCCTAAGACCATCAGAAAACACATATATAATTACATATTGTTTACAGTAGCAAAATTACAGTTATGAAGTAGCAACGAAAATAATTTTATGGTTGGGGGTCACCACAACATGAGGAACTGTATTAAAGGGTCACGGCATTAGGAAGGTTGAGAACCACTGATCTAAAACTATGAGGATATTCAAATGTATATTTCTACATTTATTAGATCTTTTCCAAAGAATTTTAAGATTCATGCATCCCTCATTCTATTGCACCTCATTCTATTAAGATTCACAGATGTTGCATTTTTTACAAATTGAAGGCAAGCCCCTCCACTGTCAAAAAATATGACTGGCTTTATTGCGATACTCGCTTTATTTGCAATGCGCTGGCGCCAAACCTGCCATATCTCTGAGGAATGCTTCTATAATATCTGATCCCTACATCAACTCTTGGGTATTATCTTTGTTCTGTCAGTGAGGAAGCTGAGGCTCTGAATGGTTAAGTGTCCCAGATCACATGGCTACTAACGGTGGCAGAGGTCAGAGCAGAATAGATTAGCTGTATATTTCTAGGGATGGCCTCCATGAATTCCTTACTATAAGGTGAATTCCTTAATATAAGCTGAAGACCATGATAGACTTTTAAAACATAATCGTTATTTTGGATGTTTATCTCCTACAGGTGTTTGTGTGGATCTTTTACTTACAAGGTATTTTCACACCTATTACTTTGTTCCACCTGCTGATTTCATGAGAGAGAGTATTGTTAACAGCACCATTTTTCAGATGGGGAAACAGAAGTACAGAGAGGTTAAGTAAGTTGCTTAAGGATCACATGGCTAACTGGTATTGCTGGTGCCCAAGCCCAGAACTTCAAACTCTGAACCCTGTGATTCTTGCTGTCTGACCCTCCTCCCCCATTTCTTCATCCCCAGCTCCCAGTTTCTTGGCCTTGAAAGCTCAGAACTACATACAAATAGCTTGGTTATATAGGGTAGGACCCATCTTCTTCAGGGACAAAAATAGGGGCCTCAGAAGACTGAATAAGCCAGAGTGGTTGGAGAAAGGAAAAAGGTCAGGGTAGCGCCGGCATCATTAGAGGAAATGGGGAACACTCTAATCGCAGGAAGTTTCAGCTCTGTCTCCAGGGACAACTAATATACTGTTAGGATTTCTCCTGATGCATGTGAAATCAGTTGCTACAGCAATGGCCAATGTTTCATGGAACTTGCTGACAGCAACAGGCCTTAGAAATGAAATTTCTCCTTTTTAAATCGTGCTTCTGATGCTGATAGTAATGAACCTGGCTCCAGCATTTCAGCACCTCTACCATGTTTGCTTTCCACCATCATTTCTTCCTGGCCAGAAAGTAGGGCAAGAACGGTCTCTGCTCACGTCACTGGACAGACATGTTGACAATGGCCTTGGGAACATGGCTCATCTGTGGCCATGTTCTGGGGGAAGGGGAGCCAGGATGATGGTGAAGAGGACAGGCAATAATTTGGGTAGATCAAAATCTCACATCTATAGATGTCACAAAAACCAGGAAAAATTATTTGGAGTTTTGTTGAGGCAGAAGCCACATTAAGAAATTCTTCCATTTTCCCATTTAGATGTAAGCAGTATCTCTGCTATTGGCTACAGGACACATTTCCTAGCTCCACATCCCTTCCCCACTTCCACGCTGGCCCGCTTTCTCCTCTCAAGCTCCTTCTTGCATTAGAACCTTTGCACTAGCTACTCTCTGTCTCCAGTGTTCTTGGTATGACTGACTGCTTGTCACTCAGATCTCCAGTAATCACCCCCTGCCTTCCCTGAGGACCCAATCTAAAAGCAGCCACTTTGATTCTCTGCATAGTACTGATAACTGTCTGATAGTTTTATGTTACTTTATTTGTTTAGTGTATGTCTCCTCTTTACCCCTTTATGCCCATGTCAGAGGCAAATCTATAGGGGTAGGGACCTTGTCTAGGTCGGGAACCATTATAACCCTTAGAACAATGGCTGGTCCAGGTGCTCAACAAATATATATAAAATGAATAAATCACTCTTACAGACTGCTGTTCTTTAAACCTGGCATGATTTCTCACACAGCTATGCTCTTGTACGTTCTGAACCCTCTGCCTGGAATTTCTCCCCCCTCCTACTTCCTCTTTTCGACCCCCTCTCTCCCCCTTAGTTTGCCAAACTTCATCTCATGCTGTCCAGAATGCACGGCAAGACAGGTCTCCTCTTTAATATTACTTAAAAAAAACAACAATCCACCTTTTAAGTACAGAGACCTATCAGACCTCAATATCCCCTGGAACTGGTGCTTCCCCATCACCCCTCCAGAGACGCACATGAACAGTGTACCTGCCTTGTGAGGGAGCACAGTCGGACCTAGAAGAGTCTCAAAGTCTCATCGTGTGGATGGAAACTTGATCTGACCTCCCTGCTCTTGGTGGAAGAGGTTCCCCACCAGAGAGGAGGCACAGACACCACCTTCAATAAGTAGTGGGATTTCTCTATAAAAATGAGACATTTAACCTAAATGTTGAGAGAACATTTAGAGAGGCCTGGCAGTGACTCGCCTATACATCTCTTCTGGCCTGACTCATCTTTGTCTTCTTTCTTTCCTCCACATCAGATAATCTCATAGAACCCAGTTCTGTTTAATGTTTCAGTCACCTACAACAGTCAGCATGTGATAAGTACTTCACTGGATGTTCCTGGCTGGTCTTTGCTGTTTTCAGTTTGCTCTTGCATTTAGATGGATCAGTTCCCAAACTGAAATTTTTTGTGGTTCAACACACGTAACATGTCAGGCTTGAATTTTGATCTGTTGGGCCTTTGGGTTTCTTGAAGAAAATAGAAACTGGAGGATCCAGACAAAGAGGTTTAAAAGTCATCTCTCCACAAATATTTCACCCCCATCTACTAGCGTGATGATAATTCATTTGAGGGCAGTGAAAATCAGTAGCCTGACCAGGAACTAGTGCTATTGATTCTCATTTCTCATTTGTTTTACTTCAGTCTGACTTACTTTAAGCCTAATATATTTTATATCACAGGATTGAATAATTGAAGAAAGACAATTGCATTGCATTGTAATTTGGTTCATATGTCACTGTGACAGGCAACGGAATAAACCTCATGTTATTGTACATTTAGTCAGAAAAGCTGTACGTTTATTCAATTCCTTTTAGTTCCCAACAAGATAGTTCCTTTTCTCTGGTGGCACAGACCTGCTTGCCAGTGCCTTTTAGGAGCTTCTAGATGTCTAAATTCAGAAGCCTTTACATTTCAAAGAAGCACCAGATAAGACAGCCCCAGTGTATGTGTAGGACAAGAGAGGCAACTTGTACAAATAAGTCACCCCCTATCTATTATAGGGGGTACAAAGATTAGTATAAGACAGTCCTACAAATAATTTTAATTCAGTTAGCCACAAAATATAAGAGTATGTTGTGCAAATGTTTGGCAGTGCAGAGAAGGTCTGGGACAGGGGTGGTAGGGTTAGGACTAACTTGGTGGCTAGAGAGTGCAATTCACAGCCAGGAATTATAGTGATTTAGCTCCTCTCTCCTCTCAGAATATCACAACAATATGAGGAAAAGGCAGCAGTGCCAGAAGATAGAAAACCTAGGTAGCAGCTCTCGTTCTGCTATTTACTAATTTTCTGACTTGGGGTTGGTTGGTCATTTAGCTTTCTTGAGAGCCTTAGACGCCTTGTCCATAAATGGAGATGGGAGTAATACATCACACAGAATCATTGCTATGATCAAGTAACATAATGACATATAAGTGTTAATAAACTGTAAAGCTTCATGCCAATGACTATTGCTCTCATCTTGTCTCTACAGTATATGTCATTCTAGAGGAATTATCATAAGTAATCACTTTGTTCCAAGGTTGTACAAATACATGTTGAATTCAACCTTTGAAAATCGAGGCTACTCTCTCATCTTTGTGACTGTAGCTTTGCTAGGTGCAAAGCAGTGAAATAATCTTTGTGAAATATCCTCTGCTCAGATAGTGAAGTAGTTTCTGCATTCCCTCCTAGGGCTCTAGAGCAGCTGTGGGCAAACTACAGCCTGCAGGCCGGATCCGGCCCGTTTGAAATGAATAAAACTAAAAAAAAAAAAAGACCGTACCCTTTTATGTAATGATGTTTACTTTGAATTTATATTAGTTCACACAAACACTCCATCCATGCTTTTGTTCCGGCCCTCCGGTCCAGTTTAAGAACCCATTGTGGCCCTCGAGTCAAAAAGTTTGCCCACCCCTGCTCTAGAGGGTAGTGAGTACATCTGTTTGCTGCGGCCTGCAGGCTGGATGTCTGGGTCCAAGACTGTTCGGAGGTCAGAGTCCCAGGTCTCCAGTCTGTCCTTGGGCAAGTCACTCCACTTCTACACCTCCAATTCCCAAGTTCAGATTAAGAAGTCAAACAAGTTGATAGTTAAGGACTCTTCTATCTTTAAAGGTTTGTGTTTCCATAAGAGTTTGGTTTCAGTTTGCTTGTTTTATTTTGCTTACTTTCTTTTACTAGTTTGCAAGTCCCCTCTGGAGCATTCAATTAAAATTTGTTTTGAAATCATTGTACATTCATTCACATGCAGTTGTAAGAAATAATACAGATTGATCCCGTGTGCCCTTCACCCAGTTTCCTCCAATGGTAAAATCTTGCAGAACTATATATAGTACGATATCACCACCAGGGTATTGGCATTGGTAGAATCAAGATACAAAAAAAATTTTTTTATCACAAGGTTCCTGCAGTGGTAGGAACCTTATATAGAGAGCTTCCTTATATAGAGAGCTTCACTAACTTCCCTCCCCTCCACCTTCTCTAATCTCTTGCCCATTTCTATCATTTTGTCATTTAAGAATGTTGTATAAACGAAATGTTGTATTTCTTGGTTGTCTTTTCCCTCCGTACTGAATATAATTTTTATGGGTGAGTAGTATTCCATGGCACAGATATTTCACAATTTGTTTTACCATTCGTCCATTGAAGGACATCTGGGTTGTTTCCAGTTTGAGCGTATTATGAATAAAGCTAATATAGACATTTGTATACAGATTTTTGGTTGAACATACATCCTCCTCTCTCTAGGACAAATGCCCAGGACTACAGTTATTGCTGGGGGATAGAACTGTTGTATGTTTAGCTGTTTAAGAAATTTCCAGACTATTTGGCTGCACCATTTTACACTCCCACCAGCAATGTATGAGTGATCTGGTTTCTCCATGTTCTCACCAGCTTTTGGTGGTGTTACTATTTTTATTTTATTTTAGCTATTCTGATAGGTGTATGGTGGTTTTAATTTTATTACTTGAATGATGATGATGTTAGATATCTTTTCATTTGCTTATTTGCCATCTGTCTATCTTCTTTGGTGACATGTCTCTTCATGTCTTTTGCCCATGCTCTAATTGGATCACTTGATTTTTTTTGCTGTTGAGTTTTTTAAAGAACTTTGGCAGAGAAGGAGAGGGCACCGCCTCATTGCTGCTTAGGTGGAGACAAAAGTCCAGGTCCCCCACTTGGCCTTCACTGACACTTGAGGGGTGTCATTATTGCTCGTTATCATCATGCTCCCTATTAAGCATCATTTCTGGGCAGGGGTGCAAGTTCCAGCTCTCCACCTGGTCTCCTTTAACACCGCAGTGGGGTTGGCCTTGTTATTGCTAGGTTGTGGCGAAAGTCCTGATTCTCCACTAGGCGTTCTCTGACACTACCCCAGTGTGGATGTTGAGTCACCTCATTACAGCTTTACGAGGGTGGACCTCTAGGCTCCCCACCTCGGCTTTGCTGGCACGGGTGGAAGTTGGTTCACAATTTTTCGTGTGGCATTTGGCTGTAGCACAGAATTGTTTATTTAAAAGTTGATTATCTTGTTAGGCTGCCTCTTCCCTTGAGAGCGCATGCTTTTGGGGATACTTTTTTCATCTTTTGTCGGTACGCAGGTTGCTGGCTTCTTCAAGTCTAAGTGTGGGATACATGAGACAAAAAGAAATAAGAACAACTCACCGTGTTGTTTCATGGGTCCTGAGATCTCTAGCTCGTCTGCATTCTTCTCTTCACCTTTCAGAGTCTCATGTTTGTTCTAGATCTGATGTCCAGGGTTTTAGTTATACTTAGCAGAGAAATGGGGGAAAGTATGTCCACTTCCTGGAAGTGGAAGTCCTGGAGCTTTCATTTTAATCAGTTTGGTTTTATAGGCTCAAGGTTTTATGAACATGAGGCACCGCTTAAACCAGAAGGACACCAAACCACCTGCAGGAAACATTTGTTTTTAGGATTTATGTAAGAGGAAAAGTGTCTACCATATGCTTGGCACTTTATGCATAATTTCACCTAATCCTCAGAATAACATTACAGAGAGGGTGTTATTAACCCTGATTTACAGAGGTGAGAACTGAAGTTCAGAGAAATTAAGTAACTTGTTCCAGATCACACAGCTAGTAATTGGCAGAGCCAGGATTTGAGGCCAGTTATGCCCACATTTTTCTCCTACCACATGCTTCAGTCATCTTGTGAACTCAGCCAGCACAGAGATTGTCTTTCCTGCTTCTTTTGCATGTTCATAACCAGTAAATCCCATGCCACTCCAAATCAATTTTAAGTCAGGCAAAATTTATTCATTTTTTTCTTTTTTTAGTTATGTGTAGAAATGTAGTTATAACTGCACAGAGGGGAGCCCTATACTTACAGTAGGAAATGAATAACTACCTTTTGGAGCAAATTAGTGAACGAGTCCACAATGTTACTATGTTCAGTATTCCTATATAAAGTGTGCCCATGACATAATAGGCTGATTCCATAAGTGAATAAATACATACAAAATTGTAAGTAAAGCAACTCTTTGGCACTCTTTCTAAGAACACTTGTATTTTGGGGGACGGGGGCACATCTTTTAGAGCCTAAACATTTATCTGCAGGCATAATATCCAGATAATATTCTTTCAGTTGTGAAAAACATTGACCTATCTAAGATTAATAAGCTGATAATTGTGGACCACAGTGATGTCTGGAGTCAGGCATTTTAATCCCTATTTTAGTCTGAAATAAGTTGCGGCAAAAGTATTCCTTAAGGATTTCTGTACACATGAATGAGTTTAGACCTATTTACTGTCTCTGAAATTTGATTTAACCTTAAATATCTTTTCTTCTTCTCTTTTAATTTTCCAATTTTTTTGTTTTATTGATATTTGACAATACTTGAATTCCTTGGAGAGTTTCAACTTTGAGACATCTATGAATAATTCAAGTTTAATCCTTCATTCACTCCTTTCCACATTCAAAATATGACAACTTATTTTCTGTTTATGAACTACATGAATTTTTGGTACAAGATAGTGATTAAAAGAATGACAGCTAAAGGAAGTTCAGTATGAGATATATTATTTATTGAAAACATACATAGGGTTACATGTAAAATGAGAATGTTTCTGATTCTCAAACTTTATTTTATTTTTTTGTTAATCCTCAACTGAGGATATTTTACCATTGATTTTTTTTTTTTTTAAGGGAGAGTGGAAGAGAGAGGGAAAGACAAAGAGAAATATCAATGTGAGAGAAACACATGGATTGGTTTGCCTCTGACCAGGGCCAGGGTCCAGGCCCGAGGAGCCTGCAATGAAGGTACATGCCCATGATTGGGATCAAACCCTGGACCTTTTGGTCTGCAGGCTGAGGCTCTATCCACTGAGCCAAACCGGCTATGACTATGGTTCTCAAATTTTAATACTACTTGATGCCTGCAGAGTTTGGAGGAAGAGACCAACATTTGCTGGTATTCCATCAGGGGTGCAACACTGTACTGACCTTTTAATAAATTTCCAAGCCATGCATGTAAAAGTCTCGGCCGGCGGTCCGCATGCCTTGTTTAAATGCGGCCCGCCACCCGGGAGTTTGATATGCTTGCGCCAGTTTGGTTCAGTGGATAGAGCGTCCGCCTGCAGACTGAAGGGACCTGGTGTTGATTCCAGTTAAGGGCATGTACGTCAGTTGCAGGCTTGTGTGGGAGGCGACCAATCTATGTGTCTCTCTCACATCAGTGTTTCTCTGTCTCTCCCTCCCTCTTCTGCTCTTTCTAAAAATCAGTGGAAAAATATTC
Source organism: Myotis nattereri (assembly GCF_964212035.1). Lineage (NCBI taxonomy): Eukaryota > Metazoa > Chordata > Mammalia > Chiroptera > Vespertilionidae > Myotis > Myotis nattereri. The sequence continues at coordinate 56,660,737 of NC_138083.1, read as the reverse complement.
TCAGGTGAGGATTAACAACAAAAAACCTACAAAAAATTCATTTTCTAGGTTAACATCAGCAACCAATTCCTTCTGTTCATCATTATTTGTCTGGACATCTGAACATTTATTGTATTCTTTCCTTCTAGTCCAGAGCTTCTCAATTTTTTTTAATATATTTTATTGATTTCTTACAGAGAGGAAGGGAGAGGGATAGAGAGTTAGAAACATCGATGAGAGAGAAACATCGATCAGGTGCCTCCTGCACACTCCCTATTAGGTATGTGCCTGCAACCAAGGTACATGCCCTTGACCGGAATCGAACCTGGGACCCTTGAGTCCCCAGGCCAATGCTCTATCCATTGAGCCAAACCAGTTAGGGAGAGCTTCTCAATTTTAACTACACTTCAGAATCATCTGGGGAGCTTTTAAAGCATAAGTCAGGCTCCACCCTACAAAGATTCTGCTAATTGGCCTGGGATGGGGCCCAGGAAGCTATTTTTAAAGTCCCGAGGTGATTCTGATGTGTAGCCAGGATTGATACATTGCAGTCTCATTGCTTCCTCTAATCTCTGACATCATTCCTGATTTCATAATTTTATGTGTCAACTTGACTGGGCCATGGGTGCCCAGACAGTTGGTCAAATATTATTCTGGGTGTGTTTTTGCGGACATTTCTGGATGAGATTACCACATAAATCAGTAGATTGCAGAAAGCAGATTGCCCTCCCTAATGTGGGTGAGCCTCCTAGAATTCATTGAAGACCTGAATAGAACAAAAAGGCTGACCCTCCCCCAGTAAGGCCCTCCTGTTCTTGCTTGTTTTAGCTGAGACATTTTTTTTTTTCCTGCCTTCAGACTCAATTGAAATACTGGCTCTCCTTGGATCTTAAGCCTGCTGACTTTTGGACTAAAACTAAACTTTTGGCTCTTCTGGGTCTCGAGCTTGCTGAATGCAGGTCTTGGGACTTCTCAGTCTCCAAAATTCTGTGAGCCAATTCCTATGCATCCTATTGGTTCTGTTCCTCTGGAGAACTCTAACTCATATACTCCCTTTTAAATTAAGACTTTTAGAAACCATTTCTTTCTCTGACGTTTTTCATATTTTATGTCCCTAGAGACAACTCAAGGAAAGTTCTTTGAAAGGAGTTTGGATGGACATCTCTCAGATTGCATCTCAACATTAATGCAGGGCAGATGTGGCTCAGTCAGATGGCCAGAACTAAACTTGAGGCCTAGAGTCCCGCACTGAGTAGGGAAGTGACTACTCAGAGAGACAAGAGAAAGATGAACCAAAGACAGGGGCAAGCCAGCCCTAGAGAGCATTAAAGGCCAGGCCAGTGTCCCATTCTAGTCCAAGGGGCAAGCAGGGAGCCAGAGAAGAGGACAAAGCCAAAGGATCAGAAGCCCAACTGAGGGAGCCAGAAGGGAATGGGATGGGGCGGGGAGAGAGATGGGAAGATAAACCAGAAGTCCCCATTGTTGCATGTCAGTGCATCATTGGTATTGGCCGTACATGGATCAGCCTGTGTAGGGGTAGCTAATTTTGCATTCAATTCATACAGCCTCGTCCTTAGTCCCATTTTTATATGTGGCTCCATCCTGTCTTTTGAACATTTTGTTTTATTTGGTAACATGAGTTCATGACTTGGTCAAAAAAGCCTTGGTTTACAACACCATAAACCAGTTCCCCATAAATTTCTATCACACTGGTAATATCTTTAAACATATGAAATGGTACTGTGGGATTCTGTATTGTTAGAGTAAATTTTAACTTATTTTAGTGTCTTGTAAATAGCAGGGAAAGGAATAATATTTCTGTTTTATCATTTTTTGCTACATTTTTTTCTCACTTTGAAAAACAATTGCCAATAAACAAACAAAGCCACAGGAATTATTCCAGCTCAAGAGAGTAAACAGATTTTGTGGAATCAAAAGAAGTCACCAAAGTTCATCTAGCAGTGCTTTCCTTCATCACTGTGGTACAGACAGCACCGCTACGCAGTTACCCTGGTGTGCTGGTGCTGCCAGTGCGAAGATGAAGGCATCAGAATTTCCATTTCGTGCTAATTTTCAGGTGGTTTCGCTATTCTCATTTTCCCTTAAACAAACACACAAACAAACCAGGAATACATTTGGGAGAAAAAGGAAGGTGCCCTGGGTTGAATCTTGGAGTTCTTCCAATTCCAGAAGCAAAAGAAAACCTCTCCCGTACATACCATTGGCCTGTGAGAACAGAATGGAGACATCCCTGTTCCAGGCTCACTTGGCTTCAGGTGCCCACTGACCTGGTGAAATGGGCTGCAGAGGCCAGGGTGGGCACTGTAGATTGGAAAGGATAACTTTTCCCTTACTTTTGCTCAAACCAGATAGTTTCCTCCACTCTCCACTTTGGTTAGATAATGGCAACACAACTGTAATAATGAACTCCGCTTCTTTTAGGTTGAAAGGAATTAGATTGATGTGTTTTCTGTCAAAGCCTTCTTTTCAGAAGATTGGATGGTAAAATGTCACTGAAAGGAAAACAATTGCCACCAGCCAGACACTGTTTGCTTAGCGTACTGTTCTTTTACGCATGTACTAGTGAGTGGGTATCGGTAGTGTTCGCACACCCAGTGCTGTCTGTATTCTGGGTACTGGAGCGGGTGGTGGTGGCCGATGGGCACTGCTAGCCTGGATTTTTCCATTCTGGCCATCACAATCTTGTCTTTATGGTCACCTCATGTTCACCCAATTCACATATCTCTTTATAACAGAACCCAAAAGGTTTGTTGTTTTTTAACCCAGGGTCGGTATGAAGACAACAAAGGGATTTCGTGGGGGTGATAAAAAGACGCCCTGTGGCCAGTAAGGACTTTATACAGTTTTCCGTTTCCCATGAACACCCACTAAACCATAATGAAGATAAAGTGGGTTCAGCTATTTTGTTACCAGTCTGTCTCACCAAGGACTTGATGCCCTTCGCCAGTGGAGCTCTGGTCGAGTCGGAGTCCTTTCTATCACATCTTGTCGCACTTGCTCTGGTTTGCACTTCTTGCTTCAGGGTCTTTCATAAGCTGGTCACAGATCTCTTCGCCCTTGTCTCTTAAAGTCTAGTCCTTAAGAACCAAATATTTAAAAGTCCTCTCAGTAGGACTAACGTTCTTCTGAGAGCTAACATGGGAAGACAAAAACCTCTTTTGAAGGTCAGAGAAATTTAACCCTTGAAGGAGAAGTGAATATAGATGGCTCAGTGTCAGGAGCATGGACACCTTCGGACAAGTCCTGTGAAACACTTTAGACTATCTCCCAAACCGTTAACCTAGGCCATGGCTGCGTTATCAATTCGTGCCCAGTGTATGTGCTCCCTGCTTCTGTGCACATGCCTGACCCACAGAGAGGCTCCCAAACATACACCTGCAAACAAGGAACAAGCTTCTATTGCCATCCAGGTTGGGTGGTAGGTAGGATCCTTATACCAGCCTTAGAGATAGCCCTAACTCAGCTGCTGCTAAAACCCTTTATCATGTGAAGGTTGAATATTTCCAAGGGCAAGACTTCTGGATCTTTTAGATCTCTGCCAGATTTCCTAACTGCAGTAGAGGAGACCAGGGAAATGACCTCCTCACCTCACTTCTGGTTAGCCTTTGTGCCATCTGCCACGGTGAACTGTCATAAGTCCCCTCTTTTATACCGTTATATTGCAGTTTTGCTCTATCATCGTCTGCTAGGATATAATTCTGAGTAGAATAAATTATAGAATCACACAAATGAGAACTGGAAGTTGGTTCTAAAGCAGTGGTTCTCAACCTTGGCTGCACATGAGAATCACCTGGGAATCTTTGTAAAATCCTGATATCTGGGCCTCACCCTCCAGAAATTCTGTTTCTTTGTTACTAATGTTGTGGCCCCACCCCATAACAAAGAAACAGAATTTCCGGAGGATGAGGCCCAGAAATCAGGATTTTAAAAAGATTCCCAGGTGATTCTCATGTGCAGCCAAGGTTGAGAACCACTGTTCTAAAGGCTGTTGAATATACCCAAACACTCAATGCACAGGTAAGGAAACCGTCAACTGTGGTAATGCCACAGTTTGACTCAGAGTGTTTTAATTGCGCCTTCTGGTGCACAGCTCTTTCTAATGCCTTAGAATGGAGGTCTTTGTCAGAGCCGTGTTAACACCTCCACAAGCTTCCCCTCAGGCCCTCTCAGACCCTCTGAGTTCCAGGTTATCCTGTACCACAGCTTGTTTTCAGCCTTCCTGTCCTTCCCTGGGCCCTGAGGAAATAGGGCTTGAAGCCTGCTATGAAGTCTCATGTAACACATTGTGGCCCCTGCCACGTCCCTAAGAATTATATTAAAGCAAATGTTTGAGCACATTCCCTTTGGGTACAGTAAGTCCTCAGTTAGCATTGTCAATAGGTTCTTGGAAACTGTGACTAAGCAAAATGATGTAGAAGGAAACCAATTTTACTATAGGCTAATTGATAGAAACAAGTGTTCAGTAACTCTAGCATATTTCTGGTCACAGAAGCATCATCAAAATTCTAAATAAAGACCCCAAACACTTATAATATTAAACATTGAAATAAATGTGAGTTATACATACATTTGAGAAAGATTAATAAAAACAAGATAATGAATTTTCAACCTGCTTATTTCAGTTCAGGGTCCCAGGTGGTAGGACCCTATCCTGGCATCTCAGGGCACAAGGAGGAACCCGCCCTGGACAGGACACCCTTCTATCAGAGGGCCACTCACACACACACCTACACTCACTCAGACTGGGACAATAGAGACACACCAGTTAACCTCACGTGCACGTCTTTGGGGTGTAGGAGGAAACCAGAGCACTTGGAGAAAACCCACGCAGACGTGGGTTCCACATGCAGACTCCACACAGACAGTGGCCTTGGCCAGGAATCTTTTTTTTTTTTTTAATCATCAACATAATAACGAAAATGACATTGAACAAAGGGACCTTATTAGAAGGCCTGCTGTACTTGGGAGAGTATCTCTAAGGGATAAAACTGCCCAACTTCGTAAACAGGAACGCCGAGATGCCAGGAGGATGCATTGTGGACCTCAGGCCAGTGCTGGCACCGGCCCTGCCTGTACACCCAGAGGCTCTGAGCCCAAGACGATCACAGGACACAGGACACGTCCTTGGTAACAACCAGAAAGTGTATTTTTTGTTGATGATAATTGTACTTTCATGAGCAACTCAAGGAGCCAAGGACTGTTTGGCTTTTTGAAAACCTGGTCTGTTTCCCTTGGAATTAGGGTTAAATCCCTGTAAGGAAGCCAATGTAACTGCTTTGCTTTGAGTAACAAGAGTTGCTGGAGATGTTACAGAGGAATTATTTAAAAGACCAGCCAATATGGACAGTTACAGATCTGAGGCACTGGTATGCAAATAAAAATATTTGGTTTTGCTCATGAATAACTAATTTTGGACACCTAAATACCGGGCAGGTTGAAGCAAGCCTGAATGCAGATAGTACTGAAAATGGTATGTGCAGTTCCTAGGTGAGAATTGCTAGGTCATGATCAGAAGGCGTTCATGTGTTACATTCCATTAGCCCTTCCATGGCTCTAACGAGATTGATGTTCCCATGTAGATAAGTCCCAAGGAAATAAAATTCCACTTACTAATCTAGTCTTGGTTTCACTAGGGGTAAAGAATGCATCTAAACAAAATAAGGAAAGTTTCTTTTCCAGGAAGCTCAAACCATATGTTCCCAGATGCTGCCTTGCTCCAAAACTAAAGAGGATTTAATCGGGCTACTTCTTAAAAATCAGCAACAACAACAAAAACCCCTCAAATTGTTATTTCTTAAAACAGAACAACAAATTCTCCAAAATAGTAAATGTTACCAGAACAATAATAAATATTGGCACAAGTGCCCATCGTTAGAAACACGTCAGTCATGTCTTACATTGCACAACCGACAGCCCTGCGCGCAGGCGTTTCTGCGATGATTGAAGACACATTCCGGCGGTTAGAAACATCCATCACAGATTCAGCTATGCATCCCAGGATTCCAGAACCACAGCCTGCCAGTTGTTGACAATTAGTGACATACCAAGTATTACGGAGACCTCTGTGAGATCTCTGGGTTTGCACGATACAGCTGAAATACTACTCAGTGTAAGAAAGTACCTGGGGTGAAGTAACCCTCCAGGAAGCCTAATAAAGAAGAAAGGAAATGTGCCATTTCAAGCAAAAATTGCTTTCCTGAAACATGGTCAAATCATACATGAAACACAAGGGTCTTTCCATGCCGGAGGAGTAATAGCTCACTTCCCCTGCACTCCCCGGACCCTCTTTCCCCTTAAGTTTTATTACACGTTTAAGTATACATTACTGGTCATTCCAAGTGCGTGAACTTATGGCAGACAAAAAGGATCCGTTTACACTGTAAACTGTTGAACGCACAATTGGCATGATGGGGACTAGAAGTTGCTTCGCTTTTAGAGGGCACCGGCGCTTCACTATCCAGTACCCAGAGATGTCCCAGATTTTCCCTGGACCTTTCCCATCTTCTGGATACCCACTGGCCACTGTCTGCAGTTTCATTCTCACTAGCACTACCGAGACACACAGGGAGATGGAAAGGGTGAGCTGTTTCTATTAAGAGAAAGCTGGAAGTCCTTGCTGAAGCTGTGTCCTGGGAATGTCCATAGACTCTGGCACCCTTTAACAAGGGCTGACTAAGGATTAAGCCAAGGATGGGGTTTGTTATAGGCTGAGCTAGTCCCAAGAAAACTGTGAAACAGATGGAAGTTAATTTCCCCAGTGCTCCACCATGATGCTCACACGCCTCTACCCGGGTCCGGAGTGGGGACCAAATCCTTCCAAGCACTCAGCATCCGCCTGAAGTTAAAAGCTCTAAGAGAATGAAGTACAGCTCTGCCCTACAGCACCTGCATTCTAACCAGAACTAAAACTCAAGCAAACAACCTGCCAGAGAGACGCAGAGAGGGCTCCAAATGAAGGCAGAGACCCTATGTGTCCAACTCCTGTGTATCCCCAGGGCCTGACCCTTAGGAGGAGCTCAATAAATTTTTGCTAAATGGATGTGTAAATTAGTGGATGCCATGACATGGATGGCAGAGCATGGCCTGCCACTGGGCTGGTTTGATAAGACAGGACTCCAGCTAGCAGAAGCAGCCCACGCAGGGGGGCAGAATGCCCACCAGGGAGTGAGGAGAAGCGCCCTTTCGAGTGAGCCACTCCCCTGGCCACTTCCCTGCCCTACACACCAGGTCTCTAATGCTTGTTGTGGTCCCCCCTCACCCCCCACAATCATCTAAAGTTAGGTCCATCAAGTAGCTGCTTGGCCTGAGACAAGCAGGATAGAAAATGTTTTCAACCTCAGAATCCATGGTGCATAATCTGGGATGGCAATTCAGGTTTGGGCTTTTGGTTGGTTGTTTTTAATTTTTTTATAATTTGTATTTATTGTTGAAAGTATTACAGATGTCCCCTTCCCCTACTCCTCATTGACCCTCTCCACCCCACTCCCACATCCTCCCCAGGCCCTCACCACACTATTGTCTGGGTCCATGGGTTATGCATATATGCATATAAATTCTTTGGTTAATCTCTTCCCGCCTCTCTCTTCCCTCTGAAATACATCAATCTGTTACGTGCTTCAATGTGTCTAGGTCTGTTTTGTTCATCAGTTTATTTTGTTCATTAGATTCCACATTTAAGTGAGATCATGTGATACTTGTCTTTCTCTGACTGGCTTGTTTCACTTAGCATAATAATTTTCAGGTCCCTTCATGCTGTCTCCAAGGGTATGAGATCCTTCTTTTTTATTGCCGCATAGTATTCCATGGTATAAATGTACCACAGCTTTTTTATCCACTTGTCTACTGATGGGCACTTGGGCTGTTTCCAGATCTGAGCTATTGTAAATAGCACTGCTTTGAACATAGGAGTGCATATATTCTTTCTGATTGTTGTTTCAAGCTTCTTAGGATATATTCCTAGAAGTGGGATCACTGGGTCAAATATTTTTAATGTTTTTTAAATGTTTTTAGGAAACTCCACACTGTTTTCCATAGTGGTTGTACCAGTCTACATTCCCACCAACAGTGGACAAGGATTCCTTTTTCTTCACACCAGCACTCATTGTTAATTGATTTATTGATGATAACCATTCTGGCAGGTGTGACGTGGTTTTAATTTGCATCTCTCTGATCATTAATGATGTTGAGCATTATTTCATGTCACTTGGCCATTTGTATGTCCTCCTTGGAAAAGTGTTTATTCAGGTTGTCTGCCCATTTTTAAATTGGATTATTTGTCTTCCTTTTGTTGAGTTGTATGAGTACTTTATATATTTTGGAAATTAACCCCTTATCAGATATATCATTGGCAAATACATTTTCCCATACAGAGGGTTCCCTTTTCATTTTTATGCTTGTTTCCTTTGCTGTGCAGAAGCTTTTCAGTTTGATGTAGTCCCATTTGTTTATTTTTCCACTGAGCCACACTGGCAAGGTCTATTGGTTGATTCTGACTAGGGGATCGAAACTGCAAACTTGGCATATCATGACAGCGCTCTAACCAACTGAGCTACTTGGCCAGGGCACTTTGTAAAGATACATATTGTTATTGATTTCAGAGAGAAAGGGAGATGGGGAGAGAAGTAGAAACATCAGTGATGAGACAGAATAATTGATTGGCTGCCTCCTACATGCCCCTTACTGGGGATTGAACCCACAACCCGGGCATGTGCCCTGACCGGGAATTGAACCATGACCTCCTGGTCCATACGTTGATGCTCAACCACTGAGCCACACTAACCAGGCAGACCAGGGCATTGCTTTGCTTTTCATAAGCAGCGCCTTGCATTGCTGGTAAAGTAGCCTAGTGGCCCTGACATGCTGAAAGGCTTGGCATTTTTCTGGGCCTATTCTTTTGTCTTAAATTGGTAACAAGATCAGAGGAATTTGGGTATGTTTAGGTTAGGACTTAGGTCTGAATACCACATATAGACCAGCTTTTAATTCCTTCTTTCCTTCTTGTATTAAAGTCCATGGGCACTTAGAATCAGTATATAAATGCCTCCAAATAGCACAAAAGGAGGCAGCATGTGGGACTTGAAGTCAAACCTTTTGGCTCAGTGTGCCACGCCAGCACGACCAAGGGTGATCCCGAGTGGGGGTGAAAGGATTAAGGAAAGACAGACAAGAGAATAATAGCTGGGTCTCGGTGGGACGCTGCCTCCCTGATGAGGAGACAACGACAGCACCCACAAGCCGTGTCTTTATTTTATAGCAGATGCCATGAGGCAAAGTAGGGGCGTGATCACGTTGTTTACAGCATTCTTGTGAGTTTCAACCTCACTCAACTACATGCACCCGAACTCTATCACAAGGCACGTGGGGCCACGTGTTCGGACCATAGGTTCAAGCTTACAACCACAGCCATTGGCTATCATTGTGCCGGGAGGGCCCTGCCCTCCAGCTGGGACTTGCACGTGGCACTGAGAGGACCCTGTCCTTTCATCAGTCTGAGGCTTAAACCTGGCCAACACACCGTAACCGCGCCCCAAGGCTCAGATTCCTCCCCAGGAAAACTGGAGACTTCATATGTTTCAATCCATACTTTCAGCTGGCTCCAACGTTAATTTTCTTTATATATTTTTAATATAATTATTGCCTTTAAACTTCATTATGGATGCCACTGAGTCAAATAGTTCTGTGTATAAGCTAACTTAGAGTTAATTGATGGTGAGCCAGCTCATCTAACTCTTTCACAGTTTGAATCTTCTTTTCCCATGGTGAGATTTTTCCTGTAACTGGCCCAGCTACAGTCAGCTGCCCACCCCTTCCCCAGCCCCTTCCCAATACCAGACCTGCTTCTGCCTCAGAGAGAGGCTCACGCACAGAGATGAGACCTGGGTCAGAAGGGCTGGTTGTTTCCAAGCATCAGAGAAAAGTCTTCGCTGGCAACACCTGAGAAATATGCTGACGTGTTCTCACCATAGAGGTGGGTGGAAAGGGGAATTTGCTGCTAGCTCCTTTCATCTTGATGGTAGTTGCTTGTCTTGGATAAAGTAGCAACATTCCTCTAAAACTAGAAATTGTGACCCTTGAGATTGAAAATGTATGTAGCAGCTCTAAATTTCTCAAACCCAGAATGGGGTGACAAAATGAATTTACTGAAGGGTTAAGATTGTAGATGTTGCTGAATGAGCGGCAGTGTGAGCTAATGGCAGGGGCAGCACATCCCTTTCCCAGCGTCCCCACGCGTCGCTGAAGTGCCTGGGGAGGAAAGAGTCTCTGCTGTTTTGTTTTGTTTTTTAATCCTAAAAAGTTAGGTATATGGCCTTTGGAGGCATTTAAGGTATTTGGGCATATTTAGTGTCTGTAACTTCTCTTTTCTTGGTTGAAAGTGCTCTAAAGGAGAAAGGATATAGATGTGGAATCAGCTGTGAAACTATCATTTTTCTGGCAGCCCTGAAACCCTCCATATTTTTTTCCTGACAGGGCGACATGGTGTTAGCCCTAAATGAACGAATGGGTCGGTCTTCAGTCTTTTGCCTCCACGTTCTCAAATTCAAAGTCAGGAAATATTCCGTGCCTGGTTTCTTATACTGGTTAAGTGAATTTGCCAGTATTAACCTTCATGAAATGGACACGTGACTTTAAAGACTCCTCGCAGCAGTCGCCAACCACTGGTGGTCCGTGAGGTCCGAAAGTTTGGCGACCGCTGCTCTAAAGAAACCTTGGATTAAAGGTAGTGCTCTAACAATGCAGTCCTCAAGAAAACCAAACAGACAAAAATGGAAGAGGCAGCACTTCTGCTACTTCTATGCAAAACGTTTGCCGACCACATTATAAGGTTACAGTATTACAAGGTAGAAACAGTGACAATCTAATTTGATGTGCTAAGCAGTTGGCCAAAAAAAACTCAAAACTAAAAAAATGCCCTCAAAATTATTGAAATGTCACTGGGGAGCATGGATGAAAACTTACATGTAAAATTGTTATGATAAATCTCACTCTACATTTTGTGTCTTGAACTACTTAGCAATGATAGTATCCTGTGTAGATAATATATATGGTAACGAAGAATAAATAAGGAAATTGGAGGATATATGTTCAAATGCCTGGACCTCACTGCTCTAAGGAAATGGTATCTACTAAGGATGGTCAAAAGTTGGTGGCATGTTCAAAGGTCGGGGGTTCCAAGGTGGCCTGTTCCGAGGACAGGCCTGCCTGCAAACATAGCCTGAGGAGTGATGGAGGCTAATGATGTGAAGTAAAGAACCTAGAGGACAAACTGTACAAGCTGGGCGGAGAATGGGGAGTCTCCCTGTCTTTTCAGAGAAATGCAGAACCTAGGGAATACCCCAGGAAAGTGGACACAATCTCACCAAAGGAAAAGCTTCACCTCGGAGCTGGCTCTAGAGCAGTCCGAGTATTGCACGGTCGTCTGCCAGAGGCCCACTGGGTATAGAAAACTCACTCCCGCCTTTCCGTCCAGCCCTCTGGGTGGTTCGGCCTTCGGAGAACACAGGCAGAGGTGCATGGCAGGTTTTGATTTGAACCTTTAGCCTCTTGCATTTCATCATCCTGGTGTAGCCTTTTCCCATTAAGGTTAACAAACTTGGAGTTTCCGTCGCTTTTCAGGGTTTCTGGGAGGGAGGGCCTGGGAGCTCTTGCCCGTGGTGCAGGTTCTGCTCTGTAGAAAGGCTCCCAGAAGAGCCGGCCCTACTGGCTGTGCACCTCTCACTGACTCATGCAAAGCACCTACATTGACCCGGCCATGGCCATCGCCTGCTGTGAATTTTGGCAGAATAGAGCCAAAAGCAGAAAGAAGAAAAAAGAAGAAGAAGAAAAAAAGATTCAACAGACAAAATGCCAAGCCTGATGAACTTTCACTTTCACCTGGGAGTGTGGCTTTGCGTGGGTCCAGGTGAGGTAGGTTCATGTGCATTCACTTTCAGTGTTGTTAGAGAAGCCGCTTGAAATCAGATTAGGTGATGGAGAGAAGCCCAGCGTGGAAAATGTGTTGCCATCACCAAGATCCATCCCAGAGACGGCAGGGATTTAAAGAAGAAAGAGCACGTCGATTTTATTTTGTGAGCGAGACTTCTTGAGCTGTTGTACAAGTGCTGTTTGGTTCCGGAAATTAACAAGCCGTGTGTCTCTCACTCATTACCTGCTGTCACTCCTTCCCAAACACACTGGCTTTTGGGTTCTCACGCGCCCTGGCGGAAGGAGGAGAAGCATTGGTTGTGACTCAGGCTGGGAAGTGACAAGAGAGCTCACTGGAGGCGGAAGGGGGTGTCATTTCCCTTCCCAAAGGTGGGAGCAAAGTCATCACACCAAGCAGCTCTGAGAGCCCCGACCAGCTCCTTGGCATTTGGCCGCGCTCTCCATCGCAGTGTGCTCTGGGCTGCAGAGGGCCTGTAAATTGCACGGTAATGGCTGGCTCCTCAGCAGAAATAAACATGTGCTTTGAGTTTTCCAAATGAGTCAGACGCACGCTGCGAGATAAATGCTGATAGCAAGCAGATGTGACGTGCTTTGCAAGAAGGGTAGACGGGGGACCGTGTACTGGCATCATCCCCACTCTTCAAGACGATAGCCTGACACTTAATGGGGTCTGGTCCCTTAACAAGAAACATTGGGTGGTGGGTGATCCCCCCCGTCCCCCGCCTTCTTTTTTTCTGTAAGAGGAATCTACATTTTTAAGCCTTAAATGTAAACGTGTCCTGGCTCCAATTTGTCGGCTGACTCTAATCGCCTCGGAACTTATATAAACTCTAGGTGAGTAATTTCCCCAAGTGCAGTGCCCCCTTGGAATGTGTGTGCTGTGAACTCAGATTAAACTTTTAACCTCACATTTTTCTGGGAAGGATTATTATCCGTGTTTTTATTGTTTAAAAAGGGCAATCAGAAACCGAAATATGTCTAGTGCTCTTTCCGCGGTTGAGTTGGTACTTGTTCAGGAGCCTTTCCCTTGTGCTGTACATGCTTGGGGATTATGGACGTACTTGGGCCCCTAAAAACGGGGTGTTGTGCCAGAATTGAAACTAAAGGCACCAACACTCTTGTCTTCCTTGTGACACAACTGAATTGTGAACTGTTTGTAGGGCCCCGTGTTCTCCCAACGCAACGGCAGAAATCCTGAGTATCTTCATGGATGCACGCCATGTCCCACTTGCCAAGTAACATCCATAACGTGTTCGTCAGCAGAGCAGGAGGTCTGAGTCCTAGATTTCTGCTGCGTTCCTCCATGCTTGGCTTTCATTCACCTCATCTTCTTCCAGCAATTGGGTAAACAGATGCCAGGCTCTCTGAGAGTGTTTGCCGAAGCGATCCCAGATGCCAAGCTTGAAGATATAACATCTCTTTGCAACCTTAGTCCCTGGACCCATTAATCACTGGCTGTTAGCTGAGTGTGTTAGCCCTTCATTACAAGGTGTTTTTGTTGTTGTTTTATTGAGTTGGCATCCGTGTGGAAACAAGCGGACTAGCTTATCCTCCCAGGAGCTTCTGGTTGTTTGTACTTAGTTTGTGGTGATAACTATGAGAGGCAGCTGGCCTGGTCCCCTGGGAAGAACCGTGGGCTGGGAGTCGAGTATATTGGTGCTGCTGCCAGCTTATTGTGTAGCCTTGGGCCAGTCAGCAGATCAGACAGGGCCTCAGCTTGTGCATTTGTGAAAATGAAGGTGTTGGATTCAATGGTCTTCCTGTTGAAACATTAATATGTAGTCCCATTAGTTTTACTATAAGGCTTCAAAGGAACACCAAAGCAAGAGGAAAAAATAGGAAGCCTTCAAGGTAGAAAGTAACTGCTGACCATATTGAACATTGCTCTACAATGCCCTTTTAATATATTTTGGTGTGACATTCCGCTGTAGACACTGCGATACTACTTTCACGTTCTATTTCATCATCTAATGGGTATTTTGGATTCTTAGACAAATGAGAAACACACTGCCTGCCAGTGAAAGAAAAGGAGAGAATGCGGGAGCATCATTTTCACCCCAGTTTCGGGGAATTGATTGGACAGTTGGTTTCTGGTGTTCACTTTCCTCAGCACTCACATGCATGTTCACACTCCCCATGCCCCCAGATGCCTCCCACCCTCCACTTTCTGGGTCCCTCTGTCCCGTGGAGTCACAAAACTGAGTCAGGTGCACCTTGCTATGTTTCTGACTTGATTTGATTGGTTTTCTGGTATTAGCCTCATCGATGGCAAACAGCTGGAATTGGCCACATACCAAATGCCAGAGGCAAATATTGGGGGTGGGGAGAACATCTCAGTCTTCCTGTCTTCAGAAGGAAAGCTGAGGGCTGGGGTCTACTCTGAGGAAGCACTGCTATGGCCCAGTAACCCAAATGCTGGAAGACACCTCACCTGCACGTATACCTCCAGCAACCACTGCCAGGCAGCCCATGCAAATACTGAAATGCATTTTGTTATCAACCTTGGTAACAAGCATCCCAAAGGTCCCGAGTGTAGTGCTGGAACAGATGTATTCATTTACTCATTAATTTTACAGCCATTTGTTGAGCATCTATTGTAGACACCCCTAGAACTATTGTTAGGCACTGCAAAGATAAATGCAATTGGCAGTGCCTTCAAGGAGTTTCTGACCTGGCAAAGGACACAAATGTGTACATAGTCTATTAGAATGTAAGTGCTACACTGGTGATATGATGAACAGTTACATAAGAACAGAGACGGGAACTATTAGTTCTGCAAGGATTTCACTTGGCTAAGAAACAGGCAAAGGGTGCTCCAGGCAGAGGGATCTGCATAGGCTAATACAGAACATCATGAAAGCGAGTGGCAGGGTCATGGCATGATGAGGGTCAGTGTGACTGGCTCACAGATTCATGACAGAAACTGTTAAAAGACAAGGCTGAAAGGGCAGATTGGGATCCGGAAGAGCCTTATGCCGAGCTGATGAGTTAAATACACAATTGTTCTCCAAAGATTCTGGGGAGTTTACAACAACACACAATACATAAAGAAAGAGTTAAAGTGCAGGAAATATAAGGGATGAAAACTAATAGGAGACCATGACCAGTTTTTTGTTCCTATACAGTCTATGTACAGTTAGTTCTTAGAAGAGGGATGAAAAATGGACTCTGAGCTTACCAGATGCCAAAGCAAAAAGGGAAATGTGAACCTTGTTGTGCCCATGTGAAAGAAATAATAAGTGGCTTGGGAGAAAGAGACTTTTGCTGGAACTAAGAGCCAAGGGAAATTTCTCTGCTGATTCTCATCAAAGGCTCACTGTGGGGATATGGTGGAGATATCAACAATATCCCCACACTAGCAATTTTTATAGAACTGTTTCTTGTAATATCTTCAGTGCTAGCCAATGGCATACTGCCAAGGTGTAATTCAGTAAAAGCAACTCTACACGGGGCCAGAGCAATTCAGCCTAAGCCTGCTGCTCTTTTGATTGTTTGGCTTGATGTGCAGATACAATTTAGGGTATCTAGAGGAGTAGAAGTTTTTCATATCTTTTAGGCAGTCATCCATGAATATTATTTCTTACAACGGGACTCTTAAAAATATTAGACAGCAGGCAGTGAACTTGAACTTCTACTCATTGGCAGAGACCTCAGGAACAAAGGAGTTTGAACTTTGAGTTATGTAACAAAGAAAAAATAACTTTTCCAAACATGTTTTCTCATGGGAGGAAAGTAATTGGTCATCCTGGACTTATAGTGCAATCCCATGACTCAGCTCAAACTGACCTGGAATTAGAGCTGGGTTGTGAAGGAGAGCTTCCTGACTTGACTGTACTTTTCTTTCTTTGAGCTTTAGTTGAAGGTGGGTGTATAAAAAGCCCACACATTATACAAGGAAAGCTGTGAGGGCTGAGCATCTTTTGAGATTTGGCCCTTTTCCTTAGCCGCAGAAGCTACTGTGTGAAGCAGAAACCTAGGTCCAAAGGCTGGTATATGTGCATTGTTTGGTTCGGTGTTTTGTCTCAGAAGGCTTGTGGTATTCACCATGTAGCACCCAAGCAAAAAGAGTGTATAAATTTTCCTAAACATAAATAACAAACCCCACATATGTATACAACATTGTATGATTTGTAAAATACATTCCCATCTAATATCTAATTTGAATTGCATAAAATCCTTGAGCAGAACTGGTATAATTATTCCCTCATACAGATGAGAAAACGAAGGCTTACTCAAGCTGGCATGGACATGGGGCGGAAGAGCAAAGATCATAACCTAGGTCTTTTAAGTACAGTTATTTGTCTACCTTTTCAGGCTCAGCTGACTTACCCAAAGGAATAGTGAACTGTAGGTCATGATAACCAGGCTCAGCAGCCACCAGGCTTCAGTAGTGCCTGTTGGAAAAAGAATTCCAAACACTGCAGGTATGCAATGCTCCCTACAGTTAATTTAGGGGAAAAATTAGTTCCTTAGGCAGGAAATACTACAGTGGTGCATCTGTGGGAAGTTGAGCACTCTCTGGTTCCTGGACCCCATAGATGACTCAAGTCTACACTAACCAGAAACAATCCGAGGATTTGTTCTTTCAACCCTCTGTTTACCAAACAAACAAAGTGTGTTGCCACATATGAGTGTGTGGACAGGCAAGATTAGTTTCACAAACATTGTAGAAACTTCAAAAAATCTCACCTGCTGATACTCAATGACCAAATCTTCCCAAAGGTACTTACTCACTGTAAATATAAGGATAAACTTGAACTCTGCATGTTGTAATCATTGCTTTTCTGAGTACCCTACTTAAGTAAAAATAAACTATTGCCACTTCCGTCTACTTTTTCATGAACCTCTAACGTGCTAATTCATATCTAGTTACTTTTGTGTGCATTGAAGAATTTGTGGGTATAGACTGTTTTCTCTTGGTTCCTGCTGAAAATGCAAGGACAGAAGGTAAATTCTGACGTTGATGCCACCGCTGGCACAATGCACTACATTGTAGACTAGTGTTCCCAAAGACAGGACTCTCCTCCAGATCAGCAAGAGTACTAATAACCAGAGCCACAGGTGCTCAAAGGAGATGATCTCAACATAGCACCAGTATCCCCAATTTATAGCCAGGGAGGAGATTCCAGACCTCAGTATGGTAGGCAGACCTGGTAACGCAATACGTGTTGTGTATCCATTGAAAAGCTGAGATACTTTTGATGCAATTACTTGGCAAAGGTTCCCAAAAGTAGTCTATCCCCAAGTCCATCAGAGCAAAATGTCCCAGCATGTTCTTTTCTGTTCTCTTCTCTGGGCACACACATTAACACTCCCCCCTTTCCAGTTGGCACCTGCATGCACTCCTAAAATAAGAGAATAGTTCATATCCAAAGTCTCTTCCAGTTCAGAACATTGGGAGTTTACAGAGACTGGGTCTCTGAGATGAAAGTCACTACACACCAAAGCCGCCTTCTCGCCAACCTCCCCAAGGGTTAGAGTTTATGTGAAGTCAGTGGGAACAAGACCCTCTGATAGCCAAACCTGAGACTGGTTTGGAAACCCCATTGTTCAGAAATGGCTTTGCAATAAAACTAGAAATTCAGGTTAGAAAAAAAAAAAAAGAGCGAACCAGTTCCCTATCAACACACAGCTGCCCACAGCCAGCTGCAGTTATTTGGCCGTGGGGACGATGTGTGTCCCACCAGTACAGCGGGAAGCAGCGTCTCAGTGTCTTATGTGGTCTGCTGCTAAGCTGTGGCAAGGGCATTAGGAAAACAGAGCCTTCTTCACTCCTGTGCACCAAAGGAGTCATTGCCTGTTATCTTTTTAATCTTTGAAGAAAAGAGTCATTTGCTGAATGATTCTTAGTGCCTTGAAATACTGAATGGAACACCTTTAAAAAATCTGAGCCCCAGAGAGTAGTTGCTGCTTTGAAAGATTCTAATCAAGTTTCTCACTTGTCTCTTTTTCAAAAACAGCTCAGAGGCAGTGAGTCATAAGCCATCTCTGCTTCCATAACAAACCAACAATTGGGCAGCAGGACTGGATTTTCTTCCCAGATTTTGGGAGCACCTGTGGCCCGTTCTTGGAAATGCAGGTGTGATTGGGAGCAGCGTAGTGCTTAGACAAAGTACTTAAGGATCCTGGGAATGACTTAAAGTTGAGATTGCAGCCTGTTCATTATGAGTGTGAAAGTGTGTTTGCTCAACGTTTTGTTTTCATTTTTGCTATTAATGTTAAAGAAAATATTCCATCCCCGGCCAGATGATTCGGTTGGTTGGAGCGTCGTCCTGTACACCAAAAGGTTGTGGGTTTGATTCGCAATCAGGGCACATACCTAGGTTGCAAGCTCAATCCCTGGTCAGGGGGTGTATGGGAGGCAGCCAATGGATGTCTGTCTCTCTCTCCCTCCCCCTTCCCCTTCCTTGTCCCTATCCCCCTCCCCTTCTTACCCTTTTCCTCTCCCCCTTTCTCCTTTTCCTTCTCTCCTTCTCCCTCCCTATCTATCCTTTCCTCTCTCTCTGAAAATCAATAAAAACATATCCTTGGGTGAGGATTTAAAAAATCCCATCAGGATCTTATCATTGGCCTTTCACTCAGAACAAAGGCTACTCCTTAGGAAGCTGTAGATGAGGTTTGTGGATACTATGGCAGAAAATGAATTTGCGTTTGTGGCCGGATCTGTGAGTGTGATTTTGACCACAAATGATATTTCCACATCCATTGGTCAGACTCAGGGGTTAGCAATTTCTCAGAAGTGCTGAGCCAAGTTTCCAGTACTGTTCTTCAGGCTTCAGTCTGTGGGTAGCATCCAGTGAGCTTGATTCTCTCAGGGAGCAGGGGGAGGGGCGAGGGATGAGTATTCGGAATTTGTGGAGGGAGACCAGGGTTGGCCTTATTTGTGACCTGGTGGTTGACTTTAAGAAGCCCAAAAGGGACTTGCTGTTACAGTATCTTGGAGAGCTTCCATTTTAGTAGATATATATATATATATATATATATATATATATATATATATATATTTTAATTGCTGCATGCTAATCTATATAGCATGGCAATGTGTGTGAGAGAGCTATGTATATACTTTGCCTTTCAAACATTCTTTCCTAATGCTCCTGAAATAACTTTCTTTCCAGCGTTACATTGGCTTTTAAAGTCTATCAATAAATTGCAGTTATCAATAAGCTCATCGTCTCTGTTAATACCCTTGGGAGAGTTGTGGTGAGTTGTTCCATCTTCACACTGGGTTGTGAATGGTGCAGTCTGCTTGCTTTCCTTCTGACATCTGGCTTACATGCTCCAGGAGATGGATTGTCTGCTGTAAGAGGAAGAGGTATTTGGGACCAAGGAGAATTGGAAAGAGGGGCACCAAAGTAAGGAGCTTCTGTCAGCTGGCAGGCTTGTGAGCACAACTGAGGCAGGGAAAGGGTGTTCATGAGGAAAAAGAGCAGTGGAGGCAGGAGGACTCCAAAGATAAACCTCCTATGTTGAAAATGTAAACAAAGTTGACCCTGGTTTGGGGAGGGAAGGTGTATGCTCTCTCCCAGGCCTGAAAGAGAGGGAGTGATGGTAGGTGAGAATCTTATAAGAACAATCAGTTATTGCAATTGCTGATGTATCTACTCCTCTTCAAGTGTCCCTGGGAATCAGATTGTGCGGCAGAAGCTGGCTTTAATGTCACATTAATCCATTGGTAACCCATCATTGCCAGGAATACCTTCAGTGGTTTCCCCAACATGATCTCTGGTTAATCCATGTCTGTGACATACTAGCTCTCAGACATGCATGGCCACAGCCAGCTAATGAAATGGCCTCATTGTATTAAAACTGGGGTTTACAAATTTCATTGGATGTGAGGTTGACATTTGGGGAGACCCCCAAACCCACACACACACACACACACAAATGGAATAAATCTCTTCATAAAGACCTGGGTGGATGCCCACTCCTACTTGGAAGCCACCTGCGCATACCCAGTAATGATGGTGCCATGCTAATTAAGCCATTGCCGATGACCCAGTTAGGCCAGTGGCTCTCAACCTTGGCTGCACATTAGAACCACCTGGGAATCTTTGTAAAATCCCGATTTCTGGGCCTCGTCCTCCGGAAATTCTGTTTCTTTGTTACTAATGTTGTGGCTCCACCCCATAACAAAGAAACAGAATTTCCGGAGGATGAGGCCCAGAAATCAGGATTTTACAAAGATTCCCAGGTGATTCTAATGTGCAGCCAAGGTTGAGAACCACTGGTTTAAAATGAGGCGGTATATGACTAGAATAAAACAGTATAATATATAGTTTACTGTGTCTTGCCATTGTGGAAGCCAAAGGCTACTAACAGCCTTAAAAATTACCATTTAAGTTTGATTTTTTTCAAGGTCCAATTATATAGATAGCTTATTGCCAAATTCTTTTTGTTCTTATCCCTTTAGTTGAGACTGCTTTATAGTTCATTAGCCCCTTGAATAGAAGGTAGAAATGAGACAAGGGGGAACTCACACCTGTCTGCCTAGACCAGGGGTGGGCAAACTTTTTGACTCGAGGGCCACAATGGGTTCTTAAACTGGACTCAGAAGAAGGAGCTGCGGCCGTGTTTCCCGACGTTGCCATGTTAACACTGCTGCTGGTGAAGGAGCGGAGGGGAGAGCAAGAGAACCCTCCGCTCTTTCGGCTCCACGGGCCGGATAGAACAGCCGAACGGGCCGGAGAGAACAGCCGAATGGGCCGGATAGAACAGCCGAGCGGGCCAGATCCAGCCCACGGGCCGGAGAGAACAGCCGAACGGGCCGGAGAGAACAGCTGATCGGGCCGGAGAGAACAGCCGAGCGGGCCGGAGAGAACAGCCGATCGGGCCGGAGAGAACAGCCGATCGGGCCGGAGAGAACAGCCGAACGGGCCGGATCCAGCCCACGGGCCGTAGTCTGCCCACGGCTGGCCTAGACACAGGTCTGGTTAACTGTTTTGTGAGGAAGATACTGAAACTTTTGGCTAAAACAGACCTTTGAGTTCCCCGTGGATGACATTTTCCTCTGATTCCCTGATCCCCAATATTGGAGAGAGCTGAACTGAATACTTCTTGATGGTGTAAAAAGTAAAGCCAGCAGGATCCTGCTTTATATGACATTGACTTTGGCACATGTAAGGAAAAACACTGATAAACCCAACAGGTTAGTGAAGCTTTTTAAAACTACACATGGTTTATACAGTGGTTACACTCATCAAAACAATTTTTATTTAACTGTAAATGCTGTAACACAGATTCTGAATTTTCCTAGAGCATATTATTTTTAAGGGCTATGAAAATGCACAGTTGTATAGGTTGTGTCTGAATTGATGAACGTACAGTGAGAGCTTGACCAATTCTCAAATGTTACATGGGAAAATATCACTGAGGGATTGCACCATGGCATGGAAACCTTCAAACATTTCTTAAGTGGGGAGAAGGAAATCACAATATTTTACTGGTAGACGTTTCGTTATGAGGCTTAGAACACAGGCAGAATTTTCTGTGCCTCTTGTGTTGAAGCATGGATTGGGGAGTGGGTGTGATGAGAAAGAGGGGATAAGAGGATAAAGAAAAGCAAGAGAAAAGGCAATAAGGGAGCTGTAGCCTCTGCTAATATTTTGGTTTTTATAAGGCATTCCTAGTCATTGCCATATGATAAATTCCTCAGTGCGTTCTTTACTTTCTTGTCCTGATGCAAGAGAACACCAGCTTAAAGCAGGACATACCTTATCCCCCTTAGAAAAAGAAATAACAAATAATTAAGACCACGGCTCACAGGGACCCAAGTTTATTGGCAATAAAAGGCAGCTGTGCTGACAACTCTACCAATTAATCTGCCAAGAGTGAGCATGTCACTGTGTTAGAAAACAGGACTGGAAACATCTAGGGATCTATATAAAGCCTAGTCTTAAAGGACATGGGCAGCAGCATGGAACCACTCTTCAGCACATGAAGTAGACTTCTACATTCTGTGCCTAGAAAAACTCCTTATCACGTGGAGCACCCCTCAGGCCTGACCTGGCCTCTTCCAGAGGCTCTGACTCCTTAGAAAATGCCAGTAGGAACAGAAAAAAATGTGGGATATTAAATATTTTGAGCACTTCAGGCACTTTCAGGTATGTTATTTCACTGGATCTTCACAATTGCACTAGTCGGGAAGTACAGATATCTTAGTTTCCACAGGTGGGGAAACAGAGGCACAGAGTTTCCAGATTCAAGTCTCCCTGGTTCCCATATCCATTCTTTTGCCATAACAACATGCACTTCCACATGAAGCATCAAGAAATACTTGCTCAAGACCTGGCTGTCATGAATTGATGGTGTGAGTTTTAGGCAAGTCACTTCTCTGGATCTCAGCTTTGTATCTGAAAAAATGAGAGGTTTTCTTACAAAACGAAGTATACTCTTACCATAACATCCAGCAATTTTGCTCCATAGTATTGATCCAAAGAAGCTGAAAATGTATGTCCACACAAAAACCCCACACAGATGTTCATAGCAGCTTTATTCATAATTGCCAAAACTTGAAAGCAACTGATATGTCCTTCAATAGTGAATAAACTGTAGTACATCCAGATAGTGGAATATTACTCAGCCATCAAGCCATAAAAAGACATGGAGGAACCTTAGATGTATATTAGTAAGTAAAAGAAGCCATTCGGAAAAGGCTACATGCCAGAACTGTATGATTCCCACTGTATTACATTCTGGAAAAGGCAAAACTGTGGGAACAGTAAAAAGATCAGTGGTTGCCAGGGGTTATGAGGGGAGCAGAGGGGTGATCAGTTAAAGCACAGAGGATTTTTTGGTCTTTGAAACCACTCTGAGTGATACTATAATGGTGGGCATATGTCACACATTTGTCCAAACCCATAGAATATGACTCCAAGAATGAACTCTAATGGGAAGTAGGAGTGTGGGTGATTATGACATGTCAGTGTAGGTTCATCAGTTGTAAGAAATGTACCACTGTGGTGGGGGAATTTGGTAATGGGGAGGCTATGCTTGTGTGGGAGCAGGAAATATATGGGAAGTCTCTGTACCTTCCCCTCAATTTTGCTGTGCACCTAAAACTTCTCTAAAAAAAATTTGTCTTAATTTAAGTTTTTGTAGAATAAGAGGATAGAAACTCTAAGGCAGTGGTTCTCAACCTCGGCTGCACATGAGAATCACCTGGAAATCTTTGTAAAATCCTGATTTCTGGGCCTCATCCTCCGGAAATTCTGTTTCTTTGTTATGGGGTGAGGCCACAACATTAGTAACAAAGAAACAGAATTTCCGGAGGATGAGGCCCAGAAATCGGGATTTTAAAAAGATTCCCAGGTGATTTTCATGTGCAGCCAAGGTTGAGAACCACTGCTCTAAAGTCTCTATCGAGGGCTTCTCTAACTTTAGTGAGCATAGGAATCACCTAAGGGTCTTGTTGAAATGCGGACCCTGATTCAGTAGGTCTGGGAGAGGCCTGCATCTAACAAGCTCCCGGGTGCTGCTGTTGCTGCAGGTGCCAACAGCATTCTGAGCACCAAGGTCTTACCACAGCATTATTTCGGGGATTCTAGCATGCCGGCTCCCATAGCTTAGCCTGCCAGGCATCACTACACACCTGCATTTGACGAAGTGCCTGGCATGGTTGGAACTCAGTAGTGTTAGATACACTGGATCTAGTTAGTACCAAAAAAAAAAAGTGGCTCAAAAGGACACGGTGGAGCCGAAACCGGTTTGGCTCAGTGGATAGAGCGTCGGCCTGCGGACTGAAAGGTCCCAGGTTCGATTCCGGTCAAGGCCATGTACCTGGGTTGCGGGCATATCCCCGGTAGGAGATGTGCAGGAGGCAGCTGATCGATGTTTCTCTCTCATCGATGTTTCTAGCTCTCTATCTCTCTCTCTTCCTCTCTGTAAAAAATCAATAAAAATATATTTAAAAAAAAAAAAAAGGACACGGTGGAAGGGAAGTCTGCAGTTCCCTGAAGGAATGGGCCCTCTCCACACCCCCGCCCACAGCAGGTTCCTCCGTAATCTTCACCTTCTCCACAGGTGGGCTTATCCACCCTGACTCCACCCCCACTCACGCTGACCGACAGCCCAAAATGAGATCAGCCTTAAAGGATATCTGGTAAATACCATTAGGAAGCATGTTACTCTTCCGAAGATTTTATTTGTTTTCCAGATTAAATCACATCCTCCCCACGTACATACATTATGACATATACTGTTTCTTCCTCCACTCCAGCACCCCTCTTAGCTCAAGTAACCCATAGCTGACTGGGAGCATTTTATTAGCTGACTGCGGTAGCTTCATGCATATTTCCTTGTGCTGTGGAAGTTACTGCTCTTAGGAATGGTTGCAGAGGCCAGAGGCCCGACTTTCATTATCTCTATGGGGAAACATATTCATAAGCTCCAGACAAAAAATATGGCCTCAATTCAAATTTTTTTTATTCCTGTATTTTTTAATTCCATTTTAAACCACTTGTTTAGAATTGGATCTAATTAGAGTATTTCAGAAATAAGGGATTACTGTGTTGAACCTATAAAGAAGTGGATGCAGTTTTTTTAACCTGATCTTTCTTATAACGCCCAGTAGGACAACACTATGTATTTTTGTACAACTGTCGAGGGTCAGAGGCAGCCCCAGACATTTGACCTAGATAAACAGATTACCATAGGCTTCACCTGAAAATGTAGGGATAATTAACTTGGTCAGCCATGTACGCAGCGGGGGTCTCCTCTGAGTGTCTGCCTTCCATCAGCAGATAGCCTCCTGCAGAGCTGCCACAGCGAGGCCGCTCGGAAAAGCTGCCTTTCACAGCTGTAGTTCGAATTGTCCTAATGAACTGTGTGGTATGTGGAAAGCACTTTTGGACATTTCAGTCTTCTCGGGCTTATTCCTGTGTCCTAGCTCCCTCAAGTTTATCCATTTGGTAAGGTTTATAATGGATTTGTTCTCCTGATCTAAACAAAGTTTTTTCCTCATTGTGCACAATTGGTCATTTAGTCCATTAGCCCCTGGAATCAAAGGCACCTGGAATCACAGTTAGACCAGACCTGAAAGGTCATCCAGCCTAGCCCCCGTCCAATGTCCGATTTTCCTTTAAACACTCTCTGCCCACAGCTGGCCCCAGGCTAGTCTGTGCTCACACGCATCCAGCTATGAGTTGGAAGTTCCCTCAAGGCCTCCGAGGCTTTGAATTCTCCTTGTAAGAAAGTCCTTCCTGGGATTGAGCAGAAATCTGTTTCTCTCTAGTTCCCACCCTTTGATGTCACATGCGAGGGCGTCGGGCATTTGAAGTACCATTTATACTCCCCAGAGTCTCCTCTTCTCCATAACCTTCGCCAGTGCCCTTATCGGAGAGCAGACTCTTCACTCTCCTGGCCACTGTTCTTTGAACAGGCTCCTGCTGCTCTGCAACCTTCCTCAGGTTTGTGGTCCAGAGCTGGTACCATCCTCCAGGTGGCACGGGGCCAGCCTTCTGGAGCAGTCGTTTCCAAGTGGGTCATTCTTTTTCTACCATCACATACTCTTAAGGCAAGGAAGGCCCTTCATCCATTTGAATTTTATCATATTGGGTTCCCTCCCAAGTTCTAGCCTTTCCAAGTATTTCTGAATCCCACTTCATGCATTTGCTAAGTTAGGAGAACCTACTCAATTTGGATGAGATGCAGAACACTTAGAAGATTTCCTTCCTTTGAGCAATTTACTGTATAGAGTAGATAGTCAGACCATATACTTGTGAAACTAATTGATCCTATATTCTCCATTCTGTGCACAAAAAGTAGAAAGGAAAAGGAATTTTCTTCTTCTCCATTGTGTCTGAATGATTTGTATACATAACCCCTCACTTGGAACAGGAAAGGTGATTTGTAAGGCAGATATTTGATCATTTACAGATATATTTTGCCCTAGAAAGACTCTATCTTCTGGCCATCTGCAATGCCTATTTAACCCACAGTGTGCCTGCCCCATGGTAATGAAAATACTGTTCCAGCTCGATTGTGAATGTGCTATAGAGTGTAGCAGTGCAGTCCCAATTCCTAGCAAGGCTCCTGTCTCCGCCATGGTGGCAGGAGCTGTGTTTGGGTCTCTAGAAGATCACAGACTGGCTATGCTTGTTTAACATGCCCAGGTGAGTTCTTGACATTTGTAAGTTCAGCAATTATTTTTCTGATGAGAGGTGACCGTTTTAATGGAACACAAGCTACACCAAATTTCAGAACTTCGTGGTTCTGTATCATGACACATATGAGATTTAGATATCCCTTTCTCCTGTCAGTTTCGTGCCAGACATATTGGGAGCAAAACTATGTCTCAATACAACGGACCATTTCAAAAATTCTCTCCTACATAAATAGCCACTTCTGCACGCGCTTTGAAACGCGAGGGGGCCCTTCCTGCACGTACCTGACTTGCTCTGAGTCTGGTTTCGCTGCCTTTGCCATTTATGAAAGTCTCAGCTCCTTATCTCAGCGTCCTGGACATGCTGTGGCTCTTTGGGAATTTAAATGGAATTTGATTTCATTTAAAATGGAATTTGAGTTGATGGAAACGACGTGTGACTGTTTTATATACAACCACGAGGCAGGGGCTGTTTTCCTGGGAGGCTGGAGGGGGACCAGGTGTGAGACTGCACAAGACCCCGAGCCTTTCTCGCTCTGCTCTCACTCACTTTGATCTGCTCTCCTCTCTCATGCAG
Source organism: Myotis nattereri (assembly GCF_964212035.1). NCBI lineage: Eukaryota > Metazoa > Chordata > Mammalia > Chiroptera > Vespertilionidae > Myotis > Myotis nattereri. The sequence goes on along the minus strand of NC_138083.1, from coordinate 56,634,137 downwards.
ACGTATATGTTCTATCTGAGTTGAAAGCTGAGATTTGTGCATACGAAGTCTCTAAGCATTTGAAGCCATTCATTTCCAAGCTCCCAACTTGATTTCTGGTATATCACGCACTTCATTCCCTCACATCCATCCCAACCTCGGGGCCCAGGACAGAAACTTTGCAGCAGGGTCCACACTAGAACCCACAACCCTAGAGATGCAGGAGGTGTGTGTGTGTGTGTGTGTGTGTGTGTGTGTGTGTGTGTACACATGTAGAATTCAAATGAACGTTAACCTGAATAGTCTGCATACGTTTAGGGTACTTCCTGTGCTCTAGGTACTGATGACAAAAAGATGAAACGATACAGTTCTGGTGTCTATTATGAAAGATAATTCATGTGATGGGATGGCATCCAAGTGCAGTAGGAAAAGGAACCCCTTAGAAATCAGGCTCCACAGAGGAGCTAGAGTTTTGAGATGGTTTATGGAAGATGAGTAAAATTTGGGCAGGCAGGCAGGCAGGCAGGCAAGCTGGGGAAGGTATTCCAGGCCGAGGGAAACGCACGCACGCACGGGGGAAGTGAGACCGTGTGTGCTCTGGAGGACACAAGCGCTGAAGTCTGAGCTAAGGGGAAGGGTGGGGTGAGGGTCCCATCCTACAGGCTTCAGTGCGACACGATGGAGTCTCTGTTTTGTACTCTTGGCAGTGGGAAGTTACTGACAAATTTCAGGCTGGGGAAAAGACATGGCCAGACATGCTGGGCATCAAAGCTGAGTCATACATGCTAAAAATAATCCAAATCAGAGGGAAGTAGGATTCTTTCTTCATCGTTGGAAAAGAAATAAACAAAGCTCTTACCTCAGCTTTGAGTAGAAATCTTTGCTTTTTCCTCCGGAAATACAGCTCCGTCTTCTCCTTTGTGGTTTCTGTGCTGGAGCTTTCTTAATCTGGTCTTGCAAGCAAAGACAGCAGATGGCTCTCGTCCTGTCCTGGGCGCCGTCGCAGGCCTGCTCGCCTGTCGGGTTTGATGGATGAACTCCTCCCGTGTGCATCTGACCTTGGCATCGCCACCTTCCCAACTGTGTGGCTCGAGACTCTCAGTCGGGCCGTCCTGCATGGAGGTTCACGAGCGCCCTCGGGAGCAGACCTCTTCTCTTACATCACTTGTCGGAGGCACGGAGGGGCCGCTGCTTAGCGGAACATTAGAAACAGTGTTAGTATTTTGAACTTTGACCTGAACAAGTTGTGATCACTCTGAAGTTGAGTCTTCCTCTTCAGCCCTTTGTTCCTTTTATTTCTTCCCTTTTCCCTCCTGGTTTCCTCTATTTCCTTCACTTTTCCAAAATGTTTAGGTTGCATGGACCTGGGCGGGAGTAAGTGAGCTTTTCTGCTAACAACTTTTTCTAACGAAGATCGAGTGTTGTGGTGAAAAGGTTGAACAATCCACCCAGCTCTAGTTTACCGAACAGGGTGGCCCCTTGGCTAGGGGAGTTTCCACCATGTCCCACTCAGATGTCACCCATGGGCATTCAGGGTTCTTTCTGGTGGCTTCGAGGTAAAGTTCTCGAGGGCATTCGTGGAAAGAAAGAGTGAGAGGAAGTAGAACCACCCAGAATGAAAGGAACAGCAGAGGAGAGCAGGCGTGTGGGGGAAGAAAGAAAGGTAAGCATCAAGAGGGGAGCAGTCTAAGAGTGAGAAGGAAAAGGGAAACTCTGTGGGGAAGAGGTCCACAGTGTCAGAAGAGTCCTGAGAGAACAAGACAAAATCTGGTTCTCTTTGGGACTCAGAGTTTCCCCACAAAGGGCAATGGCGACTGCTCCCGGGCAGGAGCGAGTCACAGACAGCCCAGGCAATCGTCGCCAAGGCTTCAGCGGCAAGTTCCTGGAGGGCAGGGCCTGGGTGCTGCTGACCTTTTTCCCCTCCCTGACGCCCTTCGGGACTCGCTGCTGGTCGTCGGGCGGAGGGACCCGTGGCAATGGCCTCTGAGTGTTTTGGTTCACAAAGCACTAAAACACTTGGGGGTTTTACGTAGCTTCACAGGAATGAAAGAGAATTCTCCAAGCCCTGGCACTTGTCCCTGCAACTACTCTCCCTGAACGTTGGAACAACTTAAAATAGCCGTTCTACTTTTATAACAGTTTTGTTTTTAATTCAGAACGGGGCGTGTCGTCCGTCTCCTGGTGTCCCACCAGCCCTGTGTGGCCAGGCTACCACGGAGCAGGGTGCCCTCCAGGAACAGCGCCAGGCAGTGAAAGCTCTGTGTCAACAGTGGAAAGTGTGTTGGATATTCCACCCACAAGTAATTGCTGTGGTATTTTTAAATGTTTCTGTCGGGATTTAGGCAGAGCTGATGGTCAGCTGTGGAGCGCCATGGTATCACCATTCTGATTGACCAGTGCTCACGCCAGAACATTTATTAAATATTTGGAATGTCAGCCCTGGGTACGGGTTTGGGCTGAAGTTGTACGCAATCATATATTCTCTTTGTTTTGGCTCAACCGGTATTTGGGATATGGGGTGTTTTCACAGCTAAATTAAACCACAGCGCTGTCAGCAGGGAAGGAGTCCAGGCCCCGCCCACCCACTCACCCACTTTTCCCAACCCTACTCCTCACCAGGCTCAAGCACAGGAGTGGGGGCTCACACATGCCCAGCTTGGGGTGCCCCTTGACTCCACACCCCCCGCCCCGGGATTGCTCACTGGCTTTCCTGTCTTTCTTTGGAAGGCAAGTGCTCCAAGTTCAGTCTCTAACGAGACACAGGATTAAAGGCTTTTGAAATAAAAAATGGGTTTTCGAAGCAATGGCCAAGGGTTCCCTCCACTACTGTATGGGTCCAAAAGCCCAGCCCAGCACACATCTCCCAGAGGCTCGGGAAAGTGCATTTCCTTTGTGCAACAAGCCTGTGCTGTCTGTGCATCTCAGTCTTGGATGCTGAGGAGCAAGCTTTGCTTGGCTGGGGGGCGGAGGGGGGGCTTCCCTGCCGAGGGAGAGACTGCAGAAAACAGGTTTGCCCACTGCTGGAATACTGTAGCATGCATTGTCGGTCCAGCTAGGCCGCCCGAGCTTGCCGGGGGTCTGGTCTAACTCATTTGGGCTCTTTAGGAGTTTGGGCCACCAGCCCGATGGATGGGCATCAGACCCCTTGGGCTCACACGCGCCGAGTGCATCGTGAGCTGGTTGCTCGCCTGCCATCTGGAAGCCATTAGCCCTGAAATGGTTTCAGGCACTTGCTGTGCACTCGGTGTTGCAGGAGGCCAGCCCAGCACAGCCCGGTCCTAGGAGCCAGGAGCCTTTCGCTTCCTGTTGGATTTCCAGTTTAAAACCCAGTGAAGCCCTGCCTCCCAGGCTCCCCCTGGGTCCCCTTCTCTCCCTTCCCTTTCCTGCCCTTTTGGACCCCGAGAGCAATGACACTTGCGGGGAGATCCTGGCACCTCGCCTTGCTTCATTTCTTGTCCACTTTATAGGTTCGAAGGGAACGGGCTGTAAATAAGTCACTTTTTTAAAAGCCCCCAGGAATGGGGTTGCATTTTACTCGCTCTGCTGTGTGCATTTTGTAAAGCGGAATGTCTCAGAGAGTCCTCAGAGGAGCTCGGGACTCAGCCTCCGGCCCCGCACTTTCCAGCAGGGGTGCTGCGAGAATTGTTAAAACGTGCAGTACCTGCCTGCTTAGGGCAGGGCCTCTTTCCCCTTGGATTGTCAGATAAAAGACATGACGACACGACAGTAGCCGTCCGGTGTGAACAAATCAAAACTATACCTATTTTTTTTTTGTTAGATCAGCAAAATACATATTTTTTCATGTGCCTCAGAATTTTAGTCATTAGTTTAAGTGTGCCATCCAACGAAGGTTGAAAATTGCTACATCTAAAGTCATGATAACTGCATCATAATCGCTGTTGCCAGTGGTACCTGGGAATGTGCCAGGAGCAGTACTGGCCTTCCTCCAATCCTGATAGTAGCCCTGCCGACAAGGATGCCGAGTCTGGGCGAGTTAGGCAGCTGATAAAGGAAGCATTGGATTCTCGAGGGGGTCTTCCCAATCCCCAAGCCCACCCTCTTTCTGCTCCACAAGCTGGTGGCCCCGTTGAGGCCCAGGTAAGGTGGAGGCCCCCGGAGGACAGAGGCGCAAAGGAGGAGCACACATCTGTGGTTCACAGTGGAGAGTCCAGGCACGGGTTTTTCTAAGGAAGCAAAATGATCTTTTGAAAGGAAACTCACGCCGTCTGTCAGCTTCTTGCCAACTCAACTGCAGTACAACCTGCCAAAAACAGCCAAACCTTGTTTTGGGTATGAAAGCAGCTGTTATAATAAACTCCTTTGCTCTACCTCTTCTTCCTGTTATGGTGGAATGACTGTTTAAATGTCACCAACACACGGATTTTCTGGGGTCATGAAAACATTTTTTTTTAATTGGCAGGCTCTATTACATTTTTTGGTGAAGTTAGGAAGTAAACAGAATGCCACACGCCATTTCAGATTCATACAGTATAAAGGTCTCTGGATTCTGGAGGCTTTATTCCTTACCCCCTACTGCTTGGGCCTGGGCCTTCTAGGGCTTTGAGCTTGTTCCAGAATGATTGGATCTCTGCCTCTTCTACTCCAGGACTTCCTCGCAGAGTGGGGAGACTGAGTGCACAGCATATAGAGTCAGATCTGGGTTTGCATCCTGGTTCTTCCAAACACTAATGTTGTCAGCTTCAGTAAGTTACTCTGAGCCTCAGTCTCCTAATCTGTAAAATTGGCACAATAACTACTCATTCGGTTTGTCATGAAGTTTAAAACAAAAATTAAAAAGAGCAAATATTTACAGAATTGTTATTATATGCCATGTGCTGTTAGGTGTTTTGCATGTATAACTCTCAACATACAAGGTATTTGCATGTAGTACCTCTCCTGTGAGGGAGATACTATGTCCTATCTAGCCCCTGGGGATACGGTAGTGCGTGCAACTGATAAAAATATCTGCTTGAAACTTACATTCTTGCTGAGAGAGGCTAAAAGATAAGTGAAATATAGTAAGTGCTGACAAGTGCTGTGGAAAAAAATAAAATAAGAAAGGGGGATGGATAATGAGAGGGAGGTGTTACATGTTTTCAAAAGAATGATCAGGGAAAGCCTCTTTGACAAGGTGGCATTAGAGTAAAGACCTGGAGAAAAGTGAGGGATCCATGAGAGTATCTATAGAAGAGAGACCTGGGCAGAGGAAACAACAAGTGCAAAGGTCCTGGGGCTGTGTGTCTGCTGTGGTCAAGGTACAGCAAGGAGGCTGGTGTGGCTGGAGTCGAAGGAGAAAAGGGAAGAGGAGATGAGGTCAGGGTTGGGGGGCTTTTTGTCTCAGTGAGATGAGAAGCTACCAGAAGAGCTTTGAGCAGAGGAGGGACATGATCAAGATGGAGCCAAACGTGTAGGAAGGACATTCTGATCTGTTCACTACAGCTGCTGCTCCCGCTGTCGGTTCCCACAGGGACAGTTGCCAACTTTTTGAGACTATTTAAGTAGGACATTTCTTAACGGGACATCTGGGCTTTCACTGTCAACATTGTACTTGTTGATTTTAACAACAGATGAACTTTTCCCCAACTTCCCCTGCCTCTGCATCCCGCCTCCTCCCTTCTGGACGAGTCTGAACTTTGCTGCCTCTCTGAATTGTATTGTCTTGATGATGCTACTTAACTCGCTGTATAGATGACTGTGGGCTACACTCACGATTCATAATGTGTTGCTGTGTGGAATTAATTACTGGGACCAGGGACTAACGGATAAATACTGCATGGTCCAGGCAACCAGGAGAACCAATGGAGAGGAAGAGTGGTGGATGAGATGTTTGTCAATGGAATTGTCCCCTCACTGTGACAACCAGAGAACTGACTAGCACCTATAAATTCTTTTGGCAAAGGATATCTTTATACTTCCTGTGAGAGGCGAAGCATCACGAGTTCTGTGAGTGGCTTCTGGGGCCCATGGATCTCCTAAAGTCGTGTCCAAATGTATGTCTGGTACAGTTTTTTGGAGAGAGGTCAAAGCTTTGATGTTGCTTGTTTTTTTAATGGCTTCATCACAATTGCAGGCCATAGTTGGATAACCTGTGTGCAAGCTTGTGAAAATGTGTACATTTCAAAAAGGGGTTAAAGGGATCTTTTACTTTCCTACTATTAAGAATCTGTATTATTTATACCTGACAAATATTACGTATGGTGTGCCCAAGATAGAAATACAAATTACGGTCTTTTAGAAGGTGTAGGATGTACTTTTGAGTACATCAAGGTGCACTATCGCCCCAGGTCTGTTTTGCCTCCTTGCTCAGTATCTCAGTCACCAAGAATTCACCCGCTGTATTAGATCATTTATTCTCATATGCTCCTCATTGCCTTTGAAACACCTCCAGCTCTAGCAATGCTTTACAGACCTGCACACGAGCCAAGTGGTTTAAAACAATAACCTAGGCTGCAGGTATTTGGCCACCTCCCCTCCCCCACTCCCAGCCCCTTGGATCCTTCATGGAACAGGCCCCACATGCAAAACGAGGTCCAAGCTCCGAAGGGGGAAGAAGAAAAGAACTTAACGGGGAAGTGTAGTGACCTCTCAGCAGTACAATGATAGAAACACATGTTTCTTCAAGTCAAGCTGGCACATACTGGCACCCTCTGGTCCCAGAGGCAGGGGGAGCGCCCGGTGCATCTGTTGGTTGGTGCTCCCCTGCAGACGTCCCGGAAGCACACCAGGTGGAACTCGGTGGGGGCGCTGCCTCCCCGGCCCCAGAGCTCTACCACAGAAGTCACTGCCACCCCGTTCAGAGAAGCCCTCGGGGTTTCTTAGCTGGGACTCAGAGAAATCAACAGAAGGATTTGTCGAGAATGACTGATCCCACGCCCTGGAATGCAAACCCTGCACAGTTTATGGTACATAATTATATACAATAAACTATAAAGGACATACGGTGGGTTTTGATATCAGGTTCCAGTTCCTCCTCACTAAGGAACTGGTGAAAACCCTTCATCAGTGTGGCTGAGGAAGTCGTTCTGGTCTTGTCTGAATCCGTTGCCGTATGTCCACGCTGCCCTTTCCCCCGCTGTCTAGTCTCCCTGGAGATGTCTGCCTCTCAGGACAGAGTCAGAGGCATCAACAAGCCTCTTATTTACCACCGTGGAGGGGGAAACGTGTCACCGTCAGAAACATGACACCAGCTTATATTCGATAAGGAGATAAGATCAGCAACATAATTATGGGACAAAAATCTGTACATTCTTCAGTTGCATAGAAAATTGTGTTCGTTATCAAGATGGAAATTTTAAAAGAGAAAAGTGTCCTCGCTATTGATTCAGTCTGTGTTCCTGTCCGACCACCACTGCCAACACTTCAGTTTTGCTCCCTGGTCCCAGGAGAGCCGTCATCTGTGCTCCTCTCTAACTTGAATATACTGTTAAAAACAAACTGAGGCATATTAAGGATTATGAGTTTATTTTGAACAAAAATCTATCCCAACCTGGCAGCGGGAAACCGGAAGAGGTAAGGAGCACTCCACCAACAGGAGCCCAGGGAGACTTCTATAGAGCAAGGGTGGGAGCAAAGAAAGTCATGATTGATTGGCTATCGTAAGGCCTAGTTGGCTGTTTCTAATAGGTTGTCCTTAAGTTTAGATTTTGTAACTTTGAAGCATTTACCGGTTTAGGTTTTGGGTTGCTTATATAGGCCTCCAAGGCGTTAGAGCCACCTGAGTCTCATGGCCTCCTTGTTTCATTAATTTAACAATACCAGTCTCCCAGAGGGATTCATTCTTTTTCTACAGAGCAGTAAACTCTTGTTTCCTTTAAAGATGGGAAGAGGTTTAACCTCTTTTGCCAAAGCCTTTTCCTTCTGGAAGATGAGACTAAAAAAATGGATCCCCTATTAATAAGGCATCAATACACTTCCTGTGTCACAACATTACATGTCCCCGTGGCAGAAAATAGTTTGAGGTATAGTATACTTTTTATATATATTATTGAATTCAGAGAGGAAGGGAGAAGGAGAAAGAAATAGAAACATCAAGGATGAGAATCACTGATCACCTGCTCCTGCATGCCCCACACTGGGGATCGAGCCTGAAACTCAGGCATCTGCCTGACCAGGAATGGAACCCTGACCTCCTGGATCATAGGTCCATGCTCAACCACTGAGCTACATTGTCCGGGCTTAATTGCCCAACATTGTGGAATGTATCACCCAGTGTCAGTAAATAGCACTTTCCGGTGCACCCTACAAAATGATGTAAGTAGGCAACTATTTTTACCTCCTTCTGTACCAATTTAAGGGTTTGAATAGTCTGCTCCCAACTGTGGCTCAGGGACTTCTGAATCCTGGCACTTGACTCAATAGAAATGAGGCAGTGCGGTAAAAATAAACAGAGTCAGTTTGGTATCTTCAATTTATTACCTATTTTTGTTTCATGAGGGCAGGTGGAGGGAAGGGAGTTGAGATTGGGGAAGAACTCTGAAATACATCGACCAAAGAAAAGTTCTTTCATTGTTCAGACAAAGTGCCCCAAGTGGCTGGGTGTCTGACGGAGGGGTGGAGCCGTAGTTCCTTGATTTTTACCCTAGGTGTCCAAGTAATTTTATATGACCTTTGTGCTCCAGTTTACTTTCCCTTTACTCTCTCAAACCTGCTCTGTAATACTAACAGAAATAATCCACATCCCAGGGAGCAAAGCACAGACACTCCTCCTCGAACCTCCCAGCTTGTTAGGACACAAATGACTCAATGGTAGGACCCTTCCTTATAGTCTATGCATGAGGCCTGTTGTTGCCACAGCTCTCCCCTTTCTCCTATTCTTTCTAGATAATCACAAATCTTTGCTCTTTTCCTCAAAAAAATTTTTTTATTATTTCTATTCCCTACCCTGTGGTCCTTTCCATCCTACCCTGTCCTGTACAGCAGAAGCCTTTGAAAGAAGAAGCCCTCGCTGAACCCCAGGGCCCACCCAGAGCCCTGCCTTTTCCAGCTCCACTTAAATAAACATTTCTTTTAGATGATTTGTGCCCAGTTGTGATGTCTGTCTGGGAAGTAAGCAGGAGTGGAACCAGACGGCTCTTCCTACCAAGCTCAAAGCCAAGAAGAGTTACTTGTATGCAGTAGTCCTATAGATAACATTCAGTAAATATATAATCGCATGGTCTTTTGGGGCTGTGCATACCCTAATAAATTAATGCTTCTAATTTTATAAGCACTGTCATAACCACGGTTGTAAGTTAGGATTTTCCCTTTTACTGTAGTGTATGTTCCTTTGCTTTACTAGGTGTTGTTTATTAGGTGTTGTTTCCCCTAAGTGCTGTATAAAGTGACAGATTGTTCCAGGGCAATAGTAGGTTGTATTTACAGGTGGTTGGTTGTCTTTACTAGTGTTGCTGCTGTAACACAACTGCTTTCTGGCAGGAAGGAACATTGCATAGTAACGAGCTATAAAGTCCAGAGCTCTTTTAATTCCTCATTTAGGTACGGGCATTTTGTGAATCACTGAATCCTCCTTTTTCAGTTCCTCCTCGGTGCAAGCATAATGGGAGGGTGAGGAAATAGCACTGCTGGGTTGTCACCAGTAGGACCTGAGCTTCCAGTGGCTTTCCCAGCAGTGGGATTGGGAAGTTTCACTGCCCCAGAAAAGAAGAGCCCTCCTCCAGCCCCGATCTGGAAGGGGTGTTTGTCCTTGGTCTGCGGAGCCAACCAAGATCTGCTGACATCCCACTGTGTAGTGGCCAGTCAAGACAATTACTTCTTAACTGGGAGGGACCTTAGGATATTTTAAAGAATAATAAGCAATGAACTCACAGTTTATTTGAAATTACATACAATATACTAGGAATTGATGTAAACAAATATATACTGCAAATCAGAAATAAAATATATGAGTGACTGCCATTAGGGTGATTGTGATACCAATTCTAAATTCCACCCACACGAGGGCAGTGTAGAAAACCCTGAGCTAGGTGTGGATTCCACAGGGCTGTTAAGGACTTGTCCTAAGCCTCTTCTTTCAGCCTCTTTAACCTGTTTATAACCCTAATTAGGAGCTGTTTGGCCATTTGGGAAATAAAATTCATTTTTCTGAGCATGAAGTACAATTCAGTGGTTTTCCCCTAAGAATTTCATTTTGGGTGAAATTGTGTTTTTGGAGATTCTGCATCTCTGATCTCCACTTAATAATAGGCCAGAGCTGATGTGGCAGTTCTGTGCGATGAAAGGTGAAGTTCAAAAGGCATTCTGCCTCCACTAGTGGCAGTTCAGCCGGTGTGTTTCTAACGTTCTGAAATCAAACCCCCAATTTGGTTTCTGAGTCTGTCTCTGGGTCTGATTGTAGCTGTCACAGACATTTGTGCATCTCCTGAACATTCAGAGGTTTCTTGCTCCTTTGAACTCTTGAATTTTTTCTGCCTAACAGGTTGGTTTTTAATTCCTGCATGATTTTAGGTGGTGTCATTTGCTATTCCTTCCTCTATGGCAGTGGTTCTCAACCTTAGCTGCACATTAGAATCACCTGGGAATCTTTTTAAAATCCTGATTTCTGGGCCCCATCCTCCGGAAATTCTGTTTCTTTGTTATGGGGTGAGGCCACAACATTAGTAACAAAGAAACAGAATTTCCGGAGGATGGGGCCCAGAAATCAGGATTTTAAAAAGACTCCCAGGTGATTCTAATGTGCAGCCAAGGTTGAGAACCATTGCTCTATGGTGATTCCTCCACCGGAAGCCAAATGTGTCCTTCACGACTTCCTGTCCTTAGGCCAATTCACCTGCGCCCCACCTCTCACCTTTGACACGGTACCTTCAGGTGGATGGCAGACCAGGCCAGTCCTTGTATAAGTTGCCTCCATATGAGAAGAAAATTCATTTTCCAGGTGGTTGGCCAGAGTTAAGTAAAACCTGTACCCATGTTATGAAGTTAACAGACAGATGTGAATTGAACCCTAAACATTGTCTGCTTCAGTGGGAAGCTAAGATTATCTCACCCCACAGCAATTATGAATTTGAAATTTATTAAGCTTCCGTGAAAGTTTGGAATTCACACAAATATCACTAATAAGAAGGCATATGAGATCTCTATAATCTCGATAGGGGAGAGAAGGATCAAAGGTCTGTATAGTCTCCATCACGTCCAGCGATCCTGAACTTCTCAAGTGATTACTCCATCTGACAGAGCAGTTGTTTGATTTGTTTAAATTGTCTCGGTTCAGTTGGGCCAGATTGGTAAAGTCACTGAACATGGAGCTGTAAAGACATATAAACAACTGGCTCTCACCAGTCAGTGTAAGCTGGCTCCAGCACATCCCTGAGAAATGATGGCAAACTGGGGATTTGACTTTTGACTTAGAAATCCTTTTTTTAAAAAGATCTCTACTGTCTGAAGAAAGTCACTGTGCATGTGTGTATACAAATGTATGTACTTACCCATCTCTTTATCTAGTTATCTCAGTTTTAAGCAGTTTTCTAAATTTAACTCTATCATTTATGAACTGTTTACAAAGGCATGGAGGACTTCATATGCAAACATTTTCTCATTTACTTCACATTCAGTTATAATTCATTGCATGCCTTCTGACTTTTCTGTGTAGTAGTTTTCTATTTTTATTTTCCAGTATCATTCTTTTTTTTACTTCTATAATCATAGCTCTCTGCTCCATGAAGTGATTTCTCTCTGTCCTTTTTCCAGTTTTAATAACAAGTATGAGTAACAAGCTCATGAGTGGGCTGCTCTTCACTGAATCTGGAGGCCACACTCTCACTACTGGGCTGTAAAATAGATTCAATCCATTTCCCTTTCTATTTATTTGCCAACTTTTCCTCATTTGGGTCACTTCAAGTCAAGTGACTCATTTCTTACCAAGATTCAGATCTGAGGCTACATTCAGTGCAGAATAGATAATTCCTTGAAAACACCAAGAGTAAACTCCGCCCCCGATCTTGGCTCACTTTTCCCTTAATTTAAGTGTCCTCAACTATAGCCTTCATGTGATGAGAGTAAAAAACACCTACTTATAAAGGAATGAGGAATGTCTGTTGGGCTGATTGGTATTTTCATTTCCATTGAGCCCCCCCCTTTTTTTTTTCATGAAACCACTAGTTCTGCTGGTTTTTAAAAATCAAGTAGGTATGTGAGAGAGAGTGGATTTAGTCTGTTTTGCTAGCACCTGCTCCTCAGCATAATTTCTACATGCCCTGACAACTGTTTCAGTGATAAACAAATACACTATCATTAACTGAGACTTGCCGACCCTGCTCAGCTCAGTAGGGTTCCCATCATCGTATTAGCTGCCCCCAAATGATACTTTTTAAAGCAAGAACACTCAAGGCAAACGTTGGATTGGAGGTTTGCTTTTCTCATCTTTGCCCTAACAGATTTAGCTTTATGAGTGCTGAGGGACACAAAACGTAGAACGCTGCTGTGCTGCTTTAGATCTTGGGGTTTGGTTCAGTCTGGGTCTAAAGGACAGCTTTGCCTTCCTTTCATTAATAAATCCCGTGGCACTCCCCGCCTCCTGCTGTGAAAGCTCTTCCTTTTTGGCCCGGGGTTCTTGATTGGGAGGAAAGTGTTTCCAGTGTCTGCGTTTTGACTGCCAGGCCACTGGGCTGAATGTCTGTCCCAGGACAGCCACACCCCGGCCTGCAGGATAGTAAGGTCCACACGTCACTTGTCACCTAGAAAGCTGGACACAACGTGTAAGAGAAGGTGTGAAATCCCTGCACCTGAGAGGTGGGGGATGCTGGCTGCTTACCCTTTCCATGAGGGAGAGTCACTGAGGGAATGACAGAGCCCACTTTCCCCACTGCAAGGATCTGTGACTTCAGTCAGGGATGTGTTAAACTGCACGACATGCAGAGTATTAGTGCTGGTTTGTTTAGAGAAATGCGAAAGCAATACTGAAGAAAAACACAATTCCCAGACCTACATGAGGTAATGGCCATGAAGATGGCATTTAAATTATCTGAAAACATACAGTTAAGCAAAGATTTATGCAATGCAAACCACATAGGTGCTGAAGGCACTCAGGCCCAGCTGGACTTGGGATGAGGCCAATTGATTCACTGAGGGGAGAATTTGTAAGGTTTTTTTTGTTGGTTTTTACTGAAGTAACATTGGCTAATAACATTATATAAATTGAAGGTATACAACATTATTTGATATCTGTATATTCTATTGTGGATCACCACCAAAAGTCTAGTGTCCATCCATTACCATATATTTGACCCACTTTACCCATTTCATTGTCTCTCAACTACTTCCTCTTGGGTAACCTCCATTCTGTTGTCTGTATCTATGAGTTTTTTCTTGTGTTGTTTTGTTCATATTTTTTAAATCATTTTTTTATTTTTCAATTACAATTGATATTATATTGTATTATATTGTATTAGGAATATACCCCTAGTGATTAGATCTTATATAACTTACTAAGTGATCATCCCAGTAAATCTCATACCTATCTGAAACCATAGTTATAGGATATTATTGACTATATTCCCTATATTGTACTTTATATCTCCATGAGTATTCTGTTACTACCAATTTATACTTCTTAATCCCTTCACCATTTTCACTCAACACCCCTCCCATCTGGCAATCATCAAAATGTATCTATGAGTCTTTCTGTTCTGCTTGTTCATTTATTCATTTTTTTAGATTCAATTGTTGAAATATATATATATATATATATATATATATATATATATAGCCATTTTATTGTTCTTTTTATCTTCTTGTTCTTCTTAAAGCAGACCTTTAAAATTTCATGTAATACTGGTTTAGTGGTGATGAATTTCTTTATCTTTTACTTGTCTGGGAAGCTCTTTATTTCTCCTTAAATTTTAAATGATAGCCTAGCTGGGTAAAATAGTCTTGGTTGTAGGTCCTTGCTTTTCATCACTTGGAATATTTTTTTTTTTTTGCCAATCCCTTCTGGCCTGTAAAGTTTTTGTTGAAAAATCAGCTGTCAGCCTTAGGTGATCTCCCTTATAGGAACTAACTGCTTTTCTCTTGCTGCTTTTAAGATTCTCTCTTTGTCTTTAACCTTTGGCATTTTAATTGTGATGTGTCTTGGTGTGGATTTCTTTGGATTCATCTTGTTTGGAACTCTGCAATTCCTGGGCTTGTAAGTCTATTTCCTTCACCAGGTTAGAGAAGTTTTCCACTTATTTTTTTTAAGACGTTTTCCACTTATTTTGTTTTCAATTTCTTGTGTTCGTTCTTCTCCTTCCAGCACTCCCATGATGTGAATGTTGGTACATTTTGTCTCAGAGGCTCCTTATACTATTCTTATTTTTTTTGGGGGGGGGGGGGCCTCTTTTTTCTTCTTTCTGCTTTGATTGTTTTTGCTTCCTTATATTCCAAATCATGGTTTTGGTTCTCAGCTTCATCTACTCTACTCCTAGTTCCCTATAAATTATTTTTCATTTCAGTTAGTGTATCCTTCATTTCTGACTGGTTCTATTTTATGGTTTCTATGTCCTTTTTTATGCAGTTGAAGGTCTCTCTACATTTATCTACTCTTCCCCTAAGTTAATTAAGCATTCTTGTAACCAGTGTTTTGAACTCTGCATCTAGTAGATTGCTTGTCTCCATTTTGTTTAGTTATTTTTATGGAGTTTTGTTCTGTTCTTTAATTTGGGACATTTCTTTGTCTCCTCATTTTGGCAGCTTCCCTGTGTTTGTTTCTATGTATTAGGCAGAGCTGCTAGGTCTCCCAGGCTTGGTAGAGTGGCCTAATAGAGTGTGTGTCCTATAGGGTCCAGTGGCACAGTCTCCTCATTCACCTGTTCTGAGCACTCTGGGTGCTCCCCCTTCCCCCCAAGTGGGCTATGCACACCCTCCTGTTGTAGTTGAGCTTTGATTGCTATTGGCATGTCAGTGGGAGGGACTTACCCCCAAGCCAATCTACTGCAAGGATGGGCTGAGACCACTGATCACCATGGAGTGTCAGCTGTGCAGGGGCCCACACCATACAGCAGGACTTACTTCAGTGGGCTTTGGTGCCTGCTGAGTCTGCCCCTTGAGTGTGTTGCTTATAGAGGTATTTGGTGATGCTTTGATATGGTTTGAAGCTGTCCACCAGGTGTGTTGGCTCTGTGGCCTCCCAGGAGGTGTGGGTCAAGGTCAGCCACTACCTGTGTTCTGCCTGGATCACCTGGAATGAGCTACAAAATGATCTGTAGATGGCTGCTACTTTTGCTCTGCTTGGAAGTACCCAGGAGAGGCCAAGCTGTGAACCAAGGCCGGCTTCCCCTAGTGCCACATGAGAGGCCACTTAGCAAGAGGTACAAGGTATACCAAGGCCAAGTGCTGCTTATTTAAGAGATTTTAGGAAAGTCTGAAGCCTGAACCAAGACAGGTAATTCATATGGAAAAGCCATTGGAAACAACTTGGGTGGGCCCATGTGTTGGTGGGGCAGGCTCTTAGGGAATCACTAGGGCAAGGCAAACAGTGTTAGCCAGGTTGATGGAGACTCATATATGTCACCCACCTGCCTGCTCTGTGTAGGGATAGCTCTTTAAAGGGACAATGGCCTCTGTCAGTACTTCGATCTGGAAGAAAGCTGCTCACCTCCACCCCACCCCCAGCTCTCACCTTGATGCCAGACACTTCAGTTCCTCCCCATATGTCCCCTATGCCTTTCGAGCTGCTCCCCCAGTGCTGGAACTTAGAAGGAGTGCACCTGAGTAAGTCTGTGCACAGGCCCTTTAAGAGGAATGCCTAGGACTCCAGCAGTCTTCCATCTCACTCAGCCACAATCCCCACTGATTTTATAGTCAGAAGTCATAGGACTTATCTTCCTAGCTCTAGAATCCTGGGCTGGGGGGCCTGGTGTGGGGTTGGAACCTCTCGATCCTCAGGGAGGACCTCCGAAGCTGATATAGCCCTCCCATTTTTTATCTGCCACACATGGGTGTGGAGCCAGCCCTTTCACATCTTCGCCATTCCTACCTGTCTCGGCGTGGTTGCTTCTTTATATCCTTAGTTGTAGGATTTTTGTTCAACTAGATTTCAGGCAGTTCTGAATGATGGTTCTATATTTTAATTGTGTGTTTTTTTTTTATGTGGTTGTGGAAGGATGTGAGTACTGTATTTACCTACTCCACCATCATCTTGACTGGATTAATATTTTACATTTTTGTTTCATATTTTACGCCTGAGTGAAATCATGAAGTTTTTGTCCTTTTCTGTCTGACTTATTTCACTTAGCATAACACCCTCAAGAGCCATCTATGTTGTGACAGATGTTAAATATTTTATCTTTTTTTATGGCTGAAGAGTATGCCATTATGTATGTGAGTGGTGAGGATGTGTGTGTGTGTGTGTGTGTGTGTGTGTGTGTGTGGCATTTTCTTTATCCATTCATCCTGTGAATGATACATAAAAAATATAAGAGATAACAAGTGATGGCAAGGATGTGGATAAAAAGGAACCCTTGTGCACTGTTGTTGGGAATGTAAAGTGATAAAACCACTGTGGAAAACAGTATGGAGCTTCCTCAAAAACTTTAGACTAGAACTCCCATATGATCTAGCAATTCCTTTTAAACCACTTTCAGACCACCTTATTTAAAATGCCATCAATCTCTCCCATATGCCCTTTTTCCTATTCCTTGCTTTATTTTTCTCCATAGCATTTATCACCTTCTAACATATTAAAATATCTTCCCTCTGGAGTATATGTTCTATTAGGGCAGAGATTTTTATCTGTTTTGTTCACTATTGCATCCAGTGCCTGGTACATAGTAGGTTCTCCATACTTAATTTTTACATAAATGAATAAATGGGATGTAGCAAGAAAGAAGCGTAGTCCCCTAGCTAGTTTGGCTCAGTAGATAGAGCGTTGGCCTGTGGACTGTAGGGTCCCAGGTTTGATTCCAGCCACAAGGGTACACGCCCGGGTTGTGGGCTCAATCCCCAGTGGGGGAGTGCAGGAGGCAGCTGATCAATGATTCTCTCTCATCATTGATGCTTCTATCTCTTACCCTCTCTCCCTTCCTCTCTGAACTCAATAAAAATATATTAAAATTTAAAAAAGAAAGAATCATAGTGAAGTGGGCAATGTTTGGGGTCTAAATAACTCTGGTGGGAAATCCAGCAAAATGGGGGCTGGCCTCTGTGTGAGTGGGTGGATGATAGGGTTCATTGGGCTACAGTTTCCTCACTGGGAAGATGGATGTTGGCAGAGATGACAGTTGATACTCCTCCTGGTCCCGAGGTTCCAAGAACCTGCATGGTCAGAGGATGCTAGCTGTTGAGCATCTCAGAATCTACTTTGAGCCACCAAGAGCTGTTACTATGGCAGTAAAGAATGACTGTGGATTTCTGAACCATGGGTCAAGCTGATATTTGTAAAAAGAATTGGTTTGCCAATGTACTCCAACAAGGTTATTTTTAAAAGGGGGTAAAGAGGGTAGAAATAAATATTTATTACCATTTAATCAGTCCTTCTTTCATGTCCTTCCTTTCCACTCACTTATCTCACCCAACTCCTGCAGACTTCAAGCACCAGCAAGTGTTCAGGTCCCCTGATGAAGGAACCATTAGAGACTGGCTTCTGAGGCTCCTATTTCCGTTCACTAGAACTTAAGAAGAAAACTCAGTAGGGACAACCAGCTGGTTTTGGTTTCCAGCTTACAGTGAGCAAGGCCCCTGTATGTCCCATAGTTGCCTTGACATTGTAAAGCTACCTTCTTCCCACAGCCTATCCCATTCCAAAAATCCCATCCCCAAGGGGGGATGATTTCTCTGAGGGGCTCAAAGACCTTACCAGCCAAATCTCCAAGCCAGTCCTGACCTCTCACAGAGTAATGAGTATTTATTAGGATGGAATTAACTTGCTGCTCAAATATGTCATCGTAGAATAGTAAGAGAGAAATTACAGCCTGTAGTAATAGTTAACTTACTAGGAACTGAGCTCTATTGTTTTTTTCTGTCAGCATTTGAAATAATGTTTCTTCCCCCCTTTATTTTGACAGAACACTCCTGCAGGTTTAACCTGTCAGCTGTCTATGCTTTATCTTGTTAGGCATCCTTAATCTTGCTTTGCTCTGCTTTCCGTTTCTGGAAGTCAAAAAGCTTGGAGAAGCAACATGTGATAAATCTGGGTTCAACTCCCAACCCAGCCACTCACTGGCTTGTGCACTCAATCTCTTTGACCATCACTTTCTTAAAATCTACAAAATTAGGGCTAGTTCCTACTTTGCAGGATTATTAAAGGAATTGTAAGTAACCAGGAGAGGGTGCCTTGCACATACCAGGTCCTTAGTTAATGGCAGTCTTCCTCAGCAATTCCCCTTTGCATTTGCAGAAATAGGAAACTCTCACCCACTAGCCAAATGTCCATTGGCCGTCCTCCAAATACCTGTGAAGTACAAGTGTCCCTCTCAATTAGACAGCAGACTCTGATGGCCCACACTGGAGTTGAAGGCTCAGGAGTCCTTTTAATGAAAAGGTTCAGTGCCTAATCATAGAAGGACATTGTTTGGCAGTGCCAGATAATGAAGTGGTCAGGGTTGCTGATAGAATCATCAGGCTTGTTGAGAGCTCTCTGTGCCCATAGAATAACACGAGTAGGAAGAGGGCCAAGAGGAAGGGGCCAGCGGGGAGAGACAAATGTAAGAGATGTGATGGTTCAGCTCCCCAATGAGCAAGATTTCTTTCCTTAGAATTGAAAGCATTTGTGTACAGTTCATATAATAAAGGATTCATTATTATAAAAACCACAAGGAGAAAATAATGGCGTTCTTCTGAGACGGTATGTGTACTGGCAGACACTCTTAGTTCTGAGTGGCATCATTACATCTGGCTTTTGCCTACAATTCCTTTTTAGTAGGGAGGGTACGAATTATAAACGTTAAACAAGTAATACACACTTTTTAAACATTAAAACCAAACCAAAAAACCATAAACTATATCCTTAGTACATGTGCACCTTATTACTGTAAGCTCAGAATGAATGCTGAAGATTTCAAACTCATAAAACTCTCTTCTAAATATTTTTTTTTCTAATTTGAGCACATCTCTCTGAATACAGAGATGCTGTGAGGCTTTATTTTGCACAGAAAACTATTTCATTAACAATTCTTGTCCTACTTTTGCTTTTATGATTCTCCACATTGTTTGGGAAACTTGGCATAATAAGGAATCCAGGGCTGGGAGTTGTATTTGGGGATCTAAATTACTCATTAATAAAACAACAACAACAGTTTTTAACTAAATTCGTATCTCATCATTTAGTAAATGGCCTTTATAATAAGGAAAAACTTAATAAAGTGTTTTATGTGTTTAACTTTGTTCTAGTGCTATTGTGTAACATCCAAATAACTAACCACGATGTTAACTCTTAACGTTTTGTTGCTTTTGAGGGCATTCTAATTATAGAAGTGTATTTGAATCATCAGCTTTACTGTTTTAGCCAAATCATTCTCATGGGTTTATGGGAATGTATGCCACCAGGCAGTAGATTAATAACTATGAAAAAACCACATGAAAAGGTCACTGCAAATCTCAGATCAAAACCTGTGTTTTTCTGGATTTTGTAGACTAGCAGCTTACTGAAGTTTATCTTTGGTAACATGATCTTTATGGCAACATCACTGAGCTCTAGACACTTGTGATAATTCAAACAGCCCAGAAGTGCCCCACACTTGCCCGTAATGCCAGCCTTAGCATAACAAGCATGTGTCCGTTTGAACAGATAAGCCTTCCTTTGGTGATGTACACGGCAGAAAAATACGATAATGAAGGAAACTCTTTTGTTCTCCTAAAAGGTTGGAAAAACAGACTGGATTGGAGCCTGGACCACAGCACTTGGGAGGGCTCTTTATGGAGAACCACAGCAGAAAGGCATGCTCCTTGCTGGGGAATTCTTCTGGCCATCTGCACTGTCATTCCTGCAGTGTTTCAGTTATTCTCTCCAACCAGCTAACAGTCCCTGATCTGTGTCCCCCCGCCCGCCCCCCCCCCCCCCCCCACACACACACACACGCTACCATCACCAGTCTTCTTACTCTAAACCTGGGCTGGAAACAGGGCCACACAGGGGACTTTGAGTTTGGGCACTGGGGACCGTATTGTCAGCTATTCTGGACTTCCGTAGAACACGCAAGGAGTTAACCAGAGTGATTTTGGCTTCACTTCGCCCCGAACTTTTTTTGTATAATAAAGACTTGGACACGGGAAAATACATTCAGAATGTGAGCCAAGAATTAAGTTCAATGGGAGGTAGTTCAAGAGGGATAACCAGTGGAAAGGCATGGAACCTTCAGGCACATTCTGCCTGTGGCCTGCTGAATTACAAATGTGCTTTTTGGGCCAGGTTTTTTTTATAACCTAGATCTCTTGGTGGTAAGGGGCAAAACTGCTTCACTTCCTGCACTAGAGTCTTATCCGCAGCATTCTGCAGATCCTTTCCCTTGCCCTTCCTACCCCACCCCCTCCAACGGCGATAGAGTCCCCAGTCTCTGGAAAGTAATGCTAAGAAAACAAACACTACAAAGGCTGCTAACAGGGGGATATCTCTCGCATGTTTTTTTTGTGACCATCTAGGTTCAAGGAGGAGGAGTCCCCCAGCTACGTGAGCCAGCAGGGTCTCTTTGTAGTAGGCATTCCTACATCGTCCCAGCGGAGGGCAGAAAGGGAAAGATAAAACAGAATTCTTATTAAAAATAAGTCTGGGAGGGGGGAGAAAAAACAAGACAGAAAAAGTGTGTCAAGTGGAAAGGGAGGTCAGATGGTGCCATCTGATATTGATTAAATGCTGATAGAGTTAGCAATGAGAAGTGCACATTGTGAGGAAGTGACTGTTCTTCAGAATGTGAACCAGTGACAACTGTCTGGGAGTGGATGTGCACACGGCCAGGAGAGAGGAGGACACCCCTGCATTGGGAGTAGCTTCTGATTCTGCTGTACCTCACCGGCCTCACTTTCCCCATCAGTAACACAATGTCGCTTAACCAGATGCCCTCGAAGCAACCTTCTAGTCCCAGACCTTATTCTCTACCATAATCTCTGCTCTGATTAAATCTCCTGAGGTTCTTCTGATAGAACATAAGAAATAGCCCTGGAGAGGTGTAAAGAACCCACCATGGTCCTAAAATCCCAAAGGAATGAAACACCCCCGTCAACCATAAAATTACCTCCCCAGCCTTTCCACACTCCCATGGCATCCCTGTGTCTGATATCCTTCTGGCTTTTATCGTTGCTACTGAAGCAAGTTTATTGTTTCTGAACATGAAATGTGGTATGTTCATGGGTCTACCTGTACTTCTCCCTCTCCCAATTCCAGAAATATATTCACTCTAACTGGATGTGAGGAGTCGGTTTCATTTTAAACTGCCAGGTTATGAAGAGCCTAAGAGCTGATGGGTGTGTGTGTATTCATCCTTTAGTGCCAGATAAGCTGTTGGAAGTTTTTGTTGTTGTTTCCTTTTCAGCATGGTCATGGGGATAGCGGTATTTCAGGACGGGTGAGGCTGATTCCAATGGGAGTGAAAGGGGAAGCTTCTGCTGAGGTGGAAGGATCTCACCCTAGGGTGGTAGCAGCGGAAACGGAGAGGAAAGACTGACCAGAGAGAGGCGCCATGGTGTAGTGGAGAGGTCATGGCTTTGGAGTCAGACCCAGGTTTGAATCCTGGTTGTAATGTCTATGGGGTGTGATTTCGGCCCTCACTACCATTCCTCCTTGAAGGGTTATTATATGGATTAAAGACACTGTGTGTCAAGTACCTGATACAGTGTAAGCAGTGAGTGAACATCAGTTAGCTGTAGATGAGATGATGATGATAAAAATATCCCACAGAAAGATTAGCAGGGCCCAGTGACTGACTGACTTAGAGGTTAAGTAAAAGAGAAGACTTCAGGGTATCTTGGAGTTTGAGCACCTGGAGGGGTGAGAGAGGAGCAGTTTTTAGGATGGATGGAAATAAGGAAGTTAGGTGAAAGTTTGAGATATGGTTTTGCAGGACTAGTACCAAGGTTGGTTTTGGACATGAGAGGTGGTGCTGAGACCTCCAGGTGGCGATTAAAAGAGGATGGAAAGGAAAATATGTAAAAGAAATGGGAAAATTGCGATGCAAAGAAGCTGTTTTACTCTAGATCTGTTGAACAAAGAGTCTGATTTTACGGCTTTACCTTCAAGGAATTGGTTAACCAAAGGTTGATCCAAGCATGATCATCTTCTAAACTAGACCTTTGCTCCTCAAAGTGTGTTTCTCTAACCAGGCATCACCTGATCTTATGTAGAATCTTACCTCCTACCTCAGACCTGCTGAATCAGGCCTGCATTGGAACAGCGGGATTCATAAGCATCTTACGGTTTGATTGAGAAGCACTGTTCTACAGTATGGTCCTCAGGCCAGCAGTATCAGCATCCCCTGGGAACATGTTAGAAGTCCAGATTCTCAGGTGCCTTCTCAGACTCCTGCATTAGAAATGCTGTGTTTTAACGAACTGCTCACATGAGTCTAATGCACCCGAGTTTGAGAGTCACTGCTCTGAGTCCTGGGACAGATTGAGCCCCCTCCTGTTGGGTCTCTGGCCCAGAACAACGGTGGGATTGGTTAAACCCTGAAAGTTAAATTTGAATCATTGTTCTATGCTGTTTCTCTCATCATTTTGCATTAAACACAGCTGAAGAACTCTTTTCACTGAAGCAGGGCACTATGGGTAAAATTACAAACCCAAGGAGAGAAACTTCGGTTGTGGCTTAATCCTCACGACCTATCTATCAAAAGTTATTGAGCACAGTTATGGAAGACGAGCCCTTTATGTGCGGTTGCTCCTGGGGGACGCTGTTAGTGGACACATAGGAAAACAGGCGGGGAAAGAAGGAATCTGCTGGTGCTCCTTACAATGTGATTTCCACATTAAAATGTCCACAGTCTTTGTCTTCTGTGTTTCTAATCAATCTGATGGAAAGTTCCCTGTTACGAGTTTCTGGAGTCACTTGCAGAAGTGATGATGGTTTCTCATTTAGATTAGAATATTTTTCAAAAAGTTGAACTGTGAGCAGTCAAAATTTACCTCTTCTCATCAAAAAGATCTTTTTCTAGTAATTTCATAATTCATCCTATCTAATAAAAGAGAAACATGGTAATTAGCATACGACCACTACCCTTCCCATTGGCTAATCAGGGCAATATGCAAATTAACTGGCAGCCAAGATGGCAGCCGGCAGCCTGGCAACTTAAAGCGAACATGAGGCTTGCTTGCTTCAGTGACGGAGGACTCCAACGTTCCCCGCCTGCCGCTGCCGGCCTCTGAGCTGCAACTCTAAGCAACTATGTTACAGATATAGAAGCTAAACAAAACCCCAGAAACCTGCTTTAATCCACCGGGCTTCAGCCAGCAGGATCGCAACATTGTTTCAAATACAGAAGGTAAACAAAGGCCAGAAACCTGCTTTCAGCAGCAGAGGCCTAAGAGCTGGAGCCAAGCCTCAAAGCTAAAGCTGGCCAGGAATTAAAAAAAAAGAAAAAAAAGGAGCGGTGGGAGCTTTGGTCACCCACCAGCCTGAAAACAGCCCTCAGCCCCTCACCCAGACTGGCCAAGCACCCCAGTGGGGACCCCCACCCTGAAGGGTGTGTGACCAGCTGCAAACAGCCATCATCCCCTCACCCAGGCTGGCCAGGCACCCCAGTGGGGACCCCCACCTTGATCCAGGACACCCTTCAGGGCAAACCAGCCGGCCCCAACCGTGCACCAGGCCTCTATCCTATATAGTAAAAGGGTAATATGCCTCCCAGCATGGGGATCAGCAGAGCCGAGAGGCCTCCCGGCACCAGGATCAGTGTGACAGGGGGCAGTGCCCAAACCCCCTGATGGCCCTGCGGCTCTGTGTGTGACAGAGGGCAGGCCACAACCTCCCTATCTGTCCTGCTCTGTTCGTGACAGGGGAAGGCGCCCCAACCCCCTGATCAGCCCTGCTCTGTGCCTGATAGGGGGAGCTCCCCACCCCCTGATCGTCCTGTGGCTGTGTGTGTGACAGGGTGCAGCACCCCAACCCCCTGATCGACCCTGCTGTGTGTGTGACAGGGGGCAGTGCCCCAACCCCCTGATCGGCCCTGCTCTGTGTGTGACGGGGTAGAGCCATAACCTCCCCATCGGCCCTGCCCTGAGTGTGAGAGTGGCAGCGCCCCAACCCCCTGATCAGCCATGCTCTGTGGGTGATAGAGTGCGGTGCACCAACCCCCACCCCATGGGCCCTGCTCTGTGTGTGACAGGGGGCGGTGCCCCAACTCCCCTATCGGCCCTGCTCTGTGCATGACGGGGGGAGCTCCCCAACCCCCTGATGGGCCCTGCTCTGTGCGTGACAGGGTACGGAGCCACAACCCCCCTGATGGGCCCTGCTCTGTGCGTGACAGGGGGCAGCTCCCAACCCCCCAATCGGCCCTACCCTGAGCATGACTGAGGGTGGCATCGCAACCTCCCAATCCGCCCTGCTCTGTGCATGACAGGGGGCGACGCCCCAACTCCCCAGTCGGCCCTGCTCTGAGCCCAACCAGGGGCTGCACCTAGGGATTGGGCCTGCCCTCTGCCACCCGGGAGCAGGCCTAAACCAGCAGGTCGTTATCTCCCGAGGGGTCCCAGACCACGAGAGGGCACAGGCCGGGCGGAGGGGCCCCCCTTACCCCGCCGAGTGCACAAATTTTTGTGCACCAGGCCTATAGTATTTAAATAACTGTAATAACTTACATAAGGGGTCTGTGTCTGTTTACTGTATATGTGTAATATATAAAAATGGTTATATATTGAGCATTTTAATCTTAAAATTACCTATTTTTCTGTTATAGGTTATAGTACCATTAGAGCTAGTGGCATGATAGTACACCAGTTCAAGGGCAGGGGAGGGATCATAATTTGTAGTGCTTGCCAATTTCCATGGTGTGAATACTCCCTCCAAGACTGATTTCAAGCTACCAAGAGTTTAACAATCAGCTCCTCAAATTTCTAAAAATTTAGCAAGAGCAAACCAGTAACAACTAGTTCTAGCATACCACTGAAACAAACATCTTCAAAAGACAAGTCACTTTTTTTTTTTTTTTTTGGTTGGTTGAGTTTGAATTGCTATAGGTATTTGGGTATTTTAAATCTTTTGTCATGTAGAGATTTTTATTGAAATTATAATTATCAGAGTGGAATTTGGTTCAAAACTATTCTATGAGACAAAGTTATGTGTTATTTTCAAGTCATATTAAATATAGTTATAACAGCATGGTAATATTTAAAGTGCTTGTAGTGCTAAAGAGGTATGTTTAATTTTAAAATACCACTCATCCTGTAGTAAGGCATATGTAAAAAAAATTATTTTTAATCATAATATTTAAACCAGAATGTACAAAGATACTTTTCTAAATGATGTTTTTGGTCATTATTATTAAAATTTGACTTCTCTTACAGGTATTCAGGAAGGAACACAATGTACCAAATGTAAAAACAACTGGGCACTGAAGTTTTCTATCATTTTATTATACATTTTGTGTGCCTTGCTAACAATCACAGTGGCCATTCTGGGATACAAAGGTAAGTATTCTTTCCTTTTTCTTCCAAATAGTAAGTTTTCCTTCATTAACATGATAAAAACCCATGTTTACCAGTATGAAGTATTTCATGAGTACAACTCAGATGCAAAACTAAGCAACATCCTAAGTTCCTCCTGTGTGTCTTCAGCTTCTTGTAGCTGTGGGATCTGGAAGGAGAGAGTAGTAATTCCTTTTGACTCATTTTAGCAATAACAATGATGTCCCTCTCTGAATTATAAAGATTTTTCCTCTTTGTTGTTTTTTTCCTACCAATTTCCAGCTACTCCCTCTTCCTCTATCAGTTTCATCTTATCTCTGAATCCTGTGGGAACTCTGGAGTCAGCACACAGGAAAACTATATTGAAGAGGAGAAGCCAAACACAGGATCTCCAGAGATATGACTTATTTCACCCAGGGACTGGCCAACTAATTCCCCTTTTCTCTCCTCAGCACATTTACTGTGGTCACTGTTGTTTAGATAGCGCCATAAAAATATTGCCCTGTAGAAATTAAACACCGAGACAGCACCACCCCTCAATTATACTTTATGGGACGTTAGGCAGTCTTTCAATGTGCCTGATTTAAGGTCACTGGAGGCCTATTGCCTGAATCTTCCAGACCTGCAGACGAAGTGGGTTTCTCCTTCCCAAACCCCATACCCAGTCCAGACACCACAGGTAGAAGGTGTCATGATACAGAACCACGAAGTACGTAAACGCTTTTATAGAAAACAGCCATGGAAGCCTTCTTCCTGTGAGACAGATATGGGGTCTGCTGATCTGCAAAACCTTCACTCATCTACCATCTCAGCCTTTCCTCAGGAGTGGCAGGTTAACAGTGGAGAATCCCACACATTCCCTCTCATTTCCTTGGCCTGTAGACTTGGCCTAGGAAGAGAAAGATTCAATGTAAACTCTCTCCAATTTGTACTCCTCCCACCTCTCTCCCAGTGTTTAGTGGTTTCCTGAGAAAACAGTGTATTGGAAGGAGAATGGGTTTTGGTCCTAGATCAATTATTGATTTTGCCATTTGTGATACAATTATGAGTGTTTATGAATGCTGACTGTCGTGCCAAGCATAATGCTAAGTCCTCTGCATAGCTGTGTAACCTGGGTATGAATCGTAACCTCTTAGAGTTTCTGATTTCTTATATGTAAACCGGCAATTATAATGCCACCTTTTAAGGTGATTGGGATGAGCAAAGGTGATGTAATTAAACCACCTGCCCTATAGTCAGTCCCAATAGATAAGTGGCTGTATTTCTCTGTTCCTTCTTTCTTTATGACTGCATTTATACAGCTGTAGCCATTAATGTGGTACAATATGTTAAAAATACTTAGTGTAGTCAGAAGTCCCCACCTCTAGGGACATATTCATGGAAAAGTTGGGTGCTTCCTGTACTATGTTGACTGATGAATTTGAGCAATGGCAATTTGGAAAATCACCAGGTCATTGTATCCATTTGTGATGAGTTACTCTACCCTAGGATTAACCAAGTGATTAAGTGCAAGGGCTGGATGAGGTGAAGGAGGGGACCAAAAGGGGGGACAGGAGGGTTTTTATGTCCTAAGTAATTCAGACTGTCCTCCTTACTAGGTTATTTATTCCTCACTTCTCCATGACTTTTGCCAGCAAACCCAGATAAAGGAGGAATTTGGAATCAAACAGCCATTTAATGAATATCTTTAGGGCTCGGTACTGTGTGATATGAAAGTAAACATTTTCTGCTTGAAAGGGAGATGAGAAAGGTTTGAAGAGCTTGTCACCATATGATGTTTTGTAATTTTTACTTCTGCAAGGAAATACGGTCTAGGGTCTTTATGCCTTCAGAATTACATAGGAAGACCCAAAGGAGAGGCTTTCTTCTTCTTTTTCTCTTTTCTTTTTAAAGCACATGTATTTTCTGCATTATAACATTGGAAAGCCCTTGTCAGCTCTGGTTTGCTTTGTGTGTTGGTCCATTTGCCTGGAAAACCTTTTCTCTGCTCTCCCCCTAAATGGCTCCTTCCTCCCCTTCATGTCTCACACATCCTGCGAGAAGCCCCTGAGGGCTGAGTTAGGTGCCCTCCTGTTTGTTCCTATAGCATCTTTTACTTACTTTAGCCCCTGCCACACTGTATCATTATGGCCGGTGCGCTTGTCTGTCTTGCCACCCAAACTGTAAGTTCCATGAAGAAAAGAGACTATCTTTTATTTGCTATATCTCCCACCAGCACCTAGCCTCATGGTACTTCATAGGAACCCGATGAAGTTTACCGAATGAATTAATGAGAGGATGGACGGTGAATGAATTGTGGAGTAGAGCTGACTTCTGTTAAGGCAATCAGTCAATGCCCAAGGACCTCTAAGCCAGTCTGCTTTTAGGGAACTGCGGCAATTTGAAGCCCTACCTAGAAACCTGAAACCCTGGAGATTGGCTTGGCCTGCTCTGGAGGCTGTGGTCTGACGAGGATGAAGGGGGAAGAGACGGAGGGAGCGAGAGAAGTAGAGGCAATGTGACCACCGTCTGGCTGGTCTTTTACCTCCTTCAAGGCCCTTATCCCTCAGGCCTCTACTGACAAAAATAAGAGAAAACAACATGCGATTCTGGTTTCCAAGCACAGCCTTGATGAACTAAAATGTTGATATTTTCCAGATGTGTTTTCTCTTGTACAGTGAATCCTCTTTCTTGCTGATAAGATGCTGGCGACTCCACACTGTAAAAGGCAGAAAGATAAGATTCGGTTTTCCTTTCACAGATCTCCCTTTGAAGTCTAGAGAAACTCTTTTTTTTTTTTAAAGAAAGAAAGAAAAAAATATTCAGTGAAAGAAGATATTTCTCTGAAGGAGGATTTGAAAAGAAAGAAAATAGGAACTCCTTATTTGTCAGAGTTAGCAAAGGCAACTCCGTGGTTTCCTCAAAATGTTCTTTACTTCTTCTGTATGTCACTTACACAGCTGCCAGTTAGGACGTCACTTAAGTTCCTTCTAGAGAATCTGCTGAGCCAGTCAGAGGACTGCTGAGTCACCCCGACAGGTCTGCACAGTGACTGTGACCATGAGGCTCGTCAGCTGCTTTCCAGAAAGCAAGATGGTCACAGCATGGTCCTCTGCCCTGAGCTTTCTATCACCCATCAATGGAGCTTCTGTGGCAGAAGCCAGCTCTTAAGTTCATAGGTCATGTTTCTTCCAGAACATTCCCCGAATCCTATTCATTTGTCCTGCCCAGAAGGCATCCATCTGAAGGTAACAAAGAGATAAAGAAAGAGGACAGAAATCTGAGTCTCTCTCAGTAAGGCTCTCCTTTAATTCCACATTCCTATTGTAGAATGTCTACCTTGCTAAGCGCTGCCCAAGTAGCAGTGACAAAGTAGACTTTCAAAATGTGCATCAAATGTGCACACTGTAGCTGTTGTTAGAGTCTAGGATAATACCCTACAACCAGATTTTCTTTATTTTTGTAATGAAACTGAAATAGTGTTCAAAATAGAAATGTCTTAGTTGCATTCCAGGAAGTGTAGTTGGTATTACTGGGAAGTCACAGGTACCAATGTGGGGGGTGGGAGGGGTTTCCCCTCAGTACCACAGTCAGTTTGGTGTAGACTCTCGTGAGCACCAGGCGGGAGCTGTGCTCTGCTCTTGTTCCCTGTCCTCAGACTGGGCCATGAGCTTGTATTCTTACTGTCTACACTATGTCACATACATAGCGATGCCTAGTAAACATCTGAGGATGATGACTATAAAAAGAAGACAAGACATAATCTTTCCCTTCCAGGGATTTTTCTTGGAGAAAACCATATTTAGGGAAAAGACATACTAAATCAGAGGCAATGTGGATTTACAGAGAAAGCAGGGATTGTGGAGTTAGATCTCCTAGCCACTTAGTCACTTACTCACTGTGTGACTCTGGGCAAGTCACTGAATATATCTGAGCCTCAGTTTCTTCATCTGTAAAATAGAAGTTGTGGATTAACTGCAGAGATGGTGCAGTGCACCTTGCACAGGATAGGCACTCAGTAAATGGAGGCTGTTATTATTGCCATTCAGATAAAAAAAAAAAATCAATTGGTGTGGTATGGAATCAAATAACCAGGGAAGGCTTAGCAAAATGGGGTGACAAGAGTTGGAGTGGACCTTAAAAGACGGGTGAAATCAAGACAAGGGAAAAGGAGGTTAGTGGCCAAAGGATGATACTATAATCCTTTTGTAGAAAAGGTATTATTGTCAGACTATCCCAGAGAATTAGGCTTTGGGTTCTTGAAGAAGGACAACTCTCCAGCTATAACACTAAAGGCCTGATGATCTGAAGAAAAATTCTCTGTCAAGAAACCATCTCCCATCAAGGGGAGCCCATGAAAAATCAGACTGCTGGTAGCCCTTCTATGCTTCATGTTTGTTTTCCTCCTATGAGAACAGTCTGCAAGCTGAGGTCTACAGCTCTAGACTCGGAGTTCCTAGGGTGAGAAAGGATGACTCTGCCATTCTTAGACTTTGTGCTACTAAGATGGGAGTAAAAACCAACGAAAATGCTGTGTGCTGTCAGCAAGTGTTGGTTCTGGATCTCCATCAGCATAGTATTTTTATGCAGAAGCAAGCTGCCAGCTTTGCAACTCCAGAGTTTGTAGGAGCTTTATACCCAGATCCTGTTTTTAAACATAGTGCTCCAGTGCATGGAACCAGTTCATTAGCACTTGTGCGCAGGGCAAGTCACTTCCTTGCTGCACCGAAGAGAAAATTAACAGGTTTTGTTTTTAATTAATATATATTTTTATGCTACGGAAATCTGCATTATCTGTCTGTGACAGTTCTGTGTTTCTTAAAACTAAAATGGAAGTAAAATTGGAGAGACTAGAAAATGACTGCCTGTCAGCATATTTAGAGGTTTCTTTGGCTTCCAGGAAAAAGGGGCAGGACTTAAGATCCTGTGTGTGGTTTGAGGACAGACGGAGGCATATGTTTTGATTTGAGGATCAGAACTGAACCTAAACTTATAAACATTCCCTATTTTATTTTTTAACAGTTTAGCTTTGCTAAAATGCAGAGGAAACATTTTGTTGTTCAGAGTTTCCAGGGATTAGGAGTATGGATGCCCATCAGGCAACCCTAAGGTGCAGATTATCATAACTATACCTCCCTGTCCATATAGTCATTTCAAAAAACAATAATTATTCAACTAGATGTCATACTCATTGCCAGTGCTGAGGCTTTCCGGGGTTGGGTGGTTTGTACATTTGTTTGCATGACCTCCAGCTCAGCGGGTTTTTCACAGGCCTCAGCAGTCAGCAGGCAGAAACTCATTTATTTAAATAAATGGCATAAGTAAATATGAGTTGAACACCTGTAAGTACTGCACATTGAGCTAAGAGCTGGAGATAAAACTGAATACAAATGTTCTTGCCTTAAAGGATCTTGCAGTAAACAAGCCAGGACAACACAGTCCAGTAAGTTCTGTAATAAACAAGGGACTGCTGGCCAAGAAAATTCAGCAAAGCTCTCCCACAGGCAGTGAGCTGAGTCTGGAAGAGCAAGTAGGTCTTAGCTTGGTGAAGAGGCCAGGGAAGAGCATTCTAGGTGGAAAGGAGGACACGTGGAAAGGCTAGGGTGAGAAAGAGCATTTTGGTGCAGTGTACACATGTCATGATGGCCAGACTGTAGAAGCTTAAGGGACAGCTCAACAGGCTTCTCCAGGGAAGGTGCCAGGAGCCAGGGAGCCGCTTCACGTTAGGTCATTCAGACACATGGGACTGTACTTCTACTTCCTGATAGACACTAGGAGAATCCTCTCACACAAACATGTATGGGTGGAACACTTGATGAATAAAGTGAACTAGACCCATTGGCTCACAATTAATATACAAAGGATAGTCATGCTTAAAAAAATAAAGTTTTTTTTTTAAAAAAATACATTTTTATTGATTTTAGAGAGGAAGGGAGAGGGATAGAAAGATAGAAACATCAATGATGAGAATCATTGATCGGCTGCCTCCTGCATGCCCCCTACTGGGGATCGAGCCCGCAACCCAGGCATGTGCCCTTGGCCCGAATCGAACCTGGGACCCTTCAGTCTGCAGGCTGACGCTCTATCCACTGAGCAAACCGGCTAAGGCTAAAGTTGTTATTTTATTGATTTTTTTTTTTTTTTTTTTTTACAGAGAGGAAGGAAGAGGGATAGACAGTTAGAAACATTGATCAGCTGCCTTCTGCACACCCCCTACTGAGGATGTGCCCGCAACCAAGGTACATGCCCTTGGCCGGAATCGAACCTGGGACCTTTCAGTCCGCAGGCCAACGCTCTATCCACTGAGCCAAACCAGTTAGAGCTAAAGTTGTTATTTTAAAAAGCTGTTGAGGGCAAGAAGGATGGACTTCATCTTAACTTGCTAGACGTTGGATCTCACAAGTGTCCCTTACAGAGAAATCCTATCTTATTAGACATTACAGAAAAATAAACTTGTATTCATAACCATAGAGAGTTACCGCCTCCTGAGAAAGAATAATAACAGGAGCTTTTATTTAACTCTGCATCACTAACTCCCTATCATGTGTCATGAAGAGAATGCTTTTTAAAAGGTCTTCTTTGTGCCCTAGCTGGTTTGACTCAGTGGATAGAGCGTCAGCCTGCAGACTAAAGGGTCCCGGGTTCAAATCCAGTCAAGGGCACATGCCCAGATTGTGGGCTTGATCCCCAGTAGGGGGCATGCAGGAGGCAACTAATCAATGATTCTCATCATTGATGTTTCTATCTCTTTCTCCCTCTCACTTCCTCTCTAAAAATAAATAAAGAATGTATTTAAAAATAAATAAATAAAAGGTCTTCTTTGTAAACTTGGGCATCTAAATGGGAATTGATAAAGTACAGATTCACTTGTCACTAAAGGGAAGCCAGATTTTCAGGTCTCAGTGGTGGAACTCAAGACAGAAAGTGGCAAAAACTCTGGATTTTGCATCTCGTCTATAAAGACTTTGTATATAAATGAGCTAGGTGTTCTTTGCCATGAAATCTCCTACTACTTGAGTCCTACCTGCCAGAGGTGGTTGGGAGTATGATGAGTAATGATCCCAGTGTTATGGAAATTAAAGGTGCTCCTCGACTTATGAAGATCAAGTTACATCCGGATAAGCCCATCAAAAGTTGGAAATGCATTTAATACGCCTTACCTACTTTACACCTGCTCAGACCACTTACATCAGCTTACACTTGGGCAAAATCCTCTAGCACAATGAATACACTGTGCAGTATTGGTTGTTTACCCTGGAGATTTCATGGCTGGCTGGGAGCTATAGCAGTATCATGAGATATCTTATCACATATTGCTGGCCCAAGAAAGACCAAAATTCTAAGTACAGTTTCTAATGAGTGCATATCACTTTTGCACCTTCATAGAGTCAGAGACCATCTATATAGGAAACAATCCAGGTAGAGGACTTGTATAATACCTAAAAATTTACAAATCAGTTTCAAACAACTTCTAAAACTACTACAGCAATACCGAAGCACGAGAAGAATTAAAATCATACAATTCTCAGGCATACCAGTAAATTGCCACTGGGTTTTAAGATAAGTAACTGACTTATTTTTCTGAAAGAATGGCTTTTTCCACATACAGTATTTGATTTCATTTATACTGTTTGTTTCAGTCTATTTTCTTTATTCTGTAATGAAATGCTCTTGTTGAAACTGAAAAATAAAATTTAAGCAGATATGTGTACTAATGAATTGATTTCCAAATCTTAGTTGTAGAGAAAATGGACAATGTTACAGGGGGCATGGAGACATCTCGCCAAACCTATGATGACAAGCTCACAGCAGTGGAAAGCGACCTGAAAAAATTAGGTAATCTGTTTGAGAGTGAACCACAAAGTCAAATCCCCTGACTCTACTTTGTATAAATGACTACAGCTTTTTAGAATGATGCTACTATAAACTCACATTCACCCGAAAGGACATGAAATTTTTGTGTTGTGTGTTGAATCTTTCCTCATGATTTAATTCAGACTTTTAATTTTAAAAATAAGGACCAATTTTGGAGTTGAATCCCCCAAAGAACAATATTATGTGCCCAGAATATTTGAAGGTCAATCCTGATCAAAAAGAACCACAAATACAAAGCTCATTTATAAAATGCTCAGTAAATTCCTATTTGAATCATAGAAGAATCTCTGCATTGAAGAATTACAGGGATTAATTTTAAAAATAAATGATTCTAACCTATTGTATCCTTTGATTTTTGTTTTCATTTTTTAAAAAGAGATTTTGGTGACTTTAACAAACATTAGGTTATTCCCTTCTGACACCCTGTCTGATGGTCTAGAGCAGTGGTTCTCAACCTGTGGGTCATGACCCCATTAGGGGGTTGACCGACCCTTTCACAGGGGTCGCCTAAGACCATCGGCAAGCACATATATAATTACATATTGTTTTTGTGATTAATCACTATGCTTTAATTATGTTCAATTTGTAACAATGAAATTGGGGGTTACCACAACGTGAGGAACTGTATTAAAGGGTCGCGGCATTAGGAAGGTTGAGAACCACTGGTTCAGAGTCAGGTAAATACTCATTTCCTTTTTGAAAAAAGAAGTTAGTCTTGGTCTCAGCACCCTTTCCAGTTCCCCAGGACCCAATTTTAATATATTTGTGGTTACACTTGAGACCTATATAATTTTATTTACCAATGTCACCCCAATACGTTTAATTTTAAAAATAGATATGTGAATTTTACTAATGCAGAGCAGTCTGCATATACCACAGATTTCATATCTAAACCACAAGGCATACTAGTTAAGTCTCTTTAGAATCTTTGACCTCACCTGAACACTTCTACGTATCACCAATCTAAGTAACAAACATATCTTATTTCAGGGGACCAAACTGGGAAGAAAGCTATAAGCACCAATTCAGAACTCTCCACCTTCAGATCAGACATTCTGGATCTTCAACAACAGCTTCGTGACATTACAGAAAAGACCAGCAAGAACAAAGATAGGCTGGAGAAGTTACAGGCAAGTGGGGATGCACTGGTGGACAGGCAGAGTCAACTGAAGGAAACTTTGGAGAATAACTCTTTCTTCATCACCACTGTAAACAAAACCCTGCAGGCGTATAATGGCTATGTTACGAATCTGCAACAAGATACCAGCGTGCTGCAGGGCAATCTGCAGAGTCAAATGTATTCTCATAATGTGGTCATTATGAACCTCAACAACCTAAACTTGACTCAAGTGCAGCAGAGGAGCCTCATCACTAACCTGCAGCAGTCTGTGGATGACACGAGCCAGGCTATCCAACGAATCAAAAACGACTTCCAAAATCTGCAGCAGGTTTTTCTTCAAGCCAAGAAGGACACCGATTGGTTGAAGGAGAAAGTCCAGAGCTTGCAGATGCTGGCTGCCAATAACTCTGCCTTGGCCAAAGCCAACAATGACACCCTGGAGGATATGAACAGCCAGCTCAGCTCATTCACAGGTCAGATGGACAACATCACCACGGCCTCACAAGCCAACGAGCAGAACCTGAAAGACCTGCAGGACATACACAAGGACGCAGAGAACAGAACAGCCATCAAGTTCAGCCAGCTGGAGGAACGCTTCCAGCTCTTTGAAACGGATATTGTAAACATCATTAGCAACATCAGTTACACAGCCCACCACCTGCGGACGCTGACCAGCAATCTGAATGAAGTCAGGACCACTTGCACAGATACCCTGACCAAACACACGGATGACCTGACCTCCTTGAATAACACACTGGCCAATATCCGTTTGGATTCTGTTTCTCTCAGGATGCAACAAGATATGATGAGATCGAGATTAGACACTGAAGTAGCGAACTTATCAGTGATTATGGAAGAAATGAAGCTCGTGGACTCCAAACACGGTCAGCTCATCAAGAATTTTACAATACTACAAGGTGAGTGAAAATTCTGAATCTATTTTTGTACCAGTTGCCCATTGCTGTATAACAAATTACTCGAAAACTTGGCAATTTAAAACAAGGAACATTTATTTTCTCATAGTTTCTGAGGATCAGGAATTCAAGAGCAGCTTGACCAAGTGGTTCTGGGTCGGTATCTGTCATGAGGTAGTAGCCAAGGTATTGGCCAGGGCTGCAGTTGTCTGAAGCCATAACTGGGCCTGGAGAACCTGCTTCCAAGATGGCTCACAGGACACTCGGTAGGCGGCCGTAGCTCCTCACTATGGAAAATGCTTGAGTGTCCCCACATGGTAGCTGGTTGCCTGCAGAGCAAGTGATCCAAGAGAAAGAGAAAGGAAAAAGCCACAATGCTTTTTATGATCTAGCCTCAGAGGTCCCTGACCATCACTTCTCCCATATTCTGTTCTTTAGGAATGAGTGACTCAGCCCAACCTTCACTCGAAGGGTGGGGTGGCGAATTAAATTCCATGTCTTGAGAAGAGGTGTAACTAAGAACTTATGGACAATGCTCAAAGGTGCTCCATCAAATATTTCTTGAGTAGAAGATTGGTTAATTTGGATTTTATTAGCGCCTAGCTATTTCAATGATATTATAAACTGGATTTCTTTGGAAGCAAGATTAATTCTTCTAGGTCACACAGTTATCATTAAGAGATTCCTATTTCCAGTGACAGAAACATGCATGGATGGCCATCCCAGCAAAGATTTGAGAAGAGATTATTAAGAGGATAATTTGTGAGCTTTCAGGGATGCAGCAATCATTAGAATGTAGTCACTAAGAAGGCAGGCGAACCTAACATTTCTTCACATTAATAGGCTTATTAGCTTGATTAGAGTAGTGCAATGAAAAAGAGCATGCCTGTATTTCACCAAGAACAAGATAGAGGCTCTGCCCTCTCTATGGAGCACCCAGCACCTTTCTCCATACCCTTCCTCCAGGCGCATTTTCCTTGCCCCTCTCTCTCTTCTAACTCCAAGGGCTCTTCTGTTGCCTCTGTAACTTGTTTCCTGAGCCCATTTCCTCTACTGCTCACTCCTACCTCTTACAAAAACAAGTAACAAAATGGAGAAATAGGTGCTGGATTATAGCACCGTTAGATGGATTTATTAGTTGTATTTTCTGTGCTACATAGCAAATTACTACTAACTCAGAAGCTTATAACACCCATTTCTTATCTCAGTGTCCGTGGGTTCGGTATCTGGTTAGGTGGGTCCTTTGCTTAGGGTCTGACCAGGCTGCAGTCTCATGGAGGAGCTACAGTTTCATCCAAGGCTTACCTGGGGAAAGATCCATTTCCACACTCCCTCAGGTTCTTGGCAGGATTTATCTCCAAGTCAGATTGAGGTTCCTGGGTGGTTTGTTTTTTTTTTTGGGGGGGGGGGGAGAGGGGCGCGTGCATCAGCCAGAGACCACTCTCAGTGCCTAGAGGCCACCACATTCCATGTGACTACCTGAAAACATTGCAGTTTCTTCAAAGCCAGCAACAGTGTCTGTCTCCCTCCAGTCTGCTCAGATGGAGTCTTAAACAGTGTAACCTAGTCAGGGGTATGACATCCCATCACCTTTGCCATATTCTGTTGATTAGAAGCAAGTCACAGGTTCCACATTCAAGGGGGAAGGATTACATAAAAGGGCACAAGTCATTGGGGGTCACCCTAGGGTGTGTCTGCCACACTGGTTGAATGAATATAAAGAGTGATAGTTAATGGGCCTCTGTGCGCCTGGAGGCAGGTCTGGATGGCAGATGGCAGGGTCCTATTCAACAGCTTTGTCAGTGACTAGTGTGAGGATATGGATGACCTGGTAATCCAATACTTGTTGACATGAAACTGTATATACTAACTAATGGATGATAGACTCATAATTCAAAATGATCTGGAAGGACGGAACTGTAAAACAATGCCAGCAAAATGAAATAGGGAACATGTGTAAAGTTCTGCTTATAGATGGAACCCAACACAAATGTTAATGGGTAGCATGGCTTAGAGGAAGTATGCATGGAAAGAAAGGGGGTTTTCATTGACAGTAAGCAACAAATGTGTCTACCAGGGAAGCTAATGTGATCTTTGACTTCATTAAATAAATGTGATACCCAGAATGAGGGAGATGAAACTCCATTCGGTATGGCAAGACCACCCCTGGAGGATATGGTATACTTTGCAGAGCCCCTTTTAAGAGGGACATTCATAGACCAGCATGCTTAGAAAAGGAACCATGAGCTGTAAGGAAGGATTGAGGGACCTGGGGATTTTAATCTATAAGAGAGGCTGCTTAATGGGGAACAAGGCAGCTATCTGCATGATTTAAAAGGCTAGCATGTGGAAGGGATTTTTTTTTCTTTTTAAAAAAATATGTTTTTTATAGGCCTAACCAATGGACACAGACAATACGGGTTGAGGTCATGAGGGGGAGTATGGAGGGTAATGTAGGGATAAGGACACATATGTAATAACTTAATCAATAAAGAAATTTAAAATAAAAAAAATATGTTTTTATTGATTTCTGAGAGAGGAAGGAAGAGGGAGAGAGAAAACATAGATCGGCTGCCTTCTGCATGCCCCCACTGGGGATGGAGCCTGTAACCTGGGCATGCGCCCTGACCGGGAATCGAACTGGTGACCTCCTGGTGCATGGGTCGATGCTCAACCACTGAGCAACTCAGGTTGGGCATGTGAAAGGGGTTTTAAATGACAGCCGAGGAGCTCCAGAGGGTGAAACCAAAACTAGTGGGTATTCAGTAAAGGAAGATAAATGTTGGTTTTATATGATGTTCCTTATAAAAATTGGTGATGCCTGAAAATGTAATGGTTTCTCTGAGCAACAGGAGTGCCTGAATTCTAGAGGGGCTGGACAATTGCAAGTCAGGAATATTGTAGGTGGGAGTCATATGAATACGGGGTGGGCTTTCAAATGATAGGATAGTTCTTCCATGTTTGATCTATTTGTTTTTCTATTCTTTCTCAACCTAAATTCAGAATGAGGGCACATCTCAGCAGATGTGCAACCTCATAAAATATGAGTTTTCTAAATAGCTCTTGGAATTGTAATACCTTTAGACAATTCTGTCATGGTATCTGGATATTTATTTTCTACTTGTAAATTTCATAGTTTTATTATTCCATTAGTTTGTTAGCTTGTCTTCTACAAGGAAACTTCTGGCATATTTAATAGCATGACTTGTCAGCTAAGGAGGTATAGAAAAGCTCATAGTTGAATAGTCAGGCCCTAGCTTTAAATTAGCTGATGTTTCTGTTATTTTGATTATTTTTATCAGCTAATATTAAGTATGAGTGTGCTGAGTGCTTTATACAAATCATCCCTCACACTGCACACTGCACACGCGGGGGGAGTTCACATCACATCACACCCTCAGCTACTCCTCTGCAAGCTGGGGCTGTGTAAGCCACACCCTCCTAGTACATCTGCTCTTCTGAGCGAGGCATGAGAGTTAGTGGGTGGGACAGAAGCTCCGGAATCGGATAGACCTGGGTACAAGTACCAAGTTCCTCATCCTCTCTGTGCCTCTATTTCCCCACCTGTGTCTACCTTTTAGACTCATGAGGACTTAATGCAATAATGTCAATAAAGCACTGACAGGGGGCTAGCTAATAGTCATACCCAAGTTCAGTTCCTATCCAAGATTCCCCTTCTACTGTAGCACCAGCCAACATATCACAGTAGAAAACAGTAGTTTTATGTGCACAAAGAATAAAATTGTACAGACAGGGTTAACATTGATTTGGGTCCAATTACTGCTGGCTCTCTGGTGCCCAGCCCTGGAATCAGTCTCAGGTGTCACCAATAGCCAGCTTTCACTCATTTTTAAATCCATGTTTAGTGAGTGTCTGTGATATGCCAGTCACGCTGCTGAGCACTTGGATCAATTGTCTGCTTTCCTTGTTACACCTCTTTAAGCTAAGAATTATCAGCACTCCCATTGCAGGGGAGGGAACGGAGGCCCAGAGAGCCTGAGTAACTTACCTAAGGTCAAGGAGCTAGTAAATGGCAGACTGTGCTAAACTCAGGTCTGTCTAGCTCCCAGGCCCTTGCCTCCAATGACACCTGCTGCCCTGCGATGACTCAGAACAGATGACCTATTCAGGGAGGTTGAGATGCAGGAGTTTATTTTCAGGAGAGCAATTGATTAAGGCTTCAGTAAGGGACTGGCATTTGAGCTGGACCTTGGAAGATGCACAGGAAGGCTGCAAGACAGGGGACAAAGCAAAGTGGACCAGGCAGGAGGCCTCGGTTCCTCTCCTGGCCGACCCCACCACTTCTTGATACACTTCCTCAGAAGACTGCTTGTCTGGGATCCTGGAGAACAGGCTTTGAAGGCATAGAAGCAGACTGGCCAATTGGTGAGGAACAGTAGTTTAAATGTCCCTCTTCTATAGACAGGGAGCTCCCATGACTCTCCAGAAGCCTGTCTTAAACATGAGGTTGAGAAGCAATTTATTCTTCAGAATAATTGCCAAATGATACCTATTAAATTTCCTTTTTTAAAAATATATATTTCTGTTGATTTCAGAGAGGAAGTGAGAGGAAGAGATAGACACATCAATGATGAGAAAGAATCATTGATTGGCTGCCTCCTGCACGCCCCCCTACTGGGGATTGAGCCCACAACCTGGGCATGTGCCCTTGACCAGCATCTAACCCAGACCCTTCAGTCCACAGGCCAATGCTCTATCCACTGAGCCAAACCAGCTAGGGCAAATTTCCTTTTAATTTGTGCATTCCATTTCACCTCAGTGAGGCAGAATGACTTTTTCATGTTGTAGGTGTTTAATACATGTTTGATTAATTTAATTACAGTCAAAGTAGATTTTTAAGTGAGAAGATAAGTCAGATTATATTACTTTTCCTCTGTTCTTCCAACCTTACCACTCATGGTTCTAAAATTGAGTCTCCAAGATTTTTGCTGGCACTAAGAACTAAAGTGGTTTCTCTGCCTTCTGTTAAGCACCAGCAGTCATGTTGGAAAACCAATTGGAAAGTTATCTCAGGGATAGGCCTGCAGTTTGGTTGCAAAACAGAAACAGCACAGTGATTTAAAGTCTCTGTGCTCTTTGAACTGCTTGGTTCCAGGATTCGGGTGTTCCAGGCTCCCAGCTGGAGTCTGGGGAACACGAGGAGGTTCTGCGGGCAGTGCAAACATGGGCTGCTCAGGGTTCATATTCAGGCATTTCGGGAGCTTGTGATGGCTTTACCAGCAACATGGGTATCCTGGCATTTCAGATCCTGAGCCAGGGGGCCACCCACTTGGCCTTGAAAGCAAATCTCAGCTTTGCTCCTGTGTGGGACATCACACATGCCTCCCCACGTAGCGCAACCATTCTCTCGACTGAACTCAAGTTATTACTGCACAAGCTCATAAATACTCGCACATCATTTATCCCAGTGTTTTCGGTTTTAAGGCACTAAAGGTAGCTTATATTTTATTTCATTTTATTTTCACTTCAACCACCACCCAATAAAAGTTTCAAGTAAGACCTAAAAACCTGGGATCATCCAGATGCTAATAAAACAATACTAGCATCCCAGCTCCTGGAGGAAGATATATCCCTGGCATTAATAATCTTTTAACGGGGATCCAGCACTGACTTTTAACATGGGTTTGGCTCTTTTTCTCAGTCATTTCTTTAAAAGAAATAGCAAACTTTTAAGTTTTAATAGACAAGTATTGTCTTAATGAGCAAAGTATATGAATGATTAATCCCCTTATGTATGGAACACCTGCAGTACATGCTCAAAGCCCAGCCTCTGAAGGCAGACCCAGCTTCCTGCTGTAGCTCTGTGATGGGTTTCCTAAGGCTGAGCAGCTGTGGATGGAGACATTGGTGACTGTGTGCATGCTAGGATTTTACCCACAGCCATAAATATTAAACCTTATCTTAGACAGATAACCTATTTGTGATGGATATAGAGCTTCAAACGAAAAAATCGGTTTTTATTCTAACCTTGATTTGAACAAAGAGCTTGGCACCTCTGGCCCTGAGTTTTCCTCAAATGTGCTGTGGGAATTATATGTCATAAAGGTCAGGTGGCATAACGGATGTGCAAGTGCCTTGAAAACTGTCATTCACTATGCAGAATCTTGGCGCATTTGAATGAAGTTCCCTGTCAACCCTGAGA
Source organism: Myotis nattereri (assembly GCF_964212035.1). NCBI lineage: Eukaryota > Metazoa > Chordata > Mammalia > Chiroptera > Vespertilionidae > Myotis > Myotis nattereri. The sequence goes on along the minus strand of NC_138083.1, from coordinate 56,592,592 downwards.
ACTTAAGACAGTCCTATGTAAAGTGAGCTGCTTTATGAGATGAGCAGGTATTTTCCTCCCCACCCTGCCCCCTGCCTTTTTCAGGGAGAATTGCTGTTTCCTTTTTTTGGTAGAAAAAAAGTATTTTTTTCTTCTCTTCCCTGCCAATTCAGTGGTCCACCTATTTTTCCCCTCTAGCCCACCTTCCCTATTTGCATTATTAGAATAACAATCCGGAAAAAGTGAAACTGGCCCTCCCTAGGCCTGGCCCCGAGAGTACTTTCCCACCAAGACCGCCTGTCTCTCTGAGCTGGTCCATGAGGAGCAAGGCTCACCCTAAGGACAGCAGTGTCGCGGTAGCACCGGTGAAGAGGACAGGAACGCCAGGTGGGATGCAACAGAGGAAGAGCCTTTCTCTGGTTATCAGGACAGTACCTCTCAACACTTGATAGCATTTTTCTTTCTAAATCAACTATTTAGGTACCCACAGTACCTTCTGTGGTGCATCTGGGATCATCCAGATGCTAATAAAACAATACTAGCATCCCAGGTCCTAATAAATATTTGTCCAATAAGTGACTAAAAGAGGAAATAAGTGGGAGGGAATCTTGATCCCAAGCTGCCCAGTTTTCGCTGGTGACACATGGTCGCAGTGGACTAGGAGAACCCAGTTCGATGGTGGGAGTCGTGCTGATGCTGCTGCATGAAGTTGCCCCTTCCCCTACAACATCAGTGGGTACTAGAAAGTTGTGTGCCAATAAGAGCTACTCTAAATGCTTGGAGAGGGAGGGGTGGGCTTAGAAAGAAACATTTCTGTTAAAAAGAAAAAAATACTGTCAACAATAGTATGGTAAAACAGTAAGCAATCCTTAATGTATATATTTTGTATGTCTAGATTTTTTTAAATTGGAAGTTTTATAAAACGGTGAAATTTTCACTATCACTTACAATGCATTTCATTTTGTACCATTTATATTTTTATGTTTTAGGTCCTCCTGGTCCCAGGGGTCCGAAAGGTGACAGGGGCGCACAGGGCCCCCCTGGTCCCACTGGCAACAAGGGACAGAAGGGAGAGAAAGGGGAGCCTGGTCCGCCCGGCCCTGCTGGTGAGAGGGGCCCAATTGGGCCGGTCGGCCCCCCTGGAGAGCGAGGCAGCAAAGGCTCCAAAGGCTCTCAGGGCGCCAAAGGCTCCCGTGGGTCTCCAGGGAAGCCCGGCCCTCAAGGACCCAGTGGGGACCCAGGCCCACAAGGCCCACCAGGCAAGGACGGACTCCCCGGCCCCCAGGGCCCTCCTGGCTTCCAGGGACTGCAAGGCACCGTGGGGGAGCCCGGGGTGCCTGGACCACGGGGACTGCCGGGCTTGCCTGGGGTGCCAGGCATGCCAGGCCCTAAGGGCCCCCCTGGCCCTCCAGGCCCATCAGGAGCAGCAGTGCCCCTGGCCCTGCAGAACGAGCCAACCACAGCACCTGAGGCCAATGGTAAGTCTGAGCCCTCCCTGGCACCAGGGGACGGGGCAGTGTGTGTGCTTGTGGCTGGGCTGGCCCCAGTGTGCCCTCCATGCTCCCCCACACCCGTGGGGGAGGCACTGGGCTCTGCTGCTCTCACAGGCGCATGTAAACATGATAGGTTCTCTAGCCCTTGTTTATTTAACTGAGTCGGCCCTCAGGGACAAACTTGTCCCCAGACATTTCCTTCATGAAAGTCCAAGGCTGGCCACTCCCGACCCATCCTGTCCTCACTTTATGCCCTTCACCTGGGGACGGACGTCCCTCACTTAACATGCAGGTGGAACTTTGTGTTACTGAAGCCCAGATTTCATGGCTTCTGAGAACGTATTATGGTGACTTCTAGCCCTTTTCATAATTAAACCTTTGGTAAATTCTTAAATGCTGGGTTTGCACCCAAGCCTATTTTTCTCTCTTTGGACCCACACCCAATTTCACTTGATTTCCTTCAGTACCACTCGGGTCATCTTTGCTGTTCTGTGAGCCTGATTAGGTTCCGGGTTCTCCCATGCAGTTGTCTATAGGTTCCATATGACTCCAGACTGACGGTGACCATCTGTGCCTGCACCGCTTTTGGTTGTTGTTTCTGTCATTGTAAGGACTAATCTGGATGCAGAAGAACAAAGCACAGATATTTTCCAGATTATGTAGTTTTAACCATAATTGCAGCTCCCTGTACTTGTCTTTGCTCCCAGCATGTCCGGGCTCCACACACGGACACGGGGCTGCTCCAGGCCTGTGCGGGAAGCAGGGCCTCTTGCACACAGCTGAAGAAGGCATGGTGCTTTTCCTGTTTTGTTTTTAATCAGTGTTGTGAACCTTTGCACTCCTAGGCTGCCCGCCTCACTGGAAGAACTTCACAGACAAATGCTACTATTTTTCGGTCGAGAAAGAAATTTTTGAGGATGCGAAACTTTTCTGTGAAGAAAAGTCTTCACATCTCGTTTTCATAAACACAAGAGAGGAACAGGTATGTTTGCCGCATACTTAGAGTTGGGGAAAACTATAATTTAGGGATAGTTTACATTTGGAAATTGCATGCTTACTGGGGAGTCAAAGATATCAAGAATTCGTGGTCATATAAAAACAGAAGGCTGTATTATGGAGATCTGGGCTTTATCCAGTGACAAGAAGCATTCCTGGCATGGGAATTGTATCCTCCTGCTTCCACCTGGAAGATTGCTCGTCCAGCCTGGGAGTCGTGTGGCTCCTCCTGGTGGCTGTCAAGAGCAGTAACGCAGAAGAGAAGCCTGTGGGCTGGCACCTGAGGAGAGAGGGGCAAAGAGGCATGAGCACCATAGGGATAGAGTGAGGTGTAAGGGACCAGACATGTGGCCCCAGCAGGGTCAGAAAGAGCAGAAAAGTCCATAGGGACAGAACCCACACGAGCTAGTGATGGTGAGCACTCCGTTGGCCCTTATGTGTGCCAGGCACCGTTGCAAGCCATTTTCTCCTTTAAACTTTACGACCCTACTGAGGTCCCACAAGGTTTAAATGGTTTAATCATGGGGTGACCAATAATGCAGAGCTGAGCCTGAAAGTGAGGTCCATCTGGCAATACTGATGCTCTTTCTTCGGTGCCACACTGTTCCAGGGGCCTCCTTCCTTTTCCCTAAGTATCTCCAGCAACACAACCCAGAAGATAGATGCTTCCCACAGTAACTGACTGGGAGTGAGCATATCATCAGGTGCCGCGGCTTTAGGATGTACAGAGCTGGGCCCAATCCCAGCTCAGCCGCTTATCTTTATTACGTAGGTTGTTGTAAGGCATAAAGACACGTTGCATGTGACATACTGGATGTGGCACCTGGCCCAGGGAAAGAGCTCTATGATGCCATGGCTGTTGCTATTATAGACAAACACAGGAAGGGTGGGTGGTTGAAGGGGATGGAGCTGGCTGAACTTACTGAGTGGTCTGGGTGAGTTAGAGGAGGAAGAGCACCGCTGAAATATTACTTATGACTTTACTAGGGCCCCAGTGCATGAATTTGTGCACCTTGAAAGGAACCGTGGGCTGTGAGGCTGCAGTGGGCACAGGGACGGTCTCAGCCCATTCTCCGCGCCCCTGCCTGGCCCCTGGTCTGCTGGCAGCCCCGCTCCTGCCACATGCTGACAGTGCCACACTCGCTGACGGTGCAGAGCAATTGGGGCTGGCACCATCAGCAGGTGCAAGCGGCGGCAGCTGCTGCCCTGATTGCCCCTCAGGGGGAGGTGCAGAAGCCCTCAGGGGCAATCGGGGCCGGCAGCCACCGCTCGTACCTGCTGATAGCGCCAGCAGCGGGTGTGAGCACGGGGCGGGAGCGCAGCACATGGGAGCAAAGAATTTTCAGTAACCATCAGAGGCTTGCCCCAATGACGGCGACCAGCGTGGTCTGGCACCCCTGCTCACGCCCCCTGGTAGTCAGCACACGTCATAGCGACCAGTTCTGCCATTCGGTCTATCCTATATAATTCCTATATAATAAAAGGCTAATATGCAAATTGTCCCCTCGACCGGGAATTCAACCAGGAAGCGGGGCCGGCCAGCCGGACCCCACCTGTGCACAAATTTGTGCACTGGGCCTCTAGTATAGGATAAGAGGAAAACTGTCAAAGCCCCAAGACAGTGCCAAACAAAAATACAATAAAAAGGAGTACAGTGCCCTAACTGGTTTGGCTCAGCGGATAGAGCATCAGCCTGCGGACTCAAGGGTCCCAGGTTCGATTCTGGTCAAGGGCATGTACCTTGGCTGCGGGCACATCCCCAGTAGGGAGTGTGCAAGAGGCAGCTGGTTGATGTTTCTCTCTCATTGATGTTTCTAACTATCCCTCTCCCTCCCTCTCTGTAAAAAATCAATATATATTTTTTTAAAAAAGGAGTACAGCAAAAGCAGAGTAATGTGCTGACACACATTTTCTTTTAAATTGTCCTTATTTTCTAAATGTTGGGGGAGAAACCCCACAGACATCTGTTCCAAGAAATACTAATGTACCGTCTCTGGTTTATTGCTCAGCAATGGATAAAAAAGCAGATGGTGGGGAGAGAGAGTCATTGGATCGGCCTCACGGATTTGGAGCATGAAAACGAATGGAAGTGGCTGGATGGGACGTCCCTAGAGTATAAGTGAGTGCTCAGAAACTTCCAGCTCGGTTGTCAGACTCGCACTGTTCTGTTTTTCACCTCTTGCCTGACTTCCTACAATTTCTTCCTTAACAACTCTATGTCCTAGACACTCCGCACACTGAGGTTCCTGGTACCAGTTGTGCATTTCTATGAAGGGAAATTGTAGTTGGGATGATATATGCTATAAAGTAGGATTTTTTCTTTTTGTGGAGTGAACTTTTTTCATTTCTATGAAAGAAAATCAGACTCACAAAAACCACATATGTGGCTGAAGTGTTCTCTTTAAATGCTGCCATGAAGGAGAAGGGAGCCCAGATGACCTCAGGCACATTCAGAGTTCACCCTTAATCTGGTTGGACTTCTGTCTAGAGCATGATTATGAACTGCAAGTTTTACGGAAGTTCAAGTGTACTCTAAACAAAGGTGTTTGTGGGGTAACCGTCTCCTAAAGGTTTGAAGATTCCCTCGTGTGGTCCGATGTGACTTGGGTTCTCTGAAGAATGCAAGCATGTCACAGCACCTTCTCAGAGCTCCTAGGCCCAGCTGCCTACCCCAGGTGTCCACCGCCCCTAATCCTGCCCAAAGGTCTGATGATAACTAACTTCGTGCCAATTTAAATTTTACTTCTTCCTAGTCCTGCCTTGCTTCTGATGGATGTGGAAATATACAATAAACTGTACTAAATAGAGCAGAATTTCTAAAAACCCACCTCTGAATCCTTTCCTTTGCTGGAGACAGAAGACAGGCCCGTGGGTGTGCATAGGGGTGAGGGCATCTCAGCTTCAGCAGCATGTCCCGAGCGTGGAGGAGACTGCAGCATCCATGGCACCAGGAGAGGAGAAAGCAAGGGCGCTTCAGGTCTCAGGCAGTGTCACGGGCATTGAGGCCAGACCTGGAGGAGTCGAGGAGCAGGAGTGGGTCAGAGGTGGTGGAGAGGGGCTTCTCTGTACTTTTAAGTCATCCATGTGAAAATCACGATTGGAAGATACAGATGACCAGAATAGGGCCATGTCTTTAAAAGAAAGCGAGGGCCAAAAAGTCAAGGTGGAACATTTGAAGATTTTAGGTTGGCGGAAGATGAGCCTCGGCCTGGCCTGACAGATATCCTGTCCTTGGGGAGGGGAAGTGGCACCACACCCTGGTCCCCGGGAACGTGGCCGTCAGCCGGAGAAGAGTGCCCAGCATGGCTGAGGTGTACTTCAGGAGACTCAAACGATTGAGAGTTGGCATCTGAAATCGGAGCAGCGCAGGGCTGGAGGTGGTGTGGGAGGCAGTGGTGATTAAAGGAAAGGATGAATCTGACTGACAGGTAAGAATGCCAAAACCTTTTTTTTTAAAGGAGCCCAAGGGGTGCTGAAAAAATACCAGTCTCCCCCACTTTTCTCACAGCCATAAATGCAAAAAAGGTCTGGGTTAGACTCACTAAGAAATTCAATCTTAAGCCTTCCTCCAAGAAAAAAACCAACGGATTGGCGCATATGGAACGGGTTGAGGAGAAACATTACTGTCTACGCCAGCTCTCCCAGGCTCCAGCGAGAATTACATGATTTGGAAGGAGAGCACCAGCTTTCGTACCTGGGACCCGAGGTACCAAAAGATTACATCACCAGACACCTTCCCGGGACCCTGTCCCCAGCCACCCTGGAAGCCCCCCTGCGAGCTTTGGCTCTGCACCCCAGCCACAGCACCGACTGTGCTTCTCATTTTCCACCCAAAGGAACACATATATGTGTAAAAACCCGCAGGATCAAATTTTAAAAGCAAGAATAAACTAGGCAGACATAGCATGAGGCCTCAACACTGGAGGCTAATTTAACTTGACACAGAATAATAAACATTGCACAAACTAGAAAGAGCCAGTGCCGCTAGGGGAGAGCGCACATGCCCCGGGGCCGATGGTTGGGCTCCAGGCCCTGACCGAGCACTCTCAGCTGTGTGACCTTGTGCAACTACTCAACCACGCGAAACCTCATGTCCTCATATAGAAAGGAGTATCATGGAAGGACCTACATCGGTATTGTGAATATTAAATGAGATAATACACATACAGCATTTAGTACAGTACTTGGCCCATGGGGAGAGCTCAAGGAATGTCACCTGCTAGCACTGGTATTGTCATAATCCCAAGTATTTTCATGCTAGTCTACTAGCATGAGTACTACTAAGAGCAGAGTACTACTACATAGCATTTATATATTATACAGTGTCCTGACTGAGATGCCACACACAGTAGCCCAGGTATCAGACTAAGTTTGGAAAGAAGACAGAAAGAATGTTCTCTGCCATGCCTTGGCATAGGGGCTGAGTATCAGGCTCTCAGAGGTCTCCCCAAACACTTCTCACCTTTACCCTCTAGACCAGTGGTTCTCAACCTTCTGGCGGCCCTTTAAATACAGTTCCTCATGTTGTAACCCAACCATAAAATTATTTCCGTTGCTACTTCATAACTGTAATGTTGCTACTGTTATGAATCGTAATGTAAATATCTGATATGCAGGATGGTCTTAGGCGACCCCTGTGAAAGGGTCGTTCGACCACCAAAGGGGTCGCAACCCACAGGTTGAGAACCGCTGCTCTAGACCCTGGCTCGCCTGCCACAGGCTTCCTCTTACCTTTTTTACATACATTCACATGCCCTTTTGAAATTGTCTCAGGGTTTTGTGGTTTCTGTTAAAGAGGAAATAGACAAGGGATAAAAGGCTCTCTCCTCTGCCTCTTGAAACCTCTATGTTTTATGCTGATAGCTGATTGAGAAGGACAGTGCTGGAATACACAGACAAAAGTAACAGTCATATGGAGTGGATGCCACAGGCTGAGCGACACACAAATCTGAGCTAAGGTTTATTTCCTATACAGCATATGACCTGACTCACTGACTTAGGACCAGCTATTGAGGAAAAGGACGGCATGTGCTACAGTATCTGCGACATCTCAGGGCAGTGCCCAAGACAGGGTCCCAGATGCTTCAGGTCCACACACCAGTAAAATTCCAAAAGGAAGACTGGAGGTTGACAAACACTGCCTAGATTTTATTTGCCAACTATGGACGTGGGTTCTAAAAATCACCTATCAACAAATCTCAGCACAGAAAAAAAGAAACCTACAGTCCTTTTCAATAAAAGACTGCTGACCATCACACACACACAGAGTCCTTATTTTTCTCCTTTCACCGCAAGCCTGTGAAAACTCCATTCCTGCCAGCACCAGCCCCCCGACGGGTGACTGGCCAAGGTCCCATGGTAACAGTCAGTGATTATCCCGGAGCACCTGTGAGCCAGCCTCCATGCTGGCCTGCGGGATCCTTTCCAGAGTGTGTGGCCAGCAGTATGAGCGAGAGGTGGTATTCTTCCACTTATGTAAGAAAACCTGACTTCCAGGACCACAATCCAGAAGACATATGTACCAACCCTAAATGTGGCCATAGCAAAGAGCGGGGCTTCAAAGAATATTTCAACATTCTCCTCTCAGTAACCGACAGATCTAGTAGAAAACCCAGAAGGGATATAGTAGACACTACCAACTAACGTAACTTCATGCACATTATGGAACATTTTACCCAGTAACTACAAGTATATATGCATTTCAAGTACATATGGGATGTTCACCAAAAGAAACTATATGCTCGGCCCTCAAGTGTTGATAAATTTAAAAGCAGTGGAATTATGCAGAATATGTTCTCTAACTAAAGCAAAATTAAATTAGAAATGGAGAACAAAAAGCTATAAAATCCCCAAATATTTGGAAATTACAGGACACACTTCTAAATAATCTATGAATCAAAGAAGAAATCACAAAAGAAATTTCAAGTGTTTCAAACAAAATGAAAGTTTGTAAACATATCAAGTTTTTTTGGGATGCAGCTAACAATTTTAAAAAGGCATTTATAGCTTTAAAACACTTAGAAAAAATATTTTAAGTTGAAAAATCAATGATCTGAGCTTCTACTTTCAGAGGTTAAAAGAAGAAGAAGAAGAGCAATTAATTCCACATTAAGTAGAAGGAAGGAGACAAAGACTGGAAAGAATGAAACAGAAAACGTACAAACCAGAGAGGATCCGCAAGCCAGGAGCATGTCAAAGCCAATCTTTCCACTCTTGAGGGAACCAGTGCAGGCACGTCCTTTGACAGAAGTTGTCACTGTTAATGGAGGCTGAGTTAGCACAGGGGAGTCAGACACAAGTGGGATGTGCAGACTCTATCCACTTGTTCAGCGCAGTACTGTGAAACAGCCTTTTAAGGCCTTGCCTGCCCACCCGACTTGCCCTTGCCCACCTAGATCAATCACCAGAGATGTGATATTCTTCCTGAAGGTTTCCTGAAACACACTGAATCTCCTTTATTCTTGCCCACTTCTTGGTCCCCTGCACAGGACATCACTTGGTGGAAACATGCTCTCAAGTTACGAGTGACAGCTTTCATCTCAACATCACAAAGATAAAACATACCTGCCTTTCTGTCTACAGACTGCTCCAAACAACTTTATATAATAGAGGGCAAAGGAATGGTAGGCACCAGAAGGGAACACTCAGTGCCATCTAACTCAGCAATAACTCACTCATGCTTCATGTTTCTACCAGAGTGGCACTGGCTCAGGCCACTAGAGAGAAGTCTTCCACTGAACAGACCCCTATAGCAGAAAATTCTACAGCAAAGAAATACTCACCAGCAAGATTTTTCCTATTTTGAAGCCAGGCTCTTACCAGCAGAAGTTTTTTGGCCACGAAGCCTCAGTCAATCTTGCGGTCAATAAGAAAGTTACTAAGTTGGAAGGGGCAATTCCCAAGATTGGGACTTTGTGTTTTGTCTCCAATATGGTCAGCCCAGAATCCTGGGGGAAGGTCACACCCACAAGCGGATGTGCTTGTGTTTCCAATTCTCTGGACAGTGAGTCCGAGTGCTTCCGAGGTCCCTGGTGGACTTACAGTATGCTGTCCAACCACTTCTGTGACATGTGTATTATACTAGGATATAGTATGGGATGCAGGAATTTTTCAGCTTAGGCCTCTGCCATTCTTTTCCCATTCTTTGCCATTCTGTGTCTCCCTCCCCGCCCCTGCTCCCCCATCCTTCCCTCTCTGTAATTATGTCCTTTGGTGGGGATTTTTTTTTTTTTTTAAAGCATCCACGTGGAAGTCAACTATTTTCCCTCCCAACTTCATCTCTCTCTGGCAGTCTTCAGTTTTTAATTCATTTGTTTCTTGCCTGCTATGTGAGTTCTCTGAGGGCTGGGGCTCTGTCTATTCTCTATTTTGCTGTGTTGCCATCACCTAGAATTATCCCTGACCTCACAGTAGGTGCTCTTGTGTGAAAATGTGAATGAATTCGTATTTTTAACTCTCCCTCCTATGACCCTGTTTTTAATCTCATCAGTTGATGGTTTTATCTAAATTACCTTTCATCACTAGATTTATTTAAGTAAGGTCACTCATCATTTTTTTTTAATCCCAGAATATACATTTGATGTGGGAAAGTCTTCTATTTTGTTGCCTTATCCTTTAACTATAATTTTCAACTGTCCTTTCCCACTGCCCTCTGATTTTGCTGGGACGTCCCCAAAAGATGTGGGACGATTGGGCTCTCTCCTCGGGTGGCTCTAGGACACTGTGGCTGATGGAATAATGAGTCACAGTTTATGGGAAGCACTCCTGCTGCAGATGTTCTTCCCGACCCTCCACGTGAGGCAAGCTTGTCCTCTCAGGCAGTGACCACAGGCTTCTGTACAAGGCCTGCTTCTTAGAGAAAATTTACCTTTCGAGTTTTTAGTCTTGATAGCACATCTAACTTACTGCATGAAAATAGAGTAAAGAAGAGCAAAACTTGGCAAAGTGGTGATTTGAGCAGCGGCATCCAAATTAATAAGCCCCAAGTGAACTCATCCTAAAGAAAACTTGTTTTTAAGAATCTCTCTTCCAAAAAAGGCAGTGAAATGTCTGAGTCATTTTCAGTAAGATTAAATTACTGTTTCTTTCTAAAGCAACCAACGATCTAAAACTCAGCCACACAACCATAACCAAGTGTCTATAATTATAGGCTCTTGTAAATGTATATCAAGGGCCTCTCACTTTCTCTGCCTGACTCTTTGACTTAGAGAGGCAAGGTATCAAAATGTACAAGGATCCCTCTAGGTTCTCACAAGAGAGAGTGTGTGTGTGTGTATCATATACTCAGAGTGTAGATAAATTCATGCACAAATATTTACGTGTGTCCAGAAGTCAGCATTGCAGTACACGAAACCATCTTCATTCATCTAACTGTGTTGAAGAAGGATTTGCTCTCAGCATTGTGATGAAGTAACTCGATGAGTTGATTTCATGCAGACAAGGAAAACAACCTTGTAGGGAGATGCTGCAATACACACTATAGGCACATCTCGGTTCCAGACCACAATAAAGCAAGTCATAATCTTTTTGCTGGGGGAGGCTCTTGCCTTCAATTTGTAAAAAAAAAAAAAAAAAAAAAAAATCTGAAGCATAATAAAACAGAGCATTATAAAATAAGGTATAGCTGTACTCTGCAAAACAGCTGATTCTTATTCTGAATAAGAGTTATGCATGCGCCCTGGCCAGGTGGCTCAGTTAGTTGGAGGGTTGTCCTTTGCACTAGAAAGATTGTGGGTTCAATTCCCGGTCAGGCAATTGGTTGCAGGTTTGAACAGGAGGCAACCAATCGATGCCTCTCTCTCTCTTTCTCTTTCCCGTCCACCCTCCCTTCCTGCCTTCCTCTCTCTCAAAAAAAATAAATAAATAAATAAAAATTTTTTAAAATCCATAAACACATCCTTGGGTGAAGATTAAAAAAAGAGTATGCATGGATTTTTAAACAATGCATTTTCCTTCTAAGACAAATGACATGCTTCAGTTTTGGGGTTTTGTTTTTTTTATATTTCCCTGCTGCTTTGGGGGGAAAGAAAACTTCTACATGACTTTAAAATAACATTCAATTTCTGTTCTGTTAAAAGAAATTGGAAAGCTGGACAGCCAGATGACTGGGGCCATGGCCATGGGCCAGGAGAAGACTGTGCTGGGCTAATTTATGCTGGGCAGTGGAACGATTTCCAGTGTGAAGACATCAATAACTTCATATGTGAAAAAGACAGGGAGACAGGTAAGCAGTAGAGGGAACTGAAGAGGGAGCTGCAGAGGTTATATCCTATTAAAGAGCAAGAGGGCTCTGAATCCAGTCCTGGTTTTGCCACTGAGGAATAATCATAGCATCCTCTTAATGAGGTCGTTGTGAGGAGGCGATAATAAAGATGCCTAATGTAGAGAAAGTACTCAATAAATGTTAGACTAACTAGCCTAGGTTACACTGTCAGACATTTGTTCTTTAACATATGGCACCAGTATTATATTTTTTTCATAGAGTTCCATACACAGTTCAGGTAGCCAAGCATTTAATTCCACCTGTATTTATTTAGCATTTACTATGGGCAAGATGCTATAGTAGATAATGGAGAGATATAGTCAGTGCCCCTTATAAGTTAATAAGCCAAAGAGGCTTTTAGAGATTTTTTCCATTTCAAAAGTACTTATCTAAAGCTTCATTTAATACATGACCTTCTTTAGAATGTGTTTTCTTAATTTTTTTCATCACAACTAGATTTAAAAGTTTTAGGGAGAAGGAGTGAATCTAATAGTTACGGGATTTCTTTTGGAGGTGATGGAAATGTTCTAAATTGTACAACTTTGTGAATATTATAAAAACCACTTTAATTGTATACTTTAAATGATATGTGAAGTGTATCTTATTAAGCCTTTATTTTTTTTAAAAAGTTGGAAGACCTTGGAGGGCAGGCACTATCTTTGCACTCTCCCTCTGCCATGCTGCAGAGAATCAGTATATTTCTAAAGGGTAACCCGGTTTTTTGCAGCTGCTGCTCAGGGGACATGCCTTGATCACCTACTTCTAGAGCTTGCATTCCTCAGTTCCCATGGGCTAGTAACAGAGACACAGTTCTCGGCCAGCTACCACCCCCAGGGCACAGCACACACAGCAGAATGAATTACACCCCAAGTGTTTCTGTGAAAGAAACCTATTTGCTTGTCCTGGAGCTTCAGCAAGGGGGGCAAGGCTTCTGGTTTGGCACATGTCTAGGGGACTTCTGAGGCCAGTGGACTCCATCTTTGCACACTTACTCTGCCTCATTCAAGGTAATCAGTATCTCCTAGAAAGAAGCCTGTACACTCATCTGGTGCCCTGACCATTGCGACAACTGCTCAGGAGACACTTCTAGTTCACCCAGCTCTGGTTGCCAGAGGAACAAACACTTGTGGTCCTACTGTGTACATTTACATATCTTAAAAGCAGCTGCCTGAAGATCTGGCTTCCAATCAGTCCAAATCTGGGTGCTGACTGAGATCCTCTCCTTGGGTACCTCTCCTTTGGATCTGCCTCAATTACTGGGGGACTAATTATAAAATAGGCTACTTGGACAATCAAGAGCTAGGGCAGGGTTCAACGATAAGGTTCATCTCTTACACAAGGCTACTCCCTCAAGACTGGAAAAGGTGGCACTTTAATGTATAGAAACCAAAATGGGGAATCAAGGTAACTGAAAAGAAATATGTTCCCAAAAAAGAACAAGATAAAACCTCAAAAAGTACTTAATGAAATGGAGATAATATAAGAAAGTGCCAAATAGAAGTCACAGAGCTGAAGAATACAATAACTGCAATGAAAAATATACCTGTGGGATTCAACAGTATACTAGATGAAGCAGAGGAAAGGATAAGTGAACTGAGAGAGGACAGTGGAGCTCACTAACTCAATCAACAAAGAATTTCAAAAAGTGAAGATAGCTTAAAGGAATTATGAGACGTCCAGTGGATCAACATTCACATTATAGAAGGTCCCAGAAGAAAAAGCAAAAGATAAGCTTATTTAAAGAAATAATGATTGAACATGTCTATAACTTAGGGAAGAAATGTCCATAAGCTGGATCAGACATCTAATCCAGGAAACCAGAGCACTCCTAAGAGGAACCCAAAGAGACCTGAAGCAGGTTTCTTAAAATATCAAAAGTTAAGGGAGAAAATATTAAAATTAGCAAGAGAAAAACTACTTGTTGCATACAAGGAAACTCCTATGAGACTATCAGCAGGTTTTTTTTTTTCAACAGAAACTTGGCAGGCCAGAAGAGAGTGGCACAATATATTCAAGTGCTGAAATAAAAAACATCCAACCAAGAACACTACTTGGCAAGCTGTCCTTAAGAATTCAAAGAGATTAAAAAATTTTCCAGAAAAGCAAACCCTAACGGAGTCCATCATCACTAGACTAGTCTTATAAAAAATGTTAAGCTGAAAACAAAAGTAACAGGGTAACAGATGAACATGTAAATTTCACGGGTAAAGGTGAATATAATAAAATTCAGAATAATCTCATTTTGTAAAGATGGTACATTAATCATTATAGAGCTAGTATGAAGTTTGAAAGAGAAAAGTAGTAAAAATAACTGATAATTTGTTAAGGGATAAACAATAGAAAAAGATATTCATTGTGACATCAAAAACAAAAAATGGTGGGGGAAGAATAAAAGTGTAGAGCTTTAGAATGTGCTCAAACTTAAATTGTTTTTAACTTAAAATAGGGTGTTATAAATATAAGCTGTTATACATAATCCTCATGGTAACTACAAAGCAAAAACCTATAGTAGATACACAGAAAAAAAAGAGAGAGAGAGAGAGAGAGAGAAAGGAATCTAAGCATACCACTAATGAAATTCATCAAATCACAAAGGAAGAAAGCAAGAGAAAAAAGAGAGAGAGAAGAAAGGAACAGAGGAATTACAAAACCACCAGAAAACAAATGGCAATAAGTACATTCTTATCAATAATTACTTTAAATGCAAATGGACTAAATTCTCCAATCAAAAGACATAGTGGCCCAGCCGGTGTTGCTCAGTGGTTTACAGAGCATTGACCTATAAACCAGGAGGTCACAATTCAATTCCTGGTCAGGACACATGCCCAGGTTTTAGGCTCGATCCCCAGTAGGAGGCGTGCAGGAAGCAGCCAATGATTCTCTCTGATCAATGATGTTTCTATCTCTCCCTCTTCCTCTCTGAAATCAGTAAAATGTCTTTAAAAAACTTTTTTTTTAATATATGAGTGGCTAGATAGATAAAAATACAATCTATGTGCTCCCTACAAGAGATTCACTTCAATGAAGGACACACAGACTGAAAGTGAAAGGATAGAAAAAGATATTCCATGCAAATGGAAACCAAAAGAAGTTGGGGTACCTATATGTATATGAGGCAAATAGACTTTAAAGATTTTTTAAAATTGATTTTTAGAGAAAGAGAAACATTGATGCAAGAACAAACGGAATGGAGCCCACAACCAGGGCATATGCTCTGACCAGGAATCTAACCAGCAACCCTACGGTGTGTGGGATGACACCCAACCAACTGAGCCATACTGGCAGGGCAGGCAAAATAGACTATAAAACAAAAACTGTAATAAGACCAGGTCATTACGTAATGATAAAGAAGTTAATATAAGAGGATAAACATTTGTAAGTATTTATGCATGCAACACATTATATTTGAAGCACCAAAATATGTAGAGCAAATATTAAGAGAACTAAAGAGAGAAATAATACTACATTGATAACAGAGGACTTTAATGGATAAATCATCCAGATAGATCAGTGGTTCTCAACCTTCCTAATGCCACGACCCTTTAATACAGTTCCTCATGTTGTGGTGACCCTCAACCATAAAATTATTTTCGTTGCTACTTCATAACTGTAATTTTGCTACTGTTATGAATCGTAATGTAAATATCTGATATGCAGGATGTATTTTCATTGTTACAAATTGAACATAATTAAAGCATAGTGATTAATCACAAAAACAATATGTAATTATATGTGTGTTTTCCAATGGTCTTAGGAGACCCCTGTGAAAGGGTCGTTCGACCCCCAAAGGGGTCACGACCCACAGGTTGAGAACCGCTGAGATAGATAATCAGGAAGGCAACATTGGCCTTAAACAACACATTAGACCAAAAGGACTTAACAGATATATACTTAACATTCCACCCAAAAGCAACAGAATATGTATTCTTCTCAAGTATATATGGGACATTGTCCAGGATATATCTTATGTCAGTCCACAAAACAAGTCTTAATAAGTTTAAGAAGACTGAAATATCAAGCATCTCTTCTGACCACAAGGATATGAAACTAGCAATGAGTTACACGAAGAAAACTGGAAAATTCACAAATATATGGAGATTAAACAGTATGCTACTGCACTACAAATGGGTCAAATAAGAAATCAAAAGAAATAAAATATCTTGAGCCCGGCCAGTATTCTCAGTGGTTAGAGATCAGCCAAAACACCCAAGGGTCACAGGTTCGATTCTGGTCAAGGGCACATACCTGGATTGCAGGTTCACTCCCTGCCCCGTCGGAGCGAATGCATAAGACCACCAATGGATGTGTTTCTCTCACATCAATGTTTCTCTCTCTCCCCCCTCCTCCCTCCCTTCCACTCTCTCTGAAAAGCAATGGAAAAAATATCCTCAGGTGAGGATTATTAGCAACACAAGAATACCTTGAGACAAATGAAAATGGAAACACAATATACCAAAACTTAAGAGACTCAGCAAAAGCAGTTCCAAGAGGGAATTTCATAGCAATAAATGGCTACATCAAGAAACAAGAGAAATCTCAAATAACCTAACTTTACACCTCCAGGAATTAGAAAAAGAACAAATGAAGCCCCAAATTGGTAGAGGTAAGGAAATAAAGGTAAGAGCAGAAATAAATGAAATGGAGACTAAAACGGCAATAGAAAAGATTGATGAAATCAAGAGCTGGTATTTGAAAATAAAAAAAAATAAAAAAAAAAGGATGGCCACAAATATAATCTGAAATGAAAGAGGGCATATTACAACTCATTGAAGAAGACACAAATAAATGGCAAGATATTCCGTAATTATGGATTGGGAGAATTAATACTGTTAAAATATCCATACATACCAAAGGAATCTATAGATTCAGTGCAATTCCAATCAAAATCCCACTGGCAGCCCTAACCAGTTTGGCTCAGTGGATGGAGCATTGGCCTGTGGACTGAAGGGTGCCAGGTTCGATTCCGATCAAGAGCATGTACTTTGGTTGCGGGCACATCCCCAGTAGGGAGTGTGCAGGAGGCAGCTGATCGATGTTTCTCTCTCATCGATGTTTCTAACTCTCCATCCCTCTCCCTTCCTCTCTGTAAAAAATCAATAAAATATATATATTTTTAAAAATCCCACTGGCATTTTTCACAAAAATACAACAAACAATACTAAAATGTGTATAGAACCACAAAAGACCCCCCACGTAGCCAAAGTAATCTTGTGAAAGAAAAAAAAAAAGGCTGGAGGCATCACACTTCCTGATTTCAAACTCTATTACAAAACTATAGTAATCAGAGAGAACCAAGATGGCGGCATAGGTTAACGCCGGAGTTTGCTGCTTTGAACAACTACTTCAAAAGTGAAACCAGAAAACGGAAGGGACATCACCCAGAACCACAGGAACGCTGGCTGAGTGGAGGTCCTACAACTAGGAGGAAAGAGAAACGCATACGGACACTCAGAGGAGGCGCAGTGCTGAAGTCAAATTCTGAGGTGCGGAGTGCGCGCGCAGAGCGGGCTGGCGGCGGAGGGCGTGGTTGGCGTTTTCAATCGGGAGGGAGTTGCAGACTCTGAGCTCCAGATACAGGCGAGTCTTTAGGGACCCAGACTCAAACGGGAGAAGCGGGACTGTCTGGCTTCGGTCAGAGCGAGTGCAGCCTTCTCTCCGAGGTTTGCAGCGGGTGCTGGGACTCAGAGAGGCAGAGCCCCTGGGGACAGGACTGAGAGCCGCCATAACTGCTCTCTCCGGCCCACCCTGTTGATCCTGTGCAACCTGCCCCGCCCAAGCCCTGCACAGAGGCATTTGCCGGATAGCCTCAGGCAAAAGCTAGATTAGCACCTCCCTAGAGGACAGAAGTTCTCTCACTGCAGACACAGCTGATTCTCATAGCCACTTGGCCTGGAGGTCAAACCCTCCCTGGTATTAGCTACAGCAATCAAGGTTTAACTATAAGACTGCGCACAAAGACCACTAGGGGGTACACCAAGGAAGCATAACAAAATGCGGAGACAAAGAAACAGGACAAAATTGTCAATGGAAGATATAGAGTTCAGAACCACACTTTTAAGGTCTCTCAAGAACTGTTTAGAAGCCGCCGATAAACTTAATGAGATCTACAAGAAAACTAATGAGACCCTCGATCTTATATTGGGGAACCACCTAGAAATTAAGCATACACGGACTGAAATAACGAATATTATACAGACTCCCGACAGCAGACCAGAGGAGCGCAAGAATCAAGTCAATGATTTGAAATGTGAGGAAGCAAAAAACACCCAACCGGAAAAGCAAAATGAAAAAAGAATCCAAAAATGCGAGGATAGTGTAAGGAGCCTCTGGGACAGCTTCAAGCGTACCAGCATCAGAATTATAGGGGTGCCAGAAGATGAGAGAGAGCAAGATATTGAAAACCTATTTGAAGAAATAATGACAGAAAACTTCCCCCACCTGGTGAAAGAAATGAACTTACAGGTCCAAGAAGCACGGAGAACCCCAAGCAAAAGGAATCCACAGAGGACCACACCAAGACACATCATAATTAAAATGCCAAGAGCAAAAGATAAAGAGAGAATCTTAAAAACAGCAAGAGAAAGAAACTCAGTTACCTACAAGGGAATACCCATACGACTGTCAGCTGATTTCTCAACAGAAACTTTGCAGGCCAGAAGGGAGTGGCAAGAAATATTCAAAGTGATGAATAGCAAGAACCTACAACCAAGATTACTTTATCCAGCAAAGCTATCATTCCGAATTGAAGGTCAGATAAAGTGCTTCACAGATAAGAAAAAGCTAAAGGAGTTCATCACCACCAAACCAGAATTATATGAAATGCTGAAAGGTATCCTTTAAGAAGAGGAAGAGGAAGAAGAAGGTAAAGATACAAATTATGAACAACAAATATGCATCTATCAACAAGTGAATCTAAGAATCAAGTGAATAAATAATCCGATGAACAGAATGAACTGTTGATTATAATAGAATCAGGGACATAGAAAGGGAATGGACTGACTATTCTTGGGGGGGAAAGGGGTGTGGGAGATGTGGGAAGAGACTGGGCAAAAATGGTGCACCTATGGATGAGGACAGTGGGTGGGGAGTGAGGGTGGAGGGTGGGGCGGGAACTGGGAGGAGGGGAGTTATGGGGGGGAAAAAAGAGGAACAAATGTAATAATCTGAACAATAAAGATTTAATTAAAAGAAAAGAAAAAAAAACTATAGTAATCAAAACAGTATGGTGTTGGCACAAAAACAAACAATAGCCTGGTTGGTGTGGCTCAGTGGTTGAGCATCGATCCAGAAACCAAGAGGTCACTGGTTTGATTCCTGATCAGGGCACATGCCCAGGTTTTGGGCTCGATCCCAAATAGGGGCATGCAGGAGGCAGCAGATCAATGATTCTCTCTTATCACTGATGTTTCTATCTCTCTTTCCCTCTTCCTTCCTCTCTCTAAAAATCTATAAAAACTTATTTTAAAAAAAAAAACAGAATAGATCAATGGAACAAAATAGAAAACCCAAAAATAAATCCATGCATTTACGGCCAATTAATTTATGACAAAGGAGCCAAGAATATACAATGGGGAAAGGACCATCTCTTCAGTAAATGGTACAGAAAACTGGACAGCCATATGCAAAAGAATAAAACTGGACCACTATCTTATACACAAAAATTAACTCAAACTGACTTAAAGACTTGAATATAAGACCTGAAACCATAAAACTCCTAGAAAAAAAAACAGGCAATAAACTCCTTGACATCTGTCTTGGCAATAACTTTTCGGATTTTACACCAAAAGAAAAGGCTACAAAAGCAAAAATAAACAAGTGGGACTATTTCAAACTAAAAAGCCTCTGGCATAGCAAAGGAAACCATTAACAAAATGAACATGCAACCTACTGAATGGGAGAAGATTTTTGCAAATCATAGATCTGGTTGGGGACTAGTATCCAAAATACATTAAAAACAAAAAAAAATCTCATACAACTCTAGCAAAAAAAAAAAAGTGTCTAATTTAAAAATGGCAGATGATCTGAATACTTTCCCAAAGACATACAGATGGCCAACAGGCACATTAAAAGATGCTCAGCATCAGTAATCATCAGGGAAGTGCAAATCAAAACCACAGTAACACCTCATACCTATTAGAATGGTCATTATAAAAAGAAAAGAAGTGTTAGAGAAGAACACAAATATCTAAACAAGAGACTACAAATCAGTAGCGAGTGAAAAGCTTACCCGTGTTTGTTTGTTTCCCTTGTTTGGTCATTTGGGATTTGAGTTGGGACTACACTTCCCCAGAATAGGCTCCTTTGAAATGAATCTTACCTTTTACTTCAACTGAATAATGCTAGGCATTTCTTTGAAAAAATAAACATTATTATGTATTTTGGAATCTTTCCTCTAAAAAAACACATGTTCTTTTTTTTTAAATTATACATTAATGTTATTCTTTAAAAACAAAACTAACACCCATCCTTTTCCCTCTCTTTTAGTGCTATCATCTGCATTATAATGGACTGTGATAATAACATGAGCAAATTTTCGGACAGTTCTCAAAGGCAAAGGATACTTCCTTCTGATCGTATCACCTGCTCACCAGATTGGAAAAAGCACTGAAACCCAACTCCTGAAAAAATTGACAGCTAATGTTCTTTACCATTTGCCATTACTCAAGGACTTTGGAACTAAAATGTTCCCCCAGTATGAGATACTGATTTTTAGTATGGACTGAATCACATAGATTTATCAGCCAGTAACTGTACAGTGTATGCAAATCATATCTTCCAAAACATGGAATGCTCCGATTATAAAAAGATTATTGTTGATTGTTGACCTTTAGGAAGAACTTACACATATACTGTGTAAACAGTACCTGACATTTCTAAAATCCCAAATGTAGGAAAAATATGCAGACATAGAGATATATAGGCCAACTCTTAATAATATGAAATATACTTAAAGAGCTTTTAAAACTGTATTTTTGTACAAAATATGTGCCTTTTTTTACAGTTTTTTTCCTTTTTATTTTTGTCATCGTTGCCATTTTACCAATATAATACATGGAGCCAAAGAAAACAATATGGTACTAATAAAAACTCATAGGGTTTCTTGTCAGATTTAATTTTACCCAATGGCAAAGAATCTTTTAGTTGTGGTTTTAAAAAAATAATTAAATATGTGTGTGTACATATATATTTTTAAACGTTATCATTTCCTCAGAGGAGTCAATCATGTGAAATATCTAGAAATACCCTTACAGATTTTGCCAGTGTAGTTAAGCCTGAGCACATACATGGCTCAGTCAAGTGGGCTGTGCATTGAGCCCATCACCAACCAACACCCTTGCTGTGTGCCTGGCCAAGCCCAGAGCTTAACTCAGGATGTGCCTCTCCTCATTTTGGTGGGGCCGGGGGTGGCGGAGAGGCATCTGTTGGGAAGAGTACAGCACCTGAATCTGGCTGTCTAGAAGATCCTGATTTATGGCTGAGGTATGAATATACTTGGTTTTAGACCCATACCAGAGCTGATACTGACTGTCAAGAATGCATGGCCTCACATCAGCCAAAGGCAGAGATGCTAGAAAGATGGGGACAGCTATGTGCTACCTGGAAAGTTTGTCAGGTTCTAAAAATTACATAATTTGAAAAAAAATAAAAATAAAAATTACACAATTCCAAGGCACATGCATGATGAAATGCAAGAATAAACTTTTGGCCACTTTGAACTTTTACAAAGAACCTTTCCTCTGAGCCTATCTTCCGTCTACTCCTTGATTTGCCATTGAAAAGTCTAACATGAACTGTGCTTAAAATAAGCACCAGATATAACTGATGCTCAATGGTAAGATTTCCATCCAACAGACCCCCCTCCTCCCTTCCCAAGCTCCCCACGCAGTGCTGCTACCCATTCCAAATACAATGGTAAAAGAATAAAGACAATTTGACTTTCACATCTGCTGCGCGGACTGTTGCCTTGTTCCTGGTCCCCAGTCGTGCTGTCTCTGCAGCACGGAACGGCCATCTCCTCAGCACCTTTATGCCCTGCTGTCCTGTGCATGTGGCCTGGACAGGCTGGCAGGACCAATCATCGTCTGGGCCCTGCATCTTCAGGCTCATAGACTCAACTCAATCCTCTTTTTCATCAGAAGCAACTTGAAATTAAATGTCTGATGCTGTCATCAGAAAAGAATAGTGCCAGCTCCAGCACTATCCCAGCCCTAATGACTTACTGAGTGTTTATCATTTGTCTGCCACTGACTGGAGGGCTTCAACCAGATGGCCTCAAGTCATCTTCCCGGCAGCTCTATGAAGTAGGACTTCCTACATTCCCCATTTTACAGAGAAAGGTGGGGCTCAGGGAGGTGATGTGATTTGCTGAGTCACCATCACCAAGGAGTGATGCAGGGTTCAGACTTGAGCTTTGAAAATGTCCTAATTTTCTTTAAGTACCAGGGTCCTTCTTAATAGGCTCAGTGAATAAAATCAGATGAATATCGCACATTATAAGAAGCCTCGTGTACATTACTCCTTTGGATGTTAAGCTATTTACACAACAGGTTTCTATTCACCTACTCACAACTCATACTCTTTGGGGAAAAAAGTTTTGGTAACTATGATGAGGTTTTCAGGCACTTGGCTTGCTACATGCTATGAGCAGATGGAAAACGTTTTTCTTTTCAAATGGCTCTCGAAAGAATGAAGGCACAATTGGGGGGGGGTGTGGGGGAGGAGTGGACCTTTTTTTTCCTCTTCAATAATCAATGTTCATCAGCTCTTCCCCTATCCTTCCAATTTGTAGTAGAGTTTAAGCTAAAGCAGACAACCAAATCGCAATAGCTGCTCCCATTAAAAAACAAAAAAAAACACAAAAAATCCCACAGATGTTTAAAAGCTCCTTAAATCAGGTACCACCACCAAGCATGTGTATTTTGCCTCCAATCACAAAGCTGATCTCTTCTTAAAAAAGTAAGCATGTTAACTCATTTATGACTCACACAAAAATAATATTAGTTTAAATATATTTATTACTTTCACATAATCTTTTCTAATCTTGGTGCAAAACCGAAAGTCCTTACTCTAGAAAATAGGAAACGGAGGTTAAGATTTGCCTGTTGCTCACATTGCTGTCACAGCTGTTTTCAAAAATTCAAATCCGGTCAGGTCCCTCATTCTTCCATCCCTAAATCGAAGTCCATCCTACCCTTTACCCCCAGCTTACAATCTTCCACAGGAGGACATCCATGCAGGGGCCATACGGCCATTGGTGACCAGGTTCCCAGACACCTCTCTCACCTTTCTCCCAGCTGCAACTCCACTTGCCCTCACCAAGCACCAGAACAGTCTTACAGTCCACCTGCACTTTCCTCCATGCTCTTTCTTACCCCATACTTTACCTGGATTTCCTCTCCTATCCTTTTTACCTGGAAAGTACCTCCTTTAAGACTGAGTTCAAGCATCACTTCTTGCCTGAATCCTTTCTCAAAAAAACACCCTAAAGGTAGAGCTGGTTCCTTCTTCCAGGCCAAATGCTATGTACAAGTGCTCAAAGCAATATGAAAGAAAACTCTGTACTGCATTAGAAAATCTACAAGTTAGCCTAGAAGCCTAAAAATTACTGAATTAAGAAGAAAGGTGAATGTGGCCAGTCAATTATGAAATATTAAAAGAACGGAAGGGTGAGAAAAGTCATGAGTAAGGAAAGAATTTATGTTGATATTAGTTGGTTATTTCATAGCCAAGATATTGAATGTATGTATAATATACATATTACTCCATCAAAATAATGGAAGATTGAGTGAAAAGAATCAGGTGGTAAAACAGATTTCATTCTATTGACCAGCATATAGCCAAGTCAGGGAAAAGCTCTAGAAACTGTTTCTAAATGGCAGTGGAATAGAATCTCTTTTCTTCCTGTTATACTCAACAGATTTAGAAGTACAGGCAAACTCAAGCTTTTTAACAAGATGTTTCGTTGTACAATAGCAACATTTTCCTGGGAAGATTCCCTTAATGGCATGGCATTATATCCCTTTTATAAATCATAAAGCAGATGTTGAAAAGTTTTTGCTCTACCTATTCATCCTTTTTCCTTTCCTAGATATCCTTGTTCAAATAAGCACATATCGCCCCATAGGCAAAAGTCCAGGGAAAAACAGGTTTTTGGAAAATCTATGTTACTCTGTCAGAGGCAGAGCCCTTGGTTTTCAAATTTTCAATGAATGAGTTTATGAATGAACTATCTCAGTCCAGCCCTGTCTGCCATGGCCAGGATTGTGTCCCAGTCTCCAGCCTTCCTCCAAGGACTTATTAGCCCTAAATCTGCAAAGCAGGGATAACCCGTGCAACTTAGGCAGGAGTCAGCTGCCAGTGAGGAGACTCCTGCCAACAGCTCATCCAAAGAGGTCATTAAGTGGGCTTAGCCAAAGGGTCTCCATTTAGTCCTCTTGGCCAGGAATGGAGAATTGTCCTTTGGCCAGTCTTCCAAACTTTGGTGCCAGGGTTTGCTGTGTTCTTTAATCATTGCTCATTGCCATGCCCCATAAAATCATGCCTGGAAGCTGCAGGGAATTATAAGATTCTTAAAATCAATGGCTGTGCCCTGGAGCAAAGGAGCTAGGCCAGGCCCCACGTAACCAAGCACAAAGTGCTGACTGTATAGTAGTTACGAGAGCACCTACTATGGGTTAGGAACATGACATATTCTATCTCCAATCCCTATGTAAATAAACTGAAAACCAGACAACTTAAGTAATTTTTCCAAGAACTGAGATTTGAACCCATGGCCATCTAGCTCCCACCCGCCATGCTGTCTCCTATGCTCCAACAGTGATCTTCCTTGTCAGCCTGGGCTGCCTGCATTGTATTTTGTTCTTTGTCACAAGAAATTGGCCGAGTCACCAAGATTACCTCTTTCCTAAGAGAATCAGGGAACTAATGGAGGAATCCCAATTTGCACACTTTAGATAAAATTACTAAACCCTTAGTTGTCAATGAGCAAAGAGGCCAAAGACAACTTGGTGCCCAATGCCACGGAAGTCCAAAGAGATAGTTTGCAGAAACCACCTAGATTCTAGAGATGCTGGACTTCACAGTTTTCTGATATAACTAAAGGCCCGGTGCATGAATGTGTGCACCAGTGGGGTCCCTCAGCCTGGCCTGTGGGATCGGGCCAAAACCAGCTCTCCGACATCCCCTGCGGGATCCCAGATTGCGAGAGGGCACAGGCCAGGCTGAAGGACCCCACCAGTGCACGATCAGGGCCAGGGAGGGACACGGGAGGTTGGTCAGCTGGGGAGGGATCACAGGAGGGCTCCAGGACATGTCGGGCCCATTTTGCTCAGTCCCGATCAGCCAGACCCCGAGCAGCAAGCTAACCTACCAGTCGGAGTGTCTGCCCCCTGGTGGTCAGTGCATGTCATAGCAAGCGGTTGAGCGGCCTTAGCATATCATTAGCATATTCCACTTTGATTGGTTGAACAGACAACCGGACACAGCATATTAGGCTTTTATTATATAGGATTGGTGTCAAATAAGAGATGGGCTTTGGAGTCAAATTTTCTTATTTTCTTCAAATCCGTACCTTCCTCCACCCAGGTATCTTATGTAATGTAAAGTACTGTATATTCTTACTGACATTCTAGTCCTTAGAACCTTCCTCTACTGCACACCCAAGAATAAAATGCTGCAAGGACACACCACTCTTGGGGAGCTCTTCACAATCAGCAACACCTCAGTGGTACATCTGGCCCCAGGATCAGGGCTTCTGAGGATGCATGGACAGAGCACAGCCCTGACAGAGGTAACCCATGAGCCCCTCATCCAAAAAACTGTCTTCATTCTTATCTTACTGGGCTTCTCTACAGCATTTGAAACTGCTGAAACTGCAAACTCCTTTCGCCACTCCAGTGTTTGTTTTGGAATCAGGCAGACCTGGAGCCGACCCAGTTAGGAGCCCCACATCCTCCACTCTCTCCAGTGTGGTGTTGGGCCAACTGGTCAACCTCTCAGGACCTCGGTTTCCTCATAGGTGAGGATGCACAGAGGATACTTTGGAGATGCTATCCAAGGTTTCTCCTTCTGATTCCTTGTGCCCTTTCCCTTGCCTTCATCATTCAGACAAAGAAACAAACAGAATCCTAAACTGATCTGTATTGAATGTGATCTTAAGCTTTTCATAATATTTATCTCTAGGCGAAAAAATGAACAAACTAAACGAAAGCAGTTTTCCATAAACACTGTTCTTAGGGAAAAGGCAAATATGCTGAAATCAAAGAAATAACTGCTCACCTGTGAGTTTTAAAATTAGGCTTTTTTGGAGCCTAGAATGGAGACAATATATTGAAAACAAAGCAATTTTTTTGCTGCAGCAGGCAGGGGGCTTAAGAGAGAAAAATGAGAGAGACAATGTTGAACTCTTAAGGGATTAGGATCTAGACCAGTGGCTCCCAACATGGGGCACACGCCCCACAGGGGGGCAATTTGATTTTTAAGGGAGACAATTTGAGAATGAGTAAACAGTGAATTTTAAAAGTTCTTATGGTTCTAGGGGCCTCATATACAGTATATAAATATATATTGTGACATATTTATGCATTTTTCTTTATAATATGTTTTGAAACTTTATTTGCTACTTTTTCATATCATTTCACTATTACTAGAGACCCGGTGCATGAAATTCGTGCATGAGTATGGTCCCTAGGCCGGGCCGGCAATCAGGACCAATCGGGTCCTTTGGGCTGCTGGCCGGGGCCTTCCTTCGTTCCGTGACACCCCCTGGTGGTCAGCACATGTCATAGCAAGTGGTCGAACTCCTGGTCGGTTGAACTCCCAAGGGGACAATTTGCATATTAGCCTTTTATTATATATGATTTTTTTTTTTAACAATTTCTTAGTTATTTCTTCCTCAGTACTTCAACTGTCCTTTCATTCTTTTACTTTTCTCTTTCATGGATGCAATGTTCTTTGGAAGCTTGTTTAGACCAAGTTAATGGCCTTTTAGGCTTCCTCCATGTGAATAGGAGTTCACTTTTTGAATAATAACTATATGTCCAGGGGGAGGGGGCATTAGGATTTTAGAGATGCTTAGGTGGGGCATGGCCAAAAAAAGGTTGGGAACCACTGACCTAGATAATTCTGCAGAGTTTATACTATGAGCTGAAAAACAGGAAAAAAAAATGTATGATGATATAAACAGATTTTTTTCTGCTTAAAAAAAGACAAAGAGTAATTCATCAACTGTGGGAAAAAGGGACAGGAGGGCTATAGCCAACATTTAGGTCCCAAAGAAGTACCCCTTCCACTTATCAAAAACCTTGGACAGAAGGGGAGAGAGAAAGCCCAGATAATCTTACAGGGTATCCAGGGCCAAAGAGACCATTGCCTGGCTCAGAATTCAAGTCTTATGAAGAAGACTCATGCCCAGCTTGGCACCAGAGGATCAGCCTAACAATGGCTGAGGGAACTTCCTGGTCAGGTGACCCTCAGGGCAGCTTCATAGAACCATAAGCAAAAGGTTCCTGAGTTCCTGGACAAACAGGTAAGTGACTGAGCAGGAGCCATAGTCCCAGAGCAGACAGGGTGTGAAACGAGGAGGAGGAGGGTATGATCCCACAGACATGACAGAAAACCACAAGGACCATGAAGACTAGAAAAGACAAACTTCTACTCAGGAAAATGTCGCAAGGACGGAAGCCGGTGTCCACCTCTTCCCTCAAGACGGTATTTAAGCCAGTGACCCAAAAACTTAGCTCACCTCCAAAGACAAGGGGTGAAGGAGAGGAGTGGGGGGAAACTTGCATTCATTGGGTTTAAAACTACTAGCGACATTTAAGTCCAGAAGTAACTGAGCTACCTTGAGTTGACAAAATAACTTTCTACTCTCTATGGAAATTGGCATGTCCTGACTATGGAAGAAATGTACGTATCTGGAAAGCTGAATATTCTAACTACAGAATTTAAACTTGCCAAATGTAAAATGGGTGTGCTAATACCTATCTCACAGAATTACTGCCAGTTTTAAGTGAGTCCAATACAAAAAGCACCTAGCACAGTGTCTGGCTCATAAGATGCAGGGAAAGATCTGAAGTCCTTTTCCTTCCTGCTTCTCTCTGGTTCAGCTCAGGATATAACAGGGTTTTGGTCATCCCAGACAATCATATGGCCCAGGAGAGTGCGTGATCAGTTTTATGTATAGACAAAAGTGGTAGTTCCTACAGAAGCAGGGTTGGCTCCACCCACAGAGAAGATGAGACCCCATGTAGAAAGCAGAGAAGTAGTGTTTTTAAAAAAGCTGGGCTGTTAAGTAACTCAACCCACCTAGGGACTTTGTAGTCTATGAGTCAAGACTCAGGGAATTACTGAATGTCCTCTCCAGCACTGTATTTGGAAGAGATTTCAGGAAGAAGGGAGCAGGGAGTGGTTTATGTTTTTCCATGCTTATTCTAGACAAGAAGTCAGCATACTACAGCCTATGGGCCACATACAGCTCACTGTCTGTTTTTATAAAGTTTTATTGGAACACAGCTGTGCTCATTGGTTTATGTGCTGTCTGTGGCTGCTTTTGAACTACAAGGGCAGAGCTGAAAATATTTACTATCTGTTTCTTTACAGAAATTTGCCAAACCCTGTACGAGACAGTAATAACTTATCCGTCTATAGTGCTTAGAAAGCAGGTCATACATATAATTTCATTTATCTCAGAAAAACATCTCAATGGATGAGTATATTTCATCAGAGTATCGCAGTGTCACTATGTTTCCTACTTCACAAAATGCAGAAGCTAAGGCTCCAGGTGTTAATGGACTTGGCACTGAGTAGCAGAAGGGTCCTCAAACCCAGCACTGTTTCCATCCCACTGTCCCGCCACTCTCCCTATAAGAACAATGTCCTTAATGTGACCTGATAGAAGTCTGAAGGGCACACAGAACCATCCTGAGGAGCTTTAAAAGCAAGATCATACTTTCAATAACCTCTCTTCTAAGAGGTCTCCAACAATAGCACCAATCATCAGAAATGTTGCCCTGTGGCTACCTTAGAAGTGCAAAGCATGTGGAAGCAGGTGTGGCTCAGTGGTTGAGCATTGACCCATGAACCAGGAGGTCACAGTTTGATTCTGGTCAGGGCACATGCCGGCTTTGGGGCCTCGATCCCCAGTAGGGACATGCAGGAAGTAGACTATCAATGATTCTCTCGCATCACTGATGTTTCTATTCCTCTCTCCCTCTCCCTTTTTCTCTCTGAAATCAATAAAAACATATCTTTTTTAAAAGTGCTCACCCAATCTAAGGCCACATGAAGGTCCATGCCAATGGATATAAGGTTGATCGCCATGACCTTGAGGTCATGCAACATGTGTCCCAAGCTGCAAAAGAAAATATCTTACTTATATCACCCCAGACACGTTCTAAAAATAGCATGTCACGATATGGTTGTCAAAAGGTTAAGAACATAATTCTCATAGAAATATACACTGAGTGGCCAGATTATTATGATCACCCCATCAGTACTTCGTTGGGCCACCTTTTGCCTTCAATACTGAGGCGATTCTTCTTGGCATTGATTCCATGAGATGTTGAAAGGTGATGCGAGGAATCTGACACCATGCCTAATGAAGAGTATTGTCCAGTTCTGTGAGATTTGATGGTTGTAGAACCAGCTGCCTGATGGCTCTTCTAACTTTGTCCCACAAATGCTCAATTGGATTGAGATCTGGTGATTGTGGGGGCCACCTAAGCAAGGTAAAGTCTCCCTCATGTTTTTGAAACCACTCCTGCAAAATACGAGCACCGTGGCATGGCGCATTGTCTTGTTGAAAGAAGCCATCTCCATTGGGATACACCATCAACATGATAGGATGAACTTGATCAGCAATGATACTTAGGTATGCTGTACTATTCAGATGTTTATAATAGTCTGGCCCTCTAGCAACTTCAGCGTGAAATTATAGCTAACTTGCCTACAAATGTTAGGTGGTAATAATAATCTGGCCAGTGTATAGTGGGCACATGTTATTAACGAACTATAGAAATGATCCCTGAAAGTATAGTCTTTGGGCACATGTTATTAATGAAGAAAGTAGCAGGATGGAAAAACTGGTTCAAAGAAGTACACAAGTCGTGAGTGTATATATAGTCAGTAAAAAAACAAAAAAAAAAAGTTGCTGGCATGAATGTTTATAGCAGTTTTATTCATAATTCCAAAAACTGGAAGCAACAAAGATGTCCTTCAGCAAGTGAATGGATAAACTGTGGTACATCCATGCATGGAATATTATTCAGTGACAAAAGAAATGCACTGTCAAGCCACAAAAAAACATGGAGGAAACTCAAACGCATATTGCTAAGTAAAAGACTACATACTATATGATTCCAATTATATGACATTAGAGGCCTAGTGCACAAAATTTGTGCACGGGGAGAAACCAAGATGGCGGCATAGGTAAACACCAGAGTTTGCTGCCTCAAACAACCACTTCAAAAATACAACTAAAAGACGGAACGGACATCATCCAGAACCACAGGAAGGCTGGCTGAGTGGAAATTCTACAACTAGAAGGAAAGAGAAAAGCATACCGAGACTAAGAGGAGGCTCAGTATGGAAGTAAAATACTAAGGTGCGGAGGTGCATGCGGAGCGGGCTGAGGGCGTGGTTGTCGTTTTCAATTGGGAGGGAGTCTCAGGCTCTGAGCTCCAGTTCTGGGCGAGTCTCTAGGGACCCAGACTCATACGGGAGAAGCGGGACTGTCTGGCATCGGTCGGAACTCGAGGGCAGCTTTCTCTCTGAGGGGCTTGCAGCGATTACCAGGATACTGAGAAGCAGAGCCTCTGAGGGCTGGACTGAGAGCAGCCATA
Organism: Myotis nattereri; assembly: GCF_964212035.1. Taxonomy (NCBI): domain Eukaryota; kingdom Metazoa; phylum Chordata; class Mammalia; order Chiroptera; family Vespertilionidae; genus Myotis; species Myotis nattereri. Next base: position 56,562,023 of record NC_138083.1, on the reverse strand, counting down.
ACTGCTAGCCCCGCCCTGTTGATCCCGTGGGACCCGCCCCACCCCGCCCAAGCCCTGCAGGGAGGCTTTTGCTGGATAGCCTCAGGCAAAGGCTAGATTAGCACCTCCCTAGAGATCAAGGAGCCACCCAGAGTAGGACCATCCAGTTTGCAGCTCCATGGAACCATGAAGGACACACTCAGGGGGCAGACTCAGTGAGCACCAAAGCCCCACTGAAGCAAGTCTTGCCCCAGAGGGGTGTTTCCAGCACAAAAGTTCTCCCACTGCAGACACAGCTGATTCTCACAGCCAGTTGGCCTGGAGGTCAATTCCTCCCAGTGATAACTACAACAATCAAGGCTTAACTACAACAAGACTGTGTACAAAAACCACAAGGGGGTGCGCCAAGAGTGTCCTCCTCAGGTAATTGGGAAGGCTGAACCACTGGACACTCAGCACAGAAAACCACTTTATCAACACAGGAAAGCATAAAAAATGAGGAGACAAAGAAAAAGGACACAAATGACAGAAATGGAGGAAAGCAAACTACTGGATATAGAATTCAAAACCACACTTTTAAGGTCTTTCAAGAATTTTCTAGAAACTGCCAATAAACTTAATGAGATCTACAAGAAATCTAATGAGACCCTCGAGGTTGTGATAAAGGACCAACTAGAAATTAAGCATACACTGACTGAAATAAAGAATATTATACAGACTCCCAACAGCAGACTAGAGGATTGCAAGAATCAAGTCAACGATTTGAAATACGAAGAAGGAAAAAACACCCAACCAGAAAAGCAAAATGAAAAAAGAATCCAAAAATACAAAGATAATGTAAGGAGCGTCTGGGACAGCTTCAAGTGTACCAACTTCCGAATTATAGGGGTGCCAGAAGATGAGAGCAAGATATTGAAAACCTATTTGAAGAAATAGTGACAGAAAACTTCCCCTACCTGGTGAAAGAAATAGACTTCCAAGTCCAGGAAGCGCAGAGAACCCCAAACAAAAGGAATCCAAAGAGGACCACACCAAGACACATCATAATTAAAATGCCAAGAGCAAAAGACAAAGAGAGAATCTTAAAAGCAGCAAGAGAAAGAAAGTCAGTTACATACAAGGGAGTACCCATAGGAATGTAAGCTGATTTTTCAAAAGAAACTTTGCAGGCCAGAAGGGAGTGGCAAGAAATATTCAAAGTGATGAATGCCAAGAACCTACAACTAAGATTACTTTATCCAGCAAAGCTATCATTCAGAATTGAAGGCCAGATAAAGAGCTTCACAGATAAGAAAAAGCTAAAGGAGTTCATCACCACCAAACCAGTATTATATGAAATGCTGAAAGGTATCCTTTAAGAAGAGGAAGAAGAAGAAAAAGGTAAAGATACAAAGTATGAGCAACAAATACACATCTATCAACAAGTGAATCTGAAAATCAAGTGAATAATCTGATGAACAGAATGAACTGGTGATTATAATAGAATCAGGGGCATAGAAAGGGAGTGGACTGGCTATTCTTGGGGGGGGGGGGGAAGGATGAGGGGGATACAGGAAGAGACTGGACAAAAATCGCGCACCTATGGATGAAGACAGTGGATGGGGAGTGAGGGAGGAAGGTAGGGTGGGAACTGGGTAGAGGGGAGTTATGGGGGGAAAAAAGAGGAACAACTGTAATAATCTGAACAATAAAGATTTAATTAATAAAAAAAAAAAGAAAAAATATTTGTGCACGGGGTTGGGGGGCAGGTCCCTCAGCCCAGATTGCAAGAGGGTGTAGGCCAGGCCAAGGGACCCCACCAGTGTATGATTGGGGTCAGGGAGGGACATGGGAGGTTGGCCAGCTGGGGAGAGACCATGGGAGAGCTCCAGGGCGTATCCGGCCCTTCTCACTTAGCCCTGATCGGCCAGACCCCAGCTGCAAGCTAATCTATTGGTCATAGTGTCTGCCCCCTGGTGGTCAGTGCATGTCATAGCGAGTGGCTGAGCAGCCTTAGCCTATCAGTAACATATTACACTTTGATTGGTTGAATGGCCAACCGGACACTTAGCATATTAGGCTTTTATTATATAGGAAGGAGGATTCTGGAGAAGGCAAAACTTCAGAAACAGTAAAAAGGTCAGTGGTTTCCAGGAGAGAGGGGAGAGGAGACAGACGATAGGTGAAGGTTAGAGGATTTTTACAACAGTAAAACTGTTTGAAACTGTAATGGCAGATACATGACATTACACATTTGTCAAAACCCTTATACACTTATATGCATAGCTCATGGACACAGACAATAGGGTGGTGAAGGCTTGTGGGGATAGAGGCTGGATGGAGGGGGGTAAAGTGGAGAAAATGAGAGACATCTCTAATACTGTCAACAATAAATATATATATAATTTGTACCTATGTGTGGTGATGGACGTTAACTAGGCTTATAATGGTAATCAATTTGCAATGTACACAAATAATCAAATCATTATGTTCTACATCTGAAACAAATATAATAGTATGTCAATATCTTAGTTAAAATGTTTTTTAAATAATGCTGAGCAAAATAAGCCAGACACAAAAGAGCACATGCTGAATGATTCCATTTATATAATGTTAGAAAATAGGCAAAACTAATCTGTGAGGTTTGAAGCCAGGATAATAGTAACTCTAGGGTGGGGGAAGTAGCAACTGGAAGGGGATACAAGGGAGGGCTTCTGATGGCTCTTAATGTCCTGTTTATCTATCTGGGTATTAGTTTCAAGGATGTGTTCACTGCAAGAATTCATTAAACTATATATTAATGAGTTTTGTACTTTGATAGGTGTGTTACACTTTAATAAAAAATATTACATGAGCTAAAAAAAAACACAACACCATAGAACTTTACAGCACAGAGTGAATGTTAATGTGTGCAAAATTTTCAAAAGTCATTTATAAGATTGGCAGGTCTAGGAAGGAAGGCAAACTATGATGTGAGAATCTGTATTATTCGTGTACTAGAGGCCCAGTTCATCAATTCGTGCATGAGTGGGGTCCCTAGGCCTGGCCAGCGATCGGGGCTGATCGGGGGGGCTGGCCTGCGGGGGGGGAGAGACCACGGGAGGTTGGCCCCAGCAGCAAGCTAACCAATGCCGATTCCGTGAGGAATCAGGCTCCCTCCTCCCTCCTGTCTGGGTCCGGGGTATGGGTGAACCAGATTCAGGGCTGTCAGGGCCCCAGCAGCAAGGTTTGGGTCAGTGCACATCATAGCTACTGGCTGGTCTTTCGGTCATAATGGTTGCTTAGGCTGTTTTATTTATATATATTAGAGCAACTTCACTGAAGAAGGAAGGGGAAGGGTACTGGCCTAAGTAGCTTTGGAAATGACTGGAGTCTGCATGACTGAAGGCAAAGGAATCGAACTGCACTCTAGCAGATAATATGGGTTCCCATCAGGGCACAGATTAACAATTCTGATACTACTCAGCATATATCCTGGAACTGAATAAGGGAGTGGATGGTGGCTAGTGGGATACAGGTTTCTCACTCTTGAAGAGAGGATTTATAGGTAAGAAAGGGGAGGAGGCCAGAATGAACCAGGTGATTAGAGTTGGCGACATCGGTCTTAATACTAGAGGCCCGGTGCACAAAATACGTGCACAGAAGGGGGGTGTCCCTCAGCCCAGCCTGCACCCTCTCACAATCCAGAACCCCTCAGGGGATGTCTGACTGCCAGTTCAGTTGGACATCCCTCTCACAATCCAAGACTGCTGGCTCCTAACCGCTCACCTGCTTGCCTGCCTCATCACCCCTAACACTCTACCTGCCTGCCTTATCGCCTTAAAAACTCTACCTGCCTGCCTCATCATCCCTAACCACTCGCTTGCCTGCCTGATTGCCCCTAACCACTCGCCTGCCTGACTCATCGCCCCTAACCACTCACCTGCCTGTCTGATTGCCCCAACCACTCTGCCTGCCTGACTCATCACCCCTAACCATTCGCCTGCCTGCCTCATTGCCCCTAACCCCTCTGCCTGCCTGCCTGATCATCCCTAACTGCTTGCCTGCCTGCCTCTACCCCTAACTGCTTGCCTGCCTGCCTGATCGCCCCTAACTGCTCACCTGCCTGATCGCCCCTAACCATTTGCCTGCCTGCCTGATTGCCCCTAACCGCCTCTGCCTCGGTCCCCGCCCCCGCGGCTTTGTCTGGAAGGACATCTGGGAGGTCGTTCAGCTGTCCGGTCTAATTAGCATATTATGCTTTTATTATTATAGATGGTTATAGATGGTTACATATAGAACTATTCAAAGACAGTGTACACACACAGGGGTTAATATATGCACATAAATTTCTGTGCTCTCTTCTGAGAGGGCCTAAGAGAAACAACTCCCAACTAGAAACAAATATACCCAGCGTGCAGTATCCAGGAATCCATATAAATATGATACAAATAAGTGACTGAATTAATAAGTGGGGAGAAGAGACAAATCTCCCATGAAGAAGTCCAAATAATTTATGTGGCTCCTCCACCTCCAAGGAGGGGGAGCAAAACTCCTTAGGAATGGATTACATATAGTGACTTCCTCTCAAAGACAACAGAGTGGAAAGGGAGAAGAAAAAAGTAAGTTTATAGTGGAGAAACCTGACAAATGCTGCCTCAGCCAGGTGATCAAGGCTAATATTAGTATTCATAACATGTACCCTCTTGATATGATGTAATGAAAATAGGACTTCACTTCTATGGTCTGTTTCCCAAAAGCCCGACACCACCATCAAGCACGGCCCTGATGGACCCTTTGATGCAGCCCTTCAACTCGCTGACGCTTCGGGAAGCCTGTCGCCAATGACGCCGCCTGCTAGCCAGATCAACAAGGACAACCAAACCCCCGGCTTGAGGACAGCTGAAATCCCTTGACTGAAGAGGCCAGCAACCTTCTACAGGAACAAGGCTCCTTGTGCACTCCATCCACTATGTTTATAGCTATGCTTGCTATCATTGCTTGTCAGTCTACTTCTGAGTTTTAAACAACCCAATCCGAGAGGTGGCTGCTGATTTACATGTGCTATCATTTAAAAAAATAAAAAGGGGAGAATTTGGCGGAAGCCAGTCCATCCTTGCTGCTTGACACAGTCGCTGCAGGGAAGAAACATCTGCATAGCATATGTTTCAAGGGACCTAGCGTATATGGCATACTGTTCTTAATATGTTTGCTCACCTTCTTGGCACTATGTGTTTTAACCAAGGTCACCTCTCCGAGAAAGGTTGTTTCCCCAGGTAGGGATTTTTCCCTGAAGTTAGGGAGGGAATAAAACCCCTTAACTAAATGCCAGGCAGGTAATCACTTTAACTACGAACAATCACCCTTAAGCTACATAATCTTACTCCCTGGAATGGAGATAAGAAACCTAACCTTTGGAATAGAAATTGATAGGATTAAAATCAACTGGTATAAATACAGATGTAACAAGACAATAAAAAACAGAACGTGGCTGGAGATCCTGGCTAGAGATCCTGGCTAGGCTGCTGATCAACTGAATGCTGTCTCCGTGTCATTCCTTCTTCGCCAACTCCGTCCACACCTTTGGGGACCCCTGGACCTGCTGGGATTGGACCCCAACAAGGATCCCACGTCCAAGATGGCCACGGTCGGCAAGGAGAGATGTTGCTGAGGGACTTACCGGAGGCGGGGTAACATTTTCAGAGAATCTTTTGAAAAGAACAAGTCTACTTCAATAAATGAAGGCGAATAAAGAAAATTCAAGCCCTTCAGTAACCCCAGCAAACCTGGACCACACAAAACCATGTTGGTACTGGGATAAGAAAGACTTGGCTCATACACCCTCTCAGCTAGAAGGACTTGACCCAGCCACTGAGGCCAGGTACCGCTGAGAGGGGGCTCGGTTCATCTTTGATGTGGGCACACGTTTGGGACTACACTATGATACCCTGGCAACTGGAATAATTTATTTTCATCACTTCTACATGTTTCATTCCTTTAAGCAATTTCCAAGATATGTAACAGGAGCTTGTTGTCTCTTTCTGGATGGGAAAGTAGAAGAAACACCCAAAAAATGTAAAGATAACATCAAAACAGCTCGTAGTTTATTAAATGATGTACAATTTGGCCAGTTTGGAGATGATCCAAAGGAAGAAGTAATGGTTCTGGAGAGAATCCTACTACAGACTATAAAGTTTGATTTACAGGTAGAATATCCATACCAGTTCCTACTCAAATATGCAAAACAACTCAAAGGTGATAAAAACAAAATTCAAAAGTTGGTTCAAATGGCATGGACATTTGTAAATGACAGTCTCTGCACTACCTTGTCACTGCAGTGGGAACCAGAGATCATAGCAGTGGCAGTGATGTATGTCACAGGACATTTGTGCAAATTTGAAATATAAGAATGGACCTCCAAACCCATGTATAGGAGATGGTGGGAGCAGTTTGTGCAAGATGTCCCTGTGGATGTTCTGGAAGATATCTGCCACCAAATCCTGGATCTGTACTCACAAGGAAAACAACAGATGCCTCATCACACGCCTCATCAGCTGCATCAGCCCCCATCGCTCAACCCCACACCACAAGTGCCACCAGTGCCACCATCACAGTCGGCTCCAGGCCCTGAACCACCGCAGCCCCCACAGAAGGACCCACAGACATCAACCCAGCTGCTGCCACCGCCACAGCAAGTCCAGCAGCCCAAGAAACCGTCCCCACAGCCTACTCCCCCCCCCCCGCCAGGTGAAGCAAGCCACGGTTGTTTCTCCCAAAGAAGAGAACAAAGCAGCAAAACCACCACCACCTAAAATTCCCAAAATAGAGACCACTCACCCTCCATTGCCTCTGGCCCACCCACCACCAGACCAGAAGCCTCCCCTCGCGACTGCCTTAGGTGAGGCTGAGCCACCAGGCCCTGTGGATGCCAGTGATCTCCCCAAAGTCCAGATTCCTCCTCTGGCCCACCCGGCCCCTGTGCACCAGCCACCACCGCTGCCATACCGGCCATCACCACCCTCCAGCTACATAACCAGGATGTCCACCACCAGCTCCTACATGTCTGGAGAGGGCTACCAGAGCCTGCAGTCCATGGTAAAGACCGAGGGCCCCTCCTACAGTGCCCTGCACCCTGCCTACGGGCCTCCAGCCCACCTGCCCTACTACCATGTCTACCCCCCCAACCCACCCCAACCACTGGTGCCCCCTCTCCCAGCCTGCTTCCTCCCACCTGCCATCCCACCCCCAACTTCCTGGTACCCTCCACCTCCACCCCTCTACAACCCTAACTTCCCGCCCCCACCCCCACGCGTGCCCCCCACCCAAGCCGTTCCACCTCACCCTCCTCTAGGCCTGGGCCTGCCTCCAGCTAGCTACCCACCTCCATCTGTCCCCCCTGGAGGACAGCCACCTGTGTCCCCACCCATCCCCCCACCAGGCATGCCTCCAGTCGGGGGCCTGGGGCACACAGCCTGGATGAGATAACCTGATGCCTTTATCCCCCCTTTGTTTTTTTAACAAGTTTTTCTAGTTACCTTGAAGGGTAGTTGAAGTGAGGAAGCAGCAGGGTACCTTGTATCATGCTGGGCAGTTGCAGTATGGGAAGACATGGACCAGGCCCGGGAGATGGATCAGATGGTCCTCCAGGCCTGGAGTGGGGACAGCCTCGGCAGTGCCCGGGCTGCCCGGTTGTGCTGGTGTTGGCTGAGGGCCGCGTCCTGCACTGGGTGACTATACTAGTGAAAATGTTAACCAGCCATATTGGCTCAATAAATAGCTTCCGTAAGGAGTGAATTTCCTTCTAGAAATCAGTGCCTATTTTTCCTGGATACACAGTTTTAAACAGTCCATTTCCATCTGAAGTCAAGTTGTCGTCATCACTTCCATTCCGTGTTTTCTTCCATGACACCCAGTCGGTCAGAAGAACCTTTTTGATTTAGAGATATTTACATCTTTGTATTAAAGTTATTTTGAAGGGGTTGCCTGGTTGGATGGCTTTTTTCTTTTCCCTCTGGGAAGAAGGGGAGGAATGTACTTGGGAAGTAATGTATGTTTACATCAATCTGCAAGTTCCTGTACATAGAGAGATATTTTTTAAGTGTATGTAACAACATACTGTGACTTCCATCTTTGTTACACAGGAGACTCCTTCAGTCAGTTATCCAAATAAAAGCAGTTCTGAAAAAAAAAAAAAAAAAAAAAAACAGGTGAGAAGATGTAAGTGAAAGGCCAGGGCAGTGATAAGGTTTTCTCAAACAAAACATTGGCATGAAAAGCTGTTGGGTGAATGAGGCAATTACCATGCATGCTTTCCTAGACACCACAAAAAAGTGTTAAACTCTAGCAGTGATCACATGATAATTTATTGCTTGCTTTTTTAACTGTTGTTTTGAGTATTTTGATCTCTTTAAGTATGTCACAAAAGTTCTAGCACACAAGAATGGGCTGGAGACTTAAGAGTTGAAAGTCACTGAGCCAGACTGTCAAAATGTCAAAGCTAAGAGAAAGCAAAAAAAAAGATGGAACCAGAGAGAGACTGATAGATTTCTAACCCTATATGAAAAGTCTCTACTTCAAGCGATTAGGCACAAGGCAAAAAGAAAACACAAAAAACCACACACACAAAACAAAAACCCAATTCTGTTCTGGGCCCACCCATGCCTATGATTACATTTGAAGAAGACAGCTCCTATATCGGAGAATTCATCTCCCACCAGCTGATACCAGAAGGGAGAAAAGAAGGGACAGACAAGCCCTGGTTAGTAGGGCTCAGTTAGTTGGAGCATGGTCTTGTACATTAAAAGGTGACAGGTTTGCCCTAACCAGTTCTGCTCAATGGATAGAGCTTCATCCCTCAGAATGAAGGGTCCTGGGTTCGATTCTAATCAAGGGTACCTCGGTTGCAGGCCCAATCCCCAGCCCTGGTTGGGGCACGTGCAGGAGGCAACGAAGCAATGTGTCTCTCTGATGTGTCTCTCTCACATCAATGTTTCTCTTTCTCTGTCTCTCCCCCTCCTTTCCACTCTCTCTAACATTCAGTGGAAAAATATCCTCGAGTGAGAATTAAAAAACATGGTGGGTTCCATCCCTGGTCAGGGCATGTTTGGGAGGCAACTGACTGATGTTCCTCTCTCACATTGATGTCTTTCTCTCCCCTCCTCTCTCTAAAAAATCAATTTTTAAAAATATTTTTACAAAAAGGGTGGAAGAAAAGCCTTTTTTCCCCCTACCTGAGCCTTAGACCATTGTCAGCGCTATAATTATATTACCCTTGCTGTTTATTTTGGTAATTTACCGGGGTAAGGTACATTGGATAATTAAAAAACTAAATTCAGTCAGTCACTTGCAAAAACATTCAACTGACTTATGTGTGGGCCAGTAAAGTGTGAAAGTCACACAGCATCCAAATTGTGGCCATGTGTGATTTGGCTTTTTTATTTTGGGGAAAGAAAATGGTTAAGCCTTAAGCGATAATATTTCTCTCTGTCGCTCTCACTCTGAGGGAATAATGAGTTCCTGCTGGTGACACAGTGGCTTGGGGAGGCAAGCAGCGAGGTGGTTTGGTGCACATCCAAAGCTGTGTGTGTGCCTTTACCATGAGACCTGGTTTTGTGTGAGGGACAGTTAGTGAACTTTGCTGAAACAGGGGCTGGGAGTGCTACGTGTTAACATACAGACTTTCCCCTGAGAGTCCTAAGCCCTTCTCGAACAGCTCGAGCACCCTTACAACTCCGATAGTCAACCACATAGGGCCTCCCTACTAGGTTCCAGATCCTGTGCCAGGTGCTGGGGATCTTTCTCGAGTTCCTTGGAAAGCAGTTCCCAAGATAAAGGTTTCATTTCCCTCCTGCACCAGCCATTCTAGATTTCACTCACCCTTGGCCAGTACTCCAGGCAGCCGAGGCTGCCTGCCTAATGGGCTGACCCAGACCTCAGCCCTGAGTCCTTAGCTGCCTTGGCCTTATCAAGCCATGGCTGTTGAAGGGTCCCATTTACCATTATCCCTGGGATGGAAGCACCAAGAGACACCAGGAGACACCCAAGTGAGTCCTCTAGGCTCCAGTCCACTCCTCCATACTTTCATTATGTGGAGCAACCCTACTCCTTGTGGTCATTATGGTCAATTTTGTCCACTAATGTAGTTCTCTCACTGACATGAAAAGCCTAAAATGACCTGGCAATAGTCACAGCTTCAAGTTCAATGACTGCCTGGTGTTTTCCTCATAGGAACCAGGACCTTTAATATGACAGAGCCTAGAGCTGCAAGCTTGAGAAGCAGTGATTGTGAGAGGATCCACACCAACTTCTACCCCTTGGTTCCTGTATTGGGGACATAGCAGCATAGCCACTGCCTCCGTGCATATACTGCACACTGGAGGACAGCACCCTAACACTAAAGGCCATTGCCCCAAGGCTCACACCCTAGCTGAGCCTTCAATAGTCTTTCCACTGTCCCTTTAGACTAGCTACTCCTGGGTGATCCGATATCTGGTGAGACCAGTGGCTCTTGTGTTCACTTGCCCACTGCCACAATGTTGTGCAGGATGCCACTTCAATAGGCCAGGAATTCTGTGAGCCTTTGGATGGTGGGTACTAATAGATCAGTGGTCAGGGCAAGTATTGAAATTACTCTGCCACCAAGTGGGTGGTCTGGTTTCCTCCAGGCTCATCATTAGCTGTCCACATCCACAAGATTTGATATCTTGTCTACCTCATTGTTGAGCGCTTCCTTTGCAGTGGGAGTTCTCTGGTGGGCATTAATATAAGATATACAAACTTTGTGCCCACAACCACAAGTTCATCATCATGCCGCTTCCCCGGGTTACCTTATCACAGACCTTCCAATCTGGTTCCTTGTGAGCCCTTACCAAGCAGCCAAGCCATTCACCCTTGTCCCAGAATTCATATCAATCTCTATCTCAGGCCACTTTTCCCTCTTTATAAAGTGAGCCACCAATTACACCGTTTGCATCTCTGTCCACTGAAAGAATTACTCTCACTAATTCTGTCAAGGTCACTCTGAGAGGGGCTATAATATGGCAGCTGTCCGTTTCCAGCCAGCACCAAGATTCCGTAATCTTTCTCGTCCACTGTGCTGGAAAATGGATGGTAGGTGGCTAACTTTCCTGCTGCAGTAAGTTCAGGGCAAAGATGTGATATGAGTGAGGATCTTTGGCACTTAAGTCTGTGTTTTCCCTTGACAACTCTCCCTGCCAAACCAGAGGGGAATGCATGCCCAGTGGGTGGTCACTACTACTGTAGCAACAGGCCAGAACATGACACCCTCTGCTGAGCAGATCAGAAAAATATCCATGCGCCAGACCCTACTCTGCCCACTTTTGGGGGCATACTTTAGGCTGCGGCTATTATTACCAGCTTGAATGCCATTGCTAGAGAAAAATGAAAAAACCACAATTTGGTTTAAGCCAATCCTGGCTCCCAAATTGTGTTCCAGCCCTCTGATTGGCATGCCTAGGAGAACAGAAAACTTAAGAAATCTGCAAGAGGTCTGCCTTGTGTTGATATTTTTCAGGGATTTAGAAGTTGCTGGATGCTTGGATGTATTGAGTTACTAATTTCCCTTCCTTTTTTCTAAAAGCTCACATGTTAAGGATTCATTTCTTAAAAACATGCCAAAAGGATAATTTTTGTCAGAGTTGAAATATTATTTTAAAATGTAAAATAAAGTCCCGATAGCAAATATTATCAATGTAGGCACTTGAATCTACATACAGCAACTTCAGAGGTATCGCCTTCTTTTGGTTTCAGGGTTTGAGAATGAGAGAGAGAGAGGAGAGAAAGAATTTTCAAATGTTTCTGAAGTGTTTATTTTTCTGAGATTCAGGTTTGCTTACTGGATGAGAACGGTCAATCCAGGACAGTTGGCAGCTCCAGGTAAAAATGTGCCTATATTTGTTTTTAGTTGTGTTATGATACCTTTCAAGCCAACGTTGCAGATTGGCAGTGCCCTGGAGAAGGGAGTGAACTGGGTAGCACCCACACCTCCCTTTAGGGAGGCCTCCATCAGAACCTGGAGCAGGGCCACACTGAAACTGACCCGCTACTCTGTGCTACACTGAGTCAGAGCAGCACCCTCAGCGCCCGTCTTCACTAGAGCCTCCTCTGGATAGGCCTGTCTAGGGGCAGGTACAGATTTGCTAAATGGTGTTTGTGTGTGTCCTAGGAAGTATCTTTTTCAAATCCATAATTTAGGTTGTTAGAATGGTGATAAAACAGTATGGAACCACCACCTGTTTTTACCATTTAGTGAAGGTGTAGGCCTTTTATTCCAGAAAAGTGCTAATCAAAAGTAAGGTATTCTGTCTTACGAAGTAGTGTGTAGTTAACCTGAAATTTAAAAAATATATATTTTCCAAAAGTAACAATAAATTATATTTCAAGAGAAACAGTTAAGTGCCTTGTGTATTATGAAACTCCTTTGATTAGTAAGTCACATTATTTAAGGGCTGTTGGAAGACCAACCTCTTACTGTACAAACTGCCAATTGATCATTTGGGAAAGGAATTGAAGGGTCAGGAAGAGCTTTTTGTCATACTAATGCATAAAGACACACAAAGCATGACCCAGATATGAAAAGGGGCCGGCACATTTAGCAGATGCCACTCATGGCTGAGCTGAGAAGGCTGCTGCTTGGGCGTTCTAATAACAAAGAAAATAACGGGGAATGGGTTGGGGGAAACACTGCCCAGGGTGAAACACCAAGGGAGACAAGGAGGATATGGGAGAAGTATGGCTCCAGAAAAAAAAGAAAAAAAGGAAAGAAAGAAAAACAGGATGCAAAAAGATTCCATTTTTCTAGCTTCTACCCTCCCCTCCCCATCCTGAAAATTTGAATCCAACTAGACAACATGGTTGACTACAAAAATCCACTCTATTTATTATGGTTATAGTTATAAGAGAATATATTAATTTGAATAATACTAGCTGCTAATAATAAACAGCCCTCAAAAAAGTACACACTTGCTGAAAGGCCATAGAAATTTATCTTTTTCCCATAATTCAGTGTGAGGCAAGAAAGGAACCCAGACTCCTTCTGTTTTGTGGCTGTCATTTCCTAGGGCCTTGTCCTCTTCTGCATCAAAACATTGGAAGGGGGAGAAGTATAAAGAGGGCACAACTGTCTCTTAAAAACTGTGGCTCAAAAGTGACATGTAAAATACTACTCACTAATCACTGCCTAGAAAAATCATGGGCATAGTTACAGTCTATGCCTACCTATAAGGGTGCAAGAAACATCGTCTCCCTCTGTGCCCAAGAAAAAGAAGAAATGGATTTTTTGGTGAACAGCTAGCCATCTATTTGAAAGCAGATAAATGCTTTCATCTTTGCATGAGTGCCCCTGATGTGCATGGCAGGTTTGTGATAAGTAAACGTTAGTGAAATAAATGAATGCTGGAGTGACTAGGGATAGCATACTACTACTACTAACTTACTGAGAGCTTACTATGTGCACCTTTCTAAGTTATTTACACATATCCTATTTAACCCTCAAAGTTTTGTGTACTTTTACAGATGAGAAAACTGATGCACAGAGATTAAGCAACTTACTGAAAGTCATTTATCTGTTAAGTGGCAAAGCTGGATTTGGGATTCAGATGCTTCATTCTTACCACTATGTTTTGCTACCTCCCCGAGTATAACTTTTTTTTTAAAATATATTTTATTGATTTTTTACAGAGAGGAAAGGAGAGAGACAGAGAGTTAGAAACATCGATGAGAGAGAAACATCGATCAGCTGCCTCCTGCACATCTCCTACTGGGGATGTGCCCGCAACCCAGGTACATGCCCCTGACCGGAATCGAACCCGGGACCCTTCAGTCCGCAAGCCGACGCTCTATCCACTGAGCCAAACCGGTTTCGGCTCCCCGAGTATAACTTTTAATCACAACTTTTATTCATGCACACAAGAAGCCAACTTTTAGAATTTTACAACCCAAAGTTTAGCATAGTATAGTGTATCTCAAATTGGATTCCAGAAAGGGGTTCATTAAGATCACTAGGACATTTTTTAAGTTTTAAGTTTCCACTTTAATGATAACCTTTAAAAAAATGCTGAAGCTTAGACGGTATGCAAATTTATGTATGAAAAAAAGAATATTATTTAATTTTCTATAACTAAACTTAATTTCTAACTTGGATTACACCAGGAGGACAACCTCAGATTCCAAGCTCCCTCGCCCCACATCTCCAGGGTTTTGTCACAATTCCATGGCCTTTCACTGAGCCCAAAATACCAAACATGGGGGGTTCTGTGGGAGGAAGTCCTAACAAATAGCCATGGAGATGTGCCCCCTTCACCCTCCCACACCTGTCCCTCTCCCCCCGCAATTTCATGCCACTGCCTCCTACTGGCCAAATCCAAGCAGAAGCCAAAAGGCATGAGACTGGATGATGCAATTCATATGACCATCCTCCAAGGGCACAGATCTGGATTGAGAAGAATGAAGAGTATAAATGGAAGATAAGCAGCACCTTGAGGAAAAGCAAGCCAGAAACGGCTTTCATCTGGAGGCTTAGGGAACAGAAATCAAGAAAGCTTGCAAACAATCTCTGCTTTTCTGACCAACCAGATCTCTTCCATAAGGTCATAGGCCTAGAGCCCAAGAACCTGCTTGAATGGTCTGGGTAGGAAGAAAGGGTAAGGCTGGAGAGGGCCAACACAGGGAGAAATCAATGAACAATATCTGGAAATACTAACTCAGCAATATAAGCACATTTTGAATCATCTGGATGACCACCTTACAAGCTATTATTGCCACAAAATTTCAGGGCCTGCATTTACATTTAAAAATGTATTAACCCCAAGCATTTATTTGTTCATTAACTCCTACATTCAATAAAGATTTATTGAGCACCTACCATGTGCCAGGCAATGTTCTAGATACCAAGAACACAACAGTGAAAAAGGCAGACAAAGGGCCCACCTTCAAGCAGTAGACATTCCAGTAATACAGTTCCTTTTTACTATTATGGGCTAATGAACAGAGGTGGGATTTCATAATAAAATAATCATTTGGGCCAAGAGAAGTCTAAATTGTATCACAATGTGCTGTACAAATCTAGGATTTTCACAGTTCAAAGAGAAAACAATAATGTGGAAATGAAATCATCACGTAGCAGTTAGAAATAGCAAAGTAAAAAGAATCAATACTGTATTTATACTGTCTCCATTTTATTTCAACAAAGTCATACTAATTGTCCATTATTAATTATTAATGTTATTTGAGGACTTAATTTGTGTATTTGCTTTTAGTTCTACAGGTATATCGATATCATAAGGCATGCTTATGTCATACATCTAGTTTTATGCTTGTTCACTTAAGAAACATTAAAATAATTTTAGTCAACACAAGGGGTCTATGTCGGACTTGATGCTATTCAAATCTCAGCTTCCCCACCTACTAGCAGGTTATTTGATCTGTATCGTTCTTCATCTCTGCCTCTATGAAATAATAAAAATACTAACACATCTTAGGGACTGTACCAGGAACTAAATGAGATAATGTGAAAGATTGTCTGGCACTTAACATATGCATAGAAAATACTAAGTCCCTTCCCTTTCTCATAACATTTGGAGAATGGGTGATAAAAAGAAAATATTTAAAATGGGAAACTAATAAAGCCATATCTTTAAAGAACTCCTTCCTCTCAAGAAAATGAAGCCACAATTCAGCCTGGAAATTTCCAGAGTCTCAACAACTAAAAAAACTGTTCAAAATGCAAATAAAAGAGGAAGAAACCATCTATACCAATGATGGTGAACCTATGGCACGCGTGTCAGAGGTGACACGCAAACTCATTTTTTTGGTTGACTTTTCTTTGTTAAATGGCATTTAAATATATAAAATAAATATCAAAAATATAAGTCTTTGTTTTACTATGGTTGCAAATATCAAAAAATTTCTATATGTGACACGGCACCAGAGTTAAGTTAGGGTTTTTCAAAATGCTGACACGCTGAGCTCAAAAGGTTCGCCATCACTGATCTATACTAATAAAAGGGTAATATGCTAATTAGATGGGAGACCTTCCAGACGTCCTTCCGGACAAAGCCATGATGGCGGGGCCGAGGCAGTTAGGGGCAATCAGGCCAGGAGGGGAGGGCAGTTGGGGGTGATCAGGTCAGTGGGGAGGGGAATGCAGTTGGGAGCGAGCAGGCCGGCAAGAGGGGGCAGTTGGGGGCGAGCAGGCTGGCAGGCAGAATGGTTAGGGGGAATCAGGCAGGCAGGCGAGCAGTTAGGAGCCAGCAGTCCTGGATGGCGAGAGGGATGTCCAACTGCCACAGGGATTGGGCCTAAACTAGCAGTCGGACATCCCCCGAGGGGTCCCAGATTGGAGAAGGGTAGGCAGGGCTGAGGGACACTGCCCCCTCCCCCGGCAAGAATTTCATACACCAGGCCACTAGTAGCTAAATAAGAAGGCAATGCTTGCCCTGGCTGGGTGGCTCAGTTGCTTGAAGCACTGTCCTGTACACCAAAAGACTGCAAATTCAATTCCTGCTCAGGGCACATACCTGAGTTGTAGGTTCAATCCCCAGTCAGGGAGCATGAGGGAGGCAACCAATTGATATTTCTCTCTCACACAGTAGTTTCTCTCTCTCTCTCTCTCTCTCTCTCTCTCTCTCTCTCTCTCTCTCTCTCTCTTCCCCTCCCTCCCTCTACCTTCCTCTCCCTAAAATCATTAAAAACATGTCCTTGGGTGAGGATTTTTTTAAAAAATGCTCATTCTACAAATCTAAGTGGAGAGTCTAGCTCCCAGTTTGAGAAAGAAATGAAATGCTGAAGTTATAATCTCTCAAAATTTCTGTTCCCACATAGCATGCGCAGACAGCAAAAAGCTACTTTAAGAAAAGAATTTTATGAAAAGAGTGTTGCTTCTCTATTATTTGCCCATCCTGAATACCCAAATCCTCCCTATAGTGATTTGGGAAGGGGCTGTTGCTCCTTACTTATAAGGCCTTTACATTGGTCTTTACATTTGCAAAGACTCAAAGTTCATTTCCAGTCTCGCCTTTAAGTACAGCTGCCTATTTGATTTGTCAACCCAGGTAATGATTTTCTGCTCTCTTGACCCTACAACTCCCTGTAACTTGGGAGGTCTGTCTTGAAATGTTAGTTACTGCTTCAGTCAGTTCTCTCCCTGTGTCCCCCTCTCTCCTTTTCTTTCTCTTTCTCTTTCTTTCTTTCTCTCTCTTTCTCTCTCTCTCTCTCTCTCTCTCTCTCTCTCTCTCTCTCTCTCTCGCTCCCCCCACCCCCCCCCCCCAGTGACTTATCCTGGGGTCAAAGGAGATGGACTTATTTTGTTCCTTTTGGAAGGAACAGTCACTGCCTTGTTGGGTTTCAAGCTAAAAATGGATTTCTGCCCTGCACAGAGCAAGTTCTTGTAGTATAGCATCAGCATTACCTCCCCAATCTTCTGCTACACTACCACACACACTAAGGACTGTGACCCTATAACTCTGCACAAGGGCAAAAACACAACTGAACAGGTTGGGGAGGGTCAACCTGGATTTGACCAGTTAGAGCAAGTGAGAAAGACATTTCAGAAGAAGCAAAAATGTATGACATAAAAGGAAGCAAGAGTAGTTCAGTGTGACTGCAGAGTGGCTGTGAGAGGCAAGATGAGAGAAATGTAATATATAGCTATGACTTTGGAGTCAACTACATTCAAGTTCAATCACAGTTGTATAAAGGATTTTTGTTGTTGTTGATCCTTATCTGAAGATATTTTTCCCACTGATTTTTTTTTTCTTGAAAGAGTAGAAGAGAGGGGGAGGGAGGGGTGGGGAGGGGAGAGAGAGAGAGAGACAGAGAGAAATATCAATGTGAAAGAGACACATTGATTGGCTGCCTCCCTCACACACAGAGACCAGGGCCAGGGATAGAACCTGCAACCCAGGTACATGCCCTTGACCAGGAATCAAAACCACAACCCTTCGGTGGGAGAGCCCACACTTTAACCACTTAGCCACACTGGCCAGGGCTCTGAGTCTTGGTTTCCTCATTTGCATACAATATTTCAAAAAGTAAGGAACAATCATAATATCATGTATATAAAGAGTGGAAAATAATAATGACATATAATGTAAGCTTAGCATATGGTAGCTGGTCTAAATATAAATATATTAATATACAAGGCTGGCAGGGCCACATTATGAATATTTTAGAACATGAAGCTAATTCAATTAGGTCTTAAAAGCTACTTGTTGCCACTGAAGGATTTTTAGCTGGGAATGAGTTGATCAGATTTCTGTTCTCATTAAGACAGACATTCAAGTATAAGACAGTGTGCAAAGCACTGTGGGGAAGGTGTCTGAATAAAAATGCTATCCTAGTCTCCAATTCATTGCCATCAGCACTGACAATTAAGTGTAGGTCTGGTGCTGACTTCCAAACAGGAAACTCCTCACTACTTTCCATTTACAAAGTGGGTGGAAGGAACCTGGAGTTGGGTAAAGAAACATTGTAGTGGAAAGTCTACCTGGAACCAAGTGGCAGAGCCTTCTTCTAGCCCTGAGAGCAAAGTGCTTCATTTTCTTCTAAGAGTATTAAAAATTATACATGCTAAATGAGGGTCACAAAATCTCATGAAATAATCATAACTTAGTAATTCCCCCTGATGTAAATATGCATCACCGATTTTTCAAACTGTTATAAATAGCCAAGGAACTCCTCAAAAGAAAAACACCAAAGTCAAGATGAGCATTCCTGCCTTCAATAGCACGCAGCTGTTGAGTTGCTCAGAATTAATGAAAATGAAGTATTCTAACACAACACTATACTAGTACATACCATTTTCTGTAATAACTTACTTAAAATTTCCATTGACTAAGGCAGCTGAAGATCAGTACCAGAATCCGAATCAGATAGGAATACATTCAAATACAAAAAAGCTCTCATTTTGTCTGTTTTTCCACTGTGCTACTTTACAGGAAATATTTCCATGCAAATGCTGACCTCTTGTGGTAAGAACCAATTGCTTCGAAAAGCTATCATTTCAATGGAATGTAAGGTAATTTGTGTTATGGCTGGAAAGAAACGAAATGATCATATATTAATGGGGGTTGGGGGGGGGGGCTCATTCACAAAATGCTATTTCCTTGGCAATCCCAAGAACTTTCTCTTTCCTCCACAAGATTTCATATTCCTTTTCGAAATTACAAATCATATTCACTTCAACCAGTGAAAGAGATTTATTCCCACTAAAAAAAAGTACAGCTATTTTTTAAATTTTCACTGCCTTACACTTTCATCAGTTTAATACTTAAGACTATATTCATTATCTGACCTGTCATTTCAATATTATCAACAGTACTGAAATAAACATTCTTGAACATGTCTCTACATACATGTGTTAAGAAATCCTCTAGAAATCACCCCCGGTATTGCCGACAACAATCAAGGCTTAACTACAACAAGACTGCGCACAAAGACCACTAGGGGGTGCACCAAGAAAAGATAAAAAAATGCGGAGACAAAGAAACAGGACGCAAATGTCAGAAATGGAAGATATAGAGCTCAAAACCACACTTTTAAGGTCTCTCAAGAACTGTCTAGAAGCTGCCGATAAACTTAGTAAGGCCCTCGAAAAGACTGGTGAGACCGCCGATAAATGTAGTGAGATCCTCAAGAAATCGAATGAGACCCTCGATATTGTGATAAAGAACCAACTAGAAATTAAGCATACACTGACTGAAATAAAGAATATTGTACAGACACCCAACAGCAGACCAGAGGAGCGCAAGAATCAAGTCAAAGATTCGAAATGCGAAGAAGCAAAAAACACCCAACTGGAAAAGCAAAATGAAAAAAGAATCCGAAAATACGAAGATAGTGTAAGGAGCCTCTGGGACAGCTTCAAGCGTACCAACATCAGAATTATAGGGGTGCCAGAAGATGAGAGAGAGCAAGATATTGAAAACCTATTTGAAGAAATAATGACAGAAAACTTCCCCCACCTGGTGAAAAAAATAGACTTACAGGTCCAGGAAGCGCAGAGAACCCCAAACAAAAGGAACCCAAAGAGGACAACACCAAGACACATCATAATTAAAATGCCAAGAGCAAAAGACAAAGAGAAAATCCTAAAAGCAGCAAGAGAAAGAAACTCAGTTACCTACAAGGGAATACCCATACGACTGTCAGCTGATTTCTCAACAGAAACTTTGCAGGCCAGAAGGGAATGGCAAGAAATATTCAAAGTGATGAATAGCAAGAACCTACAACCAAGATTACTTTATCCAGCAAAGCTATCATTCAGAACTGAAGGTCAGATAAAGAGCTTCACAGATAAGGAAAAGCTAAAGGAGTTCATCACCACCAAACCAGTATTATATGAAATGCTGAAAGGTATCCTTTAAGAAGAGGAAGAAGAAGAAAAAGGTAAAGATACAAATTATGAACAACAAACATGCATCTATCAACAAGTGAATCTAAGAATCAAGTGAACAAATAATCTGGTGATCATAATAGAATCAAGGACATAGAAAGGGAATGGACTGACTATTCTTGGGGGGGAAAGGGGTGTGGGAGATGCGGGAAGAGACTGGACAAAAATCGTGCACCTATGGATGAGGACAGTGGGTGGGGAGTGAGGGTGGAGGGTGGGGCAGGAACTGGGAGGAGGGGAGTTATGGGGGGAAAAAAGAGGAACAAACGTAAAAAAAAAAAAAAAGAAAAGAAAGAAAGAAATCCTCTAGTGTTTATACCCTAAAATAGAATTGTTGGATTGAAGAGTATTATATTATACATCGTCAACATTACCAGAATGCCACCTTCTTTTCCCAAATGGTTGTGCCAGATGGCATTTCCATCAGCTCAGTATACAAGCTTCATCTCCTCACCAACATTCATTCATCAGGCTTTTGAATTCATGCCCATCTTACAGATGAGAAAACAATGTCTCAGTATTGTTTAATGCATTATCCTGATTGAGATTAGGCATCTTTTTGTGTTTACTCTTCTGCATGAGTTTCCTGTTAAATGTCTTTTGCCAGTTATTCTGGTGCCACTTTTAACTGATTTATAGAAGTGTTTAATATATTCTAGATACTAATCACTAGTTATATGAGTTGTAAATATTTTCTATCACTCCAAATCTCATCTTTCCAATTTTATTATGTATTTTGGTCAGCTAAATTTAATTTTAATGTAGCCAAAATTATCAATCCTTTCCTTTGTTTTTCAAATTTTGTTTCAGAAATCCTGCCCTATTGTAAAGTAATTAAGAAATAATCTCAATAATTTAGTTTTTCATTTCATACTATGTCTTTAATCCTGGAAATTTTTGACATGAAAGATCTATTTTTTTTTTTTCTTTTTGCCATACCGAGGACAACCAATTGCCCCAGGATGATTTATTATACACTCTCCCATTTCCTACTGACTGTGAGTCACAATGTCTTATGTGATACAATAAAATATAAAGTTTCTACATAGTGGGAAGCTTTGGGGGCTCCCTATTCTCCTTCATTAGTCTATCTTTCCCCAAACCATAACTATAGGATCTTAATTGCTATTGTTATAAGTTTATATCTGGCAGGGCAAATTTAAATCTTTTTTCCAGTGTTGAGGTATAATTGACAAAAATTATATATATTTAAGGTGTATGATGTGCTGTTTTGATATACATATACATTGTGAAATCATTATCACAATCAAACTAATAACATATCACCTCATACAGTTACTTTGTTATGAGAACACCTAAGGGCCTTCTTTATTAACATATTTCAAGTACACGATACAGTATTATCTATATAATCCTATATAATAAAGAGTTAAGATGCAAATGGTCGTCACACCCTCATGCCAACACAACTCAGACACTCAACACTGGGGAGAGAGTAATAGGGACTAGCCAGGCACAAATGAGCTCACGAGAGAGGAATGAGGACCAGCCAGGCTGCAGCCTGGGAGAGGGACAAGCCGCCCGCCCCGCGGTCCCAGGTGCCAGCAGCTGTGCCTACTCCTCTGGCCTGAGGGACAAGCTGCATGCCCCGCGATCCCGGGTGCCAGCAGCTGCACCTGTGGCCCAGGAGAGAGACAAGCTGCCCACCCTGCAGTCCCGGGCACCAGTGGCTGCAGCCTGGGTGAAGCTGCCTGCCCACGGTCCCCTGTGCCTGCAGCCGGCCAGAGGGAGGGAAGCCCGGGTCCCGGGTGCCTGCAACAGTCCGGAGAAGGGAATCCTGGGTCCCAGGTGCGGGGTGAGGCAGAGGTGGTTAGGGGAGATCAGGCCAGCAGGGGAGCAGTTAGGGGCGATCAGGCAGGCAGGCAAGCGATTAGGAGCCAGGGGTCCCGGACTGAGAGAGGCAGTCGAACATCCCCCAAGGGGTCCTGGATTGGAGAAGGTGCAGGCCAGGCTGAGGGACCCCCCCCCCCCGCCGCATGAATTTCGTGCACCGGGCCTCTAGTCTATATAATAAAAGCCTAAGTGACCGTTATGGCAGAACAACCAGTCACTATGATGTGTACGGACGACCAGGGGGCAGATGCTTAATGCAGAAGCTGCCCCCTGGTGGTCAGTGTGCTCCCACAGGGGGAGCGCTGCTCAGCCAGAAGCTGGGTTTACAGTTGCTGCTCCGCGGCAGCGCCAAGGAGCAGTGAGCAGGCAGGCGGTAAGGAGTGAGGGGTCCCAGACTGCAAGAGGGATGTCCGCTGAGGTGTCCTGAACTGGGAGAAGGCACAGGCCGGGCTAAGGGACACCCCACCACCACCCCCAGTGCATGAATTTCGTGCACCGGGCCTCTAATTAACTATAGTCATCATGCTGCATAAGCTCTGATCCTCAGAACACTCATAACTAAGTTTCTACCCTTTGACTAGTATCTCCCCATATCCCCTACCCCCCAGCAACCACCATTCTACTCTACTCTTATGAGTTCAGTTTTTTAGATTCCATACATACATGAAATAACGCCATATTTGTCTTTTTGTGCCTGGCTTATTTCACTTTGTATAGTCCTCTAGTTTCATCCATGTTGTCAAAATGGTAGAATTTCCTTTTTCAAGGCTGAATAATATTCCAGTGTGTGTGTACATATATACAGGATGTACCAAAAAATATGTATGCACACTGAATAATTATTAATTCCAATGGGTTAAATCTGAAAAGAAACATCAATTGAGCTATATTCAAGTGTGTATACATTTTGGGGGGACACCCTGTACATGTATTATATATATTTATGGTGTGTGTATATATCTCACATTTACTTTATTCATCCATCCATCAATAGGCACTTAGGTTGTTTCCATATCTTGGCTATTGTGAACAGTGCTGCAATAAACATGAAGTTTATTGAAAAGTTCATCTCTTTGAGATTCTGATTTCATGTTCTTTGGATATTTATAATAATAAAAGTGTAATATGCTAATTAGACCAGACAGCCAAATGACCTTCCAACATTATTCCGGATGAAGCTGCTGTGGCGGGGGCCAAGGCAGAGGCAGTTAGGGGTGATCAGGCAGGCAGGCAAGCAGTTAGGGGCAATCAGGCAGGCAGGCAAGCAGTAAGGGCCAATCAGGCAGGCAGGTGAGTGGTTAGGGGCGATCAGGCAGGCAGGTGAGCAGTTAGGGGTGATCAGGCAGGCAGGCAAGTGGTTAGGAGCCAGCGGCCCCGGATTGTGAGAGGGATGTTCGACTGCCAGGGGTCCCAGATTGCAAGAGGGTGCAGGCCAGGCTTAGGGACGCCCCCCCAACCCCCACCCCCCCGCCACCACCACTGTGCATGAATTTCATACACCAGGCCTCTAGTATACATATATACTCAGAGGTGGGGTTGTGGGTCATAATGGTAGTTCTATTTTTAATTTTTTGAGGACCCTCCATATTGTTTTCCAAAGTTGTTGCACCATTTTACACTTCTCCTAACAGTATACAATGAATCCCTTTTCTCCACATCCTCACAAATGTTTTCTATCTTTTTTGATAATAACCATTCTAATAGGTGTGAGCTGATAGCCCATGGTGGTTTTGATTTGCATTTACCTGATGACCAATGATGTTGAATACCTTTTTGTGTACCTGTTCATCGTTGTTTTATATAACTATTGTTTCCTTTGCTATGCAGAACTTTTTTAGGTTGATGGAGTTACACTTGTCTGTTTTTGCTTTCATTGCCTGTTTTCTAACTCTTGTCCTAGGAACTGCATGTTTTTCTTATCTTTTCCAGTGATCTTGGAGGTGTACATATTATTTTAGTTTTAAAAATGGCTGTATCATTTATGTTTTTAAAATCTATCTAATTGAATCTATTATCTTTAATTAACTAAGACCCAATTAAACTATTTATTTTAGCCCCCATTATCTAAGATTAATCCACATTTTTCTCTTTATGTCAGAAACCTCTTGACCCTGCTTCCCATCCTTTGGACCCACTTTTACACTAGTTGCTGCTATGACAGCCACGTCCACCCAGCTGAAACTGAAAGTTAAGTTAGCCTCAGATAAATGTGGACTGGATGTCAGTTGATGCTTTTCCCTTTCTTTGGGCAGTCAATTTTGAGACACATTATATACAGCTTCTCAAGATTACGGCAAATTGACTTCCAATCAACCCATAGTAGTGACCAATACCATAAAGTACTTTTGCAATGGCTTTTCCTCCTCTGTTTCTTTCTCTCTAGTTCCACTGCCTCTTTGGGTCACTTTTCAAATAAATTACCTAGACACAAGTCTTTGACTCTATTTTGGGAGGTAACCCAGACTAAAACGCTTCTCTTCCATCCCTCTCTAAAACTTCCCAAGCTCTGCTGACATTTTGAGTTCTTAGAGTCATCATTAATACAGAAAATAGCCCTGGCCGGTTTGGCTCAGTGGATAGAGCGTTGGCCTCCAGACTGAAGGGTCCTGGGTTTGATTCCGATCAAGGGCACATGTCTGGGGTTGTGGGCTCAATCCCCAATAGGTGGTGTACAGGAGGCAGCCAATCAATGATTCTCTCTCATCACTGATGTTTCTATCTCTCTATCCCTCTCCCTTCCTCTCTAAAATCAATAAAAATATATTTTTTTAAAAAATACAGAAAATAAATCTTACCAGATCTCTTCAGGTCATATAATGATAGGCTCATATTAATGTCTACAGCCACTGAAATACCCCTCACCTAAGAGGAGGCAAGACTGATACTTTCCTGTGCATCCAAAAAAAAAAGTTCCACCACTGCTCAGAGATAAAATCCGAGTACACACTTCACCTGGATCATAGGAGGAAGCAGAGGTGTGCAAAGCCACGGGACCATAACCTCTGGCACAATGGATCATTTGAAAGTCAACCCACCCCATATAGAACTATAGGAGTGGCCCAGGCTCCTCTTTCTGGCACTGAGAAATGAAAAGGACACTAAATAATAACTCACAAAATTGTAGATGAAACCCACCTCAATTCCTGCTTCATTGGGACTCTCTCATGGCAAATGACTCCAACACCAAATAGTATTAAGTTACCAAAGGAATTTCACGGTTCATATAACTGAGAGGATAACAGCCATCATCTGACAGGGAAAAGCCCAGAGCTCAAAATAACCTGCCATTAATCTCTCTTCCCACCACTTTTCCATCTCTTTCTCTCCCCCCACCCCACATCTCTCCTCCCCACTGAACACCTTTCTCTTCCTCTCTTTTCTTTGCCTATGTAGCCCACCTTTCAGCTGTTTCTGTGAGTTGGTCTCATTTTCTCTTTCTGTGGATTGGCTTTTTTCCAAGTGATAGATGGCAACATTAGCTCAATTTTCACCACAGCCCCCGAGGCAACAGAAAATTGTAGAGAAACCACCAATGGATATTATCCAACTGGATGCTCAGCATCCAAATACCCTTTCCAGTAGAGAGGAATTCCCAAAATAGGGCTCTGCAGCTCACTACGGAAGCTGAAAGAGGAAGGGTGGGCATAACTTTCCCTGTTCTCTGGAAGCCAGGGCACAAGCATAGGACCTGAGTGTAGCCACGCAGATACTCCCAGCCAAGACCCTGAATCCAGAGGAAATAGTGCAAAGGTGTGAAAGCTGGAGATAACGCAGAATGGCTGCAGCAGCACGGTGGGGTGGTGAGCGTTCAGTGATATGGTGACAAGTGTGTAGGGGTCCCAGAATCCAGGAGCAGAACCGAGCATTACAGGCGGTGTTAATGGGGACATCTTACGACTGAAACTATGTCTTACTTCCACTGAACCCAAGCTTCATTTCCAGAGCTCTCCACCTGGCTGTCTGAACTTCCTGATAACCTCCCAATAACTTACTTCTCAAAATACTAACCGAAGTAGGTTTCCATTGTTTATAAAAGTGAATTCTGGTGGGTCCAGCAGCCACATTTTCCAGCTGCAGAAAAACATTTTAGAGGCTTAGTGCTGGCTAGGTCTGGTCATAATCCAATTGCTTTGTCTATTAAAAAATGGGGTGGCAGGGGGTGGGAATGGCAAGTAAGGAGTGGGAAATATGTGAGCGGAATGAACAGCCTTAACCTTCATTTATAAACATAAACACATAATGAAATATCACCAGTCACATGAAGGAAATCAGATGCTCCAGAGTGAAAGCAAGTTGACCAATGAAAGCAAATGACTCTCCTCTGAAACACTTTATGCAAAATGTAGAAAACTTTTAAAAACAAACTTTGTGTCCCACCAGATTCCAGAAGACTGTAGTGTGCAGTAGAAGAGACTGCAACTCCAGAGAGGTACATGCTCCTGAAGAATCTGGCTCTTTCCTTTTTTCCACTGCTCTCCATCTTGCTCTCCTCCCTAACACAAGTCATTGCACATGCTGTTCCTTCTACCTGGAATGTTCTTTCTTGCCTTCCCCTCCCAAGCCCCACCCTCCCAAATGTACAATCAATTCCCTTTCTATTCTTTAAGTTTTAACTTAAATAGCACTTCCTCGGGTTTTTTCTGGCAGAGAGAAACTCATGGATTGCAGAGAACAGACTGGGTGAGAGGGGGATTAAGGGACTGGGTGAAAAAGGTGGAGGGATTAAGAAGTGAAAATTGGCAGGTTTGATTTTTTTTTTTTTAACATCACAGGGATGTAAAACACAGCATAGGGAATATAGTCAATAGTGTTGTAATAACTATGTATGGTGCCAGGTGAGTACTATGCTTGTTGGGAGGATCACTTCATAAATTATATAAATGTGTACACCTGAAACTAATATGGTGTTGAATGTCAACTGTAATTGAAAAAATAAATAAATACTGCCTAAAGCATTCTCTACCTTAGTTTCTCATTCCTTTGATTTTGAATGACCTTAGGGCTAAGTTAATTAAGCATTGTTCACCTCAGATTCTTCTGTAATCTGGGAATAAAAAGTTCCTACCACATACGGTTGCTGGGAAGATTAAATGAGTTCATATTTGTAAAGCACATAGAACTCAAGTACACATTCAAGCATTCAATAGATGTTAGCTATTACTTCCACCATGGCATTTATCATACAGTAAAATTTGTTTGTTTTTATTTACTTTAAAAAAAAATCTGCTCTCCCACAGAATAAAAGGTGCATGAGCATAATAGCACTACTGTTTTATTCACAGTGCCAGATTATATATACACTAGAGGCCCAGTGCACGAAATTCGTGCACTGGGGTGGGGGCATCCCTCAGCCCGACCTGCACCTCTCCAATCTGGGAGCCCTCAGGGGATGTCCTACTGACAGCTTGGGCCCGTTCCCCATGGTTCTCTGCTCTCTGAGGGGCCTGCCTGCTCCACACCACAGCAACGGCCAGGCAGGCCCTGCTGGGTGCTGCCTGTGGGCCACACTTGCCTGCTCGCAGGTGGCCGCGGCAATGGCCAAGCAGGCCCTGCTGGGTGCTGCCTGCGGGTGCACTTGCCTGCTGGGCTCACGTTGCCAGGGTGACACTGCCATCTTTGTCGCAGTGATGGAGTGACAGTTAATTTGCATGGTATTCTTTTATTAGCTAGGATTAAACCAAGAAAATACTTCCTGAAAATGAATAACAACACCCTAGGACAATGTGGTGGCCATGAACAAGCTCCCCTTAGATCTTCTGCTGTGGGCAGGACAACTAACAACAGCCCAACTACTGTCCTCTGGATCCATCACATTTGCACAGAGGCCAGGCTTTCTAAGGCTGCTTCTAGTCAATGACTGCGCACAGCAGAGTAGCAGAGCCATTCTGGCAAACTGCAGAGGACTCCCCACTGCAAAGTCAAACCTTTCCTGGAGCTGCATTTCACACAAGCTTCCTACCCAACCCTCTTTCCTTTCAGGGGGGTCAGCTGCATTGTGGTCTGCAAGTTCTCCCTGCCTGCCCCAGCTCCCTCCAAAATAAACCTCCTGCACATCTAATCCTGTGTTTATGTCTGCTTCTTGGTATACCCAACTAACACAATCAGGATCTCCAGAAACAAATCTTGAGGTGAGAATTTGTGAGCAAATGACTGAAGGTGGTTTCAAAAGAAACCAGTAAGGGGAAGAGAAAACATTAATACCGTGTGGTTCCAACTTGACTGTTCAGCCCTCTTTCCATCTGGAACCCAATGTTAAACAGCTATCTTTCACTATGCTTTCTCCCTTCCACACTTCTGCTCATTCCATTTTCTCCCTTGGGAATATCTTTCCCATTCACCCCTTCCCACTAACTATGTCTGTTGGAATTCTTCTGGGTCCAGCTCATATGCTATCTTCTCCATGCAGGCTCCTTGACCACCTCATAGGGTAGCGATTTCTCTCTCCTTTGACCTCTTACAGCAGCTATTATCTAAGTTACTTGTGAAAGAAATTGTATACATACTATAATTGTTTCTTTTATGTCAACCAAACTAAGAGCTCCTCAAAACAGGAATTAAGCCCTAACCGGTTTGGCTCAGTGGATAGAGCGTCAGCCTATGGACTCAAGGGTCCCAGGTTCGATTCCGGTCAAGGGCATGTACCTTGGTTGCAGGCAGCTGACCGATGTTTCTAACTCTCTATCCCTCTCCCTTCCTCTCTGTAAAAAATCAATAAAATATATTTTAAAATCAAACTAACAGGAATTAAGCTTTATTATTTTGTTCGTATATCTATTCTTCTTTCCATGAATACTGTCCATGGTGTACAATGTACCCAACAAATGTGTGCTGAGTAATAGAATTCTAAGTGACTGGGCTTTGATGGGTAAGTCAATAAACTCCAGCTCTTCTTATGCTTAGATTTTTTGTAAAAAAAAAAAAAAAAAAGAAAAGAAAAGAAAAACAAAAAACACAACAATTGTTTTCCTCTCTCAGGTCGTAGTTGTGCGCTAGACAGTTAATGATCATCTGTAATATAATGTGTGGGGAGCCGGCACAGCCATGGCATACTCAGCCCCAGGGCGCCTTATGTGCCATGCCAGCTCAGCCTGGTTCAGTGACACTGACAGGGGGCGGTGGAGGATTGAAAAAAGACAGACAAGAGAATGAAAGCTGGGTCTCGGTGGGACGCTGCTTCTCTGATGAGGAGACAGTGCCGACACCCACAAGCCGTGTCTTTATTTTATAGCTGATGCCACGAGGGAAAGTAAGGGCGTGACCAAGACGTTTACAATAGTCTCGTGGGTTTCGATCCTACTCAACTACATGCCCCTGAACTCTATCACTCAGGCACGTGGGGCTGCGTGTTCAGACCACAGGTTCAAGCTTACAGCTACAGCTGTTGGCTACCATTGTGCTGGGAAGGCTTTGGCTGGGACTTGCACGTGGCAATGAAAGGACTGTGCCCTCTCCTCAGGCCGAGGCTTGAACCTGTCCAAAACACGGTGGCTGCACCCCACGATAATTCCCTTACAACACCTACCTATTAAATCAGCTAATACCAGTTTATTTTGCCCATTTTGAGATTTGTTATACAATTAAACCTGAATGATTCTGTTGATTCTAAAAAAGACTGCAATGCTCCAGGTAGCCGTCACTTTTCACAATTCCCCCTTACAGGCAACACTCTGCAAAGTTACCTTTTTGTTGGCTTCCTGTATTCCCGTTAGAGGCCAATGAAGCTTAGGTAAACACACCTAACTTTCTTCTTTTAGGGGAGTAAGAACTGGCAGAAATTTCTTCGCATTTGGGTCAATACAAAATTTCTCTCCCCACAGCATAATTCCAACTCAGAAAGTTATTGCTACTTGGCTTCTCCTTGGCCAAGCCTCTCCAGGGAGAGGAGACAAGGGAGGGAATTGAGGGGACAGGGTTTTGCAAGGGGTGCCTCTACCCTGCAGGCAGCGCCACCCATTCTCCCGTAGCACAGAAACCTGCCTGAATCCTTACACTGCTATGCAAGCCACACTTGCATGCATTATTTTATTAGCGCTTCTCAAGAGCCCCGTGACACAGACGACATTTCTATGATCACTGAAGAGCGAGCTGCCGATGAGCTACAGCTGCCCATGACCTAACTCCACGGCTGATGCGAAGTCCGGACTGAGACTCCTCCTTCCGCGGCAATAACTGCGGCCGGCAGCCCGCGGCCGCGGCCCCTACTCCCCCCGGAGCTTTCCCGGATAACCCGCCGGCCTCGCGTTCTCCGGCAGCTCTACCTCCCTGCGCGGTCCACGGAGCCGTAACCAGCCCGGCCTCCCCAAACCGGAAAAGCCGCCCCGGTGCGCGCCGCGGCCTATTCCCCGCCCGGCTGCGGGGAGCTGACAGGGCCCGGCCGCGCACACGCCGTCACCCCAAAGGCTACCCCCGAACCCAGACTTGGCCTTGAGCGGCTGCCTCCAGCTCCCAACGCCCACCTGAACTTGGTCACCACGGACGCTCCCGGTCGCCAGCCGCCCCGCCCCTCGGCTCGCGGGCCGCTCTAGCCGCACACGGAGGCGGCCGTCTCGCTGCTCCCGCCCCGACGTCATCGGCCTGCGCCGCAGCGCGGTGGCGGGCACGCGCAGCCGAGAAAATGTCTCCGACGCCGCCGCTCTTCAGTTTGCCCGAAGCGCGGACGCGGTTTACGGTGAGCGGGCTGCAGGAGGGTGGGAGCTGGGCCCGGCGCTACTCATTGCCCTCCTCTCCCTGCGACTATTGGGATTTTGCCCTGGAGTGAAGGGGGGTACGCCGCAGCGTAGGCTTTCGACCCCGTCGGGGGCTGGGAGGGGGGAACGCGCCTTACCTGCCTCTTCCGCACCTTTGCTGCCGGCTTCGGCCACCCCGCCGGCCGGACCCAGGACCCCGCGTTCCGGGCGCCCAGCGGGAAGGGCTCCTCTGCGGACGGAGCCCCGCACGGTCCAGCTGCTCCGCGGCGCACGCTGAGCCGGACCTGTGTCTCCGGAACTGGGAGGGATGCTGCTGGGAGGCGAGGGCCGCCGCGGCTTTAACCCGAAGGCTGGCTCCCGCCCCGCCCCCTCGCTGCCAGGTGGTCCCGGCCGCGAACTCAGCGCACCCTGAACCCTCCGCACCTCCCTCCTCGGAGAGGGATGGAGAGTCTCAGGGGGAAAGGAAGCGTGGCCAGCGGTCATCTTATTCTCAGGTTGGGGAAGAGTAATTTTCGCATTTGAGAAACAGCTTACGTGAGCTTATGTACCTCTTAACACTGTTAATTAGACTAACTTTTACGATTCCTCGTAGATGAGGTAGAAACTGAGACAAGCCTCCCTCATCTCCGACCCCCAAAAGTGAAGTGATTTACTAACGTGGTGGTTTTTTCCTGGCTTCAAACCCAGTACTGCTCTCTTTATGTTGTTCATACATCCCCAGCATGAAAAATCCTGTTTGACTGAATTTGCCTTTAGCGTTTGCGCCAGTGTTTCAAGGCATGATTTAACTGCTTAGGTATTTAACAGTGCCTGTGTACTTACAGCGATGCCAGAATGAACATTCTATGAAAGGAATTTTTTTTTTTTTTGTAGTAAGAATTTTTCTTGTGTGCAAGTTATTATTACTTCTTTACCATACGGTATGGGGTTTGTTTCTTTTTTGCCAGAGTAGATCTTGTTTATGTCATAGGAATATTTTCTTTCTGTGCATTTTGCTCTAATCTCTGGTGCTTTGAAATTCTGCTAAGAGTAATTGCTAGGAATATCCAAGATCATCACAGTAGCCCTGGAAAGGACCACTTAATTGGAGATCGTCTCTAGGATAGTGCTGCTTCAGCCTCGGTGTGCGGTGGGATCACCTACACCAGTGGTTCTCAACCTTGGCTGCACATGAGAATCACCTGGGAATCTTTGTAAAATCCTGATTTCTGGGCCCCATCCTCGGAAATTCTGTTTCTTTGTTACTAATGTTGTGGCCTCACTCCATAACAAAGAAACAGAATTTCCGGAGGATGAGGCCCAGAAATCAGGATTTAAAAAAGATTCCCAGGTGATTCTAATGTGCAGCCAAGGTTAAGAACCACTGATAGAACAACCCTCGTATTTAACTGGTGAGGAAAATGAAGCATTAAGGGATTTGACCAAGATGACAGCCTGATCATGGCAGAGTCAGGAATGGACATTTCCAGTATAAATCTAATTCCTGTGAGGTTAATACAATGACTTTTTAAGTGTATGTGAATTTTCACAGAAGGAATGACTTGGCAATATTTTTGTCTTTAAATTATGACTACTTTAAGACAATCAGCAGGTATGTATTCAGTGTTTACTGTAGTGAGGGACTGCTGAGTAAGCTACCTAGAGATGACAGGACTTGAGATGGGTCCTGAAGAATGGATAGAATTTGCTTGGACAGGTGGGAAAAACAACATGGAATGCATGAATACACTAGAGTGCGCTTGATAGAAAATTATGCGGGGAAATGGCTAGACCTTAGTGGAGACTGTGTTAGGAGGAGTAGGAAGTAAGACTGGATAGATTAAATGGGATATCATAGGACCTTGAGAGGAGATATAAAACTTCAAAACCAAAATCTGTAAATAAGGAGCCATTGGAAACTTTAAAAATAAACGGAATAGCCCTAACAGGTTTGGCTCAGTGGATAGAGCCTGCGGACTGAAGCGTCCCAGGTTTGATTCCGGTCAAGGGCATGTACCTTGGTTGGGGCACATCCCCAGTAGGGGGTGTGCAGGAGGCAGCTGATGGATGTTTCTCTCTATCCCTCTCCTTCCCTGTAAAAAATCAATAAAATATATTTTAAAATAAATAGAATATTCTCATGAATGTAGTATTTAAAGAGATGATAGGAAGGAAAAACTGGAATGAGAAAATCAATCTAGAAAGATCTTGCCAGGTTTAAAGTAATGAGAGTCCATCAGAAGTGGCATTTGAATAAGAATTACTAATAGAATGACTGATAGGTAATTTTTCCCAGTTACAAACATTTTTTAGTTAGACATATTACTAATGAATGACATGTTTTTCAGTAAATAATAAGTAAAAATCTTTTCAATTATTTGCTATTTTTATTTTTCTAGAAGTCTACCAGAGAAGCTCTGAACAACAAAAATATCAAGCCATTGTTGAATACCTTCAGCCAGTTACCTGGAAGGTAAGGCATTGATATCCCTAAAATACATTGCCTAAATCTTTATACTTACCCTGAGCTGTTTTAAAAATGCAGGTATCTTTTGTTTTTAATAGTGAAAATGAAAAAAAATGTACCCTTGACCAAGCTTTCAGAGGTGTTCTAGAAGAAGAAATTGTAAGTATAATTTTATTAAGATTTTGCTGGCAAATTAATTAGGTCATTTAAAATTTGCTTTTATTCTTAGAATGAATATTTAAATATGATTGCTTTTTCTAGAGTGCGCTTGCTACTTTGTGAAAGCTGCCTTGATAATAGTATAGGAGTAATGTAACAAGGCTTTTGGCAGCACAGGTGCAGTATTCGGGTTTGGTTTAATAGATGAAGAGAGCCTTCTCCAGGTGAACAGTATGGGAGAAGTTGATA
Source organism: Myotis nattereri (assembly GCF_964212035.1). Classification (NCBI taxonomy): domain Eukaryota; kingdom Metazoa; phylum Chordata; class Mammalia; order Chiroptera; family Vespertilionidae; genus Myotis; species Myotis nattereri. The sequence goes on along the minus strand of NC_138083.1, from coordinate 56,528,281 downwards.
CTAGGTCTTCCTGAGCAAGAACTGGGATTTGAAGTTAGGTCTCTCATTTTGCTGTCTGGACAGTGTGACACATTTTGTAGTTGCACAAGAAGTCCAGTCCAAGGATGTTGAGCATGGGAACTGGGGTTCCATGCTCTCATTTTCTTATGTCATCCTTCTCATCAACAAAAGAATAACTAGCGCTTGTCTAATTTCAGTTGATAAATTTACTCTAAATATGGAAAATCTGAATTTATTTAACATTAGTGAATAATAAAAGAAAAAGTTTCAAAAGTTTATTCTTGGTTAAGTGAAGGTTAGGTCCCAAGAAGGTAGATCTTTTTCTTGTGGCAATAATAGTGTCCCTTTCTGCATCAAAATTCACTCTTTCCTCTTCTTCAGACCTACTCATTTACCTTTTGTGAGGCACCAGGCACCTTACTTTGCTTTTCTGGGCCTCCGTTTCTTTGTATGAAGGCAAATGACATTCTTTCAACGTTGTTGTGTAAAATGACAGTTAATGAACACACAATAAATGCTGGATTTTATGGTGTTATCAAACCTAGGTACTACTTCCCTTCTATTAAAACCTTCCCTCAGACATATCGATGTACCAGTACAATTCATTCCTCTGGCTCTGCCTTTGCCTTTAATTGAGTTATGGCATCAGCACTTCTGTGCTTGATTAGCTTACAGGCTTAATCATGCTAATGAAACCATTTTTGTAAGACCATTGGATTTTAAGTGAATTGCCTGTTTATTATTTACTTAATATATTTCTAGATTAGTAATTCTATTACTACCCATTTTTTGTATTTTCATCTTAAAAATAATTTTATCTTCTATGAGAAATAGCTTTATCCCATATTTGTGATAATCAGTTTAATGACAGGGTATGTTTTTATTGTTAGCAAATTAGTCTGAACTCTGGCTCCTAAATTAAATTGTTTTCTCCTCTGTTGGTAGATAAATCACTCATCGTGTGAAAATGTTTTAGCTATTATTTCTCTTGCTATTGGGGGAGTAACTGAAGGTAAGTATGTGTTTTATTTTTTAAGAAATCTGGGACACAATATGCTTTATTTAAAACTTATTCTCAGCCCTGGCCAGGTTGTTCAGTTGGTTGGAGCATCATCCCATATGCCAAAAGGTTTCAGGTTTGATTCCCAGTCAGAGCACCTACCTAGGTTGCAGGTTTGATCCCCAGTAGGTCAGGGGCATATGGAAGGCAACCGATCCATGTTTCTCTCACATTGGTATCTGTCTCTATCTGTTTCTCTCTCCCTCCCTCTCTCCCTTCCTTTCTTCCTCTCTCTCTAAAATCAGTAAACATATCCTCTAGTGAGGGTTAGAAACAAACATATTCATCCCATACCTCTCCATCTATCTGATACTGTTCATTTTTCAAGTTCTTACCACCTTTACCAAGAAGTTAGACCAATGAAAGTAGCTCACCTTTATTTTTCAGTATGTAGCACACGTTTTAGTACTTTCTTTGTTCTCCAGTTTCATTCACTTGTTAAATACTCTATTTTTCCATGTAAGGTGCTATTTTTTTCTAAAATCATTAGACTGAAAATCGAGGGGCGTCATACATGGAAGTCAGCCGAGGAGGGTCTGTAGCTGCCCATACCTTGTCAAACAGGCTTCCAATCATGAGCCTTATTGTTACCGACATCACCTGATGCTGTGATTGGAGTTGGAGGTGAAGACAGATGCAACAGGGACCGAGTTCTGAGCCCATAAAGATGTCAAAAAATAAAAAGATAAATACCTGTAAGCAGTTGTCTTGCTCTGAAAAATTCAAACTAAATGTAATCAACTGTGCAAAAGAGCATGGCAATAGAGCTGCAGAGAGACAGTTTGGACTGCCTACCACTGAGTGTATGATCAGTCAGTAGGGAAAACGGGAAGAACAACTCCTTAGGAAGCCAAAAAAGAAGAAGGCCCTAATACAGGGGTGGGCAAACTTTTTGACTCAAGGGCCACAATGGGTTCTTAAACTGGACCGGAGGGCCGGAACAAAAGCATGGATGGAGTGTTTGTGTGAACTAATATAAATTCAAAGTAAACATCATTACATAAAAGGGTACGGTCTTTTTTTTTTTAGTTTTATTCATTTCAAACGGGCCGCGGGCCGTAGTTTGCCCACGGCTGCCCTAAGAGGAAAACCAGCAAAATGCTTAAAATACTGATTTCTTAATTTTGGGTTGGAAAACCTAGGGGGTGTCTTATATATGGAAAAGTATGGTATTTTCTGAGCATCTACTATGTGCCTGGTACTAAGCTGGGACTTGGAGATTCAGTGGTGAATAAAACATTTTCTGACTGCAAGGAGCCTAGTAGCTAATGGAGGAAACAGTGTAAATGTCTTACTGTGGTGTAATCACTGCGGTTGAAGTAGGAATGAAATCTGGTTGAAATACTTGAAACTTCAGTGTCTAAAGGAATCAGGAATGTCTTAGAAAGGAAGCTGTCACATGAGAGCTGGGAAGTGAGGAATGAATTTGTCAGGCAGAAACAGATGGGATAGTTATATGTAAGGGCCCACTTCAGCATGGCTAAAGAACTGCAGCAGGGGAGTGAGAGGATGAGGAACACGGTAAGGAGAGACACAGGAAGCATAAGTTACTGTCTTCTGTGAAGTACTTTGTATACCAGGCTAAAGAGGAGCTATGGACGAAGAGTTGGGTTGGGAGAGACTGCTGGCAGGGAAAACTAGATAGGGGATTCCAAATGGGACAGTGGCAGGGGAGGTAGTTTCAGGAGATTTTTTTAAAAGGCTTAGTAAATATACAGTGCCTAATACATAGGAGCTTGTTAAATATTTATGGAAAGAAGCAATGAAAAAATAGTTGATCTGGTTAAACTTTTCCTTCGATTAACTTAGGTAATTTATGTGAAATGCCTTTTAATGTATAAAGCATTTAGTCACATTATTATTTTGATATTTATTCCTACAAAAACTGGAATATACATGGTAAAAGTGACCTATTGTAGTGGCAAGCTATTTTGTGAACTCAGCGTAATTCTTAAATTCTGACTTTTCATATTAAACTTTTATATAAAATGCTTATTTATTCACTTATTCATTCAGCGTACTTGAGTGAGTTCTAAAATGGAGTGTTCCTTGCCTAGCTCCTCTCAGTTAGCAGCATCTGCTTAGTTCATTGAGTACGTTGAGTACATTGATATGTTACTCTTGTAGACTAGCAACGTTTTTAACACTTGAAGTTGTACAAAGTCTATATTTAGAACTTTTACTTTATTTGAGAAAGGTGAGGACTTACGATTTTAGTTAAACTGTAAATAAATGCTTTTTTAATTTTAGTTTGACGAGGAAAATTCCTCCTTGAAAGAGAATATAGTATTGTTTATGTATGTGACACATTTTCAAATTGTCCATAGTTTATTAAATTCAACTCAGCAAATATTTATTGAGCTTCTGGTCAGTGTCTGACACTTTTGTTAATATATACAAAATTGCCTACCCTAAGAAAACTCATAGGACACATAAGATTAACAGGATATAATAAGTGTTATAATTTATGTCCAGTGTACTTCAGAAACAGATGAGGTGGGCTGCTCAAAGGTATAAGGGTTTTTGTTGTTTTCGTTTAGATCAGCGGTTCTCAACCTGTGGGTCGCCAACCTGTGGGTCACGACCCCTTTGGGGGTCGAACGACCCTTTCACAGGGGTCGCCTAAGACCATCGGAAAACACATATATAATTACATATTGTTTCTGTGATTAATCACTATGCTTTAATTATGTTCAATTTGTAACAATGAAAATACATCCTGCATATCAGATATTTACATTACTATTCATAACAGTAGCAAAATTACCATTATGAAGTAGCAACGAAAATAATTTTATAGTTGGGGGTCACCACAACATGAGGCATTAGGAAGGTTGAGAACCACTGGTTTAGATACACTGTATACTCTATATTTTGAAAGATTAAGTAAGAATTTACCACATGGTAGGAGGAGGACTTTTTAGGCAGAAAAGGCATTGTAAACAAAATCATGGAAGTGTGAATATAGCAAGTTGTTTAGGAACTAAGAAGAGGGTATCTATCTGTGGCCGAGGTTAAAGTGAAACAAAGAGGCCCATGTAGAGGCTGGGACACAGGTTGTGAAAGTTCTGGGGGATCCTGTATATAACCCACCTCATCAGAATAACCAGAGATCTTCATTTTAAATTGATTTTTACTGAATCAGAATCTTTTACAGGAATCTAAGTTCTATAATTATCAAATGTGAGTTAAGTTATGCCAAACTACACTGCAATTAAGGGCAGGGAGTATGCCTTTCAAATCTCTTGGATGTACAGGGCATACATATAGTATTACAGAATCTAAGTGTTAAGGGACTTGAAAGGTCATCTAGTCCAGTCTCATCTCTGGCTTCCTGCCTTCCCTCTATAACAGTGGTTCTCAACCTTGACTGCACATTAGAATCACCTGGGAATCTTTTTAAAATCCTGATTTCTGGGCCTCATCCTCCAGAAATTCTGTTTCTTTGTTACTAATGTTGTGGCCCCACCCATAACAAAGAAACAGAATTTCCGGAGGATGAGGCCCAGAAATCAGGATTTTAAAGAGATTCCCAGGTGATTCTAATGTGCAGCCGAGGTTGAGAACCACTGCTCTATAACATCCCTGGCAGGTGATCATTCAGTCTCTACACTCATTGATGGAGCTAAGTATTTTATTTCTGTTAGGTAGTTTTGATTATCAGATTTCCCCTGTATTGAGTTGAAATCTGCTGCCTTATGCCACCCACTGACTCTAGGCAGTATCCCTCATGTCACATTCCAGATGTGATCTTACCAGTGCACAGCAGAGCTGGAAATATTGCCTTCTTTTTCTGAATATACTATATTAATGCATTGTGTTGAGCTTACAGTAATATTTATTTTTATTTTATTTATTTTACATGCCATGCTTAGGTGGCTACTCTCTTAAACATTTAACAAGTGTTAGTAATTATATTACCTTAAAATAGAAGGCAGAATTAGCAGAGAGATAAAAGTATTTTTAGCTAGACTAAATGACCTTTTCTTAAAATATTTAATTTATTGCTTTACTTTAACAATGTTGAATTTAGAAATAAACAACTTTACTGTTCTGTCCCCTAAAACAATACGTACTATTATTTTAAATGTTCAATAATAATTGAAATCAATATCAAACCTTATCTTTTTAAAAATAATCTTTTCAAGTCTCAAAGACACTTTAGCAACATTGCAGAACAGTTAGAAATGAGAAAAAGTAAAAAAATACTAGTCACAATTCCTCTACATTAAAAACTACCATTCATTTTGGTATGTGGTTTTAGTTTTGCTAGTCTTTTAAAAATTTTATTGTCGTAACCATAATATACATAGTTTTGAATCCTGCCTTTTTCACTTAATTATTCCAGGTTATAGTGATCATAACCACCATTTTTAATTGGCTGCATTATATTCTTTTGAATAGCTTAGTGGTGAAGAAAACAGACTATGAAGCCAGACTTCCTGGGTTCGTATCCCAGCTCTACCACTTACTGGCTCTATGATCTTGGGCAAGTTATTTAACTTCTCTGTATCTCAGTTTTACCATTCTGTAAACTGGAGAGAATATTATCTACCTAATAGGGTTAAATGTGTTAATGTGCCTGACTTATAGCAAATGCTATAGACATCTTATCATCATCATTATTGAGTGCACATACCAAAACTTAAGTATGTCCTGTTTGGGAACTTTTAGGTTCCTCTCATTTCTTGTCTGTTAAAGACTTTTTAGGATTGACAAAGTGTACCTTTAAGATATTCTTCAGAGTGATTTTCATGTGCTATTTTATTCAACAGTATTTTAAACTTTTTTCCCTTCAATTTGGCATAAAGGTATTTGCACCGCATCTACACCTTTTGTATTGTTGGGAGATGTTTTGGATTGTCTCCCCTTGGATCAATGTGACACAATATTCACTTTTGTGGAAAAAAATGTTGCTACTTGGAAATCAGTAAGTGCCTTAGATTCTTTTTCTACTAACATTATCTATTGATCCAGAATTGTGAGGGTAGATTTTATTGTTTGTATTTCTAATACTGCTGATTGCTAAAAAGTTTGTTCCTATGAAAGAATTATGTATTCTGCTCTCTTGGGAGAGGCAAGTAAGAGTCATATATGGAGAAAAAGTTGAAGTACTTAGTAATAACAACTAAGAGTAATAACAAATGTATACTTTCACATGTTTAAAACCGTGTTTTGGTATCATGATTTATATAAGAAAATATTTTTATTTCATTGAAAATGTTATTTGCCTAGAAAAAGCAAAAGTGGCATAGTAGATTCTCAGTGCATGTTAGTATTCTTTAATATTTTACTTCCTGTGACTTATTGAAGGATGTGCAGCAACTTCTGAACTATAGTAATTATTTCTGTCTTAATTTCAGAATACATTCTATTCTGCTGGGAAAAATTATTTACTACGTATGTGCAATGGTAGGTAATTCAGTGGTAAATGATTGTTTTTTAATATGTAAATATGGCCAGAAAAGCAGGTGGTTCAATTAACCACAATAAAATTTGTTAAATAGACTAGCATCTTCATTTTTAAATAAATCTGATTTATTAAAACTGATCAGTGACTTTAAATTAAATTGTTTGTTGTGTGTTGGGAAAAAAAAGGTAAAGCTTATTTCTAATTGTTGCATTTTTGTGATAGTTTCTACCCCCATCTTGACAACTGCTGCTTTAGGAAAATACTCTTAACAAACTGATTAAAAACGTGGGTATGAATGTTAAAGAAGAATGATCTCTTCTGTGTAACCTTTATTTCCATATATTATTAGATCTCTTAAGAAGATTATCAAAATCCCAGAACACAGTTTTCTGTGGACGAATTCAACTCTTTTTGGCCAGGCTTTTCCCTTTATCTGAGAAATCCGGTAAGCTTTTTTACATTAAACATGCTTTGCAGGAAAGTCTTTTCCAGTTTTTAATGGATTAGAATCTGACATGATAACAAGAAATGATTCTAACATAATAAGAGACACCATTGTTGCTCTCATCACTTAGGAAATTCCAAGCAGTTTGGGAGCTGTGAGCCAGGAACTGAGGATAAAAACCAGATATATTTCTTTTTTTTTCTTCTTTTTTTTTATTGTTTTTGTTTTTATTTTCAGATATATTTCTTATAAATCACAGAATCACACTGTCTCTCTCTCTATATATATGTTTTTCAATAACCCACAGCAAAAACCATGAGATTATACTAATATTCTGAGTTTATCAGCCACCAGTAGACCTGCTTATGTATAACTTCTTTCTCTGACAGTGAGAAACCTGGCTCATTAACTACAACATATTTCCCATAAATACTGTTATACACTCTCACTTTTTGATTAATACAATTTTTTATCTATGATTCAGCAAAATTATAAATTGCTACATACTGCATTATATAAAATTGTTCTTAAATATTCATGAATAATAAGGATCAACTATATTGTATGTAGAATTCCGTGTGCTCTAAAGGCATCTTTAAGAAATGAATTTTAGGCCCTGACCGGTTTGGCTCAGTGGATAGAGCATCGGCCTGCAGACTGAAGGGTCCCAGGTTCGATTCCGGTCAAGGGTATGTGCCTTGGTTGCTGGCACATCCCCAGTGGGAGGTGTGCAGGAGGCAGCTGATAGATGTTTCTCTCTCATCGATGTCTCTAACTCTCTGTCCCTCTCCCCTCCTCTCTGTAAAAAAAAAAAAAAATCAATAAAATATATTTTTTTAAAAAAAAAGAAATGAATTTTAGAACAATTTGAACATACAAGTGTGGTGGTGTTTCTAACTTGAGCTTTCTCTTAATTATGGATTTATTCTTGCATATGTTTTAGTTATAATGACAACAAACTTACATTCTTAATTTAGGTGTTTGGTGGATTTGCTCTGAAATCTTTTTTTTTTTTTAATAGGTCTTAATTTGCAGAGTCAGTTTAATCTGGAAAATGTCACTGTTTTCAATACCAATGAGCAGGAAAGCACCTTGGGTCAGAAGGTGAGGCTGATATAAAATCTAACAGAACATGTTTATGTTTATTATTGAAGTAACTTATGAATGGGTCTTCTAAGTCATCAAAAATTTAAAAACCTTTATTTCCAGTTTATAGAAATAATATGTATTCTCTGTTAAAAATGCAAACAAAATAGAAATATTTAAAATAGTATAGCTACCCCATAATCCAAGGCCCAAAAGATAACCACTCTTAACATTCTCTAACCTCGTAAGACTTTTTATATAAAGTTAGTTTTATTCCAAAAATGAAGTCACACACTACATACTGTTCTGAAATTCACTTTCTTCTTTTCAAGTAGTAAAAAAAATTGGATGCATTTTTGCATCAGTATGTTTATATGTATATCAGTGTTCATGGCTTTTGATAAATCTTTTGATGTATAACACTCCTGACAGTGGCATTTAGATAACGTCTAAAAGTGAAAAATTGTTAACAGCATTATAGTAATAATATTGCTATATTATACAGGTGTATCTGTAAGATAAAGTTTAATAAGTGAAATTGCTATGTCTAAATAATACATATATCAGATTTTGATGGATGTTGTCCAGTTACTTACTCGAGGGTTTAATCATTGATACTATCACCAGTGGCACATAGAGAATGCCTGCCCATTTTCGCACAACCTCACAGCAATCCTGGGAATTACCAACATCTTTAAAATCTTTGCTTAATTGTTGTGTACTTAAAAAGTAAGTCGTCTTTATTTTAACTTATTTCCTTGGTTAATAAAATCGAGGAACTTACTGTTTGTTGATTGGAATTTACTTCTGTGCTGGTTTGAAGCCTTGAGAAAGAGAATTGCCTATTTTTGCCATTTGCCCAATTTACTGTGAAATGTCTTTTTCTTACTGATGTGTAAAAACTCATTTTATAGAATATTAATTCATTGCCTACCATATGTTGATAGAATTTTTCTCAGTTTATACTTTTACTTGTAACTTTATGGAGTCTTTGCTGTATAGAACTTTTTTATTTGGTTATAATATTAACATTTGTTGGTCTTTGTTTTATTATTTCTGGCCTTGTGTCATGCTTAAAGCTTCTCCTCCATAAGAATCAACCCCTTTGTTTTCTACTGGTGCATTTAAAGTTTTGTTGTTTCCTTTTAACCCAGCAGACATATTAGTTTAAAATAAATTGAGTTATTTTATTTTTTTCCAAATAATCCAGTTATCTCAGAACCATTTGTTAAATAATCCATTGTTTGCCCACTGACTTTTTAAGATTATGATATATCCAGAAGACAGTCCAGAGTTGGGAAATTCCTGGTCATTCAGCACCTCCTCTTCATTTAGAAGCCAGTTAAAAGTTTTAAAAATTATTAATTAGATAAAACTAATATCTCACTGTAGATTAATGACTACTTTATGTAATTTATTACTTAAAGTATAAAACCATTATCAGTTTGGAAGTGATGTTGGTTTTCCTTAAGGTTTTTTCGAAATCTTGTCCTTCACCTTTATATATCTTTTAGGTACTTCTTGAACTATTCCGTGTGAACTTATTTTGAATTTTCAATATAGAGCTGGACACACAGCATATCCTGTCATGTTCCCAGATTAATAAGTGTTCTGTGTAGGAATCAAGGAGGATTTCCATAGTCAAATTGAAGTTGGAGATTAAAAACTACTTAAGTTCACTTTATTTACTACAGTTCTTAGAGTCCTTAATATACTAATGGTTTTCTCAATTCTCTGAAAGGTCGTTGTATATATTTCCAAAAGGTATTTTGCCATACATTCTTTATTCCCAGAGAGAATCTACTGACTATGTTTGGAGAAATACTGGTTTAAAACTTCACGTTGTTTTCATAGCTCTCCTATATCATTGTCATGCCGGTCTTGAGTTCTCAGATCCCTGTTGCATAAAATTCACATTGCCTTAAAGATTAACTATAGGTCTAGATAGTTACTATGACTAGACTTTTCTACTAACGATTTTCTAGCATTGTGTGAATGACATTCCAGCATTTACCTTTTGCCTGACAACTGCTTCACAACAGGCTGTACTGTTTTGTTTTGTTTTAACTTAGCACGCTGAAGATAGAGAAGAAGGAATGGATGTAGAAGAAGGTGAAATGGGTGATGATGAAGCTCCAACAACTTGGTGAGTTTTTAGTCCAGATTTCTTGATTTACAAAATTAATACCTTAATGACTTACTGAGTTTTAGAGAAAGAATGTAGACAAAGATGAAGGAAATCATGCTTGTAGATTTATTTGTAACTTTCATGTAAATTACTTAAAACTATAAATTCCAATTACTACTGGGCTGTATCCAATAGTTTCTAAATTGTGTGCACAGACGGTTCATTGTTTACACAGCCTATTTTATACATGTTCATAACATTTAAAAGACCAAGCATAAGCAACCTAGGTCCTCTTCCCCTCCTCCTTTCCATTCACCTTTGTGGACTCAATACCTGTGGATATTGAGCCTGATTATTTAATGAAATAGGAGAGATAAGAAAGTTCCTTTCTCTCTCCTCCTCCCTTCTGCTCCCCTTCTGTCACTGTCTCTTATTTCATCCTCTGTAACCCTATGCTTTCCCTCCAAATAATTTCTTTTTAGTACTGGTTAGAAGCAATGAGGAAGCGAAACATGAAGTTATACAGGAACACTTTCACTAGCATTCTTTAAAATAGTTATCAGTTGCAATTGAAAGATTTCCTGAAGATCTAGAAAGGGTTTCTATATCTGTACAAGGAGATATAGTCCTTTAATCCCAAATTTCAATTTCAAACACATAGCCCCAAGGAATGTTGAAAGTAGTGTAGCTCCAGGCATAATTCCTGTATTTACTACTGATATAACCTGGAACAAACTATTAACCTACCAGCAACTCAGTTTCAGAGTATTTAAAAATGTAGTGATGCCATCTATCTGCTTCAGTTGAGATTAAATGAGATGCTATTTGGAAGTGATCTGTTATCCTTATTATGACTGTATGTATTGATGTTGCATAGAGTGATATATGTAAAGCACTTAGGACAGTATTTATTCAGTGTCCTGTAGCTATTATATATAGTGTTTTGTCTTTTGGATTTTTTTTTTGAGACTTATTTGTTCATGTGCATTACGGATAGAGTAGGCTTTTTTTATGAAGTGTATAGAATTACACAAATGTTAAATATTGTATTGTTTCATGAATACAAATAATTTATATAGCTGTTTCTTATTCCATTTTACTTTCACATTTTGGGAAATGTTCTGTGGCTTTTCTTTCTTTTTAATTTGACCCAGAGAAAATTCATACCTATAATCTTATTTTGTAAACCATTAATGTTGCTTTAATTATAGAAAGAAGTTGATGTTCAGATAATTGTTTTCCTGTTTTCGGAGTTGATATTAGGAAAGAGCTTAGAAAAAGCAAAAGTTAACACGCCCATTAGATTCTTTGGAATATTGCTGGTTCTTGACAAAACTTTTGGCAGAGGCTAGATTTTTGTCAATTAAAAGTTGTCAGTATTCCTCATTATTGATTTGAAGCAAGATCCACATGCTTGAGATATTAGCAGTTACTCTAGCAGTTAACATTATCAAAATTAGCTAAACTTACTAAATTATTTACCTAACTTTACACATAATTCAAAGCCATTGTAATCTGGGTGAGTATATAAGAATTAGAGGCCCAGTGCACAAATTTGTACACCAATAGGGTCTCTCAGCCTGGCCTGCGGGATCAGGCCGAAACCAGCTCTCTGACATCCCCCGAGGGATCTCAGATTGCAAGAGGGTGCAGACCAGGCTGAGGGACCCCACCAATGCACAATAGGGGCCTGGGAGGGACATGGGAGGTTGGCCAGCCAGGGAGGAACCACAGGAGGGCTCCAGGGCATGTCTGGCCTGTCATGCTCAGTCCCGATCGCTCGGACCTCAGCAGCATGCTAACCTACCACTCAGAGCATCTGCCCCCTGGTGGTCAGTGCACACCATAGTGACTGGTCGACCGGTCAGCTATCTGCCCCCTGGTGGTCAGTGCACATCATAGTGAGCAGTTGAGCGGCCTTAGCATATCATTAGCATATTATGTTTTGATTGGTTGAGCTGTCCACCTGACACTTAGCATATTAGGCTTTTATTATATACGATTAGGGGACCGTGTACGAGTTCGTGCACCTTGAAAGGAACTGTGGGCCACGAGGCTGCTGTGAGCACAGGGGTGGGTCTCAGCCCATCTTCCGCATCCCCGCCCAGCCCTTCCTGCCGCAGCCCCCAGTACCCTGTCTGCCGGTAGTCCTGCTCCCATCGCCACCACTCCCACACGCTGACGGCACCGGCCCCACTCGCACCCACTGGTGGCACAGAGTGATTGGGGCCAGCACCAGCAGTGGGTGCGAGCATGGCCAGTGCTGTCAGTGGGTGCGAGGGGCGACCAGGCAGCGGGTGTGAGCACCTAGCGGACCATGGCACGCAGGAGCAAAAGAATTTTCAATAACCACCAGAGGCTCGCCCCAATGACAGTGACCAGCGCACAGCCTTGGTCTGGCGTTCCACTATCCCGCTGCAGCAAATGCCCACCATGTTCCACACACTGCCGCCTGCTGCTGACACCTGCCATGTTCCGCATGTGCCCCCTGGTGGTCAGCGCACGTCAAAGTGATCAGTTGTTCTGCCGTTCGGTCTATATGCATATTAGGGTTTTATATAGAGAGATAACTTCAAGTATCCTATCTAATAATAGACAAATATGGTAATTAACCCTACCTCCAACACGCTTACCATTGGCTAATCAGGGAGATATGCAAATTAACTGCCAACCAAGATGGCGGCCGGCAGCCAGGCAGCTGAAACGAACAGGAGGCTTGCTTGCTCCAGTGACGGAGGAAGCCAACGTTCCCCACCTGCCACTGCCAGCCTCTGAGCTGCACTCTAAGAAACAATGTTGCAATTACAGAAGCTAAACAAACCCCAGAAACCTGCTTTCAGCCAGCTGGCCTCATAGCTGGAGCTGCAACAGTGTTTCCATTATAGAAGCCAAACAAACCCAGATACCTGCTTTCAGCAGCCGAGGTCTCAGCTGGAGCTGAGCCTCAGAGCTAAAGCCGGCTCTCAGTTCCAGTGACAGCCATAGAAGGTAAATAAATCCCAGAATAAAAAAAAAAAAAGAAAAAATGGAGAGGTTGGGAGCTACAGTCACCCGCCAGCCTGAAAACGTCCCTCAGCCCCTCACCCAGACTGGCCAGGCACCCCAGTGGGGACCCCCACCCTGAAGTGGGTGTGACCAGCTGCAAACAGCCATCATCCAAGCTGGCCAGGCACCCAAGCGGGACCCCCACGCTGATCCGGGACACCCTTCAGGGCAAACGAGCTGGCCCCCACCCATGCACCAGGCCTCTATCCTATATAGTAAAAGGGTAATATGCAAACTGACCCCAACAGCAGGACTGGGAATGACTGGTCACTATGACACACACTGACCACCAGGGGGCAGACGCTCAATGCAGGAGCTGCCTTCCGATGGTCAGTGCTCTCTCACAGAGGGAGCTCTGCTCAGCCACAAGCAAGGCTGATGGCTGCCAGTACAGCAGTGGTGGTGGGAGCCTCTCCTGCCTCCTCAGCAGCGCTAAGGATGTCCAACTGCAGTTTAGGCCTGCTCCCCGCTGGCAAGTGGACATCCCCCGAGGGCTGCCAGGCTGCCAGAGGGATGTCTGATTGCCATCTTAGGCCCAATTCCCCGGGGAGCGGGCCTAAGCCAGCAGGTGGTCATCCCCTGAGGGGTCCCAGACTGTGAGAGGGCACAGGCCTGGCTGAGGGACCCCTCCTCCCCCCCGAGTGCACAAATTTTTGTGCACCGGGCCTCTAGTCTTTTATAAAATAAAATGCATGGACTTTGTGACTGCTATTTTTTTGCAAATCATGGACTTTTTCAATTATTTCCAAGTTCACAGCTTTTTTCCAGACAGCTAAGTTGTCAGAAGTGTGAATGAAAGATGTAATGCGTTATTATTGTGATTTTCGATGTGTGTGTTGTTTTTGAAGTGTTATTCCAATTGATGTCAATTCAAAACTAATAAAATTATTCTTTAAATGGATATTTTATGATATTGACTTGCAGTTTGTCTTCTTAACCATATGAATTAAAGTCCTGTGGTGAGCTTTTTATCAAATGTGCTACCATATGTTTTACTAAAATACTTTGCCCCTTGTTTTTTCTTAGGTCACTAATATAACTTTTCAGACTTCTGAAACTAAATTTTACACTAGCAAATTATCTTATACTTTTTCACTCTTTCTTATTTTATATACAAAGAAACTAAGGCATTTTTCAGTCTTTTAAACATTAGTTCCTCCCTCCAAAAAAACCTTTTTAGTAGATGTTAAAAATTATACTCACTTGATTTTACTATAATCCTTTCAAAAGCATTATAATATGTCTCTGATACTCCCTAGTCATCAGGAAAGGTAATTTTTGATATATCCATCCTAAAGGTGAAGAATGGGAGGTTAACTTGCTGTCATTTGGCAGAATACAGATGGCAGGACTCTTAAGATCATGGGACTGTGTGGATAACCAAACCTATGTTCTGTTTCCCGTATTAAATTGCAGTCTTACTTAGACTAGTTGTATGGGCATGAAGCTTAGAGGAAAACTAGCTATAATCCATTGGTTCAATTAAGGTTTATTTAGAAAGAATGAAGTACACAATTGTGATTACAGACAAAATTAATTTTATAGCAATAATATTGAACATTTTATAGATACTTGGGATATGCAGTATTTAATATCTCAAGCAGTTTTTACATATGGATTATACTAAAAGGCTTCATTGCTGTTTTAAATGATGCATCCAACCAAAATTCAAGGATTCCATCACTATAGATAAAGGGGGGTCTATTTATTAATTTCACTTGAAATTATTTATGATATAAGTATTTATGAATGTGCAATTTTCTGGGGAAACAGACCGTAGTTTTCACCAACTTCTTAAAAGAGTTTGTGACCCAAGAAAAGTTAAAAGCATTTAGATATTTTTAAGAGAACTTAAGTTATTTATATATCATTTATTTTATTAGCTCCATTCCAATTGATTACAACCTGTATCGAAAATTCTGGTCACTTCAGGATTACTTCAGGAACCCTGTGCAATGCTATGAGAAGATTTCATGGAAAACTTTTCTCAAGGTGAGTCGCCAATCCCAGACTACCAAAAGTCCAATATTTTATAACTAATGGCAGAGCCAATCTTGACTCTGTCCAGAATACTTTTCACTATATAATTATACCGCTTCCTTTTTAAAAATTTTTATTTATTGATTTGAGAAAGAGACGTGGATTTGTTGTCCCACTTATTCATGTATTCATTGATTGCTTATATGTATCCTGATTGAGGATTGAACCCACTACTTTGGTATTGGGCTGTAACCAACTGAGTTACCGAGCCAGGGCTACCTCTTATGTTTTTGTATCTATTTCATAATATACAGAAGCTAAATTGTAGATACTTAAACATGATTATAAATGATGAGAATTTAAAAGTCAGTAATTTTTATAACGTATTATCAACATGAATTGATAAATTTTTGCAGAATACATTCTGTCTGTACTTTGCACAAAATTATTTCAGCTTTTTTGTTAGAACAGGGGTCTGCTAATTATGGCCTTGGACCAGATCCAGGCTACTGCCTATTTTTGTGAACAAAGTTTTATTGGCACACAACCACACTCATTTGTTCATTATCTGTGGCTATGATAGCAGATGAGTACTTGCAACTGAGACCATAAGAGCTATATATATAACCTAAAATACTTATTTTACTCTCTGAACCTTTACAGAAAAAGTTTAAGCCCTGTTTTATAAGAATTCTCTATATTTCTTTTTTCTTGGCTACTTACAGATCAGTTGTCCTTTTTTTAATAATCAAAATCTAAGGTCAGTAGCTCTTAAAAATGGGATAGTATATGTTCTGTGTTATTTTTAAGTTTTTATTTTAGACGCATTTTTTTTTTTTTTTTTTTTGACCAACATTTCAATTCAGGTTAAATGATGAGTGAGGAATCATCTGGAATTGCCCCTCAACTGGATAGGGTGTGACATCATTGTTTCATTTTGTCACAGTCTTTAGCACAGAAATGGTTAAGAGTTTCCATAACTGGCTAAATAACTAATTTCACTGGTAAATTTCTATATACTCTCAAAGCATTCCTTTCTCTGTTTGCCCCTTACACACACTGCATAAGAAATCACATTTCATCGAGAGGAGTTTATTCCTACTTTTACAGTCCCATAAATCTACAAAATAGTTTTACCCTCATTTTGCTATCATAATTTTCTTAATTTGCCTTACCACATGCATGTATGGTAACTGGGAATGAATTCTAGATATTCTGATACAGAAAAGCACTAAACAAATTATTGGGCAACAATGGGAAGTTTAACTAATTGATATTTTTACTTTGCAGTACTCAGAAGAAGTTCTGGCTGTTTTCAAGAGTTATAAATTAGATGATACTCAGGCCTCAAGAAAAAAGATGGAAGAATTAAAAACAGGAGGAGAACATGTATATTTTGCAAAATTTTTAACAAGTGAAAAGGTATAACTCACTAAGCATAATAAAAATATTTTTTTCTATTTAATTGATATACTTTTTAATTTAAGTTCAATAGAAATGTTTACTTTTGGTTAAAGCTGACAAATGTTAGAGTCCTCTTTCTTCCTTGTTGTTACAAGTAAGACTAATTTGGCTTCTATTATGAAAGAGGTTGTTCTGCATTAAGTCTGTTTTGTAGACTTATTTTATAATAAATGCATGTGCCCTGACTGGGAATCAAACCAGCAACCTTTTGATGCAAGGACTCTCAACCAGCTGACCACTCCAGCAGGGCTCTCACCACTGTATCTTTATATGTGGGAAAGTGGCAGCCTTTTGCTTTTTTATATTTCTGCCTTTATTCTGACTTCCGGACCATAAATATAACATTGCTATCCACCGACACAAATATGTCATGACATAAATTGATAGAAATCTAAATGAAGCTTTTGCCATTCTGTCCTGCGGCTTTTGCAGTAATGCCTCGTGTGCGGTAATGCCTTCAGCAAATGTTTTTTGAATTGAAATCTTTCATTTCTGTAACAACATAACCTGTACCTTTAGGCAAAATTTTAATTTAATGTGTTTTGTGTATATGCTTGTTTTTCGAGTAGTTGATGGATTTACAACTGAGTGACAGTAACTTTCGCCGACACATCCTACTGCAGTATCTCATTTTATTCCAATATCTCAAGGGACAGGTGAAATTCAAAAGGTAAGTATAAATTAATAAATGGATAATAGTTTATAAACCACAAAGAGAAGGACTTGATGTATTTTTCTTATGTATTGGGCTCATTTTATGTATAACAGTCACATCCCTAAAACATTTCTTTTGCAGCAATATTAGATAATTGAGCTTTTATTTAGACTAGACGTTAGGATATTTGTTTTAGAGAAAAGGTGTAAATACTTGCAAAGAAGTATTATATTACCAGGGTAGTTGTGTAAAGACATGGCTTTACTGCCTGCTGGTTTCAGATCCCACTTTCATTACTCACTAGCGGCAGTTCAGCTCTTTCTGACTTGTAATTTTAAGATAACACATATCAAGCACTCAGAAATGTTCTTTCTTATCCTTCCGTTTGTCGTGGAGATTTGGTATAGCACAGAGAAAGATCGAGGGCTTTTTGAAGCCTAACCTAGATTTGAATTCAAGCTCTATGGCCTTGGGCAAATCATTGAACCGCTAAAGTCTGTTTAACATGCACACCTTCTCATTCTGAGAATTGAATGAGTAATGCATGTAAAGTGCTCAGATCTCGGCACATGGTAGTCTATTAACATTTATCGATTGTCCATAAAGCACCTAATACATAGTGAGAGCTGAACTAATGCCAACTATTAATAATTTGGGTCTGCTTTCTGCCTTCTTTAGGGCTTGGGGTTTTTATTCACTATATTTGAAATGCATTTTAAACGAATGCAGCATGCTCTATCTGAATGTGCATCCTTTAGAGCACAAATGGGGAACCTTTTTCTGCCAAGGGCCAATTTGGATATTTATAACATCATTCGCAGGCCATACAAAATTATCAACTTAAAAATTAGCTGCTATATTTGGTCAAACATGTAATTAACCTATCCCTAATGCCTTGGCAGCGCTAGACCAAATGATTTTGTGGGCCTTATATGGCCCAAAGGCCAGACGCTCCCCACCCCTGATGGAGAGGAATAGGTTAATATCTCTCAGAGGTTTTCACCCCACATTAAACTTAGTATTTTAGGAAACATTCACTGCTCTGTTTATATTTAATCAAATTAATTGAATGTTTTAGTCTCCTCTATACTTTCATGTCTTCAATTCTAACCATCTTGAGGATGAAATGCAAGAAGTTTCTCATAATTATCTCATTTGTGATTGTTCTTGTCTTGGTAATTTTTGACACTTTTTATATAATGATTTTTCTGTTACATGTCTTGTGTTTTTTCAAAAAGAATGTAAACCTTAAAATTGAATGTACATTGAATCTGTTAACTCAAGCATGCTTTTATTGCTTTGTTCCGTAGTTCAAACTATGTTTTAACTGATGAGCAGTCACTCTGGATTGAAGATACTACAAAATCAGTTTATCAAGTAAGTTCAACACGCAACAAACCCATGATTGAACAAAATGGAAATTTAGAATTTTCTTTGTTTCAGCCCCAAATAGGAAAATAAGGATAAAGTTAAGCTCAGGTACAAGACCACAAACACTTCCTGGTTCTCTGCCTACAAACCACTCCTATGATGCAGAAAGTTGTTGAAAGCTTAGTATATTCTTTCTAATCACAGCTGCTATCTGAAAACCCACCCGATGGAGAAAGATTTTCAAAGATGGTAGAGGTATGTGTTTTATATTTAGTTTTCTTAGAACCAAATAGAATTTTAGAAGCTCCCATTATTCAAATGTAACTTGTTTTTCTCAGCATATATTAAACACTGAAGAAAACTGGAACTCATGGAAAAATGAAGGCTGCCCAAGTTTTGTGAAAGAAAGGTAAATATATACTGAAGCAATATGAGAAATATTAAAATATAATTTGATGTGATTCTATTATGTAGAGATAGGTGTATATGTATTTCATACAAAAATGTAAGTTAAGCCCAGGCCAATATGACTCAGTGGTAGACCGTTGGCCCATAGACCGAGGGATCACAGGTTTGATTCCTGGCCAAGGGCACATACCTGGGTTGCAGGTTTGATAGCTGGCCCCAGCTGGGAAGCATGTGGGAAGCAACCAATCAATGTGTGTCTCCCTCACATCCATGTTTCTCTCTCCCTCCCTCCCTCCCTTCCATTTTCTCTAAAATCAATGGAAAAAAATACACTTGGATGAGGGTTTAAAAAAAATAAGTTGAGCTCAATAATAATATAACCATTCCAATTTATTTTATGTGAAATTTTCATCTCAAATTTCTTGTAATTAAGCTCCCAGAACAAATTGATGTATTAATTATTGAAAAAAATTTGTATACCCACTTACTATTTGTACCATGGTGTGGCATTTTTGTCTTTTATCTGATGAGTGTTCTATAATAATATCAAGCTTTCATCTTTTTAAGAAAACAGTGTTTTCTTTTACATTAAACACTTCCATTTCTGTTGTCCATTTGTAATTCCAGTATGTTTTGTCCACCACAGAACATCAGATACTAAGCCAACGAGAGCAGTACGAAAGAGAACAGCACCAGAGGACTTCCTAGGGAAAGGGCCCAACAAAAAGATTCTGATGGGAAAGTAGGTTATCCTGTCTTCATGTGGAATGTTACTGGTTATTTTTTTATTTTGAAGATGTTACTATATGACCTCTCCAGTTTTTGTGTTTGTTAGTTTTGTAAGTGTTTGGTGTATACATAGATGACTAAAGCAAAATACCCCCTTATCAGTCTATAGGCCCATTATGTGGTTCATGCAAGTACACACACTAGTACTTCCATTATATCTCCTGCTTCAAAAATCCAAGGCTGTAGGCTATGGCATTTTTACCACATCACAGACAATACAGTTGCATTGATCCAGCTCATTTCTAGTTGTTGCAAAATACCACAGTCCTTTCCATTACCTTCTAGTTAACTGCAAACTGCTTTATATTGTGCTTGAATATTTTTAGAAAAAAAGTAGTTACTGTCATTCAATATATGCTCATATAGAAAATTTGCTAAATACCAAAAATTAGTGATGATAATTAAAACTCCACTATTTAACTTTAAGTATTTTTATAACTTTAGACATATCAGGATGGTGTCCATTAAAAATGTATTTGTTTATGTGCCTATTTTTCAGTGAGGAGTTAACAAGGCTTTGGAATCTCTGCCCTGATAATATGGAAGCTTGCAAATCAGACACAAGGCAAGTTTCAAATGTTTCCATCAAGTATTGCTTTTCTCAAATGCTGAGAATGGCCTTTTGTCAGCTACCAGGAGAGTTCAAAAAATTGTGGTTGACTTTGGCACAATAATTTTAGAAATCACAAGAAAATAAGAATTCGCAAAAATAGAAGGAACTACAAACCAAGGTATGACCTAATTCTGTGGTTGCTTCTAGCTAAGGGGCAGTACAGATGATTCCCACTTTTGGGAACCAGGGAACTTGGGTTTTAATAGCCACAAAAGGACAGAAGGTAAGGCCTTGGGCTTGCATGAATTTGTAACTGAGTTGCCCTGAATAGAGCTGAGCCCCTTGATGCACTACATTCATTTTCTGTAAAAGAAGGGCAGAGTGGGAGATGGGGATACTTGCCCACTGGTACAGGAAACAAGAGAGCTTGTCCATTATGATCTAGGCTGTGGGCAAAAAGGAAAAAGTATTCCTGAGAAATGACTATAACAATCTGCTGCCATGCGCTCTTTAAATGCATCCTGCCAGCAGTGTAAAGGGACCCTGGGCTTTCTGGAGGTCACATCTTCAACCTAAGCCAAGGATCCTGCAGATAAAAATCTGAATTTCACCATCCAGACTTAACAAAACATTCAAGAAGACCATTCACCATGAGTAAGAAGAGTCAGCAGACAGAACAAGCCACAGAAGTTAAACATCAGATTAAGCCTTACAATAAGTATATTTAAGGTAATTAAAGATATAAAAGAAACATGACATCATCTAGTCATTGAAATTACAAAATAGGCAGGTAAAAATAGCAGGCTTGACACAGGTGAAATAGAATTAATGATTTAAAAAATCACCCAGAAAGCAGTACAGAGGGATCAAGAATTAGAAAATATGAAAAAGTCAAGAACCACAAAATGAGAAGGTCCAACAAACTTCTAATAGAAGGAGGAAATAATAAGAGAATGGGAAAGAGGCAGTAATCAAGGACATAATGACAGAATTTTTGTTTCAGGACCAAGAATTAGCATAAATTCTCAGGTTCATGTGGTACAGATTTAAGTGGGATAAACAGAATAAATCCTTATCTCTACACACTGTAAAAAAGTCACCAGAGAGAAAAACCAGACCGCCTTCAAAGGAGCCAAAAATCAGGCTGATGGCAGACTTCAAGACCAAAAGGAACCACAGACAGTGGAATAACTTCAAGGTGTTGAAAGCATGGACTCCGAATTCTGTATAAGTTAAACAGTGGGTCGGTTAGTCAAGAGAGAAAGTTACTTTCAGATTAAAACTGAGAATCTGTCATCAGCAGTCTTTAAAAACCTGTCAGAAAGAAGTTGAACTCCAAAACAATGTGAAGTTGCAAGGATTGCTATGCAAAGACATTAGTAAATATGATTAAGTCTCATCAGATTCATTGTATAAAGCAGTAATATTACTAATTGGGGGTATTTTAAAAAGGTGGAACTATCATACTTGATGAAAAGTGACCTTAATATAAGGAGTGATCAGAATTAATGTTACAGGTGAAGATAGAGATAACTAGACTTCCAAGTAAAGCATGCTTGCTAAGTATGTAAAAGAAACAAGTTGAGGAAAAAGTAAATATAGAAAATTCAAGCAAATAAAATATAAATCAGGGTTGTAGGCGGGTACAAGCTGAATTCCATTACTTGAAAATTTGAAAAGATTCAAAACAACATATACTTAATTTTTTTAAAAAAAAGCAGCACATGAATGATAAACACCAAATTCTAAACAGTGGCTACCCATGGGGGGAGATGAGATTAGGGAGGGGTGCATGGGCACTCTCAACTGTATTTGTAGCATTTGAAAGTCTTAAAGCAGATAAGGCAAAAACCTGCAGTGTTTATTTCCACATTGTATGCGGGAAACGTGTTTACATGTTTTACGTATTTATACGTTCTACCAGTGTAGTAGAGCGCAGGACACATATTAATACGTTTTTTATAGACTAGCGGTAGAATGCGGGTAACGTATAAATACGTAAACTAAAGTTATCATAATTTTACCGAACGTTGCCATTTGTGCAAAAAATTAGCAAAAATGGCCTGCGCCACCTGTTAGCGCGCGATAAAAACTACCCGCAAACAATGTGTTAGAAAACTAGCAAATGGTTTCAAATATTAATGATGTTCTGATTGGAATTTTAGTGTGAACCCAGTTTTATCTAGTGTGATGTGTAGAAGAGTGATGGTAAACTCAAAAGCAACCTTACAGGCCTTTAATGTTCACCAGTTACAGAGCATGTTACATTCCAGTAAGTCATTAGATTTTATGCTTAGTTTTTCTTCAGAGAGCTCATTTTTCTCATGTTAGTAAAAAGATGTCTTCTGATCAGATCCTTAGATCTTATTTGACTCTGTCTCAAGTTTTTATTTCTGAAGACAAATTCAAGAAGATGCAATTAAAAACCATGTGCCCTAGCTGATTTGGCTCAGTAGATAAGAGTGTCGCCTGCAGACTGAAGGGTCAGGGGCTCAATTCGGGTCAAGGGCACATGCCTGGGTTGTGAGCTCAATCCCCAGTAGGGGGCATGCTGGAGGCAGCTGATCAATGCTTCTCTTTCATCATTGATGTTTCTGTCTCCCTCTCCCTCTCTGAAATCAATAAAATTTTTTTTAAAAAGCCATGTTACCATGGCAGCAATCTTAAAAGCTCAAAGTTCTTGAAATCTCAGTATGTCTGGTTATTATTTTCGGTTTAATTCTGGTTTAAAGGGAAAACATCCATGTGTGGACATAATGTGAAAATTTCCTGCTTGGTGGAGAAATTCAAATGCTAGTAAACCCCTGGCTGCCCTCTGTGACTAGTAACATCAGCATACATTATTGTATGATACAGTATGTGTCGCATTTCGCAATACAGTGCTTCACTACATAGTACATAGTGGGTAAATGCCACACTGCCCTCTTTTTTGTCCCCTTTGAGAAGTTTAACTTGTTTTGAGTCATTTATCTCCTTAAAATTTTGATTTCCTAAGTAATCTAACTGTAAGTCAAGTGTGAATAACATTAGAATCCTCACTAGTTTTTTTTTAACATCCAGAGAATATATGCCAACTTTGGAGGAATTCTTTGAAGAAGCCATTGAACAGGCAGACCCGGAAAGCATGGTTGAAAATGAATATAAGTAAGTAATGTTTCTCATGAGCTAATTTTCTCCAATTCTTTTCCTTAGGAATTTTATGTATACTAGAATGCTAATAAGGGAGGCAGTTGATAGAGTGGTACTTTTCCTCTTAGGTGAGTTTATGTACCAAGTTCACATTATGACACATCTGATTTCAATGACCATTCCCATCAACTTAACAGGCATTACTTAAAATCAAGATTATTTCAAAAATAATCAGAAAAATCCCTCTTGAACCTACATCTCTCTCCAAATATCACCTATTTTCCCTGTTTTCCTTCAGATCAGTCAGGCATACCTCATTTTATTGCACTTCACTTTATTATACTTCACAAATGTCAGGTTTTTTACAAATTGAAGGCAAAAATCCTTTACGAGCAAAAAAATTACAACTCGCTTTATTGCAGTACTCACTACTGCAGTGGTCTGGAACCAAACCCACAGTATCTGCAAGGTGAGAGGTATGCTTATATCTCCCAACAATTCTTGATAATTGCTGCCTTCATTTCCCCACCTCCCATTGTCCTCAGCCCATTTCTGGTGGGCTGTCTCTGGCTGTCATATAGCTCTTATCAAGGTCACTTTTTTTTTAACCCCTCAGCAGAATTCCCTAGCTGATTTGTCTTGTTAGATAACATTTTCTTCTCTCAACAGCCATCTAACTATAGCTCCCACTGTTATCCTTTTGTCTAATTGCTTTTCAGTCTCCCATTGCTGGCTCCCCAATCCTCTGCCTAACTTAAAATTTTGGAGTAGCTTCAGGACTCAGTCTCAGGTTCTTCAACTAAATCCACAGCTCCATGATTTTGAATAGGCCTTACGGTACTGACTTAAGGGCTAGAGCCCTCTTGTCAGACTGCTTAGGTTCCAATCCTGGGACTCTACCACTTAACACATTGCGTACCGCATAGCAATCTCTAAGACATACACCAGGGACCGCACGTTTTGGGGCAAACTGCACGTTATTTAAATCATCATAATGCACTTCAGGTGTTGTTTTTCAATAATTATAACATTTTTATTTACAAAAACAAACAAACAAAGTTCCTAGTACTTTTTTAACATATGGTACTGCATAAAACATTTTCCTCTGTGAAGAGGGACCAAACAAAATTTACATAAGTATCTAGATTCGCTCCTTTTTCCATGGGCATGAAAAATGAGAACACTCATGAGTGGTCCTTAACAGATGGCGCGCGAAACACGAGAAAACTCCTGAGCGATACGAAATGTGTTAACTTGCTAGGCTACGAGGACTAATTAAATCCTTCTGGTTTCCTTGTCTATTAATAGGAATAGTACCCATTTCACAGGGTTATTCTGAGGATTAAGATGATTTACTTTGAACCATGCATGACGTAGTTAGCACTGCAAAAAGAATGCTATGACCAATTCAGGTCAATTTTCCATGCATTAGCCAGTGATCTTTAAATTCACAAGTCAAATCTGTTGCTACCTGGTTTGGCTCAGTGGATAGAGCGTCAGCCTGCAGACTGAAGGGTCCCAGGTTCGATTCTGGTCAAGGGCACATGCCTAGGTTGCGGGCTTGATCCCCAGTCGGGGACGTGCAGGAGGCAGCCAATCAGTGATTCTCTCTCATTAATGTTTCTCTCTCTCTTTCCCTCTCCCTTCCTCTCTGAAATCAATAAAGATATATTTAAAAATAAATAAAGAAAATAAAATTAAGATGAAGTCTTACTAACAAGTCTCCTTTATCTGATTTGCACCTTTCTACCTCTCCAGTCACATCTTCTTTATTTTCTCTCTGCTCAAACCATACCAGCCCTGTTTCCATTCAACTCAAAAGGTGCTTCCACCTCAGGACCTTTGTACTTGATGCTCATTTGTTTGAAACTTCCCTCATGGCAATCCCATGGCGTGCTCTCTCACTTAAACTCTCATCTTAAATACTGAGCAGTTTTCCCTGACCAAGTCTTCTCCTTTCCCTCTTACTTAATGCAGCCCTGTTAACATTTATTTCATAGTACATATCACCATCTGAATTTGTCATTTTTTTCTCATCCTTACCACTACCTGAAATTGTCTTAACCCTTCCTTGTATTTATCAATAATGATGCTTCGCAACAGATTCATTTACTATGTCAGTTACTTCCTAAGCACTTACCTTATATAACTCTTTAGGTAGAAATTGTTGTTTCAGCTAGTAAATGGCAAAGCCAGGAAAATCACTGTGACCTCAGGGGCCCTGAACTCCATGACTCCTGAGTGCCCAGCTCAACAAGTATTTGTTGAATGAATATTGATTTATTATTGTTACATAAGACTAGGTAGAGTGATAGCCCTCTAAGATTAGTTTAAGAATCTGGATGATACGGATCTCTGGAGAATAATTTTGTATGTATAATTGACAGAATGCTTAAAAGATTCAAATTATCTAAACAGAAATGTGTCAGAGAGAAGGTTAACTATTTTGGCAAAGCCTCATAGCATGATGTTAACTTGGTAAGGGTCCCCACTGTCTAGGAGTAGTTTTGCAGGTGCCAGCATCCTCAAAGGTAATGAGGCTCCAAGTAAATGAGGTTGCTACTCAACAACTTAGGGAGGGAGGGCATTTCCAACTGACTTGCAAAAAAACTCATAAATGGGGGGGAAAAATTGTGCTTTGGACTCTTCTGCAGCTTGCCTGTTTCAGGAACACTGTCTTTAGAATTTCCCTGAGGTTTCCATTTCTCACCTTACTGGATACCACCTATTACCACTTTGCTTCCTTACGGAACAGTTCATGGGTTGGTTCTATTCTTGGCATCATTGCTTACTCTCTTGACTATTGGATATTTCCCTTTTCGTTTTGGAGCCATTTTTATCCCATCAGGTTGGTTCTGAGCAAATTAAAGTTTAGGCATTGTATAAATAGGAAACCAAGCATTGATTAAATTAATGATTGGAACTCAGTGTTGAACTTACGTTCTGGAACTCAGACCTATAGGTGGCATTATGCTGGCGGATATCAACTCACTAAAACATGTTGAACCTATTATGAATTCATTTTCCCCCCCTAAATAACTAGATTTCTGTCCTACATATACAACACCTAGCCAGTACTGCACATATTGACTTTTTTAAATTAAGTAAAATGCATACAAACTTTTTAAATGTGCTTGCTGGTGTGACCTCCCTCTTCAGACTCTGTTGGTTTCTGATATAAGTGACCTGCACACTGAGTTCTTTGGGAATACGATCAGAGTGAAAAGAATGGTGCCTTCAGCTACTTATCTTAGTTACAGAATTTCACTTGGTGAGTTATATTAACTAGAAGGGAATATAGAAATAAATGACTATAAAGTTATAAGACCAACATCTTTTTATAGGGCTGTGAACAATTCAAATTATGGTTGGAGAGCCCTGAGACTGTTAGCACGGAGAAGCCCTCACTTCTTCCAACCAACCAACCAGCAGTTCAAAAGTTTGCCAGAATATCTTGAAAACATGGTAATAAAGCTAGCAAAGGAATTACCAGTAAGTATTATAAATCTATTTTTTTCATTTCCTTTAGTTGATGTTATTTTCTTTAAAACTGCTATCGTTTGAACAGAGCTGAATTTAGAGTTGTGGGGAAAAATCTACCCACTTCCATGTTTTAGAATGAAGAGAAATGCATTTGAGGATACACTTCATAGGAAGCACATAAACTGATAAACTTTTAATAATTTTTATAGCACGTGTATAACTTAATCTGTCTGTAATACTTCTGGAGAAACTGTTACCGTTTTTCCTGTTTGTTGGTGCATTATATTCAAAGACAGGGTAGTGGTAGGCAACTTGGCCTTACTGCTCTGGCTCTCCTTCTCAATACAATCTTCTCAGTGTATTTCTACAATATGGTACTAATAACTGTGCATAAAAGCTAATCATTCAAAAAATGTTAAGGAAATAGGTGCTCAACCCTGGTCTTCCCTAGACTGTTGTTACTATATGCTAGGTATGTGAAAATCATTTTAACATCTTTTACTAACTCCCTTCTTCCCAGGTTGGGGGAGTAAGGGGAGTCTTTCCAACTTTCAGATCTTCCCCATCCACTCCTTCTCCAGGTTAACACTGTTCTACTTGTCATATTTAACACCCTCAGGGGTAAAGTTCTGGGTCCTATACTTGGAATGTACAATCAGCTTATCTAAACAAATGAATCCCAAGTTACTTTAGAAGTTGGCATTCTTTTAAACATTCTCCTTACTCATTTTAGCCTCCTTCTGAAGAAATAAAAACAGGTGAGGATGAAGATGAGGAAGATAATGATGCTTTACTGAAGGAAAATGAAAGTAAGAATTGAATTTTCTTGGCTATTTTACAAAGATTGTGGTTCTTTGTTGAGAGGTACGTTATTTAATTTGATCTACTTCTCAACTTCTACCATGTATCTCAGCTGCTTCTTAGAGTAAGGAATTTAAAGCACTGCTTGACAATAACTTAAAATTGATTTCCTAATGGTCATAAGAACAGTATTCAATCCATGGAAAAATATAAAAAGGAACTGTTTTAAAATAAAGGTTATTAAAGGGGATTAATATTTTGGTGGCCCCATATCTTCCCATTTCTGTTGTATACTTTGAATTGTAGATGTCCTCATACTTGGTACATAATTTACATTTCTTGTGTTTTCTAGGCCCTGATGCTCGCAGAGACAAACCTGTAACAGGGGAACAAATAGAGATATTTGCCAGCAAATTGGGTGAACAATGGAAGATTCTGGCTCCCTACTTGGAAATGAAAGACTCAGAAATTAGACAGATTGAGTGTGATAGTGAAGACATGAAGATGAGAGCTAGGCAGTTACTAGTTGCCTGGCAAGATCAAGAGGGAGTCCATGCAACGCCTGAGAATCTGATTAATGCACTGAATAAGTCTGGATTAAGTGACCTTGCAGAAAGTCTAACTAATGACAATGAGACAAATAGTTAGCTTTTTTTTTTTTTTTTATTAAAACTGTGATAAGATTTTGTTACCAAGCAGCATTTGTTAAGAGGTCCACTGGTTTTGGTAAACAATAAACATTTTTATAACAGTTGTACAGTTGGCTGGTATTCCAAGAACAAAACACATATTGGCTCTTGATAACTGACCTCAGTCGGGTCTTGGGAGGAAGGAGGAGGAGGTTGGAAAAATGGCCAAAGTGACATGACCTTAAGGTCACAATATATTTTTGTTAAATGTGTTATTAAGTCAATAAGTGATATTTAGAGGCATGGTGTTTCCTAAAATACACTATGCCAAATTAGTTTCTGCATGCCATTAGCAGTTATGAAATTTAACTTGCTATTCTGAAAATCCCAAAATAAGACTTTCTGAATCCATATGGCTGCTCTAATTTCATGCTTTAAAAAAGAGGATCAGCAAACAATGGTCCGTTTACCACTTGGTTTTATAAGTAAAATTTAATCAGCACACACCCATACTGAATTTTTAGGTATTGTCTATGGCTTCTTTCCTGCTACAACGGCAAATTAAGTAGTTGCAACAAAAAAGTTATAGTCTGCAAAGCTTAAAATATTTACTATCTGGTTCACTACAGAAAATGTTTGCTGACCCCCAACTTTAAAAGAAATGGGGTAAAGTCTAAAACCTAGTTCCTTTAGCCTTATAAAAATTAACCTCTCAAGTCATTAAAATAGGGATGCATTGCTCAGGGATTGTTGTGAAGTTCAAATGAGATGTCTGTGAAAGCACCCTGTAAACAGCAAAGCACTAGGTAGGTAGTAATGGTTGGAGACAGAACTATCTTTTTCCTGTCCCCGCATAAGCATTATCCTTTAGGGGTCTAAGATTGTTATCATTGTTTTGAATCGAGAACAACTACTACTAAATGCACACATTATACAATAAATGTTGTTTGGGCTTAACTTCACTAGCTAGTCCAACAGTATACAGCACAGCTCTAGTATCAAAAGGGCGTCGTGCTAGTGGCAAAGCATATAAGGCACACTCAGGAGTCAAGACCTTTTCTTGCTTACTCAAAGACCCTACATGCAAGGCTGAACTCTAAAACAGCCTTATTAGTTTAAAACAACACTGGTATAAGTCCAATTTCTTATACTTAAAATATCTTTGGAATAATGCTTTTTGGATCAAATAAAGTGAAATAAAGTTTTTTTTATAATGACAAGGAATTACAATTTTAAAATTCTAATTCTATAGAAGGTTTATATACTTTGTTCTAAATCTACCTCACCTGATCTCTAGTAGCTACAGCATCCTGCAAATCAGAAAAAATCTAAATTTTAATTGCTAAATTATGTCCTCAAAATTGTTCAGGCCAAATATAACAGTGAATTAAAAAAACTGCAGAATTACAAGCAGCATACCAATATATAAAAAACATCACAATTCTTATGGTCTCATTTTCCCCATCCTATTCTGCACCCTCCCTCAAAGCAAAGGAAGTACTGATTGCCAATAATTCAAGTAATTAGAGATTAGCTGAAGAAGCTATATACAAATAAAAGTTTCCCTGAAATACTCCTTTTATGTCCCCTAGAGTTCTCACAAACTCAAAAATAGCCACTATTCTTAAGGAATCTACTGGTTATCAGTGCTGTCTGTGCTCTGCAGAGCATTAAAACGAGAGTAAGCAAAGATGAGATTTCATGATAATCCCCAAAACTTAATTATAAATACCCAACTCAAAATCAGAGACAAATTTGGTAATAATCTATCCTTTCTCTAACAATCAGGGCTCCTAAGACAAAGATGAGGAAGTGACTAATTAGAATATATTAAACCTACTATATTGAAATACTTCATACTCTTGGTATTCCAACCACCACTAGAAAAATCATTGATACTAAGCTGTGAAATAGACATTAAGATTTTTGGGAACTGACAGAAGTATAAAAATAACTGAGCCAAAGGACAGATCTGACTCATAAATGCTGCATTCAGCATCCAAAAAACACCATTGCTCTTACAACTTTGTTATTTCTTTCTAAACAATGTAGTACTAACTGGCAAAGGTAACATTTTTAAATGGATGCTTAACAGCAGAGTAAAACTAACCATCAGGGTTAACATATTGGAACTTCAGCCAACTCAACAGACAAGACTTGAGGTCAAAAACTGTTAATCCCTCTTTTTCTTTTTTTATTAAATATCCCTGTTTTCTAAAAATAAGCAACCAGAGCCTGTCAACATCCTGTTAAGGTTGATTACTACAAAGCCATTGCAGTTAAATGTACAAACCATAGTACATCAAAGAGACAGTAATAAATGTATAATCAAATGTACTATTGATCACAATTTATTTTAAAGTCATGAAAAGCCAGCAACAATCAGGCTGGACAAATACTTGATTGTATCCATGTTTCCATGGGCTATGTGGACAGCAGCACTGAGAGCACAATGAGAGCAACACTTACTTCCTTTCCATCTTCCTGGCAGAATTTGTTAGATAAGGCAAAGGAAATTACCTGTGGTTTGAACCATGCAAGAACAACAAAACAGTAATAGGTGTGCAATAAACATTTCATTGCTGAATAGTGAGCTGAAAAAGGCAGGGAAAATTATCACAGAAGATAGTGGTTGAAAGGCATTTCAACTCAGAATTTTAAAAAATTAATGCAAGAAATAAGCTTTTAAAAAATTTCCTCCTGTCACCTTTATACAGAGCAGCACAGTTCAAAGGCTTCTCTTTTCTGCAATATTTTACGTTGACACACAGAGTGGTCTGCTTCTGCTCTTTGTTCCATATGAGGGGAAACAAAACCACTTATATATCTTCCTCTAAAGCTCTGGATTATAGAAATGATCAACAAATAACATTTATTTCACACCTAAGCATAAATAGCTAAAATGAAGGTTACTGTTCACTTTCCTCTTCCATTATTTCAACTCTGCGAGGCCCATAGAGTAAAACATAAGCTATATGCCAGTCTCCACCACCAGAAAGCCGCAAGATATCTTCTGGTGTCACAGTGCTGACCTTATCATCATCAAACTTAATCCATTCATCTAAAGAACGAGAGGAAAATGAAATTAAAATCATTCACAATTTTTTCAGAGTTCCATTTCAAAAAGGTACTTTACGCACAGCAGTATTCCATCTACCATAGCAACAGTTCTCAAAGCATGATCCAGGGACTACTCAGGTTCAAAACCATTTCAAGAGTTCCATGAAGGTTACAACTATTCTCATAACACTACTAAAGCCTTAAGTACCTTTACCCCTCATTCTCTCAAATGTACTTTGGAATTTTCCTGAGGCTACACAACGTATGATAAAGCAAAAGACAATGCGGAAATAGTTAGGAGAATCTAGCTGTCTCCTATTAAAGACTTATAAAAATGTAAATCAATACCATTTCTTGCCACTTTTTTTTGTTTGGGGAAAAATTATGATTTCCATTTTTTAAATATTTATGTAATTGGTTTATTACTGTCAGTTTTGAGTAAATTAATTTACTTCTCAGTTTTAATTTCTATTACAGTAAAGAAACATAATCCTCATAAACAAAATGGGAAGGTTCTCAATGTAAGAGTGTAAAGAGATTCTGAAACTGAAAAGTTTGAGAACCACTGTTATAAAATTTATATTAAACAAACTATTAAAATAGTATGTAACAACTGAAAAAAAAAATGGAATCTTTACCTTCTTTTCTTTTCACCCATGATACATAATGACCTGAAGAGCTAGACCTTCCCTGATGTGTTAACACTGCTTGTAAATCATAGTATCCACAATTATTGGAGCCAATGTCTAAAGGAAGATATAAATTCAATAATATTAGACAAACAGACATGTGCTTTCTAAAACCAAATAACAAGCAAGAACTATGTTTTGAAGTTTAGCCTAGAGAAGCACTATTCTATTAGAATCCAGTAAGATACTACTATCCAAAGTTAAGGCTTCATGAAAGATGTTTTAAGAAGTATCATTCATAGAAGTTTATGCTAAAAAGAGTGGGTTTTAGTGTATGTCATATTGAGATAAATTAGATTTCAAGAACCCTGACTTTTTTAAAAGCATGATAACTAAAAAAAAAAGTTATGTGACTAGACAGTAATCTTACCTTAAAACAAACACACACACACACACACACACACACACACACACACACCACAACTGAAATAAAGATTCACTGCCTGGACCGGTTTGGCTCAGTGGATAGAGCATCAGCCTGCAGACTCAAGGGTCCCAGGTTCAATTCCGGTTAAGGGCATGTACCTTGGTTGCGGGCACATCCCTAGTGGGGAGTGTGCAGGAGGCAGCTGATCGATGTTTCTCTCTCATCGATGTTTCTAACTCACTATCCCTCTCCTTCCCTCTCTGTAAAAAATCAATAAAATATATCTTTAAAAAGAAAAGAAATAAAGATTCACTTACCATCAGCAAAAGAAAAGGGTTCATACTTAACGTCTTTCTGGGGACTACTCTTTTTGTCACTCTGAAAGGAAAAAAATGTTTAATTTTAGACCATGATATCAGAAATAAAATTTGCATTCTCAATAAGAGTACGTTTCCCCAGTATCTGAAAGTAGCGTGCCTATGAAATCTTTCAAAAGCCAAACTGGCATATATAAAGCAAAGAGTATCCCCTGCTTTCAGAAAGTTCACATTATTCCACTTTACTTTTACAAAAAGCAAAAGACCTACATTAGTATGGTAATGGCTTTTTTCATAAAAGCAAAATTCCTCTTCAGATTTCTTTCAATTTGCTAAAATGGGTAGGTCTATCATAAAATTGAAGTTGCGTAACGAGAACTTGCGGAAAGTGGTGAATACCTATACTCATTTCCACGAATATTTACTGTCCACTTATATGCGGTTTGTAACACAGTTCAAACCAGCACTGTTCAGTGTCAACTGGTGGCTGGGAATGTGTATGCAGAGGACCAACTTAAGTTACACATGAGGCAAAACAAAGACAAAATCTAGTCTGCCTTACAAATTACTAAAATGATATAACTACAGTTAACATAAAATTGGAAACCCAAAGGTCCTACATTTTAATAATATAAAATCTTGTATGTATTAATAACAGACCCTCTGACTATAGGATCAATGTTAAACCACTATAGCTAGAGAGTGTACCAGTGAATATAGTAATACAGATGAACAGTGCTCTAGGGTAGTAAAGGAAAACCCAATTTTATAATTTTGTTTTACCAAAATACTATCAAACCATGTAAGTGGGGAAAAAAGAAAAGAAAAAAGCTGCCTCAAAAATAACAAAAGTTAAATTATTGCAATTAACATTCAATCTATTGAGCCATGGTCACCTGCCACTTTGGCCCAAATAAACAAATATTTAATTCAGCAAATATTTACCTATATTAAAAGAAGCATGATTTACTACTTTAGACAAGGATCTTTAAAGTGGGAACTTCCTGCATCAACCCATTTCCAT
The DNA here is from genome assembly GCF_964212035.1 of Myotis nattereri. Taxonomy (NCBI): domain Eukaryota; kingdom Metazoa; phylum Chordata; class Mammalia; order Chiroptera; family Vespertilionidae; genus Myotis; species Myotis nattereri. Next base: position 56,494,385 of record NC_138083.1, on the reverse strand, counting down.
GTGCAATACAAAAAAATTAAACAACCTATATAGGCATAGGAGCACAAAATTCTTGAAAACTTTAATAGAAATGAAGACAATGCAAGCAGTTTAAATATAGCTAGAGTAACAAGAAATCAAAGGACACTACAACAAAAAAGTACAATGAGGCCAACCATTCCTTTTCATATACAGCTGACCCTTAAATAACGTGGGTTTGAATTGTGCAGGTTCACTTATATGCAGTTTGTTTTCAACTGACCCGCACAGTTCAAACCAGCACTATTCAGTGTCAACTGGTGGTTTGGAATGTGTATGCAGAGGACCAACTTAAGTTACACATGCATTTTTTACTATACTCCTAACCTGCACATTGGTTCAAGAGTCAACTGTATATAATGTAATGCCTACAGTAACCCAAAAAAAGCTATGCAAAGAAATACATTTTAAATATATCATACATAAATCAATCTAGAATTCTAAAAAAATGTTCAGTCCCTGGCCAGTGTTGCTCAGTTGGTTGGGAGTCATCCATGCACCAATAGTTGCTGGTTCGATTCCCAATCAGGGCAAATCCCAGGTTGCAGGCTCGATAACCTATAGGGGGTATGCAGGAGGCAGCTGATCCATGCTTCTTTCTTTCTCTCTCTCTCTCTCTCTCTCTCTCTCTCTCTCTCTCTCTCCCCCTTCCTCTCTAAAGATCAATTAAAAATCTTAAAAAGAAAATGTGCATGTAATCTATAAGACAAAAATGAGAGAGAAAATACTGAAGAAAATATAAAATAGATTTAAACACTAACATATCAATAATAACATAAATGTAAATTATTGTACATAAATGGGGTTAACAAAGTAGATTAAAAACATGATCCAACTATACACGATCAATAAGATCTATAGGAAACTCTCTTCAAATATAACAGTATGGGAAACTTTAAAGTAAAAGAATAAAAAAAAGATCATGCAAACAGTAACAAAAAGAAAGCAGCAGTGGCAATATTAATCAGATAAAGTAGAGTTCAGAGCAAAAAAAAAAACAAAAAAAAACTACAAGGGACAGAGAGGAGTATTGCATAATGAAAGGTTCACTCCACCAAGATGACAAAAAAAAATCCTAAATGTATATGCACTAATTAACAGCGCTAAAAAACATGCAAAGCAAAAGCTGACAGAACTGAATAGGGAAACACAACTGCACAATTTTAGTTGAGGACTTCACTACTCCACAGTCAACAACTGATAGAACTAGACAGAAAAACAGCCAGGTTACAAAAAAACCGCAACGACACCATTAACCAACTGGATCTAACCAGTATCTATAGAAAGCCCCACTCAACAACAGAATGCACATTCTTTTCAAGTGTCCAAGCTGGATCACATCCTGAAGCATCTAATGCAAACCTCAACACATTTTTAAAAATGTAAATATCACAAGTATGTTCTTCAATACAATGGAATCAAACTAGAATCTATAATAGATAGCAGAAAAATTTTCTAACATCTAGAAAGTCAACAAGATAGTTCTAAATAATTCAAGATCAAAGAGAAGTCTGAAGGGCAATACATGAAAAAAAATACAAGGAACAGAATGAAAATGAAAGTACAATATAATGAAATTTGAAGGACATATTGAAAGCACTGCTGGGAGAGAAATTTATAGCCCTAAATGGTTATGTTAGAAAATAGAGAAAAGTTTGAAATAAAAACTAAGCTCCCCTACCTTAAGAATAAGAGCAAAATAAACACAAAGCAAACAGAAAAAAGGAGTGTAAGAGTAGAAATTCATTAAATTAGGACAAGAAAGACCTTTCAGAGAAGAAGGGAGAGAGAGAGAAAAACATCAATGATGAGAGAGAACCACTAATTGGCTGCCTCCTGCATGCCACATACTAGGGATTGAGCACGCAACACGGGCATGTGCTCTGAATAGGAATTGAACTGTGACCTCCACGGTGTGGCTGGGTGATTGAGGTTGACACTCAACCACCAAGTCACACTGGCTGGGTGAATTTAAAATTTGACATATTATAATATCACACTGAAAATCTTTATTAACAGGAAATATCTTTTTCATTTTGAAAAAAAAAATCAAATATATAGTAACTCAGGTATACTTTATATAAACCCAAAATAACAGTCTGTTAAATATAAAGTTGATATGGTTATAATTTTAGCAGTTACGAGCATATCAGAAGCAGTTAGTTTTCTCAGTGGGCATAAATGAGTCAATATTTTATACCACCACTTCCACACACAAAAATGGAGATAATTCCATGCCTTGCAAGGAAAATAATAAAATACTATGAAAATCTAGGCAAGGTTTTCTATATATGCTGTGAGGAGACATATAGAAAAGAAATATAAGCTGCAGTTTATAGAAGATAAGAAATTAAGCTTATCCTATCTAATAAAAGAGAAACATGGTAATTAGCATACGACCGTTACCCTTCCCATTGGCTAATCAGGGCGATATGCAAATTAACTGCCAGCCAAGATGGTGACCGGCAGCCAGGCAGCTTGAAACTAACATGAGGCTTCCTTGCCTCAATGACGAGGAAACCAACGTTTCCCCCGCCTGCCTTGCCCGCCTCTGAGCCTGCAGTTTGAAACATTGTAACAAATATAGAAGCTAAACAAAACCCAGAAACCTGCTTTCAGCCCGCGGGGATCTCTCTGGAGTTATACACTGCTTCGATTATAGAACCGAAACAAACCAGATACCTGCTTTCAGCAGCAGAGGTCTCAGAGCTGGAGCCAGAGCTAAAGCTGGCCCAGAATAAAAAAAGAAAAAGAAAAAAAGGAGCAGTTGGGAGCTTCAGCCCTCAGCCCCTCAACCAGACTGGCCAGGCATCCCAGTGGGGACCCCCACCCTGAAGGGTGCGTGACCAGCTGCAAACAGCCATCATCCCCTCACCCAGGCTGGCCAGGCACCCCAGTGGGGACCCCCGCCCTGATCCAGGACACCCTTCAGGGCAAACCAGCCAGCCCCACCCATGCACCAGGCCTCTATCCTATAGAGTAAAAGGGTAATATGCCTCCCAGCACCGGGATCAGCGGAGTCGCGAGGCCTCCCAGCACCGGGATCAGCAGAGCCGAGAGGCCTCCCGGCACGGGATCAGCGTGACAGGGGGCAGCGCCCAAACCCCCTGATCGCCCTGCGGCTCTGTGTGTGACAGGGGGCGGGGCCACAACCTCCCTATCCGCCCTGCTCTGTTCCTGACAAGGGAAGGCGCCCCAACCACCTGATCAGCCCTGCTCTGTGCCTGATGGGGGGAGCTCCCCAACCCCCTGATCGCCCTGCGGCTCTGTGTGTGACAGGGTGAGCGCCCCAACCCCCACCCCCCACCCCCCATGGGCCCTGCTCTGTGTGTGACAGGGTAGAGCCATAACCTCCCCATCGGACCTGCCCTGAGTGTGAGAGTGGCGGCCCCCAACTCCCTGATCGGCCCTGCTCTGTGGGTGACAGAGGGCAGTGCCCCAACCCCGTGATCCGCCCTGCTCTGTGAGTGACAGGGGGGAGCTCCTCAACCCCCTGATGGGCCCTGCTCTGTGTGTACAGAAGGCGGTGCCCCAACTCCCCTATTGGCCCTGCTCTGTGTGTGACAGGGGGGAGCTTCCCAACCCCCTGATCGACCCTGCTCTGTGCGTGACAGGATAAGGAGCCCCAACCCCCCTGATGGGCCCTGCTCTGTGCATGACAGGGGGCAGTGCCCCAACCCCCGGATTGGCCCTGCTCTGTGCGTGACAGGGTGGCGCCGCAACCTCCCTATCGACCCTGCCTTGAGTGTGACGGGATGGTGCCCCAACCCCCCAATCGGCCCTACCCTGAGTGTGACTGAGGGTGGCATCGCAACCTCCCAATCTGCCCTGCTCTGTGCATGACAGGGGGCAGCGCCCCAACTCCCCAATTGGCCCTGCTCTGAGCCCGACCAGGGGCTGCACCTAGGGATTGGGCCTGCCCTCTGCCACCCGGGAGCAGGCCTAAGCCAGCAGGGCGTTATCTCCCGAGGGGTCCCAGACTGCGAGAGGGCACAGGCCGGGCTGAGGGACCCCCCCTTTCCCCCAAGTGCACATTTTTGTGCACTGGGCCTCCAGTCTATATATATAAAACCCTAATATGCAAATAGACTGAATGGCAGAACAACCGAACAACCAGTCTCTATGACATGCACTGGCCACCAGAGGGGTGCGTGTGAAACATGGCAGGCGTCGGCAGCAGATGGCAGAGCACTGAACATGGTGGGCGTCGGCCGCAGCAGGATGGTGGAGCAGGTGAGCAGGAATGCCAGACCAAGGCGGGGCACCAGCCACTTTCATTGGGGCAAACCTCTGGTTGTTACTGAAAATTCTTTGTGCCTACGCAGGGCGGTCCCACCCGGCGCTCACACCCATTGCTGGCACTGGTCTCACTCGCACCCACAGTTGATGCTGGAGCCGCTGCTCGTACCCACTGCCAGCGCCCAGCACCGGTCCCGATCCCTTGGTGCTGTCAGTGGGTGGGAGAGGCGACTGCTGGCTCCAATCTCCCTTGAGGGCTTCACCGCCTCCCCCTGCTCCTGAGGGGCAATCGGGCAGCAGCCGCCACTCGAACCTGCTGATGGTGCAAGCCCCGCTCACACCCATTGCGGGCGCAGGTCCCAATCGCTCCACACCGCCAGCAGGTGCGAGCAGGGCTGGCAGTGGCAGAAGCGGGGCCACCGGCAGACAGGGGACCGGGGGCCACTGCAGGAGGAGTCAAGCAGGGGCAGGGAGGATGGGCCGAGACCTGCCCCTGTGCCCACTGCAGCCTTGTGGCCCACAATTCCTTTCAGGGTGCACGAATTCGTGCACTGGGCCCATAGTTCTATAAAGAACACTTTACCATAACTAAAGTTCTTTTGCATATGCTAAAATACACCTAAAACTTTAAAGGCTTACACCAATATATGTGGGATTTGTATATGAGCTAAATAAAACACAGGCTCATCCATTTCTACAATAAATAACAATACAAAGTAATTGTTGAAGATTAAAATATTAAGACTAAAAAGTCAGCAATAAGAACCTACTGTCTTTGTTTGCTGATTCACTTTTTTATCTTCTAGATCCTTGAATTTTGATCGAAAAGAGATCATTTTCTCTTGAAGTTCTGGTGTACATAGTTCATACACATCCAACATGAGAGGAAATTTAACATCCTATACACAAATCAAAAAGAAAAAAAATGTGTAGACAGACTTACCAAGGTAGTTATTTAAAATATCTATCACACTTTTAAATTTTAAAGTAGTGCTTTCATAATTCAAATAAAGCTGAAAATAAAATCTGTAAAAACTGCTTGGAAATCTTTGCAATTAGAAACATCATAGTGCTTATTTTCAATTTGATAGTAACTTCAAGGTAAGATAAATTTTAAACTTTTTTTTCCATTAAACATTTTAACCTATGAAACTGACCACAGAGGAGTTAGCAAATTTCATATAACAAAGAAGCATTTTAGAAATATTAAACCAGCTGTTGTGAAAAATAACAGAGACCATCAGAGAAGTCAATTTACAAATGGGGTCACTTCTGGCTATAATTTGAAATACAATTTCACATAGAAACAATAGTGATATAGTTCAGTAACTAATATTAACATATGAAGTGAACACAAGTAGATACTGCAACTATAGTCAACCTTCTAATATAACACTAAGTATATTTGAAAATGTATTATGACTTTCAGCTCAACTGGCTAGATCAGGAACTCGGGATATATAGCAGAGCTACAGTTCAATGAAACAGCTACATCATATGGCGGGCTCCTACATCAACCGATTTCAATGTAAATACTCTTTGGGCACCAATAATTTAACATTCTCTTCACCTGAAAGAAAGGAACTGCCCAGAAGAGAGTGCAGTGTGTTATACTGCACCGGAGGCCACCCCAGCCCTAAACCTCCAAGGATAAGGATCTCTGATCTAGTGCAGTGTTTCTGGGAAATGGAGGGCATTCATCAGAATTCTCCAGAAATCTTTTTTAAAATGTACTACCTTAGGCCCCACTTAATCAGAATCTGGGGGGTGGGAAAAAGCCAGACATGTATATGATTTAAAATAAAGAAAACAATAGGTAATTCCAATGCATATCTTGGTTAAAAGCCACTTGGCTATTGTTAATAACTTCCCTATTTGTAATATTTTAAAGAAAATTTAACTATCCCTAAAGTACTAAAGAAACCTACTGTAAGTTATGAATTGTCTTGTAAGTTAGGAATTGCCTTCAAAGAATAACTTTTCGTTACACTGAAAATTTTGTTACACTAACCTTAAGAACTTTAGCATTCACAGATTCCTTCTCTTTATAAAAAAATCGAACCATCTGAATAGTCAAGTAAGCAGGTAGCCGGCTGATCTTGGACTGAGAAGAAAAAATAGAAAAAAATCATATTACATGAATATGACACACAAGTATTTAGTTTGTTGGTCTGGTAAAAACAGACTGGGCAACAGTAATTAAGTGGAAAACTCGTAACAAAATGGAATTCTAGCCCTAACCAGTTTGGCTCAGTGGATAGAGCATTGGCCTGTGGACTCAAGGGTCCCAGGTTCGATTCCAGTCAAGGGCACATACCCAGTAGGGAGTGTGCAGGAGGCAGCTGATTTATGTTTCTCTCTCATCGATGTTTCTAACTCTCTATCCCTCTCCCTTCTTCTCTGTAAAAAATCAGTGAAATATATTAAAAAAATGGAATTCTATTTCAAAAGGAATGAACAACTTACAGATTTGATATACAAAGCATTTCTTTGCAATGTTGGAGACTGTTTAGTGATTTCTTCCTGAAGTCGCTGAAAAAAACCATAATAGAAGACCAAACATTAGTTTTAATAAATTATTTTTTCCACAATATAGAATCACACCTTTAATTCTTTAATAGACAATGGGTTTATACTACTGAGAAATAATCTGAATGAAGACAATGTGGGAAGATGTTCATTTTTAGATATGGTTCAGTTTTTAAAAGGCATCAGAAAGCATAAAAAAATACTTGTGTGAACTAATTGGAATGTAAAAGTGTATACTGGTGTGAACTCGTTGAAATATAAAACATGTTGCCGAAACCGGTTTGGCTCAGTGGATAGAGCGTCGGCCTGCGGACTGAAAGGTCCCAGGTTCAATTCCGGTCAAGGGCATGTACCTGGGTTGCGGGCCCATCCCCAGTGGGAGATGTGCAGGAGGCAGCCGATCGATGTTTCTCTCCCATCGATGTTTCTAACTCTCTATCTCTCTCCCTTCCTCTCTGTAAAAAATCAATAAAATATATTTAAATATATATATATATATATATATATATATAACATGTTTAAAGTTTTAAAATTATAACCCAAATGTTATTCAGATTCTGAGTCTATAATGCATTTTACATAAAGCTTCTTTTTTAAATTAAATCTTTATTGTCCAAATTATTGCAGTTGTTCCTCTTTATCCCCCATAGCTCCCCTCCACCAGGTTCCCACCCCCACCCCCCCCTTAGCACCCCCCCACTGTCCTCATCCATAGGTGTATGATTTATTTCTAGTCTCTTCCTGCATCCCCCACACCCCTTCCCCCCTAAGAATTGTCAGTCCACTCCCTTGCTATGCCCCTGATTCTATTATATTCACCAGTTTATTCTGTTCATCAGATTTTTTATTCACTTGTTGATAGATATGTATTTGTTGTTCATAATTTTTATCTTTACCTTTTTCTTCTTCCTCTTCTTAAAGAATACCTTTCAGCATTTCATATAATACAGGTTTGGTGGTGGTGAACTCCTTTAACTTTTTCTTATCTGTGAAGCTCTTTATCTGACCTTCAATTTTGAAAGATAGCTTTGCTGGGTAGACTAATCTTGGTTGTAGGTTCTTGCTATTCATCTCTTTGAATATTTCTTGCCACTCCCTTCTGGCCTGTGTCGTTTCTATTGAGAAATAAGCTGACAGTCATATGGGTACTCCCTTGTAGGTAGGTAACTGTTTTTCTCTTGCTGCTTTTAAGATTTTCTCTTTGTCTTTTGCTCTTGGCATTTTAATTATGATGTGTCTTGGTTTGGTCTTCTTTGGATTCCTTTTGTTTAGGGTTCTCTGCGCTTACTGGCCTTGTGTCTACTGCTTTCACCAGGTATGGTAAGTTTTCTGTCAGTATTTCTTCAAATAGGTTTTCAATATTTTGCTCTCTCTCTTCTTCTGGCAGCCCCATAATTCGGATGTTGGTATACTTGAAGCTGTCCCAGGGCTCCTTACACTATCTTCATATTTTTGGATTCTTTTTTCTTTTTCTTTTTGCAGTTGGCTGTTTTTTGCTTCTTCGTATTTCAAATCTTCGACTTGATTCTTGGAATTCTCTTGTCTGCTGTTGGATCTCTGTATATTATTTTTTATTTCAGTCAGTGTATGCTTAATTTCTAGTTGGTCTTTTCTCATATCCTCCAGGGTCTCACTAAGTTTATCGGCGGTTTCTAGAAAATTCTTGAAAAACCTTATAACCGTGGTTTTGAAGTCTATATCCAGTAGTTTGCCTTCCTCCATTTCTGTCACTTGTGACCTGTTTCTGTCTCCACATTTTGGCTGCTTCCCTGTGTTGATAGAGTGGCTTTGTGTGCTAGGTGTCCTATAGGGCCCAGTGGCTCAGCCTCCCCAATTACCTGAGGTGGACACTCTTGGTGCACCCCTTTGTGAGCTTTGTGCACAGTCTTGTTGTAGTTAAGCCTTGATTGTTGTAGGTATCACTGGTAGGAATTGACCTCCAGGCCAATTGTCTGTGAGAATCAGCTGTGTCTGCAGTGGGAGAACTTCTGTGCTGAAGACACCCTTCTGGGGCAAGACTTGCTGCAATAGGGCTTTGGTGCTCACTGAGTCTGCCCCTTGAGTGTGTCCCTTATGGATCTGAGGAGTTATAATCTGGATGGTCCCACTCTGACCACTAGGTACACTGGCACTTGGATCTCTAAGGAGGTGCTAATTTAGCCTCAGCCTGAGGCAACCCAGCAGGAACTATGGAGAGATCTGCAGATTCCTCTTCTTTGTTTGGGGTTTAGAGGTGCACAGATGAGGCCCAGCTGTGAAGTAATGCAAGCTGCTCTGGAGCCTTGGGCCTTCTTTTGGATGTTCTTGGTCTCTCTGACCCAGCTGCAGTTTATTAGGTAATTTTAGATTGCAAAGACCAGGCCATTCATATGCAAAAGCCTCTGTGCACAGCTTGGGTGGGGCGGGGTCTCAGGGAATCAACAGGGCGGAGCAAACAGCTATGGCTGATCGTCAGCCCTGCCCTAAGAGGCCCCAGGTCTCAGTGTCCCGTGGAAATCGCTGCAAGCACCTCTGAGCGAAAGCCGCCCTCAAGTTCCGACTGATTCCAGACAGTCCAGTTTCTCCCCATATGAGTCTGGGTCCCCAGAGACTCGTCTGGAACTGGAGTTCAGAGCAGTTGGGAGCTTGAGACTCCCTCCTGATTGAAAAAGACAACCATGTCCTCACTGTGTGCCTCTGTACCTCTGCACTTTACTTCCGCACCGCCTCTGAGTCTCAGTGTACTTTTCTCTTTCCTTCTAGTTGTAGAATTTCCACTCATCCAGCCTTCCTGTGGTTCTGGATGATGTCCGTTTTGTCTTTTAGTTGTATTTTTGAAGTGGTTGTGCGAGGCAGCAATTTCAGGTGTTTACCTATGCCGCCATCTTGGTTTCTCGATAAATTCTTTTATGGCATTCCTCTACTTATGATTTCAAAGAAACCCTGTTAATCTAGCCAATGTGGAAAAGCCTTTGTCCATTAAGCATACCTTAATGATCATATCTACTTTTTAGAGCCTGTGTGACACTGGGCAAGGTAGTTATCCCCTCTGGGCATTGCTTGTAAACGGTGATAATAGTACCTATGTGATTCTGTCTCATCATTGATATTTCTCTCTCTCCCTCTCCCTTCCTCTCTGAAGTCAATAAAAAAAAATACTAAATAAAGTTAGCACTAAAAGGGGGAATAAATGGTGATGGAAGAAGAGCTGACTTGTGGTGGCAAACACACAATACAATACACAGATGATATATTAAAGAATTGTACGTATAAAACCTATATAATTTCATTAATCAACCAGTGGCCCAGTGCACAAATTCATGCACATTGAAAGGAAATTAATTAGAAGAAATATTTTAATATCACTATTCATCCTTTTTCTATAGAAGTGTCAACCAAATTCACGATCAACAATGACAGATGGCAACACACAAGTACAATTGGCACCAACGAGAGCTTTATATGTATCGCACATGTGGAAGTCAACTTAACCTTTTGTATATATAGAATAAACTTGTTTAATTAGACCTGCTTTCTGATGTAGCTAAACTTTTTCCAGCCCAGTGAAGCACTCCAACTTCTTTCACATAATTGTCAGCAACACAGCAGTAAATATCAACACAAAGCAGATTATTGTAGATCACACAGGGAGAACAAAGGGTAAAATATTTAACAGCAGCAGTGTTTGACTTTATTCTGAGCAGTGAGAAAACTTTAAGTCATTTTCAAGGTCCAACATTTCTTACTTCTTTTCAGTTGGGTCAAGTTTCTAAGCTTTCTAAATCTCCGTTTTCCGGCTAATGAATGTTTGCACCTGGCTATAAAGCAAGTTGTGTTCCTGGACTGAAGAAACTGCAAGGAAGCTAGCTGCTAGGGAGAGGAAGGACAATGCCATGTGACATCATTACCCAGTGCCCACGGCCATCATTTCCAGGCTGAACTGGGCTGTGGGCTGCATTTTGCGCCATGGGGTCTCAGCAGAGTTGACTGCGATTTGTTGGGGTTTCACTCCAGGGTGGTGCCAGGGCCTGTGTCCCATTTGGGGAAACCAAGTACTGCTTTGTGGGCGCCAGGTCCACAGTGCCATTTCTCTGTAAATGACCAGTGTGCATCAACAGCAGCTCCTGCATTGAGCGTCTGCCCTCTGGGGGTCAGTGTGCGTCTTTGTGACCAGTCGTATGGTCGGATACCTTGCATATTAGCCTTTTATATATATAGATGTCACCCCAATAAGTTCATTTTAAAAAGTAAAATGAGCCCTAGCTGATTTGGCTCAGTGGATAGAGCACTGGCCTGTGAACTGAAGGGTCCCGGGTTTGATTCCGGTCGAGGGCACATGCCCAGGTTGCGGGCTCCAACCCCACTGGGGGATGTGCAGGGGGCAGCAGATCAATGATTCTCTCTCCTAATTGATGTTTCTGTCTCTCTCTCCCTCTCCCTTCCTCTCTGAAATCAATAAAAATATATATTTTTTTAAAAAGTAAAATGAAATTGGGAAAAAAAATAACACTACTAATGTGCTCTACTTTCGAGAATATAAATATATAAGAAATCACAGAGTTAAAACAATTTACTGTTAATGTTTAGTTTAAGCATGTTATACTTGTTTAAAAAAAATTTTTTAAGTTTTGTTTTTTAAAAGTTACTAATCACGCCCAGCTGGTGAGGCTTGCTGATTGAATGCTGACCTATGAACCAGAAGGTAATGGTTTGATTCCTAGTCAGGGCACATGCCTGGGTTTTGGACTCAATCCCCAATAGGGGCGAGCAGAAGGTAGCCAATCAATGGTTCTCTCATCATTGATGTTTTATCACTCTCTCCCTCTCCATTCCTCTCTCTAAAATCAATTAAAAAAACCTGCAAATCACATTACAAAAGTTATCACTGCAGAGTAGCTTCTGAACACTTAATCAAGTTTATTCAGCAACATAAAGGTAATAAAATGTGAGGCCAAATTACTTAAATGATTAAAATAATCTATAATCTAACACATTAAAATGATCCAATAATCAGAATGATCTAAAAATTACAATAATATAAATTTAAAATCTCATGTATACCTGTTTTTCAAGAAAGCATATATATTGCCATGTTATTCATCAGATAATAAGCTATACCTATTATCACCAATACACTATCATCTAGAAGTTCCAAGTATATTTCGTTTTTATAGAATTTCAAAAAATTTTAAAGAAAAGATCATCCTGGAGAATCCCTGACATACATTCTATTCCACACTCTCCAATTAATACTTATACTTCATGTTTTGAAGCCCTGAACCTTGCACATTGTAAGTTGTTATAGGCTTCTTGGTGGTTAGCTAGTATTTGTAATGCTTTTAAACTAACTTCTCTCAAAAGCCATTATGCCTCACAACTCTCCTCCCAATACCAGAGGGCAAAGAATATCACTATTTATCTATCTACTTATGTCTAAATTTACTAACCCTCCCCCTAACCCATTTTACCCCAAACTATAAATGGGAGCTCCCTGACAACAAATTATCTTATCAAGATACCTACCCCAATTCACTACCTATCCTTCAAAAAGATGTGCATATTCCCCAAATCACATCAAATTAACAAATTGGCAAGCAAACCATTATATTTTATCAATCTGCTCACTATAGTACATTCCTTAGTATGGCACTAGGCAAAGAATACTAAGTTCTTGTTCTGGATCTGTCACAAACCAAACTAAGTCACTTTAATTCTAGGACCTCAACTGCAATACTAGTGCAATGGCAGAATGACTCTTATGTCCTGATCTGCACAGTACAATCCGTTTATACCTCATAATTATTAAAATACCCTCATTATTACACCTCAGAGCCTTCCTGCAAGCCTTTGGCTCCATTTTTGCCAACCAATCAATACATAACCTTGTTTTATGTGTTTCTGTATAATGATCCCGTACTTAACATACACTGTTAATCATTAACATGGAATTCATTCACAACTACACTAAAACTTATCCCTGAATGAAACTTATCTAAGAAACTTAATTTTCTCCTTAAGGTATGTCACAGCCCTCTGACCTCTTTTTTTTTTTTTTTTAATATATATTTTTATTGATTTTTTCGAGAGGAAGGGAGAGAGATAAAGAGTTAGAAACATCGATGAGAGAGAAACATCTATCAGCTGCCTCCTGCACATCTCCCACTAGGGATGTGCCCGCAACCAAGGTACATGCCCTTGACCGGAATCGAACCCAGGACCCTTCAGTCAACAGGCTGACACTCTACCGACTGAGCCAAACCGGTTTCGTCTGCCCTCTGCCCTCTTGCACTTAAAACATGAGACAGCACTTCAGCACTATGTCTGAAGGCCATTTTAAATAGCAAAATCAATAAGCACAAAACTGCAAAATATGTGGCACTAAAAACGGATTGCAAAGACACTTGTTTATAGTATGAGAGCTGAAATGAGAAGTCAACAGCATCACCTTTCTGGACCTTAGGTAGTACAGTGTGTGTTTCAGGCAACTCAAAATTTTTGCCACACTAAGCATGTCTTCAAATGACTGTGAAAACACCACAAGTATTGATGCTGGGTCACAAATAAATTTTAGCAAGTAGGTGCATTTGCAAATGCAGAATCCATAAATAATGATGATCAACTCCAATTGTTCTTACCAATTTAAGTCCTGTAAAAAGATACTTGACTTCTTGATTGATAAAACAGCTAAGCTGAAGCTGATTTTCTTTTCCTTTAGTGACTTCTTCTTCTTCAGATTCTGTGCATCTCATGCTTTCCAAAGTAAGATAAGGAAAATGGCTAATGCTATTAAAATTAATAGTATCATTCATTAGCATTTACAACATTTTGATCTTCCAATAGAGATTTCAACATATTTTAAAATGCTAATTCACTTACCAACAATATTCAGTAATGAATCTAAGAAAAGGATAAACATTAAACAAATCTAAGTTGCTATTTACACGGTCTTAAAATGGTCTTAATAACCAAAAGATACATAAAGAGAAATATTTTCTAAGTTTCTACCCATCAGCTAGAAAGTAATACTTCCCTAAATTCATGTTTTATGAATTGGTTCAATCTCATGTATATAACTGATGCACTCTATTGCATACAATTAAAAATTCCCTTTGAGGCAAATTAATGAAGTTGACTATGTTAAAGATGTTCATAAGAAAAAAATAATGAATATCCTTAATGTATATACACTTATCTAACCTTTAAGATCACTCCAATGGGTATACTTCTCCAAATTTCCTATTTCCATGACATGTTTTAGACATAAAAACCTCTAAAGAATTTTCCTTCCATCCCACCCACCACTCCAATCAGCCAAGGTATTTATAGCAATTCACTTCATACACTTCTAGTAAGTTCTGAGTAGTTTATACATATCTTGGCTCATAAGGATACGTAGTTTCAAACTCAACTCCAAAGTATTGGTCAATTAAACTTTTCTTTTTAGAAGGTGCCACTGCTGATGCAGATGAAGAATCTGTCTGCAAAAATTAAAATCATGTATTTATTAATATATACTACCTTCCACACAATCCAGTTTAGTAATATATATGTAAGTTTTTTAAAATGTAATCCCTTTCTACACAATCCTTCTACTGCTCAAAAAATATTGCCAAAATCTTGATGCACGATATCAATTAAGTTTAATACAATACATTGAATTCAAGTGTCAAATGCAAGCTTCCAAATTCCAACTATAGATTGACCATCTAAAATATTTAAGTACATGTCTATCTATTAAGATGAATTTATTTCAAGCCTTTAGGGTGGGGATGAATCAAGTACAATGAAGATCTGTAATCACAAATATATTTCAACTAGAAGCCCAGCGCGCATGATTCTGCTTGCCTCAGCTGGCCGCCCCGCCCATCGCCACTTGTAGCTCATGCCCCGCCCTCTGCTGCTCGTAGCTCTCTGCTGCTAGTAGCTCTCCACATCGAGTAGCTCGAGTAGCTCATACACCGCCTGCCGCGAGAGCCACTGCTTGTTTGGTCATGACTCTGTTATGGCATCACGACCAGGCCTTTTATGATATAGATTACCTCTTTTACAGAATCATCCTCTATGGCTTCCAATTTCTGTTGCAATACTCGCATCATTTGTATCCAACATTCATTAGCATCCTGTAATTTTTAGAATGACATAGTAAGTAATCCTGGCTGTGACAGTGTTTGGTCTATAGAATCCTCCCAAAATAATTCGTATTCTTAGGGAAGAAGAAAGCTACTTTTTTCTTTAAAAATGTTAAGCCAAAGTCAGTATTTCATGATCTTCAAAACAACAAAAATTCCAAAATAGTTTTTTTCAGTCATTCAAGACATGTTTACTGAATTCCTAATTATGCTAAACATTGTTCTAGACCAGCCGTGGGCAAACTACCGGATCCAGCCCGTTTGAAATGAATAAAACTAAAAAAAAAAAAAAAAAAAAAAAAGACTGTACCCTTTTATGTAATGATGTTTACTTTGAATTTATATTAATTCACACAAACACTCCATCCATGCTTTTGTTCCGGCCCTCCGGTCCAGTTTAAGAACCCATTGTGGCCCTCAAGTCAAAAAGTTTGCCCACCCCTGTTCTAGACACTAGGAATACATAACAGTAAATAAAATAAAGATCAAATGGGAAACACAGATAAAAAATATATAACATGCATTCAAGTTCAGAGAAGGGTTATGGGGGGGGGGGGGGGAGAGTAATGCAGGAGCAAAAACTGATTGATGCAAGGAAAGCATGCTATTTCAATACGACAGTCAAAGTCTCTCTGATGCCCTGACATCGGAGTCATGCACTGAGAGCCAAAGGGAACAAGAGCTAAGGCCCTGCAGAACAAGGGTACATGGAGGGTTTAAAAAGTAGCAAGGAAGCCCTGTTGGTGTGGTCAGTGGTTGAGCATCGACCCATGAACCAGGAAGTCACGCAGTTGGACTCCTGGTCAGGGCATATGTCTGGTTTGTGGGCTCAATCAATCCCCAGTAGGGGGCGTGCAGGAGGCAGCCAATCAATGATTCTCTCTGTAATCAATAAAAACATACTTTTTAAAAAAATAGCAAGGAAGCCAGTATCTGGAGAGAAGCAAAGAAGACAGTGGCATCTGATGAGTTCAGAAAGGTAGCCAGAAGCTAGATTATTTAGGATTTAGGTTACTTAGGGATAGAAAATCACTAGGAAGCACTGAACACGGAACCAACATAACCTTATTTACATTTTAAAAGGCCTCTGGGGACTATATGGAGAAACATTGCAAAGAAACAAAAAAAGACAAGAGGATCAGTTAACAGAATATTGCATCACACCAGGCAAGACATAATAGAAATAGATGACTTATACTTGTATTTCCAAATATATTTCAATAAGTGTAAGTGTAGGAAACCCAAGATTTACATTTATAAAACGAAAACCAAGAACCTTGACCTGATTACCTGTTGAAGATACTGTCCTTGTTCGCCCTTCTCTGCAAACTGTGGAAAAGCCATGTGCAAAAACTGCAGTAGAATAATAGGTGGGATACTAGAAGAAGTTTTATCCATGGAATCAAACAAATCTCTAAGAGCTTAAAAACAAAGCAACAGTACCTTAGTAAGAGTGGCATATTTAACACATGCTACTGTAAATTAAATTTCAATTGCTATAAACAAAAAACTGCTTAATAACTTAATAACTTTTATGTACATCTATTCCATTTGCAATTGTTAGATTCCTAATAAGAAAAAGATTGGTTTTCACATCTTAATGAACTCACCAGAATTTACACTGCAGTCACTAGCTATAAACAACTTCTGAGCCCTGCCCCTCTCTCCTTGCCAGCTGCTGTTTTCCCAAAGCAGGGTATATATTAATTCAATATAAATACATATAACTTCTGTCTACAGATCAAACAGGTATAATGTTACTGTTCTGCCACTATGCCATTATCAAGCCATCAGTTCTTAACTCCTGACTCACTTCCCTTTACTTGGTTCCCATCTACTGAAATCCTGAATATTGAAATCTGGCTCTTTAAACAACATACTTCCTGACTGTACTGAACAACTTAAAAAAACAAACTAATTTGCCTTCTTCAAAATCTTTCCTGTTTATCCCCTCTCAACATCATGAATCCCAGTCATGGACTCAGCCCTGGCTTCTGGAGGTCAGAATACTTTTCCTTTGCTGAGTTTCTATCTATCACTTTGTCTTTACTTCATGTACAGCAAAACTCTAATCTAGCTTATCTTGACTTGTTAATTAAAATGTGAATGTGCCCTAACCGGTTTGGCTCAGTGGATAGAACGTCAGCCTGAAGACTGAAGGGTCCCAGGTCCGATTCTGGTCAAGAGCATGTACCTTGGTTGTGAGCACATCCCCAGTAGGGGGTGTGCAGGAGGCAACTGATCGATGTTTCTCTCTCGTCGATGTTTCTAACTCTCTATCCCTCTCCCTTCCTCTCTGTAAAAAATCAATAAAATATATTTTTAAAAAATGTGAATCTATTATTGTTATAGAAATTGAAACCCAGTAAATACTACATTTCAGCACATAGCAAGCACTCAATAAAATATTCCTGAATAAATCAATTAAACATAATGCTTAAGAAGTATTTTTGGTTCCAGCCGTTGTGGCTGTGTTTGAGCATTGACCTATGAACCAAGAGGTCACAGTTTCATTCTTAGTCCCAGCACATGCCCTGGTTGTACGCTCAATCTCTGATAAGGGGCATGCAGGAGGCAGCCGATCGATGATTCTCTCTAATCATTGATGTTTCTCTCTCTCTCTCTTCCTCTCCATTCCTCTCTAAAATCAATAAATATATTTTTTGGAGGGAGTGCTGAAATTTAAGCATCACTACTAAGCTATTTTTAAAATAAAAAAGTCTAAACTTTAATAACACCTTAAAGCACACACTGCTAAAAAAAACGACGGTTTAATATTTAATATGTACTATGAAGAAATTATTTAATATATATCATCTCAAAATATTTCCTTTGTTTGAAAAAAGGTCAAAAATACACTATACATTAAAAGCGACTAATGAGCCCTCATCGCTTTGGCTCAGTGGTTAGAGCATTGGCCCGCAGACTGAAGGGTCGCGGGTTCAATTCTGGTGAAGGGCACATACCTCAGTTGCAGGCTCGATCCCTGGCACCCACCATGGCGCATGCAGGAGGCAATCGATGTGTCTCTCACATTTATGTTTCTTTCTCTCTGTCTCTCCCCCTCCCTTCCACTCTCTCTAAAAATCAATGAAAAAAAAATATCCTCAGGAGGTTTAACCAAAAAAATAAATAAAAGAGACTAATGAGATATAACAACTAAATGTAATGTATACTCTAAACTGGCTCCTGGCCGAAACCGGTTTGGCTCAGTGGACAGAGCGTCGGCTTGCGGACTGAAAGGTCCCAGGTTCGATTCCGGTCAAGGGCATGTACCTGGGTTGCGGGCACATCCCCAGTAGGAGATGTGCAGGAGGCAGCTGATCGATGTTTCTCTCTCATCGATGTTTCTAACTCTCTATCTCTCTCCCTTCCTCTCTGTAAAAAATCAATAAAATATATTTTAAAAAAATAAAAAAAAATAATAAAATAAAATAAACTGGCTCCTGAAGCAAAAAAGAAAAACAACTTTACAATGGGCAATACTGGGTCAATTCGCAAAAGTTAAATAAAGTCTGTATTTTAGAGTATTATTATATCAGTGCTAAACTCCCAGATTTTAAAAACCATCCTGTAGTTATGAATGTCTTTATTGTTTGGAAATACGTACTGAAATATATATATTTCAGTTATATATATATGCCTAAGCGACAGTTATGACCAGATGACCCAACGACCAGACAACTGGCTGGTAGCTATGACACGCACTGACCACCAGGGAGCAGCTCCTGCGTTAAGTGTCTGCCCCCTGGTGGTCAGTGCACGCCCACAGCCAACCTCCCCTGGCCAGCCAACCTCCCACAGCCCCTCCCCACCAGCTGGCCAGCCCCAATCAGGACTGGGTGAGACAGCCCCGATGGGCCCTTATCACTGGCCAGGCCGAGGGACCCCACCCATGCACGAATTCGTGCCCCGGGCCTCTAGTTCAGGAATAAAAGACATGATGTGTGCGATGATGTGTGCAACTTACTCTCAGAAAAAAAGAATATGCGTTATAAACAATAATAAACCAGACGCGACAAAAAATTAGTAATTGGTGAATTCTTGCAACTTTTCTGTAAATTTAAATTTAGTTCAAAATATAAAAGTTTAAAAAGTCAAGAAGCAAAAAGTAAAGAACAGTATTTTTCATCTCATCAATACTATAAGCTTCCTATCTATATATATAAAAAAAGGCAATATGCAAATTAGGCCTGGACGCTGTAACAGGCCACGACGGGACAGGAGGAGTTGCATGCGCAGGTGAGGCCCAGAGTGGAGACGGAAACGGAAACAGAGACAGGGGGGCCTGACCGAACCGGCGTGGCGGCTCCAGTGGCCCGGAACGGACACAGGTGGGGGGGCGAGCCTGGGGCAGAAGTAAGGTGCGGGTCCCGGCTGCCTGTGGTGCCCGTTGGGCCTGACTCCCCTCGTGGCCCGCGGAGCGCCTCCTCACGTGATTTTAATCGTGCGCTGGGCCTCTAGTATATGATAATGGACAAGTTGCTGAAATTCTGAGTTACTCTTAGATACCAGGTACATAAGCCATCAAATGAACTAGATAAAGGTGATCATATTTTCTCATTACAAACTTCATTTCAAAAAACAAATCTACTTTTAGGAAAGAGGTTAGAGGAAATCTCTCTAACTCCAAATGACCCAAAAGAACTTACTGTTAATAGCATTAAAAATTAAGGGCTGACCATAATGAGATACTACTTCACACACCTAGAATGGCTATAATCAAGACAAAAAAATATCAAGCATTATGAAGAATGATGATAGCAAGCAATATCAAGAATGCAGAGAAACTGGAACCTTCATACATGCTGAAAGGAATGTAAAATGATGCTGTTGCTTTGGAAAAGTCTGGCAGTTCCTCAAAAGGTTAAGTATAGTTACCATATAACCCAGTAATTACACTCCTAGAGATTTACCCAAAATGACAACATATGTCCACACAAAAACTTATACACAAAATGTTCCACAATTTTTGTAAAAGTCAAAAAGTAGAAACCATCCAAATGTCATTCAATGATGAAAGGATAAATAAAATATGGTATATCCAATCAATAGAACCTTATTCAGCAATAAAAAGGAATGAAGTACTGATACATGCTATAATGTGGATGAACCTTGAAATCATTCTAAGTGAAAGCAGTCAAAAAAAGAGCATATATTGTGTAATTCCATTTATATCAAAAGTCCAGAATAGATAAACCTACAGAGACTGTAGCTAATTAGTGGCTGCATAGGGCTGGGAGTGGTGAATGGAAAACTGGGGGACTACTAAAAGCTAGAGTTTCTTTTGGAGTGATGAAAATGTTCTAAAATTGATTTTGGTGTTGGTTGCACAACTCTGTAAATATACTAAAAAGCAATGAATTGTACACTTTAAATGGGTGAAGTGTATAGTATATGAATATCTCAATAAAGTGGTTACAAAAAAAAAAGTATGCCTATAAAACCCCTATTATCCTAGCCCAGTGATGGCGAACCTATGACATGCGAACTCATTTTTTTGGTTGATTTTTCTTGGTTAAATGGCATTTAAACATATAAAATAAATATCAAAAATATGTCTTTGTTTTACTATGGTTGCAAATATCAAAAAATTTCTATATGTGACACAGCACTAGAGTTAAGTTAGGGTTTTTCAAAATGCTGGCACACCGAGCTCAAAAGGTTCACCATCACTGAACCTAGCCCAATGATTTAAGAGGGTATCCATTTTGCCTTGCCCGATGTAACTCTTTTGGATGAGTACTGTCTCATGCACCAAAAGGTCACCGTCACCCGTTAAATTCCTGGTCAGGGCACATATCTGAGTTGTGGGTTGGTTCCTCAGTTAGGGGGCGGGGCGTATAGGAGGCAGCCTATTGATGTTTCTCTAACACATTGATATTTCTCTCTCGCGCTCTCCCTCTCCCTCTCCCTTCCTCTCTCTAAAATCAATTAAAAAAAAAAAAAAAAAAAAGAGGGTACTCATTTTGTCAAGTTGTCCCAAAATGAGACAGGGGGATACATGGCCTCATGTAAGGAAGAAATAAGTTATTTCTATCATTTAAGAATTTCCATGTCTCCTCATTCCTCATATACCATACTTCCTTACACTATTACCCACCAGGATTCTCTTTTATAATGATCACATCAACTATAATAAAATCTCTCCCTGGATATCCCTAAAGCTATATTATACTAATAAACCTAAAGCCAAAATTATAATTTAATCCAAAGATTGGTTTCCAAAAAATTCTCATATCACTGGTTATAATTTGGATGATAAAATAAGTCCCCAGATGTTTACAGTAAATAGACCAATTTTAATGAGGTAATGCTTTAGAAAAGACATTTTGTAAATTGAAAGGCACTAAACAAACTGTGAGTAAAAATAACATTTACTGAATATTATACTCTCTCTTGAAAAATATATATTTTTAAGATACTGACCTGCAGTAATATATTGTGCTGAAGCCATTTCCCCTGAAGCTCTCAAGGCACCAGCATACCTAGGGACATTAAGGCAGAATTAAATAATTAGGATTCAATTCATTCTCAAACTCAAATGGGAAGAAACCAGTGAAAAGGACTTATTATGACACACTCAACTGCAAGTTTCTCAGAGTTGCTCCCACCTTTCTATTTTCCATCTCTCTGGTCTTGTTCCTTTAAGCCTTATATAAGCAAAAAAGGAGTACTAAAAAAAAGGGAATTTAAATGAATAAAGTCACTTTAAATTCTTTCCCCTTGTCTAGCTCATCTATACCAAACATTTTCTGAAAACAGTGTAAAACAAAAAGTATAAATTAACTGTCTATTATGAAAAAAATAAAACTTCAAAATAACGAAGAAAAAAGATATTAGATCAAAATCATTAAATCAAAATCAATTTACCTATATTCAAAACTAAGTCACTTAAATTTCAAGTCAGTTTGCTCACCTATAAAATGAGGGGTTTCTATTAAATGATTTCTAAATGCATTTTCAGCTCTAAATTGTTACCTTATAGTAGTACAAAAAACTGGCTTTCCAAAGGAAATATTCAAACCACAGTATTTACTAATACAATATCTTTTATGACGAAAGATCAGAAATTATCATTCAGATAATATTCAAACATTACGGGTAGGAGAGAGATTGCATATTCACTATGATCAAAACTATGCTTACTTAATATATATCTACTAAAATGAAAAAGAGTGATATCACCCAAGACTGGCAAGAATGTGGAGCAACCAGAACTACTGACACAATCAATAATATGGGTGACTCTCAGAAACTATGCTCGAGTGAACTAAGTCAAAACAAAACAAAAGCAAAAAAAAAAAAAGTACATTCTGTGCATTTAAGGTTCAGAATGCACGATGGTGGAAGGGGATGAGGACAGAATGGAAAAGGCATAAGAAAACTTTATAGGATGGTGAAAATGTTCTATAATTTCATTGTAAAATAGGTTATAGAGAATTTGCATTTATCAAAACTGATCACACTAAACATTTAAAATGCATGCCTTTCACTAGATTTTTTTAAATTGAAATAAAATCTACAACAAAAACTCTATGCTTATGTAAATAGAAAGGTCACAGAAAATATCATTAAATTATATTCAGTTGAATAGTTTAGTTTTTTCTTTTTTTCATTTATTTAGATCTGTTGGAAACAGAGAATAGAAATATCACACGTTAATTTACTATCCCCTAAAAACTCTCACTATTACAGGAAAACATAGTTCCTACTTAAGATAAAACTATCTAATAAGCCAAATAACATTAATAATGAACTTTACAAAGAAAAACTGTTAGAAAATAGAGAGGAACTGACAGAAATACTAAAGGGTTTAAAAGATAGGATTACTGAGTTTTACAGACAAAAGAACCAAGAGTCTTTGTCAAGTCAATAAATAGAAATTAAATTATGATATAAAAAATTTAAATTTAATTAAGTTAGCTTAATGTCTATTATACTTTATCACCTACAAAAAGAGGTTGTCTTTACTTTTCTATCTGTGAAATATTCAGAACAAGCAATCATACCTCAGATCAACCTAAACATTCATGAACAGAAGACTGAATAACTATTTGGTAACATATACATAAATGGTATATTATATAGCACGAACATGAATGAACTACAACTATAAATACACACCATGGATAAACCAAACATAATGAGCTAGACTCAAATAAACACAATATACTAGTATATGTTTTTGTTCATAAACAGTTCAAAATAGTCAAATAAGTCAGGTTAATATTAACAACTTTAGAAAGAAGGCTGGAGTAGTGATTAGGAAGGGATAGGTCAGGGGGTTTAGGGAGTGCTAACAGGGTTCTGTTTATCTGTATTGGTTATATGGATGTGTTCATTCTGAGATAATTTATTTGTATACTTTTCTGGATATTATAATTCAATAATTAAAAATAAGCTTTGGGCCAAAAATATAAGATTTTATAGTATTATTTTTAAAAAATATCTAAACAGCATTTTCTAATTATTTATATGTTCAATAGAGGCCCGATGCACGAAATTCATGCAAGAGTAGGCCTTCCTTTCCCCAGCTGCCAGCACCAGCTTCCCTGTGGCACTTGGGACTCAGGCTTCCCTCCAGCCACAGGCAGGTACCCGGGATCGGGCTACTCTCAAAGCCCCAGCTTCATCCGGAAGGTCGTCTGGAAGGACATCTGGTCTAATTAGCATATTATGCTTTTATTATCCTATCCTATATAACAAAGAGCTAATATGCAAATGGTCATCACACCCTCATGCCCTCGTGCCGGAATTGCTCAGACACTCAACACTGGGAAGAGAGGAACGGGGACCAGCCAGGCACAACTGAGCTCACAAGAGAGGAATGGGAACCAGCCAGCCCCAAATGAGCTCACGAGAGAGGATGGAGACCAGCCAGACTACGGCCTGGGAGAGGGACAAGCCGCACGTCCCGTAGTCCCAGGCACCAATGGCTGCCGCCCAGGAAAGGGACAAGCTGCCTGCCCTGCGGTCCCGGGTGCCTGGGGCTGCAGCCTGGGTGAAGCCACCTGCCCACAGTCCCCTGCAGCTGTAGCCGGCCCAGGCAAAGCTGGCCTGGGTCCTGGGTGCCTGCAGCTGGCCAGAGGGAGGGAAGCCCAGGTCCTGGCTGCCTGAAGCATAATATGCTAATTAGACCAGATGTCCTAATTAGACCGGCCAGAGGAGGGAATCCTGGGTCCCAGGTGCGGGGCGAGACAGGAGTGGTTAGGGGAGATCAGGACAGTAGGGGAGCAGTTAGGGGCAATCAGGCAGGCAGGCAGAGGTGGTTAAGGGCGACCAGGCAGGCAGGCAGGTGAGCAATTAGGAGCCAGCGGTCCCGGATTGTGAGAGATCCCCCAAGGGGTACCAGAATGGAGAGGGTGCAGGCTGGGCTGAGGGATACCCCCCGTGTCCCCTTCTCCCTCCCTCCCCCCATGCCCCCCCCCCACGTGCACCAGGCCTGTAGTTATAGATATAAATAAGTGACCCAGGCATGCAACTTAAGAAGTTAGAAAACAGTAAAACAAGCAAAATAAAATAAATAAATAAAGTAAAACAAGCCTAAAAAAGTAGAAGAAATTAATACAAACAAAAGTAGGATGAATCAGACAATTGAAATAATTGAGTGAATAAATCTAATAGCTGGTTCTGTGAAAAACAGAATACATTAGCCTCTGGCAAGATAAACAAGGGAGGAAAGGAAAATATTTAACAAATAAAATGGAACCTCAGTTCTCAAACTTAATTTGTTCTGGAAGGCTGTTCAAGAATTGATTTCTTCAAAAACCGAATCATTTTTCCCATTAGAAAAATCCATTCCAGACCCCAAAACCACAAAGCACAAAAATATTCACGGCACAATTTTCTGAGATGTTAACAATTCGAGGTTTAGCGGTAAAGTGATTCATACTTCCCACTCTCTCCTTTGTCGCCCAAGAGTCTGGTTACTGATCATACAGGTATCAGCATGAAGGGGTTGTCAGGTAGAGAACCGAAATTTTGTTTGACTACCAAGACTTTTTCATTAAACAACTTGATCGAAAACGGAATTATTTGAGGTGGGAGACTTCGAGAACTGAGGTTTGACTTAAATAAAAATGAGGGGGAAACACCCTTATGCTAAAATAGTTTAAAGACATAAGGACAAATTCGTAATAAAACATAAATTACCGAGAGAAACTAAGATGGCGGCATAGATAAACACCGGGAAATAGTCGCCTCCCACAGCAATTGAAAATTATCCCAAAGGACGGAGCAAACATCGTCCAGAACAACAGGAAGGCTGGCTGAGTGTAATTTCTACAACTAGAAGAAAAGAAAAGCACGCTGAGAGCCAGAGGAGCTGCGGAGGCTGAGTGCAGAGGTACGGCGGCGGCTCGCGCGCGCGGAAAGGGGGTGGCACCTGAGGACGCGGCTGTCTTTTTTAATCACAAGCTCCCGACTGCTCTGATCTCTGGTTCTGGGAAGTCTCTGGGGACCCAGGACACATACGGGGAGAGGCTGCTCTCTCAGGTGGCAGCGGGCGAACTTGAGGGCGGATTTCTCTCAGAGGTGCTTGCAGCCATTACCAGGACACTGAGACGCGCGACTCTGGGCGCGGAGAATCAGCCATTGCTTCTTTCTCCGGCCTTTTGACTCCCTGAGACCCCGCCCCACCCAGGCTGCAGCAGAGGCTTTTGCATGTGAATGCCCCGGCCCTTTGCAACCTGATAATTACCTAACTGCAGCCGGGCCAGCCAGACCCGGAACTTCCAAGAGAAGGCCCAAGGCCCCGCAGCGGCTTGCATTGCTTCACAGCTGAGCCTCTTCGTGGCCCGGCTGTGAGGCCTCAGGCAGGGGCTGAATTAGCACCTCCTTAGATCCAGGAGCCACTGTACCCAGTGGTCAGAGGGGGACCATTCTCCCACTTCAGACACAGCTGCTTCCCACAGCCAATTGGCCTGGAGGTCAATTCCTCCCAGTGATCCTACATCAACCAAGGCACCAAGAGTGCACCAAGAGTGTCCACCCCAGGTAACTGGGGAGGCTGAGCCACTGGGCCCTACAGGACACCTGGCGCGCAGGGCCACTCTATCAACACAGGGAAGCAGCCAAAATGCGGAGACAGAGAAACAGGTCACAACTGTCAGAAACGGAGGAGGACAGACGACTGGATATAGAGTTCAAGGCCACGTTTATAAGGTTTGTCAAGAATTTTATGGAAACCGCCGATAAATTTAATGAATCCCTCAAGGAGTATGGTGAGACCATGGAGGACATGAAAAAGGACCAACTAGAAATTAAGCATACACTGACTGAAATAAAGAATATTTTACAGGGATCCAACAGCAGACAAGAGGATCCCAAGAATCAAGTCAAAGATTTGAAATACAAAGAAACAAAAAATACCCAACCAAAAAAGAAAAAAGAAAAGAGATTCAAAAAGTATGAAGATAGTGTAAGGAACCTCTGGGACAACTTCAAGCGTACCAACATCAGAATTATAGGGGTACCAGAAGGAGAGAGAGGGCAAGATATTGAAAACCTTTTTGAAGAAATAATGACAGAAAACTTCCCCCACCTGGTGAAAGAAATGGACCTACAAGTCCAAGAAGCGCAGAGAACCCCAAACAAAAGGAATCCAAAGAGGACCACACCAAGACACATCATCATTAAAATGCCAAGAGCAAAAGATAAAGAGAGAATCTTAAAAGCAGCAAGAGAAAGACAGTCAGTTACCTACAAGGGAGTACCCATCCGACTGTCAGCTGATTTCTCAACAGAAACCATGCAGGCCAGAAGAGAGTGGCAAGAAATATTCAAAGAGATGAATAGCAAGAGCCTGCAACCAAGATTACTTTATCCAGCAAAGCTATCATTCAGAATGGAAGGTCAGATAAAGAGCTTCACGGATAAGAAAAAGCTAAAGGAGTTCATCACCACCAAACCAGCATTATATGAAATGCTGAAAGGTATTCTTTAAGAAGAGGAAGAAGAAAAAGGAACTCTTACCATTTGCCACAGCATCGATGGAACTGGAGAGCGGATAAATACCACAAGATCTCACTTATTTGTGGAATATAATGAACAACATAAACTGATGAACAAGGACTGATCCAGAGACGGAGAGGCTTTGATTGGACTGTCGGGCCTTGGAGGGAAGGTAGGGGAGGGCGGGGGCGGGGGGGAAGGATCAACCAAAGGACTTATATGCAAGCATATAGGACTAACCAATGGACACGGACAACGGGGGGGTGAGGGGATGAGCGGGGGGGGGGGGGGGGGGGTAGAGGGTACACATATGTAATATCTTAATAAAAAAATATTAAAAAAAAAAAAACATAAATTACCAAAACTGACTCTAAAAGACATAAAAAGAGCCATAACGGGTCTGGCTCAGTGGATAGAGCATCGGCCTGTGGACTGAAGGGTCCCAGGTTCAATTCCCATCAAGGGCATGTACCCTGGTTGCGGACACATCCCCAGTAGGGGGTGTGCAGGAGGCAGCTGATCGGTGCTTCTCTCTCATCGATGTTTCTAACTCTCTATCCCTCTCCCTTCCTCTCTGTAAAAAAATCAATAAAATATATTTTTTTAAAAATAATAAAAAAATAAAAGACACAAAAAGTATACGTTGAATATGAAGAAGAGAAGGTTCGATCCAGCCAATTTAATGAGTAAATTCTATCAAGAAAATATCATTCTTACACATATGTAAAAATGTGTGGAGAAATAACTGTTATTTCTGTTCTGATGGGAAAAGGGAGTGAGTAGAAAGAAAGTACATTCAAGAAAAAAAGACTGGATTGATTGAAGAGGCAGTAAGGGCCAAGAAAATCTGGTTGCTTGATGTAAATTGTAATGTGGGAGTTCTAAAACAGTGGAGAAATAACTAGGCCTCTGAAAAAAAATAAGTAACATTTCCCATCAAAACAGTTCTGAAATAGTACCTGTTTACTTGATCATCCTTCTCAATTTGATTGTAAGTGCCTAAAGACAGGTAATGTGTGTTGTTCACTGATAATACATCAGTTGCACTCTAGGCAACTTCATATAAATATGTGACAAGTATTCACTTCAGAGAAATATAGAAAACCTTCAGTTACTCTCAGGTTTCTGTGTATCCCTACTTTCTCCTCTCTAATGCTCAGTTCTATGAAAGCATTTCACAAGCTACTAAGGAAATAAAAAAATTAACATTCATGAAGTTAGGAATCCAATTGCAGTTTAGAATTGTATCATACATTAAGAACTACAATGTATATATCAAGACAGTTGTAATAAATTGTCAGAATTAAGATATATATATATATATTTAATCCTCATGTGAGAATATATTTTTTATTGATTTTTTTAGAGTGGAGAGAGAGAGAGAAGAGAGGAGAGAACCATCAATCGGCTGTCTCCTGTAACATACCCGACTGGGGATGGAACCCACAATTTTGGTATACAGGACTACACTATAACCAACTGTGCAACCTGGACAGAGTCATATTTTGAACATTTAGATTCATTGAAGAAAAGAGACCCTCATTTATAGATTATTTCAAAGGTTCTCAAAACATGCATAATTGTTTACTTTTTTCTTATGTATAGTGATATAAAAACAAAATTTTATTTCTTTTTAAAACCATAACTCACTGGCACAGTCATACAAATCAATGAATTTATTTCTAGACTAGAACTGAATGTCGAGAATTAAATCTTATTTATTACACCCATTATGATCAATTGATTTTCAACAAAGATGCTAGGAAAATTCAACGGGGAAAGATTAGTTTTTTCAACAAATAGTACTACAGAAACTGGATATTCACATGCAAAGGAATGGGATGGGACACCTACCTCTCATCACACATAAAAGTTAAGTAAACATGGATCACAAACCTAAATGTAAGAGCTAAAACTATGTAACTCTTAATAAAAACAACAGGAATAAATCTTTGTGACTTAGGATTAGCAATGGTTTCTTACATGACACCACACACACACAAAAAAAAAACACAAGCAAGCAACAAAAGAAAAAATACTGAACTATATCAAAATTTAAAACGTTTGACCAATGTTAACCCAATAAACTTATTTTTAAAAAGAAAAAATCAAAACTTTTATGCTATAAGCAACATCAAGAGTAAAAAAAAAAAAAAATCAAATGAAAAAAAAATCTGCAATTTATCTATTTGAAAAAGTATTTGTATACAGAATACATAAAGACAAACCACTTAAAACATTGGCAAATAATTTGATCAAACATTTCTCCAGAGAAGATGTACAAATGGCCAATAAGCACTTGAAAAAATGTTACAACTCATTAGGTAAATGCAAATGAGAAGCGCCATGATATACCCTTTCACCCTCAGGATGCCTATAATCAAAAACATACAGTAACAAGATTGGCATGGAGGTGGAGAAATTGGAACTCTCTTACATTGCTGGTGAGGTAGTAAAAGGGTGAAGCCACTTTGGAAAACCGTCTGGCAGTTGCTCAAAATGTTGTTAACATAGAGTTACTATGTGAACAAGCAATATACTCATACCCAAGAGAAATGAAAACAACTCACCTGTACAACTTGTGACTGCATGTTTACAACTGCATTATTCATAATAGCTAAAAAAAAAAAAGTGGAAACAGCCCGGCCAGCATGGCTCGAGGGTTGAGCATTGACCTATGATCCAGGAGGTCATGGTTCAATTCCTCGTCAAGGGGATATGCCTAGGTTTCGGGCTCAATCCCCAGTAAGGGGCATGCAGGAAGCAGCTGGTCAATGATTCTCTCTCATCATTGATGTTTCTATCTCTCGCTCCCTCTCCCTTCCTCTCTGAAATAAATAAAAAATATTTTTAAAGTGGAAACAATACAAATGTCCACAACTGATGAGTGGATAAACATATGTGGTATAGCCATTCAATTGAATATTATTCAGCTATACAAAGGAATGAAGTGCTAATACATAACACGAATGATCTAGAAAATAATATAAGTAAAAGAAGGCAGATACAAAAAGACCACATATTATATGATCCCACTTATATATAAAATGTCCAGAAAGACAAATCTAGAAGACAAAAAGTAGATAAATGATTGCCTAGAGTTGCAGGTGGGAAGGGTGTAAGAAGTGATTGCTAATGAGTACGAGGTTTCTTTAGGGTGGGGTCGGTGGGGAATATTCTGAAACTAGAAGTAGTGACTGTTGCACAACCTTGTGAATATAATAAAGACAATTTAACTGAACACTTTAAATGAATGAATTATCTAATAAATGAATTATATCTCAATATAGATGCTAAATACACACACACACACACAAAACACAACACTACACAAATGTGAACCTCTGTTACCTAAAGAAGACTTAAAACATTTCTCTTTTGTCTTACCTTTTAAGAGCATCTTTGAGTTCAGGCACAGAACGAATACATTGAACTGTAGCATTCATGTAACAAGTGTTACCCAGGTTTGTCAATCCACATGGTAACTCCATCTGATAAGAGAAATCATTTTTATAAAATGACATAGCATATATAAATCACTAAAGTTCACACTTCAAAGTAAAATTTCCAACTTATACCAATGTATATTCCACTTTTACCCTAACGTAACATGTTTTATTTCCCCAACTAAAATTTTTCCTTGCATCGCACTAACAGTTATTCTCTGTTTTAATTCCTTTCTTGAAAATACTAAAAGGACAAAAGGATAGTCATATCAATCCTGTCCCCTTTCAGGCTTATCATTAAAACAGGATGATGAAATATACATAGAAATACTTACAAAAAAAGGAATGGTACTACATAAATGTGGGTGGTAAAACTAATAACAACATTTGACAAGTGTATGTTGGCCAGTTTCTAAACCAACATTGCATTTAAATTGAGGATTAATTGTATGTATTTTCAACATGGAAGGTTTTAAGAATTAAAATGTCCCAGCATTTAAACTACTTAATCTCTTTGAGCCTGTTTCCCCATAAAAATAGTAAACACTTAAATAGTGCTGACTACCTGCCAGACTTATATTACAGATATTAACTGCCTTTATAATGAATACATCTTGATATTAACTGTTAAATCGTCAAAGCATTCATGTGCTACTTTCTGAAAGGCACCTTAGTAACTGTACTTCTGAAAAGTAGTGATCGTATAAAATGTGGTTTGTCTTACAGCAGATGCTAACTGTTCTTCTGTCATATCTTCTACGAAGACAGTTTTAGCTGAGGGTTCCTCAGGAAGTGCATCTGCTGATCCCATCATTAGCAGAGTTATTCCCTGTTTTAAAAAAATTTAATTTCATAAAATGCTCAAAAGTTGATCATTTTTATGTTCGATGAAAGAAGCCAGACATAGCAAAACACATACTGCATGCTTCTATTTGCCAGAAAAGGTAAATTTATACAGATACAAAGTAGATTAGCAGTTGTTAGGACTGAAGGTGGGAAGAAGGAGTGACTTTAAATAGACGTGCATTTCTTTCAGGGTAATGGAAATATCCTAAAATTAGACTGTGGAGAAGATTTCACAACTCTGTAAATATACTAAAAATTACTGAATTATCAAAAAAAAAATTAAGTACAAAATGTCTGCTTCCGACCAGAGGTAGTCAGCTCATTGGCAAAAAGACACAAGGAAACTTTTTAGAGTGATGGAACTTCTGTATCTTGATTGTGGTGTGGTTAAATGACTATACAAAATTAACCAAATTCATCAAACTATACAATAAAAAAAGGTAAACTTTGCTCTGTAAAAGTTATAAATCAATAAAGCTAAATGAAAAAATACTATCATAAACAAAGTTGAGAATGTTTACATACTGCAGAGAAGGGAATTCTTCAAATGATCATTAACATTTAATGGCACAATTTCTTCCCATAACAAATAAATTAAGCACTGATAGGATTTTATCTATAAATATCTATTATGTAACTGTAACAATTATTTACATTTGAATAAAAACATTGGGAACATTGAAAACTCCATTACTGGAAAACATCAAACCAAGCACATAAGTTCAAAATACTCAATTTTATAATTCCACATATTATTAACCTAACTGAATACTTATATTCAATACATATGTAACATTCTATACAACAAAAGACCAATGAAGACACTGTCACCCTAAATCTCGTATTCCTGAAATGTGAACAAAACCTTACTCAATATCTTAACTGGAAGATATTAACAAATGAAACAAAGAAAAGGGTACAGAGGTTTAATTTTTACTTAAAACTTATCATAAGATAACTAGCGGCCCAGTGCACAAAAATTTGTTCACTCGGGGGGAAGGGGGGGACCCTCAGCCCGGCCTGTGCCCTCTAGCAGTCTGGGACCCCTCGGGAGATAACGCCCTGCTGGCTTAGGCCTGCTCCCGGGTGGCAGAGGGCAGGCCCAATCCCTAGGTGCAGCCCCTGGTAGGGCTCAGAGCAGGGCCAATTGGAAGTTGGGGCGCCGCCCCCTGTCATGCACAGAGCAGGGCGGATTGGGAGGTTGTGATGCCACCCTCAGTCACGCTCAGGGTAGGGCCGATTGGGGGGTGGGGGCACCGCCCTCTGTCACACTCAAGGCAGGGTCGATGGGGAGGTTGCGGCGCCACCCCGTCATGCACAGAGCAGGGCCCATCAGGGGGTTGGGGCGCTGCCCCCTGTCATGCACAGAGCAGGGCCCATCAGGGGGTTGGGAAGCTCCCCCGTCACTCACAGAGTAGCGCCGATAGGGGAGTTGGGGCACCGCCCCCTGTCACACACAGAGCAGGGTGGATCAGGGGGATGGGGCGCCGCACCCTGTCACACTCAGGGCAGGGCCGATGGGGAGGTTATGGCTCTACCCTGTTACACAGAGAGCAGGGCCCGGGGGGGGGGGGGGGGGGGCGGGGGGGGCGCGCCACACCCTGTCACACACAGAGCCGCAGGGCAATCAGGGGGTTGGGAGCTCCCCCCTATCAGGCACAGAGCAGGGCTGATCAGGGGGTTGGGGCGCCTTCCCCTGTCACGAACAGAGCAGGGCGGATAGGGAGGTTGTGGCCCCGCCCCCTGTCACACACACAGCCGCAGGGCGATCAGGGGGTTTGGGCACTGCCCCCTGTCACGCTGATCCCAGTGCTGGGAGGCCTCGCGGCTCCGCTGATCCCAGTGCTGGGAGGCATATTACCCTTTTACTATATAGGATAGAGGCCTGGTGCATGGGTGGGGGCTGGCTGGTTTGCCCGGAAGGGTGTCCTGGATCAGGGTGGGGGTCCCCACTGGGGTGCCTGGCCAGCCTGGGTGAGGGGATGATGGCTGTTTGCAGCTGGTCACACACCCTTCAGGGTGGGGGTCCCCACTGGGGTGCCTGGCCAGCCTGGGTGAGGGGATGATGGCTGTTTGCAGCTGGTCACACACCCTTCAGGGTTGTGGTCCCCACTGGGGTGCCTGGCCAGTCTGGGTGAGGGGTTGAGGGCTGAAGCTCCCAACTGCTCCTTTTTTTCTTTTTTTTTTTATTCTGGGCCAGCTTTAGCTCTGGCTCCAGCTCTGAGGCCTCTGCTGCTGAAAGCAGGTATCTGGTTTGTTTGTGTTCTATAATCGAAACACTGTTTCAACTCCAGCTCTGAGATCCCGGCTCACTGAAAGCAGGTTTCTGGGTTTTGTTTAGCTTCTATATTTGTTACAATGTTTCAAACTGCAGGCTCAGAGGCCAGCAAGGCACGCGGGGAACGTTGGTTTCCTCCGTCATTGAAGCAAGCAAGCCTCATGTTAGTTTCAAGCTGCCTGGCTGCCGGTCGCCATCTTGGCTGGCAGTTAATTTGCATATCGCCCTGATTAGCCAATGGGAAGGGTAGCAGTCATACGCTAATTACCATGTTTCTCTTTTATTAGATAGGATAGCAAAGCAGTACTAAGCCATCACTAAAAAATCTTTTTCCAAAGACAACTCTCAAGAAAACCAAGTATTTAAAGAATATATTAGCAACAGCCAGTTAGAAAATACAAAAAAGAATACCAACAAATATCTAAGAGAAAACATAACAAGAAATATGTAATAAGAATATAACCATGGCCCGGCCAGCATGGCTCAGTGGTTGTGTTGACCTATGAACCAGGAGGTCACGGTTCGATTCCCGGTCAGGATACATGCCCAGGTTGCGGGCCTGATCCCCAGTGTGGGACATGCAGGAGTCAGCTGATCAATGATTCTCTCTCATCACTGATGTTTCTATCTCTCTTTCCCTCTCCCTTCCTTACTGAAATCAATATATACATCTCACCATAAAGATTATAACCATAAAGCTCTAGTTAGGGATATAAGAAAACACCTAAGTAAATTGAAGGACATGACAGGTTTCTGGTCTCGAAAAATTATTATAAAAACATGATTCCAAATTATTATCCAAATTTAATGAAATTCCTGTTTGAATTATAAAATCTTTATTAGAAACTTTATAAAATCTTTAATTCATGTAGCAAATTCATACCCATGACAATAGCTAAGAAATCACAATTTGCCAATACCAAGGGGAAAAGGAAAGAAAACACAGTACTACAGATTCTAGAATTAAAAGTATAGTATGCCAATCAATTCAACAACTTAAATTTAATGTACCAATTTCTTAAAAGAGGCAAACTACCAAAACTGATGTAAAAGAAAATATAGTATCTGATAGTCCTTCATTTATTTAAAGACACTAAATTCTTAATTAAAAGTCTTCCCACTGTACGAGAAAACATTTGCCAATGATCCATCTGATAAGGATTTAATTTCCAAAATATGCAAGGAACTCATACCTCAACACCAGGAAGACAAACAATTCAACTAAAAAAGGAACCAAGGACCTAAATAGATACTTCTCCAAAGAGAATACAGATGGCCAATAGACACATGAAAAAATGTTCAAAGTCACTAATCATCAGAGATGCAAAATAAATTTCAATGAGTTATCTGACCTTACACCTGCTAGAACGGCAACCATAAATTAATCAACAAAGTGCTGGTGAATATGTGGATGAAAATATACTATATTTTTATAATCTAGCCATGAACATTGGAAAACACATTTTTAAGTATCATTTTCAACAACTAAGAAACATTAAGTTCCATGAATCTAACAAAAACCATGCAAAACCTCTATGCTGAAATGAAAAACTACAAAGCTCTGCTAAGAGAATAATCTAAAGACTTAAACAAATGAAGTAGACCATATTTAAGGATTTTAATACTCAATACTGTTATGATGTGCATTCTCCCCAAATTGAACTACAAATTCAATGTAATCTCAAACAAAATTCCAGGAGTCCATTTGTAGAAATTGACAGACTTCTCTAAAATTATACAAAAATTCAAAGGAGCTAAAACAGTCTCAAAGAAGAAAAGGTTGGAGAACTTACCCTATCTTATTCTCAGACTTATAAAGCTTTAATAATCAAGAATACGGTAGTGGCCGAAACCGGTTTGGCTCAGTGGATAGAGCGTCGGCCTGCGGACTGAGGGGTCCCAGGTTCGATTCCGGTCGAGGGCATGTACCTGGGTTGCGGGCACATCCCCAGTGGGGGGTGTGCAGGAGGCAGCTGATCGATGTTTCTCTCTCATCGATGTTTCTGGCTCTCTGTCTCTCTCCCTTCCTCTCTGTAAAAAATCAATAAAATAAAAAAAAAAAGAATACGGTAGTGGTGTAAGTTTTATCTAATATATAGTATATGAAACAAGAGGCCAAAAACAGACGTACAATTAATTTTCAAGAAAGTTTCCAACACAAGTCAATGGAAAGAGAAAAGTATTTTCAACAGATGTTGCTGGAACAACTCAATGTACACATGGAAAAAAGGACATTTGGAATATATTTTTAAATAATAATTAGGAAATTGCATTATAATAAATAGTGTTCTTAGGATTATACTTACATTTTTTATTTTGATGTTTCCCCAATCGTCATCCTGTTTTAAAGACAAATAAAAAACTTTTAATCACCCCTGTACAATCCAAACATATTCTAATAATCAACTAATTATAAGCTACTCAAAATATAATTTTTTCTGTCAGATTTTATTTAAATTATTGTAATCAAAGTGTTTTTTTAAAAAACACATGCAATCCTAAAGATACTAAGTCTATCAACTGCTTAAACTACATAAGACACAATCTAAAACAGGAAACCTGGCAGCACCAAAAGTACTAAAAAAGACCTGATTGATGACAAATGAAAGATGCTAATTTTTGCATGTTCGTTGCATGTTTGGAATCAACAGAGCCAATATCTACCTTAGGTGACAAGACTGAAGAGTAATATGAAATAAGGTCTGCATAATTAGGGTAACTACAGAATTTGTCATCCAAATCAGGAGACTCTTGATAAAATGCTATTAAAAATGGTCCCAGGAGAGTAAACAGGACCACCCAATGCAAAGTAACCCTTAATAATACTTGCTCTGTCCAATGTTTCTTAAGTACAAAATTTCACATCTACAAAACAATTAAACAATACTTTTACTTGAATATGTTCAATTAAATCAAGATTTTTTTTCTTAATACCGTGAGTAGTTCACAGATATTTTGGCCTACTAAAGCTATGCCCTTCCCTATACAGGATAGTCAGTTCTATATTACTCCTTTTTTTTGAAGACGGTACAGGCACTCAATCTGCTTCCTTTTGGGGGAGTCACTAATTATTTCTCCAGACACCCTGCTTCAAAGTTGCACATTAACTTCCTAAAGACTCAGCTCACCCAACCCAGGTGGGTCAGTGGTTGAGCATCGCCCTATAAACCAGATCATGGTTCGACTCCTGGTTGGGGCACATGACGGAATTGTGGGCTCAATTCCCAGTAGGGGCCAATCAATGATCCTCTCTCACCATTGATGCTTATATCTCTCTCTCTCTCCCTTCCTCTCTCTGAAATCAATAACAACATATTAATAAAAAAAAAAAAAAAAAGACTTCTCAGTTTAAGGGCTACTACTGCTAATTATAAGTAATAACAACTATATATGCCCCCTCAGAGCACTTATCCCAGGTCACAAGAGCTGGGAGATGAACCCAAATCTACTTGACTTGTACATCATATTCCCTTTTGGTATCTTACTTTATCTTACTTAAAGCTCTCTGATGCTATTTCCTCATTTATAAAATATATAAAATACAATTACTTTCATCATTTTTTAAATATATACAGATGAGAATTTTTTTAAATAATAAAAGCCTGACACAAAGTATTCAATAAGTGATAGTTATTTAGTAGTCAATTTCATTTAAGTAGCATTTTTCTAAAATTCCCTACAGTACACCATCCGTTCAGACATGTCTTGTTTTACTACCTTTGCTTTATTGCACTTTGCAGATATTATGATTTTTACAAGACCCTCTTCCAGCAAAAATGTGAAGGCTCAGAAAATTATCATTTTTTAGCAATAAAGTGTTTTTTAATTAAGGTATATACATTGTTTTTCTAGACATAATGCTATTGCACACTTAATAGACTTTACTGCAGTGGTTTGGAACCAAATCTGCAATATCTCTGATTATGCCTGCACACAGCTCAGCAGAAATTAGGTTAGCCTATATAGTAAAAGGCTAATATGCAAATCAACACAACGATAGAACAACCAGTCACTATGACCCGCACTGTCCACCAGGGGCAGATGCTCAACACAGGAGCTGCCCCCTGGTGGACAGTGCACTCCAACAGGGGGAGCACTGCTCAGGGAGAAGTCAGGCTCACAGCTGGTGAGCACAGCAGTGGTGGCAGGAACCTCTCCCACCTCTGTGGCAGCACTAAGGATGTCCAACTGAGGACTTTCGCCCACTCCAGTGAAGCGGGCCTAAGCCGTCAGTCGGACGTCCCCAGAGGGCTCCCTGACTGCGAGAGGGCACAGGCCAGGCTGAGGGACGCCCCCCCCACGAGTGCACGAATTTCATACACCGGGCCTCTAGTCAATAACTAAAAGTTCATACTGCAACTTGGAGGAGAAATAATGTTTCTTCACCAACATCTGTTTTACTGCCCACCTAACAGGGGTAGCCAGCCCTTAGCATTTCATATCTAACTCTTGAAGTATGTTTTAAAAACTATACTTATACAGTATTATAAATAACAATGAAGAAAATACCTTTGCATCTTTTTTTGTGGCCCTTCATCAATGATGCTAGTAAGCTTGGACTCTTAACTATAGTCAATGTGATCATTCCAAGGGAAGCTGAAAAAATTTAATTCTCTATTTTTTTAAACAAAATTTTTTCTCTCCCACCTCGACAGGTTTTAGATAGCAATTACTCTTAAGAGAATGAAGTTCTTTTTTAAGGGATAGGATGCAAGAAAGGCCACAGGAAACAAATTAAGTTTTCCAGTATTTCAAAATCAGGGCTTGACCTGACTCCCATGACCCACAGAGGTATTCATTAATATAGTGCATTTGAAAATAAAAAATTTAGTGATGTTTTTATAATATAATGTTTGAAATGGCTACAATGTTCCTCCTTAAACTAATATGAATAAAATAGTTACAATCCCATAACTATATATTCACCAAATAAAAAAACCTCATATGCCACATTTCACTAATTATATAATAATCCTATATACTAAAAGGCTAATATGCAAATTGACCAAATGGCCTAAAGACTGGTCGCTATGACACTCACTGACTACAGGGGGAGGAGGAGGAGTGCCGCTCAGCCAAAAGCCGAGCACAGCGGCGGTGGCAGGAGTCTCTCCCGTCTCTGCGGCAGCACTAAGGATATCCCACTGCTGGCTTACAGCCATCAGTCAGACATCCCCTGAGGGCTCCTGGGCTGCAAGAGGGCGCAGGCCGGACTGAGGGACCCATGCCCCCCGCCCCGAGTGCATGAATTTCATGCACCGGACCTCTAGTATTATATAATGAAAATATGGACTAAGTTTTACCTTCAATGTTCCTCCTTTCACCATAACTTTCTGTCTGGATGGCTGGACTCCAGTCAGTGCAAAAAGCTGAGCCTTGAACACCATTGGAGGTTCATCAGTATTCAATTCTACACCTTCAAATTTCTCTTTTCCCCACTTCACAGTAACTGAAAACAAAACCATAATTTATTGTTTTCATTTACAAAATAACAGGACTTCAGATTGAGAAGAAAGCTAGTTCTTGAAAGCCAAACTATGTCATTCATCTTTTTATGTTCATAATGCCTATACTAAATCAGAAGTGACCTGAATGCAGTAGGTCCTGAACAAAATTTAACTGGATCTAATCCAACTTCTCATTTGATAAATAAGGAAACCAACAGTTAAGAGAAGTTGGTTGACTTACTAATGTCAAAAAGACTAGTTAGTAAATATTCAAGTCTTCAGAATCTTATATCAATAATTTCTGCAAAATATGATCACAATGAAATATTTCCCAGAATAAGGTTCACAGACTTCAAAATGTATTTTAATTAAGCAGTCATTAAAATCTACATACAGTTGGAATACAGAGGAGAAAGAGAG
The DNA here is from genome assembly GCF_964212035.1 of Myotis nattereri. Lineage (NCBI taxonomy): Eukaryota > Metazoa > Chordata > Mammalia > Chiroptera > Vespertilionidae > Myotis > Myotis nattereri. Next base: position 56,455,099 of record NC_138083.1, on the reverse strand, counting down.
GTTTTTGAGAGGTAATTAGAGAGAAAAAAAATTGGGAGATAAAAGCGTATTTAAAACAAGTTAAGGAATACAGATTCTGAATTCTAAGAATTGAAAAGTGTGGTTCCTGAGCACAAGATGGTCAAATATTAAAAATTATATATTTCTTGCCGAAACCGGTTTGGCTCAGTGGATAGAGCGTCGGCCTGCGGACTGAAGGGTCCCAGGTTCGATTCCGGTCAAGGGCATGTACCTGGGTTGCAGGCACATCCCCAGTGGGAGATGTGCAGGAGGCAGCTGGTCGATGTTTCTCTCTCATCGATGTTTCTAACTCTCTATCTCTCTCCCTTCCTTTCTGTAAAAAAATCAATAAAATATATTTTTAAAAAAAAATTATATATTTCTTTGGTTATATAAAGATATAATTAAGTCATTAAAAAATATTGAAATCATACTTCACAGCCATTCAAACAGCTATTTAGAAAATAATGTGGTGAAAATTGGAACCGTTGTTATTGCTAATGAGACTATAACGTATGGCAGTACCTAACAAAATTAAACATAGAATTACCATATGATCCAGTAATTCTACTTCTAGGTGTATACCGAAAAGTATGCAAAGCAGGGACTGAAACTGATATTTTATACCCATGTTCATAGCAGCATTATTCACAATAGCCAAAAGATGGGAGCAACCCAAGTGTCCATCAGATAAATGGGTGAACAAAATATGGCATACATCCACAATGAATATTATCTGCCTTAAAAAGTAATGAAATTCTTGCCGAAACCGGTTTGGCTCAGTGGATAGAGCATCAGCCTGCGGACTGAGAGGTCCCGGGTTCGATTCCGGTCAAGGGCATGTGCCTGGGTTGCGGGCACATCCCCGGTGGGGGATGTGCAGAAGGCAGCTGATCGATGTTTCTCTCTCATCGATGTTTCTAACTCTCTCTATCTCTCTCCCTTCCTCTCTGTGAAAAATCAATAAAATATATTTTAAAAAAAAAAAGTAATGAAATTCTTACACACTGTACAACATGGATAAATCTTGGAGACATTATATACTAAGCAAAATAAGGCAAACACAAAAGTACAATTATTGTATGATTCCACTTATATGAGGTACCTAGAGTGGTCAAATTCAGAGGCAGAAATTAGAATGGAGGAAATGGAAAAAGGGAGTATATTGTTCAATGAAACAGTTTCAGTTTAGAAACATGAAAAAGTTTGGGAAGTGGTTAGTGATGATGACTACACAACAATGTGAATGTACTAAATGCCAAAAACTGTACACTTAAAAATGATTAAAATAGTAAATTTTATGTTACATATACTTTACCATAATAAAAAAATTTCAATCAACCAATAAAAAACTTTCAATTAGCCTCATAAAATAGCTAATTTTTGAAATATGTAAAAATAAACAAACTCAAGGATATAGTTTGTTTCAACTAAAAACTTTATACCTATTTAAAACAAGACTCTCACAACTATCAGCAGTCTGATTTCCAACTACTAAAATCAGAATATGAAAAACTGACCTTGACTCCAAATACCAATTCTTTCATCAGTTCAATTAATGTATTCAGCATTCATTCAATGATAAGTCCAGTAACAAGCATTAGGGAAGACCCTATGAAGTTATTTATAGTCTAACAAGGGAGAAATGGAGAAGTAAAGGTTAAGATAAATAATATAAGTATTATAAATGCTACAGGAGTACAGAAGAATGCTTCCTGAGCAAGGAAGAATTCCCTGGAGGAAGTAATAACTGTGTTTTCACTATCAATTTTTTATCACTATCAAGCTAAGACTCAAAGATAAATTAGGTGTTAGCCAGAAAAAAGAAAAGCATTCCTGGAAAAGACAAGAAAAACATAAAGCAGCATGGTATATAATTCCCAGAGTGAACCAGAATCAGCTGAAACTGGAAGCTGGCCAAGGATCAAGTCAAGGAAGATAACATAAGTTATGCCAAAACATACAAGCTTTATGTCATAGAAAATGTGCAATCTCTGAAAGGTTTTCATAAAGGCAACTTTGGTCTGGTTTGAACATTAGATGATGCTAGCAGCAGCAGGGAAATTGAAGAGGGTACAACTGTAAACATTGAGATAAGCTAAAAACATAATAGTACAAGCAAAACACAGGACTAAGCCAGAACAATATGGAAGAGGAACCTATCTGAAATGTACTTAGCTATGTCACATGGGCAAGTTACTTAAACATTTTTGCTAACCCATAAAGGAGAATTATACCAGTATCTCAGGATTATGTTGCAGATTGAAACAAAGCTACATGTACAAAAACACTAGCTTTGTACCAGGCACACAGGTGGTCACTGAGTTTTATGGCACTTACCTTAACTATATAAAAATCTGGATATTTAATTTTCTAACAAAACGTATGAAACAGTACTTAAAACGTTCTCGTTTTAATATAGGGCTTTTTGCAGAACCTGAAAATAGAGATTCTCAATATAGAGATGTCAGAGGAAGAAACCTTAGAAATCGACTTCAATTCCCCCATTTTGGAAATAAGGAAAAGTTTGATTAAATATTTAAGAAGGAACTCGGTTTTTAAGATCGACAGTTTGGTGAATATAGGCATATTTTTAGGGGAACAAAAGAGAGGGGTTGGTTTTGTTGTGTGTGTTTAAGTATTAGCCTACGGTGGGATTTATCAACATTAGTGCTCCCTCAACTCTACATTGCATAAATGTAATATTTCAAGTATCATTCTGTTAAATTATTGTGTAATTATCCTATTGCTAATCATTACAGAAACAGCTTGAGCAATCACTATTAAAGCATTTCATTGAAGAATCTAGATCAAGAATCCACCTCGATGTTAAACGGTACTTTTCTGCTGCATGTCATTCTTTGAAAATGCTGAATCTTCGACTAGAGGAATTAATGATCGTCAGGTAGGGCCAACGAAACACACACATCCATAGCCAACTGAAGCCACCACGTACATCTTAGCTGCCATTTTGAATCAGATTAGGAAACAGGAAGGTCCATTAATTAAAAACTTGACCACCGGCCAACCCCCTAGAGACCTAGACGACCATCAGGCAACAATCCGTCAAACGCCAACCAAAAGGAAACGATGCCCGCGGACAGGTGCACTGCACTCATCTGCCTCCCAGAGCTAACGCCATGCTTCGGACTTCGAAACTCAGTGCGTTTGATGAAGTAAAAACGCAGTAAACACACACACGCGCGCGCACACACACACACACACAAACACAAAGTCGCAATCTGCTTTGGAACTAAACAGAAACTGGTCCCAAAGAGGGTCTTGCAGCGGCAGCCCAAGGGGTAAGAGAAGGGAAACCCCGGTCCCTCCATCCCTCCCCGGCCTCAGGATTCCCTCCGTGCGCCCCCAGGCACAGCCACCCCCGAGGAGCACCAGGACACCCCCCCCCCCCCGCACCCCGAGCCCGGCCCGGGGCCCCAGGACACACCCTCACCTGTCCCCGCTCGCGAGGACCGCGACAGAAACTATTCTGCAGAGTCACCGCTCCCGGAGGCCGACGCGCCGGCTTCCCCATCGCCACCCGCTCCCACCCCACCCACCAGGCGGCCCTGGACAGACAGCGCCCCCGCGCGTGGCCGGGCGCGACGGGCATGGGGAGAGAGAGAGAGGCCAGCTCCGCTCCACGCCGCCGCCACCCCCGCCCACGCCTCCCCGCTCCCTTCCCGTCCCCTCCCCCGCCCCTGCTCAGCCGGGCGTCCGCCCCGCAGGCCAGGCCTCCTGACAGGCCTAGCGCTGACGAGAAGCGAGGAGCGCGGGGCCGGAGGCGAGAGGGGAGCTCACCGGAGTACAGCGGCATGGCGCGGGGGTGCGGGGAGGCGACGGCACAGGGAGGCTGCGCCTGGCAAGGGCGGCGAAGGGAAAGGGACACGAAGAAGCTATGGCAGCGGGCGAGAGGGCAGCGCGGGGTTGGCGGCAGCTCGGGTGCGACAGGAGCCTCATTCAAACCGGCCACTAGCGATGACGCAGCAACACGCAGTTCGCCCGCCGAGCTGGAGGCGGCGAGGAGCGGGGCGGCGAGGCGGGGCCTGGAGGGTGGAGGGCCGGCGCGGCGGGGAGGGAGCCGGGATTGGCGGAGGCCGGCGAGACGGCGGGCGCGGCGCGTGGGCTCGCGGCCCCTGCGCCACTCGGCGGGGCGCCTGCGCACTGCACGCCCCGGCCCCCGCCCGCCGGCCACGTGGGCTTGGCCCCGCCCATCCTGGCCGCTGGTGCAGTGGGAACTTGATGTTCTTGCGGCTTCTTAAAAAAGTCTTTCCCCCCCTTTCACAAAACCGTGGGTCAGTAGAAGCCGGGGATTCTTGTTGTGCATGTAGCCAGTGGTAGAGCTGAGAGAGCCCTTGCTCCACCCCTCAAACCGGTATGTTTACTTCGTAATGAAAACAGCTGGCCCTCCCTTTAAGGATTTTTGTGGCAAAAATGAATACAGTGTATGACCAAGTTTGTTTTAAGCACACCCCTCCCCCTTTGGTGCAACTAACTTCTATCTAGCCTCATTGGGGGACATAGGGATCTGAATTTAAGACAAATGGGGCAAAGTGAGGGTGTGGAGTGATGCTAATAACTGAAAGCATAAAAGAAAATTTACATAGCTGGCCTGCCTCAATGTCAGCGCGAGTTATTGATGATAGCAACCTTGCCCCACATACCATACGCTGCTAAGCCTGGTCTACATGGGTCTAATGGATAGAATCTTCTGCTTAAGGTTGACTTCTTTAAATAATTAATATATTGGTAATATCTTAACCTGAATGTAAATAAATAAATAAAATGTAAAAAAAAATACTATCAGAAAGTGAATTATCTACGGTTTATTGTGTAGAATGCCCTCTCCTCATCTGGTCAACAGAAGTTGTATCCAACTTTAAAGTCTCCATTTAATGCTCTCATATACATTTAAAGCCTACTCCTGCAATTATCCTTTCCTATCAAGTCTACTCCTGCAATTATCCTCTTCTGTCACGTAGCATTACATTGTAGCTGTTTGCTTCTCTTATTTAATAAGTATATACTGAGTGCAAGATCCTCAACACAGAAACTGTGGATACAAAGATGAATCAAACAAAAGTTCTGCCTTCATAAGACTGAGAATCTACTAGGAGTACTGAAATATGCGCACACTAATTACATGGGCCTCTGAATTAGTTAAAGCTCTTGGCTATAAACAATAGAAACCAGAGAAGAAATTGATTGGTAGAATGTAGGGTAAGCTAACAGAATCAATAGGAAATGCAGCAAACCAAGCTTAGATATTGTATAGGAACCAAGGGATACAGGCACCAGGGAACATGGACAAAGTCATGTCACAGGAACCATCTGGCCACTCCTGCCATCACCTCCATGAGTAATTTCTAATTCTGTGTCTACTTCATACCCTCAAGATTCCATAGACCAAACAAGAATATATAATTGGCCAATGGTGAGGAAAGGAATGCCTGGCTCTGCTTCCCACTCAGACATATTGGGGTATGGGGCATGGGCTGCCCAAAATAGAAGGGCTATGTATTAGTTTCCTATGGCTACTGTAACAATTACTATAAACTTAGTGGCCTGAAACAACACAAATTTATCATTTTACAGTTCTGGCCTACAGAGGTCCAAGAATGGTCTTAACCTTAAGGTGTTGGCAAGACTGCACTCTTTCTAGAGGCTCTATATAGAATTCATTCCTTACCTATTTCCAGAACCTAGAGGCTGCCACATTCTTTGTCTCATGGCCCATTCCAGCAATGGCACTACTCCAGCCTCTACTTCCATCCTCACAGCTCCTGCACAGACTCTGATCCTCTGTCTCCATCTTGATTACATTTGGCCCCACCTGGGTAATCCAGGATATTCTTCTCACCTTAAATTCATACTAGATTATATCTGCAAAGACCCTTTGCATAGAAGGTGGTATACTCACAGGTTCAAGAGATTAGGACATGGGCATCTCTGGAGTAACATTATTCTGCCATGGGTATAAAAAAACAAGACAAACAAAAAAGAGAAACAGGGGACTCTTTCCCCCTCCTCACATGGGAGTCTGTACTTGTTCTTCAATAAATTTCCACCTTTGCTATTAAAAAACAAAATAAAACAGCAAAGCCCTAGCTAGTTTGGCTCAGTGGATAGAGCGTCAGACTGCAGACTGAAGGGTCCTGGGTTAGATTCTGGTCAAGGGCACATGCCACGGTTGCAGGTTTGATCCCCAGTAGGGGGCGTGCAGGAGGCAGCCAATCAATGATTCTCTCATTGATGTTTCTATCTCTCTATCGCTCTCCCTTCCTTTCTGAAATCAATAAAAATATATATTTTTTAAAAACACCAAATATTGACTATGCTTCCTATAGCACCTATAATTTTAATATTCCTATGTCTTTTTTCCTCTACTAAATTATAAACTCTTGGAGGGAAAAAAAAACAGCCTTAAATAATCTGGGAATTTATATTCCGAAATATTATTTATATATATATATATATATATATATATATATATATATATATCTCAAACTATTTAAATATGTGTAAGTATGTATAATATTTTATGTGTAATGTATATTATAAAAAGCCAGTGGCCGGAACGCCGGAACACTAGAACGACCAAACGCCCGGTCACCAGGAGGTCCATGGATGGGTCTCCTGCCGCGGTGGGTCTCAGTCTTGCGGTGCGGCAGGTCTGGGTCTTGCACGATTTCGTGCGCTGGGCCTCTAGTATATTATATTTCCAAGTTGTGGGTAGGGAGGGGGCCTGGAACAGTGCTTCACCTATAAAATGTGTTCAATAAGCATTTCCTAAATAAATGCATAACTTAATGTTCAGTCAAGAGATAAGGCAAATTATATTAGGGTGAATGCTATGCTGCTATAACAGACATCAAAATTCAATTGCTAAAAAGTTGTGGATGAGTCGGGGAGAGCAATGGCTCCGCTACATGAGGTCATTCAAAGGCCAACATTCCCTAAAGCAGTTCTTCTCAAGTTTAATGTGAATATGAATCATCCAGGACAGTGATGGCGAACCTTTTGAGCTCGGCGTGTCAGCATTTTGAAAAACCCTAACTTAACTCTGGTGCCGTGTCACATATAGAATTTTTTTGATACTTGCAACCATAGTAAAACCAAGATTTATATTTTTGATATTTATTTTATATATATATATTTTTTTAATATATTTTATTGATTTTTTACAGAGAGGAAGGGAGAGAGATAGAGAGTTAGAAACATCGATGAGAGAGAAACATCGATCAGCTGCCTCCTGCACATCTCCTACTGGGGATGTGCCCGCAACCCAGGTACATGCCCTTGACCGGAATCGAACCTGGGACCTTTCAGTCCGCAGGCCGACGCTCTATCCACTGAGCCAAACCGGTTTCGGCTATTTTATATATTTAAATGCCATTTAACAAAGAAAAATCAACCAAAAAAAATGAGTTCGCGTGTCACCTCTGACAAGCGTGTCATAGGTTCGACACCACTGACCTAGGACCTTGTTAAAATTCAGATTCTGAATCAGTAGGTCTGGGATGATGTCTAAGATACCAAGCTCTCAGGAAAGCACCCTTTTTGTTTGTTTGTTTTTAAGAAAAATCCTCACCCGAGGATATTTTTTTTATTGATTTTTAAAGAGAGTGGGAGGGAGAGGGAGAGACAGAAACATTGAGGTGAGAGAGACATTAATTGGTTGTCTCATTACACACACACACACACACACACACACACACACACACACACAGCCCAGAGCTCAGAGCCCAGAGCCTGCAACCAAGCTACATGCCCTTGACCAGAATTGAACCCTGGACCCTCCAGTCCGAAGTCCTAAACTCTATCCACTGAGCCAAACTGACTAGGGCAAAAATCACCCTTTTGAGCAGCAAGTCATTAAGGGAGTTGGTTGAAGATGGGCTGCAGGACCATCTGGGTTTTCGCCCACAGGAAGAAGAAATAGAAGGGAGGGAATTACAGGGTAGCATTTTCCTTTCAGCAAAAGGAATGGAAAGGATGTGAAACAAATCACTTCCATTCACAGTTCATTGGTAGAAACAGTTCCTGCCTCCATGCATGGAAGTCCAGGAAATGTGGTCTCTAACAGGGCAGAGGGATTCAAGCTTAAACTCTATTTTATGCAAGAGGAAGGCAATAGATTTTGGTGGAAAATCAGCTGTCTCTGCCAAGCAAATGTTGGACTCTTGTAAGTAATGTTCAAGCTCATAATGTTTTCCTAACATAAGTGACAACACTCCTGGTTGCTTAGAGGGTTTTGTGTGTGTTTTTTTGATCTGTAAAAGGAAAATTATAATATCTGTCCCTGGGTCCTCTCAATGTTCTAAAATTTAAATAGCTAGATGAGTGCATATATGTCAGGAATAATGACCAAATAGAGCTTATCTAGAGCAGAATGAATACCAGGTACATGTATATGTTTTAACATCTACCTTCTAGGCTAAATTATATTCCAGAAGTTCTAATTAATGAACCCAAAACAGAAGTAAATGATTTGTAATTCTCACCCTCAAAAAATTTATTTCAGAAACAAAAATGTCCACAATTGGACAGAAATAAACAGTTCTGGCCTAATATTTCCCTATCTGTACTAACTTATACTTCAATTAAATTCAATGATGCTTGAATTACTGCGCTTTTTTGCTTTCCATTTTTGTTCCCCCACCCCTACCTTAGAATCAAGTTCTCCCTATTTTCTCTCCACTTACATCTCGCCTCCATGACACATTTCTACCTTACAAACAACAAATTTGTCTGTCTCTTTAAGAAGTTGCTTTTTTTGATCATTTGTTTAACATTTAATATTTACTGTCTTTTTTATATATGTATATAGTATATTTTATCTTTTCATCTAAACTATGAAAATTCTTTGTGCCTCCTTCAGAAATATTTCATGGTTAATTGAATTAGAAAATTTCAGGACTATGCTGTTCTCTGAAGAACTTTTATAATTTTAATTAGATCACTATGTGTATTATCTACTTCATATCTTCTTCATTTCTGTATCTGCTAGGCCTGCACAGGCCCAGGGTGAAGTAAGTACCCTATCTATTTGCTTAATAATGGATGGCTGCTGTTGGTGATAGGAATTCAAAGAAAAAGAAATGGATGCAAGTGGAAGGCAATTGGGGGGCAGGAAGATCTTAGAGAGGAATAAAAAGCAAAACAATTATTTATTGATTGCCTATTCATGGACCCCGCATGCAGGAGCTCATAGTTTGCCAAAAAATGTAGAAAAATATTAAAATAATTAATAACTATGCATGTGAAGGATGGGAAGGAGATAGCTAGAATAGAGCAGAGAATATGTGCAGGCTGTAGCAATAGATAATGTAGGATGGCTAATGTGGGACATGATTATAGAGAGCCTGTGTGCCAGGATAAAAAATGTAGGAGTTTTCTATCTTCCTGAAGTCTCTAGACATCACCTACAAGAAAAGTAATACTGACATTTCCATGTGCTAGACTTTTCCAGATGATGTCTCATTCCAAAGCAAACGTCTAAGTCAAGAATTCTTTTATAGGGATCCCAGTGAGTCAAGGCAGAAAGGCCATTTTATGTTGTCTACTTTTAAAATTAGAGAAAAGTAATACATGTACAAGGTTTAAAATGCAAACAGTAACAGGAAGATATTTAAAGAAAAAGCTCTCTCTCCCCATCCCAGCCCCAATCCCACTTCTCACAGGCAGCTGACTTGTACCCTTTGTGATTTAGGGCTCCTGGTGATCACCTTCATAATTCTAAATAATATTCTTATAACCCTATTTGTTAATTTATCAAGTCACACAATATCTATTGAATCCCATTGTAAAATATGAGGCTGTAGCTTATTATGGGGTATCTTTCTCCCCTTTCCATTCCTACTTTTCCCAACTGGTGTGAACCAGTGGTTAAGCATCGACCTATGAACCAGGAGGTCATGGTTCGATTCCTGGTCTGGGCATATGCCTGGGTTGTGGGCTTGGTCCCCAGTGTGGGACGTGTAGGAGGCAGACAATTAATTATTCTCTCTAATCATTGATGTTTCTATCTCTCTCTCCCTAAAATCAATAAAAAAATTAAAATATTATCCAGTTTCATTGTTTTATGTCTGGGCATGTATTTTATTTTAATTTATCCTTCTCATTACTAGAGGTAAGCTTTCAAACTAAGGACTTCGTTTTTAATATTGCCTAATCTCTCTTTTGGAATTAATATATTGAAAATCTGTATTACCAGTTTCCAGATTTAACAAAAATTCTTAAGTTTTGCCTAATTACCTCATTTGCCCTTCCCTCTTTTTCTTTGCTCAAGAGCCTCAATTAAGTATCTCTAAAAATATATGGATTGTCCTAGCCAGTTTGGCTCAGTGGATAGAGTGTCAGCCTGTGGATTGAGGGTCCTTGGTTCAATTCCGATTAAGGGTACATGCCTGAGTTGCAACTCAATCTCCAGTGGGGGGCGTGCAGGAGGCAGCCGATCAATGAATCTCATCATTGATGTTTCTATCTCTCTCTCCGTCTCCTTTTCTCTCTGAAATCAATAAAAACATATTTTAAAATATATATATATATGGATTATTTTCTTATATAACCACAATGTCATTATCACATCTAAATGTTTTTTTGTCTGTTTTGTTTTGTTTTCTAGATTCAGGATCCAGATGAGATTCATATATTACAATGGGTTGTTATGACACCTAAGTCTTCTAAAATAAAGCAGCTTTCCCTTCTCCTTCCCTTCCTTTAGTTTCATGCCATTGATATTTAGAAAAGCCAGGTAACTTGTTTCATACTATAAAATGTCCTGTATTCTAGAGTTTTTGGTTTGCCATTTTTTGGACACCATTAAAATTGTTTTTTTCTTGTCCCCATCTACGCTAATAAAAGACAAAAATGCAAATTGACCATACCTTTGCTATGCCTTACGCCACGCCCACCACCCAATCAGAGCAACTATATACAAACTAACCCAAGATGGCGGCCGGCAGCCACGGAGATGGAGCGAGCAGGAGGCTTGGTTGCCCCAATGATGGAGGAAGCCGAGCTTCCCGCCTGCCACGGCTGGCTCTGAGCTCCACTCAATGCAACAAAGTTTCAATTATAGAAGATAAATAAACCCAAGATACCTTTCAGCAGGCCGTGGCAATGGAGCTGGAGCGAGCAGGAGGCTTGGGTTGCCCCTGGTGATGGAGGAAGGCAAGCTTCCCTCCCGCCTGCCCTGGCCAGCTCTGAGCTCCTCTCAAGGCTACACAATTTCAATTATAGAAGGTAAATAAATCCCAGAATAAAAAAAGAAAAAGAAAAAAAGGAGAGGCTGGGAGCTTCCATCGCCGGGGGTGCTTATCCAGCCTGAAAATGGCCCTCAGCCCCTCACCCAGACTGGCCAGGCACCCCAGACTGGCCAGGCACCCCACCCTAAAGGGGGTGTGGCCAGCCTGAAAACAGCCATCAGCCCCTCACCCAGGCTGGCCAGGAACCCCAGCAGGGACCCCCACCCTGAAGGGGGTATGACCAGCTGCAAACAGCCATCAGCCCCTCACTGAGGCTGGCCAGGCACCCCAGTGGGGACCCCCACCTTGAAAGGGATGTGACCAGCCTGTGAACACCCATCAGCCCCTCACCCAGGCTGGCCAGGCACCCAAGTGGGACCCCCCACCCTGATCCAGGACACCCTTCAGGGCAAACCAGCCGGCCCCCACCTGTGCACCAGGCCACTATCCTATATAATAAAAGGGTAATATGCAAATTGACCCTAACAGCAGAAGGACTGGGAATGACTGGTCACTTTGACACACACTGACCACCAGGGGGCAGATGCTCAATGCAGGAGCTTTCCCCTGGTGGTCAGTGCACTCCCACAGGGGGAGCTCTGCTCAGCCACAAGCCAGGCTGATGGCTGCCAGTACAGCGGTGGTGGTGGGAGCCTCTCCCGCCTCCACAGCAGCACTAAGGATGTTTGACTGCAGCTTAGGTCTGCTCCCTGCTGGCAAGTGGACATCCCCTGAGGGCTCCCAGGCTGCCAGAGGGATGTCTGACTGCCAGCTTGGACCCGATCCCTCAGGGAGCGGGCCTAAGCCAGCAGGTGGACATCCTCCAAGGGGTTCAAGACTGCAAGAGGGCATAGGCCAGGCTGAGAGACACCCCCCCCACCCCCGAGTGCACAAATTTTTGTGCACCGGGCCTCTAGTATACCTTATAAAAGAAATTAGCTCATGCAATTATGGAGGCTGAGAATTCCCAAGATCCACAGCCACCAAGTTGGAGACTCAGGAGAGCCGATGGCATAATTTTCATTTGAAAGTTAGCAGGCTTGTGATCTAGAAGAGTTGATATTTCAGTTTGAGTCTGAAGACCAGGAAAGACCAATGTCCCAGCTCATGCAGCCAGGCAGGAGGAGTTCCTTCTTACTCAGCCTTTTTGTTCTATTCAGGTCTTCAACTGATTGCATGAGGCCCATGCACATTCGAGAAGGCAACCCGCATTTCTCAGTCTACAGATTCAATGTTGATCTCATGCAGAAACATCCTCACAGAATAATGTTTGGCCAGATGTCTAGGCATCCTATGGCCCAGTTAAGCTGACACATAAAATTAATCATCACTACTGGTATAACAAAAACCATGACACACTTAATCAGAGGAATCACCTTGATTGACAGTCAAAACAGAACACAATAGCAGAAGGGAAGTTCCTCCCGCTCCTATTCCCCAAAATTAGGATGCTGAAACAAAAAAGGAAAATAGATGTTGGATGACAAAACCATAAATAACCCCTATAATGTCTTTGGCCTTGCCATCAAAAGAGACTAGAATGACTCCAAAGCTTCACTAATACTGTACAAAATCATGTAAAATTGATCAAAAACATGTTGCATTCAAAGATATTAATATTAGGCAAGTCTAACAGTGCCATTACTATGGAATGAGCGAGACATTCTTGAATCACTTTCAACCTCAGCTCCTGATCCTGTATTACTCACCTTTAATTATGTAAACAATTTCTTTAAAAATATATTTTTATTGATATCAGAGAGAAAGGGAGAGGGAGAGAGAAATAGAAACATCAGTGATGAGAATCATGGATTGGTTGCCTACTGCACACACCTCCACTGGAGATTGAGCCCACAACCTGGGCATGTGCCCAGACCGGGAAAAAGTTATACTAAATTGAAGGAAATAGAGAAGGTAAATCAAACCACTTTCAGTAAAACCTGGGTATTTATTTGAGGTGATCATGTATAAAAGCTTTGATTTGTTGGCCAAAGAAAAAGGAAATAATTGTGGTATGATACATCATTGTTCCCCAATAATTCTTGACTTTATCAGAATATTATGTATTCTTGCTTTCTTGATGGCAGGCTTGGCCTTATGACTTGCTCTGGCGATGAGATGTGAATGTAAGTGATGTGGGTCATGTCTAGGCAGAAGCCTTTTGAGTTAGCTCCTGAGTCACCATGTTATGTTTTCCTTTGCCATGATCAGTGGTAACACAAACAGAGGCTGCTCCATCACCTGGGTTGCTAGAGTGAATAGCACGTGGAACAAAGCTACAGCTGAGGGAGAAAAACCTTTGTTTCCATAAACCACTGAGATTTAGGGGATTATTTGATACTACTGCACAATCCAGCCTCTCCTGACTAATGCTGTATGCTGACTAAGCAAAACTGTAGTAAGGTGGTTAAACAGACCCTAAAGATTCTAAACCACATTCTTAAAGCTTGATTTGTTTCACATATATAACATAGAGTGGAGGTAATGGTAATGTAATTATGACGAAGGCTGAGGCTAGCATTGTATTGATGCAAAAAGTCATGCAATGATTTTTCCCCTCCAAGTTTTCCTTAAACTGATTGTCAACTGTATTACTTAACAGTAGAAAAATATGCTGAAATAGTGCCAAAATCATAAAGGAGCTACATATATAAAAATTCAGCAACAGGAAGTTACATCAAGCCTGAAGTGATTTTATGTGAAAGAAGTTATAATTGAAATAAGAAATTATGATTTCTAAAAGTGAGGCTGATGTTTGGGTGAAAGCTGTGAAGTCCTGAGACATAAAAAATAAGTGGTTATAAAAATTCCATTAGAAATTGGAAAAACAGTTAAAAATACCCTCTAGACAGAAAGTAACATCTGAAGCAATTATAATAAATTGTGTTTGTAATTAGGTGTAAAATCTAATTGTAATTACACTCTAGATTCTAAAAGAATGTATTGAACACATGTAATTAATACACTCGAGGCCAATAAAAATAGAGATAACTATTTCAAGGAGCATTATAAAGGATGAATTACTGATTGTGGGCAATTTTATGTGCCATGTTCTGAAGTAGGGATGTAAAAAAGCAAATATTAGCTTCATTATGAAATAATGAAAATGTACAATATAATATGTATCCAACTGAACAATAAATCTAGAGGTCAATATCTAGAGATAAACGTTAACAAATAAAGTTCCTGTTAAATGATGTATCATAAAGGAGAAATAATCGTTAGGGCGCATAATGCTCATAATTTACTTAATAGTTCCTTCGTGAAGTGTATTCAATTAACGAGAGGTTTTCAATCCAGTGAAAATAAATGACACCCATCACTGTATTTGTGTTACTTTGCATTTGATGAATTTTTCTTTATGTTTATATCTTGGCCTACTATATAGCTTAGAAACCCAATAGGCATTTTTCCATACCGTGGCAATGAAGTCCAAGTTTTCCTCCCTAAATAATAGGCTACAACAGGGGTGGGCAAACTTTTTGACTCGAGGGCCACAATAGCTTCTTAAACTGGACCAGAGGGCCGGGACAAAAGCATGGATGGAGTGTTTGTGTGAACTAATATAAATTCAAAGTAAACATCATTTCATAAAAGGGTACGGTCTCTTTTTTTTTTAGTTTTATTCATTTCAAACGGGCCGGATCCGGCCCACGGGCCGTAGTTTGCCCACGGCTGGGCTACAACATGTGAAACTTACCAAAGTCTAGTAAGGAAAGAATCAAGATTTAATTTATGACTATTTTCCTTCAAAGCTGGGTTAACTATCATATCCCAGATGGAAAATTGAGATTTATAGCTGTGTGATCTAGAACAGAGTATAAAACATTTTGAAGTGTCTCCTCATCTATAAACCAGGGATGGTAATACCTATTTCATACAGTTATTAGTGAGAATTAAATATACTTTTATAAAGCTCAATGAAGTCATGTTATCTTTGAAACATGCTCGATAGTTTCAAGATCCTGAGGTATCTCATGGTAATAATGCAGTAAAGAAAATCTTTTTGAGTTTTTCATTTTTTTTCTTTTGGTAGTTATATACTTGACCTCATTTATCCCTAATTTCAGACGGTCCTTCTTGTGGTTAACTGAGATGTTTTGAATGAGTATTGGGTCTGAGTTGAGTTAGCAAATGTGTTACAGGTATAACAGGGCTTACATCACATAGAATCAATGACATCTTGACCAGATGTAATGAGGAGCAGATCTAAGAAGCATCTAGCCAAAGGAGAAGATCCAGACTATTTCCTTTTACTCAGCTAGGCTAAAATTATTTTTGTTGTTGCTGTTGTTAATCCTCACCGAGGATATTTTTTCCACTGATTTTTAGACAGAGTGGGAGGGAAGGAGGAAGAGGGGGAGGGAGAGGGAAGCAGGGAGGGAGAAACATTTATGTGAGAGAGACATCAATTGATTGTCTTCCATAGGCACCCCAATTGAGGCTGGGGATCGAACCTGCAACCCAGGCACATGCCCTAAACCAGGAATTTAACTCATGGGCCTCTGGTGCTCAGGACCATGCTCTAACCATTTAGCATACTGGTCAGGGCCTGTTATTAAGGAACTGGTAGGGTGGGGTGGGATTTAGGGCAGCCTTCAATTACCATTTGTACTTTCGCAATTCTTCAATTTCTTACAATGAGCATAGAGCTTGTTATAAAAAAAATGTTCTAACCGGTTTGGGTCAGTGGATAGAGAGTCTGCCTGCGGACTGAGGGGTCCCAGGTTCGATTCTGGTCAAAGGCATGTACCTTGGTTGCAGACACGCAGCTGATCGATGTTTCTCTCTCATCAATGTTTCTAACTCTCTATCCCTCTCCTTTCCTCTCTGTAAAAAAATCAAATATATATTTTAATAAAAAAAAAGTTGAAAGTAGAAAAGAGTGGGGGCCCTAGATGTGTAGCTCAGTTGGTTAGAGGGTTATCCTGCTATGCCAAGGTTTCA
Source organism: Myotis nattereri (assembly GCF_964212035.1). NCBI lineage: Eukaryota > Metazoa > Chordata > Mammalia > Chiroptera > Vespertilionidae > Myotis > Myotis nattereri. The sequence continues at coordinate 56,438,903 of NC_138083.1, read as the reverse complement.
GGTTCAATCCCTGGTCGGGGCACATACAAGAAGAAACCAATGAATGCATAAATAAATGGAGCAACTAACTGATGTTTCTCTTTCTCCCCCCTCAAATCAATCTATAAAAACTTTAAAAAGGATTAAAGTACTGAGTACAGCTTTATGAACACATATTATTCAACTAGAAAGTGATTTGTTTAGTAAAAATCATAGATATAAAACAATGTGATTAACATTTCCAAGTGTAAATTAAAAAGAAAGGTTTTGCCCTGGACGGTTTGGCTCAGTGGATAGAGTGTCAGCCTGGGGACTGAAGGGTCCTGGGTTCGACTCCTGTCAAGGGCACATGCCCTGGTTGTGAGCTCGATCCCCAGTGGGGGGGTGTACAAGAGGCAGCCAATCAATGATTCTCTCTCAACATTGATGTTTCTCTCTCTGTCTCCCTTTGTCTCTAAAATCATTAAAAAATATATATCCTGCCCTGACCAGTTTGGCTCAGTGGCTAGAGCGTTGGCCTGTGGACTGAAGAGTCCCAGGTTCGATTCCGGTCAAGGGCATGTGCCTTGTTTGCAGGCACATCCCCAGGAGGTGTGCAGGAGGCAGCTGGTGGATGTTTCTCTCTCATGGATGTTCTCTCTCCCTCCCTTCCTCTCTGTAAATAAATCAATAAAAAAATATATATCCTATATAATAAAGCGGTAATATGCAAATTGACCATCATGCCCTCACATGAGATGGTCACCCCCATGTGGTCACAAGATAGCGGCACCCATGTCGTCACAAGATGGTCACCACAAGATGGCCAGCAGGGGAGGGCAGTTGTGAGTGACCATGCTGGCAAGGGAGGACAGTTTGGGGCGACTGGGCCAGCAGGGGAGGGCAGTTAGGGGTGACTGGACTGGCAGGGGAGGGCAGTTAGGGGTGATCAGGCCAGCAGGGGAGGACAGTTGGGGGCAATCGGGCCGGCAGGGGAGCAGTTAGGTGTCGATCAGACTGGCAGGGGAGTGGTTAGGGGGTGATAAGGCTGGCAGACAGGAGCGGTTAGGGGCAATCAGGCAGGCAGGCAGGCAAGCGATTGGGAGCCAGCAGTCCCGGATTGTAAGAGGGATCCCAGATTGGAGAGGGTGCAGGCTGGGCTGAGGGACACGCCCCCCCCCCCGGGCACGAATTTCGTGCACCGGGCCTCTAGTATATTCCTTTAAATAAAGAAAGGCTTTGCCCTCGCTGGTTTGGCTCAGTGGATAGAGTGTCAACCTGTGGACTGAACAGTCCTAGGTTCAATTCCAGACATGCCCAGATAGTGGGCTCAATCTCCAGTAGGGGGCATGCAGGAGGTAGCCGATCAATGATTATCTCTCATTGATGTTGCAATCTCTCCCTCTTCCTTCCTCTCTGAAATCAATAAAAAGAATGTACGTATTATTTTTAAAAAGGCTAAAATCTCATTAGGTCCTCAGAGTATACCAGTTTATGTGAAAATGCTCTACCTAAAAAAATTATTTACCTGTATGTAGGTCTTTAATTTTTCTGAATGTTTCATAATTTTCTTAGTGGGTATTGTACACATCTTTCAGTGAATTTTGTTTATTTTATTGTAAATGGTAGCATTAAAAAGTTTCCCTTTTCGATTGTTGTCAGTAAACAGGAAAACAACGTAATTCTGTATATTATTTTGTATCCAGAGGCCTTTGAAAATTCACTTAATTCTAGCACTTTGTGACTTCTTTTAGACTTCTACATACACTATTATGACATTTACAAATATGTCAGTTTTATTTCTATGCAGTGACTTACCATACTCATAGACCGGAAAACAAAACTGTAAAGATGTCAATTCCCCCCAGATTGATCTAAAGACTGAATGCAATCCCAATTATAAGCCTAGAAGTCTTTTTCTTTCTTTGGTAGAAATTATGATGTTTTGAAAACTTATATAGGAATGTAAAATGCAAGAATAGTCAAGTCAATCTGGAAGAAATATGAAGTTGGAGAACTTAACACTACAGATAGAAAATCTTATAAAGCTACAGTAATTAAAAGTGTGATATTGGCAAGAATAGAGAAATAGATTGGTCACCTGATTTATGATTCAGGATGAATTGTCTTTTTGATAGATACTGAGGATCAATTGGATATCCACATGGAGAAAAACAAACAAACAAAAAACCCCTTTAACCTCTACATCACACATACATACATACACATGAATTCCATATGGATTGTAGATCTAAATGTGCAAGTTTAAACAATAACGTTTCCAGAAACTATCACAGAATCATTTTCATGACCCTGCAGAATAGAAAGATTTCTAAACAGGACACAAGCTGGCCGGGCAGCTCAACTGGTAAGACCATCATCCCAATATGCCAAGGTTGTGTGTTTGATCCCAGGTTGGAACACATACAAGCAGCAACCAATGAATGTATAACAAATGTGGAACAACACATTGATGTTTTTCTCTCTCTCTCTCTCCAAAAATTAATAAAAAATACATTTTACTTTAGTACATTAGGTGAATGGTTCTAAGAGGATGGTTAAGGACATTGTCAAGAAAATGAAGAGTCTGAGATTTAACTGTACTTGCAAACAGAAGTTAGCCTGCCAACATTTCATGGATCCTGGCAAAAGACATGAGACTCCTGGATCACAGCCAAACAACTTTACACTAACAGTACAAGCAGCATGAGCTTCATGTTCTTGTCAATTACCCTTGCCCCACAAGTCCCATGGGAACAATGCAAAGTGGCTCAGGTGGGTGCCTGAACATACCGTGGGTTTTTACATCACAGCTGAGGAACCCCAAGTTTAGGGTACCTGAATCTTTTGTAAAGAATTCAAGCAAATCTGCCCAACTTTTGCAGATCTGGAGGGAACACTAATATACCGGACGGTACACATACCTGCCTTCCTCTCGAGGAGACACAATATCTTCCATGGTTGTTCACTATGAAGAACTCCTTGGAAAAGATTCTGGAAAAAAGGCTGCCAGAGCCTCTCTCTGCCCATAAGATATGAGAAATGTAAGAGATACAGGTAAAATGGTTTCCCAATAGACCAGGGATGGGGAATGTCTGGCCCAAGAGCCATAAAAGGCCCTCCAAGGCATTAGGGTGAGTTAATTAAATGTTTGACCAAATACAGCATGCTAATTTTTCAATTGATAATTTTGTATGGCCTGTGAATCTATACTAATAAAAGAGAAACATGGTAATTGGCGTACGACTGCTACCCTATTCATTGGCTAATCAGCGAGATATGCAAATTAACTGTCAGCCAAGATGGCGGCCGGCAGCCAGGCAGCTTGAAACTAACATGAGGCTTGCTTGCCTCAGTAACGGAGGAAACCAGGAGGAAACCAACGTTCCCCGCCTGCGGCTGCAGGCCTCTGAGCTGCAGTTTGAAACATTTTAACAAATACCGCAGGACTTCAGCCAGCAGATTCGCAACATTGTATGAAAAGGCCAGAAACCTACTTTTAGGAGCGGAGGCCTAAGAGCTGGAGCCAAGCCTCAAGCTAAAGCTGGCCCAGGATAAAAAAAAAAAAAAAAAGGAGAAAAGGAGCGTTTGGGAGTTCAGTCACCCCCAGCCTGAAAACAGCCCTCAGCCCCTCACCCAGACTTGCCAGGCACCCCAGTGGGGACCCCCATCCTGAAGGGTGTGTGACCAGCTGCAAACAGCCATCATCCCCTCATCCAGGCTGGCCAGGCACCCCAGTGGGGACCCCCACCCTGATCCAGGACACCCTTCAGGGCAAACCAGCCAGCCCCACCCATGCACCAGGCCTCTATCCTATATAGTAAAAGGGTAATATGCCTCCCAGCACCGGGATCAGCGGAGCCGCGAGGCCTCCCGGCACCGGGATCGGGATCAGCATGACAGGGGGCAGTGCCCAAACACCCTGATCGGCCCTGCTCTGTGTGTGACAGGGGGCGGGACCACCCCCCCCCCCCAGGCCCTGCTCTGTGTGTGATGGGGTAGAGCCATAACCTCCCCATTGGCCCTGCCGAGTGTGACAGTGACGGTGCCCCAAACCCCTGATCGGCCCTGCCCTGTGGGTGATAGAGGGCGGCGCCCCAACCCACTGATCCGCCCTGCTGTGTGTGTGACAGGGGACGGTGCCCCAACTCCCCTATCGGACCTACTCTGTGAGTGACAGGGGGGAGCTCCTCAACCCCCTGATGGGGCCTGCTCTGTGCATGACAGGAGGGCGCTCCCCAACCCCCTGATGGGCCCTGCTCTGTGCATGACAGGGTATGGAGCCCCAACCCCCCTGATGGGCCTTGCTCTGTGTGTGACAGGGGGCAGTGCCCCAACCCCCGGATTGGCCCTGCTCTGTGCGTGACAGGGGGTCACGGCGCAACCTCCCCATCGACCCTGCCTTGAGTGTGGCAGGGGATGGTGCCCCAACCCCCCAATCGGCCCTGCTCTGAGCCCGACCAGGGGCTGCACCTAGGGATTGGGCCTGCCCTCTGCCACCCAGGAGCAGGCCTAAGCCAGCAGGTCGTTATCTCCCGAGGGGTCCCAGACTGCGAGAGGGCACAGGCCGGGCTGAGGGACCCCCCCTTCCCCCTGAGTGCACAAATTTTTGTGCACCGGGCCTCTAGTGATATTATAAATATCCATATGGCCCTTGGCAGAAATAAGTTTCCCTACCCCTGCAAAGACATTAGTCAACTTTTCATTTCAACTGTAGCCATTCTTCTTTTAGAATCCAAACAGGTTCTATCTTTTAAAAACTAACTTTAATCTAATTATGGAATTGAACAAACATTTGTACATAGTCAGAAACTAATTTATAGCATGATTTCTTTTCATTTCAGACAGGAGAAATCACCAGTCATTATTAAAGGTATCCATCCATAAATTACTTTTATTTCTCATTAAATGAGCACAAAGTCATTAGCATATTAATAACAGATATGTTTATTATTACATATCCATCAGTGCGGCTTTCAATACCACTTGAAACATGCATATCATCCTAGAGACGAATCAGTTTTCCAGTGCTTATTTGATACACATTACTGCAAAGCCATTATAAATTACTGAGGAGGTATTTGGTTAAAAAAATAAACAATAAATCATACTGCCCATATAAATCTACTCTTGCTATTGCACAAGAGTTTATCAGTATTTATCTGGTAATTCCTATGTTAACTGGAAAACATCACAGATGTATTGCCATAATTTTCTTTTATATTGGTGCAACCTTCTACATGTTTTGCAGTTTTATAAAGTCATTCATTATTTTAGCAGGTAGTTTGATGCAAAGATTGTACTTAATTTATGAAAGTCCAACAAACCTCTAAATATTTAAAATTAAACCAAATATCAATGAAAAACTCACCGACACATAATTTTTTGAAAATATGTTTTGTGAAACTTCTATATTTAGACATGGCAGTAAAATAATTCTCTCAAATTAAGGCACTAAAAGCTCAATGCAACGCCCATTGAAGTGTTCTAAGAATAATTTACATTTCAAACAGTGCATACATTTCTTATATGTTTGTTAACTTAATGTCTTTATCACTTAAAACCACAAAGAAATACATTATACAATTACGGAAATGATGTACCCCACAAAATGTTTTTAAACTTGGTTCTTTTTTACAGTTAGTTCCTAAAGTCTCTAGTAGTAAAATAACTCAATATGGCTTGGCAAAAATGCATAGATTAAGTGTAATATTTTTTGCCTTCTCCCATTCACCAATCTACAAATTTGCTGAAACACATACAGTATTTTGTAAAGCAAAATGTAAGATATTTATTCTCTATTAAGTCCACCACGGCAATCAACAATAAGGCTCTTAGATTCTACAGTGAGGGCACTGAAGTCAAGTGAAGTCACCGCTTTCTTAAAATAGTTTTGTATAGTCTTGCAAGAGCACAAAAACTGAAGTCATTAAAAAAATTGCAGTTGTCTCATTTTGAGATATTTTCTTTACTCCTTCCATGAGCTGATCTTGATAGTGATGGCCATTCCACTTAAAAGTGAAAGTCCCTTCCTCTCACTCATCCGAGGAAACTGTGTTCTATCATGATTGACAGGCATTTTCTTAGAAATTCAAAAAGGCAGCACCTTTTAAATATATATATATATATATATCCAGCTAAGCTTTTCACCAATTGTATTTGCATTACATAGTAATAATTAATCTAATCTACCTGTAGGCAAACCCGCAATAAAAAATAAAAAAAAACCCCACAAAAAACAAAAACAAAACCCTTGGTGTGCTTTTGTGCCAAAGCATGGACAGAATAACAGCAATCTTAACCCTGAAGCCTGTGATATTGTGTCAAAGGAACAGCCTGTCTGTTCTGCATGGTTAAAGGAGCCTGGTTTATCAGGTAGCATCCCACACGATTCCACAAGGTGTTAGGTCACACGGTTAACTGTTGGTGGGGAAAAAAGAAAAACTATAATTTAAAAAATGTACTCAGTTGTAGGGAAAGGTAAATTACATTATTTTTATATCTAATAACTAACACATAAAACTTGAAAAACAAGAAAATGGAAAAATACACTTAATATTATCTCCTTTTTGCTTCTACTCTATTTCAAACACATATATTTCACACACATATATGCATATACTAGTATGTGTGTGTTTGTGTATATATATATGAATATTCATATATATACATATATATTCATATATATATATACACAAACACACACACACACTTTACAAAGCAAAAAAAAGCAATTTTAAATAATTTTAGATCTAGCTTTTAGCCTATACAGGAGGGGATTGATACAGGATTCTACAGAGAGGCAAATCTGTGATAGGTCTCACTTTTAGAGTCAAATGCCCCTCTTAATATAGGGACTACATTCCAGCAAAAGTTGGCATTTGGTACAGGAGAAAAAGCATGGGCTTTAGAATTAGATGAAAAGGGGTTCCAATCCTGACTATGCTACTAGTTAGCTGTGTGATCTTGTTCAAGTTATCTAATTCCTTTAAGTCTCATTTACTCATGTCAAAATGAGAACTTACTGAGAAGTTTATTTGTAACATCGTAGTCACTGATAATACCAAATGATTTTGATTAAAAAAAACCCCACTATGTCAATATAGTTAAAAATAAAAAATGAGCAAAGTTTTATATAAATCTGCTTACATTATAAAAGGGATAAACCACAAGATTTTAAAACATTATGGGCTATGGGTGGGAAGTAATCAACCAAGAACCTGTATGCATATATGCATGGCCCACGGCCACAGGTAATAGGGCAGTGAGGGCCTGGGGGATGGGAGGGCAGGAGGCTGGGGGTGAGCTGGAGGGGGTCAATGGGGGAATAAAGGGGACATATGTAATACTTTCAACAATAAAGAATTATTAAAACAAAACAAAACAAAAACCATTATGGGCTAAATATGTGCCATGTATACCAACCAATGACAAAATCTGACATGGAAGTAAATCAATATGATATATAGAAATATTATTAACTTCTAACAGGAATCAGTTAAACTAATTGTAAAATCATTTCTAGTCATATATAAATACCTAGCTACATATGATACTCATCACTATCACATTGTTAAAAAGGTAAGCATTTCAATCCTTACCTAGTTTTTCCAGATGTATTTTTGACCACTTTCCGGAAAGACTGATTTGCAGTGGATCTTGTAGAAAGTGTTCGAGGGGATGCACGAACAAAACCAGATGGTGGATTCTTAGGTATCTTTTTCACTAAATGAGTTACCCATTTCTTTTGTTCATCCTGAGAACATGCTAACAACAGCATATCTCTTGCTGATGTTACATCATAACTAACTATAAGAAAAAAAAGAGTAGAATTAAAGTCATATAAAATCTAAAAAAGCCCTATTAAATGCATAATTTTCTAAGTTCTTAAAATCTGAAAAGATTTACTATGTATGCTTAGTTAAGCTTGGACAGTATTCCTTTCTTCTTAATATAATTAAGGCTGAAATTTAAAAAGAAAACACTAGTTATAAACTAGTAAGAAAAACAAAGTAAAACCAGAAACACAATAAATGCATTAGTGAAACAAATATATATTTAGAACACAAGTTTCTTATCTTAAAATAACTATATTCTGTATTATTTCCCTCTAGCTACCGCTGGTAAAATAGATATTTTGTCTATGATACAGCATACTGGTCCAGGCAGTGAAAACCAGATAAAAAGAAAACAAATCAGGCCTGGCTGCATGGCTCAGTGGTTGAGTGTCAACTTATAAACCAGGAGGTCACAGTCAGATTCCTGGTCAGGGCTAATGATATGCCTGGGTTTGGGGCTCGGTCCCCAGTGTGGGGAGTGCAGGAGGCAGCTAATCAATGATGATCTCTCATCATTGATGTTTCTATCTCTCTCTCCCTCTCACTTCCTCTCTGAATCAATAAAAAAAAGAAAATACGTCAGAGGTAAAAATTCAAGGGGGGCTTTTACAGACATTATGTTCAAATCCAAATCTATGACTGTAAAATGATTGCTGTATGTTGCTCCACCAGTGTGAAAATGTTACTTCTTATAACCTTTTTTTCTTAAATTTGAGCATTCTGTATTTATTTGAAGGATCCAGACCAATGGAGGTAGATACTACCTTGCAACAAAGGTTCTTTAGACATATATTTCACAGCTTATACTCTTTTCAACTTGGTATAGAAAATGCTACACTTGAAAAAGTTACTGGGATGTAATTCTCTAATTTGTTTTATGTGTGTGTGTTTCTTGTTTTTTTTTTTTAAATATATTTTTTATTGATTTCAGAGAGGAAGGAAGAGGGAGAGGTAGAAACATCAATGATGAGAATCCTTGATCGGCTGCCTCCTGCACGCCCCCTACTGGGGATTGAGCCCACAATCCTGGAATGTGCCCTTGACTGGAATTGAACCTGGGACCTTTCTGTCCACAGGCCTGCACTCTATCCACTGAGCCAAACCAGCTAGGGCTCTAATTTGTTTTAAGTTGTAAATTTTTTTATGCCTTACCTTTACATGGAGAAATTAAGTCCTCTTTCTTATCTAAGTGATCTCTGTGGCACTTAACATGGCATCTTCGACATTCTAGGGCAGGGGGTGGCTTAAAAACATGCCAGAGAGGTTTGGCACAGGCCTCACAGTTGGCGGGAAAGTGGTAGAGTGTAGGAATGAACTCATGGCCTTTATGATTCTGAAAATTAGTTTTTTCAGCTTGTTGTACTGGTTCCATCTCTACATCTTTTCTACATTCACCTTCATTTGCATAAAGTATCTATTCAGGAATGGTAAAAGAAAGAATATAAAAAAGACTTGTATCTGTACATACAAATTTCAAATGTATAAAAGCATTGGTTGAATATATATTTACCTCAAAAAATATATTTAGTATTTAGGTAAAAAATCTTCTGAAATTATAATTTCATTATTTTTACCTGAAATATTTTAGGAATTTCTTCAGTTTCAGCTCTGTACACATCTCCTTGGGTTACAGGTCGAACATGAAACAATTTACTAAAATGGAAACAAATATGATATAGGCCATCATAAAAACTCATTTACAGTAAAAGGTATAAACAAACATTTCTTAAAGAGAAATTAGTCATTAGAGAAATATAACTTAAAATCACAGTATCATTATACACCTATAAGAATCTGAAAAATAAAAATACTAACAAATCAAATGCTGATGAGGATGCAGAGAAACTAGATCACTCATGCAATTGTGGTAGAAATGTAAAATTGCAGAGCCACTCTGGAAAAGAGGGTGGCCACTCCTGGGTCTTTACTCCAAAGAAAAATTTATTATCTATGTGAAAATCTATACAGGAATGTTCACAGGAGCTTTATCTATAATAGCCCAAAACTGGAAACAACCCAAATGAATGGTTAAACAAATGGTGGTACATTCAAACCATGGAATACAAAACTACTCTATTCAACAACTGAAAGAAAAAACTACAACTTGGATGGATCTCAGAGGAATTACACTGAGTGAAAGAAAACAATCCTGAAGTTTATATAGTATTTTATTCCATTTATGTAACATCCTTGCAATGATAAAATTATAGAGATGGAGAACATATTAGTGATTGCCAGGAATTAGGGAGGGATGGAAAAAAGGAGCTTCTTGTGACTATAAAAGGGTAACATAAGGAATCCCTATGATGGAACTGTTCTGTATATTGACTGTGGTGATGGTCATAAGAATCTATGCATGTGATAAGGGCATACAGATTAAAAAGAAAGAAGTAAAACTATTATTATTTGGAGATGACATGATTGTATATATAGAAAATCCCTGTGGAATAAAAAAAAACTTTAAAAATAAGCGAATAACAAGATTAGAGGATTCAAGATCAATATATATAAAAATAAATAGTGTTGGAACAACCAGATACTCATATGGAAAAACAACAACCAGATATTCATGGGAAAAAACTAACTTCAACCAGTACCTCTTAAATTTTAGATCAATCTTAACTTAATTGTAAAACCTAGAACAATAAATTTCCTAGAAGGAAACAAAGAACACCTTCAACAATCTTTGGGCAGAAAAAAATTTCTTGGACAGATTACAAAACACAATAATTCTTTTAAAAAACTTGCTATATGGTCTCTGTTAAAAGGTACTGTAAAGGACAAGAACAGGAAAGCTAAGCACAGGGAAATATTTACACTACATATTTCTGTCACTTTATTTGTATCCATAATATATACAGAACTACAGATCAATATTAAAAAGATAAGCAACATAATTAAAAAATGGGCAAAAGCCTTGGAAACACTTAAGAAAATATATACAAATGGCCAATAAACACATAAAAAGATTCTTGGCATAATAAGTCATGAGAAAAATACATATTAAAACAATGAGATAGCATTTATATCAAATAGAACAGAAAAAAATCAAAGACTGACAACACCAAATGTTGGTGAGGATGTGGAGCAACTGAAACCCATACTACTGGTAAGTATAATGTAGTGTAAACATTTTTGAAAACTATTTGGTAGATTTTTTAAAAGATTAAACACAGGTCTACTCTATGACACAGAATTCCACTCCTAAAGTTCCTAAGAGGAATTTTCATAGCAGTCTAATTTCTAATAGTCCCAAACTGGAAGCAACCCAAATGTCTGTTAACAGAACAATGGATGAAAAAACTTAGATATATGCTTTCAATAGAATATTACTCAGCAATAAAAAAACAAAACAGAAATTGCTACACATAGTAAAACACTATGCTGAGTGAAAAAAGCCAGACAGTAAGGAGTATACACTGTATAATTCCATTTATATTGTAGAATAGGCAAAATTAATTTTAGTGACAGAATTCAGATTTTTAAAATTTATTTTATTAATTTTTAGAGAGAGAGAGGAAGGAAGAGGGATAGAAACATCAATGAGAAACATCATTGATTGGCTGCCTCCTGCACACCCCCTACTGGAGATTGAGCCCACAACCTGGGCATGTGCCCTGACTGAGAATCCAACCAGAAACCTCTTGGTTCATGGGTTGATGCTCAACCACTGAGCAACACTGGCCTGGCTAGAATTCAGATTTTTAAAAACATGTTTTTATTTATTTTAGAGAGAGAGAGATACATCAATGTGAGGAAGAAACATTGATCTGCTGTCTCCTACATCTTCATCTATTAGGAATAGAGCCCACAACCTGGGCATGTGCCCTGACCAGGAATCAAACAGGTGACCTTTTGGTGCATGGGACTATGCTCAACTGATTGAGTGACACCGGCTAAGGCCAGATTTTTCTTCTTCTGAGAAGGGGCAAAGGTGAGATTTCTAGGATAATGGAAATGTTTGTTTTTATCTTGTTCTGAGTGATTACATGGGTGTTTATAAAGTCACTGAACAGAACATTTAAGATGTATGCATTTTAATATATGAAAATCATACCTCAATAAAAAGGTAAAACAATTGATGCAGAAAAAGCATTTAAAAATTTAACAACCTTTTTTTGATAAAAACCCTCAGCAAAGTAGGAATAGAGGGATCATACCTCAACATAATAAAAGCCTTATATGACAAACCTACAGCCAACATCATTACTCAATGGGCAAAAACTAAAACCATTTCACGTAAGAACAGGAACAAGACAGGGATGCCCACTCTCATGGCTCCTTTTAGACATAGTATTGGAAGTGCTAGCTATAGTGATTAGACAAGAAGAAATAAAAGGCATCCAAATTGGAAAAGAAAAAGTAAAACTGTCATTACTCACAGATGACATGATATTGTACATAGAAAACCCTAAAGACTCCATCAAAAAACTACTAGACCTAATAAATGAATTCGGCAATGTAGCAGGATACAAAATTAAAACCCAGAAATCTATGACTTTTTTGTACACCAATAATGAACTTACAGAAAGAGAAACTAAAAAAAAATCCCATTTACCATTGTAACAAAAAAAAAATTAAGATACCAAGGAATAAACTTAACTAAGGAGGTAAAAGACATGTACTCGGAAAAATATAGGACACTGAAAACAGAGATAGAGGAAGACATAAACAAATGGAAGAATACACCATGTTCATGGATTGGTAGACTCAACATCATTAAAATGTCCATACTACCCAAAGCAATCTATAGATTCAATGCAATCCCCATTAAAATACCAACAGCGTATTTCACAGATCTTCTTTATATAATCTATAGCACCTGTTATAAAACAGGAAGCAGTGCTAGGAAATGACTTTAGAATGAATACAAAGAAAAAAAAACCAAACTTATTACAGGCCTCTTTGATCTGTTATTAGAAAACTAGAGGCCCAGTGCACAAAAATTTGTGCACTCGGGGGGAGGGGGGGGGGTCTCTCAGCCCGGCCTGTGCCCTCTCGCAGTCTGGGACCCCTCGGGAGAAACGACCTGCTGGCTTAGGCCTGCTCCCGGGTGGCAGAGGGCAGGCCCAATCCCTAGGTGCAGCCCCTGGTCGGGCTCAGAGCAGGGCCGATTGGTGAGCTGGGGCGCCGCCCCGTCATGCACAGAGCAGGGCGATCGGGAGGTTGTGATGCCACTCTCAGTCACGCTCAGGGTAGGGCCGATTGGGGGGTTGGGGCACCATCCCCTGTCACACTCAAGGCAGGGTCGATGGGGAGGTTGCGGCGCCACCCCGTCACTCACAGAGCAGGGCCCATCAGGGGGGTCGAGGCTCTGTACCCTGTCACGCACAGAGCAGGGCCAATCAGGGGGTTGGGGAGCTGCCCCCGTCACACACAGAGCAGGGCAGATCAGGGGGTTGGGATGCCGCCACTGTCACACTCAGGGCAGGGCCGATGGGGAGGTTATGGCTCTACCCTGTCACACACAGAGCAGTGCCCGTGGTGTTGGTGGTGGGGGGGGGTGGGGGGGTTGGGGCACCGCACCCTGTCACACACAGAGCCGCAGGGCGATCAGGGGGTTGGGGAGCTCCCCCCTATCAGGCACAGAGCAGGGCTGATCAGGGGGTTGGGGCGCCTTCCCCTGTCACGAACAGAGCAGGGTGGATAGGGAGGTTGTGGCCCCGCCCCCTGTCACACACAGAGCCGCAGGGCGATCAGGGGGTTTGGGTGATGCCCCCTGTCATGCTGATCCCGTGCCGGGAGGCCTCGCGACTCCGCTGATCCCGGTGCTGGGAGGCATATTACCCTTTTACTATATAGGGTAGAGGCCTGGTGCATGGGTGGGTGCCGGCTGGTTTGCCCTGAAGGGTGTCCTGGATCAGGGTGGGGGTCCCCACTGGGCTGCCTGGCCAGCCTGGGTGAGGGGATGATGGCTGTTTGCAGCTGGTCACATACCCTTCAGGGTGGGGGTCCCCACTGGGGTGCCTGGCCAGTCTGGGTGAGGGGCTGAGGGCTGTTTTCAGGCTGGCGGGTGACTGAAGCTCCCAACCGCTCCTTTTTTTCTTTTTTTATTCTGGGCCAGCTTTAGCTTTGAGGCTTGGCTCCAGCTCTTAGGCCTCCGCTGCTGAAAGTAGGTTTCTGGCCTTTGCTTAAAATGTTGTGATCCTGCTGGCTGAAGCCCAGCGGACTAAAGCAGGTTTCTGGGGTTTTGTTTAGCTTCTATATTTGTTACATAGTTGCTTAGAGTTGCAGTTCAGAGGCCTGCAGTGGCAGGCGGGGAACACTGGAGTCCTCTGTCACTGAAGCAAGCAAGCCTCATGTTATAGTTTCAAGCTGCCTGGCTGCCGGCCGCCATCTTGGCTGGCAGTTAATTTGCATATTGCCCTGATTAGCCAATGGGAAGGGTAGCGGTCGTACGCCAATTACCATGTTTCTCTTTTATTAGATAGGATAAGACATTTATATTTCCTTTTAAAAACTGATCACATGATCATATACATATTGAGATGCTTTCTGAACTTAGAACCAATAAACATTGAAATAAAAACTTTACATTAAATCTTACTTTAGAAAAATATGCCCTGTCTGGGTGGTTTAAATGGCTGGAGCATCTTCCCGTACACCAAAAGGTTGTGGGTTCAATCTCTGGGCAGGGTGTATGGAAAGCAACCAATCAATATTTCTCACATTGATGTTTCTCTCTTTCTCCCACACTTCCTTTCTCTCTAAAATCAATAAATGTGGGTGATCATTTAAAAAACATATATTGTCTTTAGAATATGTAAGTCAGTTATGCAAAATTTTCTCTTTCACATTTTGTTCAAGATTTAATGTAAAGTTATTATTTAAATCTAAGAAAAGAGAAAAGTGTGTAACATTGTTTCAATAAAATATAAACGAAATTATAAGTCTAAAAATAATTGATTACATATGTAATACTTTCAATAAAGAATTATTAAAAAAATAAAATTAAAATAATTATCATAAGTTAACACTCAATTGACTTAAAATTCAATCAAAAGCAACTTACTCTATGTCTAATACCATAGATGGATTGGATTGCTCCTTATCTTGTTCATCGTTATAAAATAAAATTTTTTTGCTGCTTACCACAACATACTGAAATGAGAAAAAAGAGGGAAGAGGTATAAGTTCAAGATTAACTTCGTTCAAAGTAATAGGCATATCTGACATTACTGTCTAAATTATATTATATTAATCTAAAATCAATGCTAATAATTGGGCAGTTAATACAAGTTCTACACTTTAAAAGTAAATATATAACAAAATATTAACTGGAAAACAATGAGGCATAAGGTACCTGTTTCTTCCAGCCATATCGTTTGATATTTCCTCTATTTGGTATTGAAAGCCAACCTTCAATTCTTGACTCTAAGAGAAAAAGAATATATAATATTCAGTCTTAAATTCTAACAAAAGGAAAAGCTATTAACAAGTTGTCTGACAGCATGCAGCACAGGCATCTGAACACAGCTAAATGAATAAGTGCTATAATTTGCTCTTTCATGCTTCAATCACACAAATCAACTTTAATGGCCATACAAAGATTGCAGAAAAAAATTCCAAGCCACTTTTCCCATAAAATTAACATTCAGTACTCAATTACAAAAGTATGAAATAACAACAATAACCTTAAGAGCCAGGCAAGACTGGAATGGACTGCAGCTTAAATGGGATATGATACAGAAGACTATAAATATCATTTAACATTCATATAAAAATACTTAGCAAAAAAAATTATGCAGCAAGTAGAACAAATCAGAGCCATGATTTACACAAGAAAGAGCAAGCAAAAGTACAGAAGTGTCCTATTACTCACAGAAGATAAGAATAGAAGATAAATAAATAAGGAATGCAGGCAGAATCAACTAGATATAAAGAATAAGAGACAAGCATTTTATTTGTTTTCTCAGTACAATATTCTGATAAACATTTTGGTAAAACACCCATAATAATTTCAATAAAAATGTCCAAATTTAGTTGGTGTGGTACTTAATTCTAGTGGTAAGTCCAATTACAATTCTTAATCAAACTAAAAAAGTACAAAGCCTTTTAACTAATTGTGGTACTAGAATTTAATAAATAGCAAAAGAACACAGAATTCAGTTGGTCAACCTTTAATATTTTAACCAGTTTGTACATACCAGAAATTCTAGACTAATTCTATCAAGGCATTTTATAGTAATTATTACTGCTGTTTAATTATAATTGTTTATTAGAAATATTTGCGAGAAAAAGACAATTCCATTAGAAATGGTTATTTTATATCAGATTAGATATAAATGCATTTAATTGTTCTTACATATCTATTTTATATTTGAAACAACAAAAGAATAGAAAAGTAACCAAATTTAAAATACAATATTATAATGTGACGGATTATACCATGATCTAATCAGAATATATATATATATATATATATATATATATATATATACATATATATATATATATATATATTTTTTTTTCCACACAAAAGCTGTAAAAGAGCTCAGGTTTACATTAAAGGTAACAACAATAGATAACATTCACTGAACATTTATTTTTACCAAGTGCTTTACAAGTAATATCTCATCTAAAAATTTGTATAATCCCATGAATATAGGATATTATATTCCTAGAAATATAGGATAGGATAGGTTCTACTATCATCTTCCATTTACAAATAAAGAGACTGAGGGTTAGCAAGGGGAACTGACTTGCCTAAGGGTACTCCTATCAGTAAATGCCAAAGCTCTAAGGCTTGCCTAGGCAATCTGATTTCTGAGCTTATGTTCCTAGAGCACAATACTATCTGTCCTTTAACAAGCTTTGAAGTTAATGGAATCAGGGTCACGTTCTTGTTCCAACTACTTCAATGTACTTAATGTCCTTTGCTTCTGTTATTCCCTTGCACTTGTTAAAGTAGAGGAAATAATGAGAAACTTCAGCTCAAAATGATCCTTCTCCAAGCTTTTTTCTTAGTTGCTGTTATTTAGTCCATCAATAATTATTTTGTTTCCTTAGGTAGTCCTTGGTAAGTTTTGAGAGTGCAGAGACCATAGCCTAATACTTTTATATACCCCACTGCATCTAACATATAGAGTGGGTACTTGATAACTATTTGTTGATTATTTTGCAATTCTGCTTTTTAAAAGTTAGCCAATTAAGTCATTCTCTGTAAATAATGGTTATACTTTAATAACCAAAGGGCAGTTTTATATTAAGTGACATGCAGAAGGCTGGTGATCATTCACAAATATTCTCTTAGAAAAGCAAAGAGTTATTGCTAGGACAATTTTCCTCCAAAGTGCCAAAAATTGGACCTCTCATTCCTATCCTGAGATATTTAATACCAGTAATTCCTCACTGAAAATAAAAGACATGAGAGCCATTGAAATCTTGACATTTATACAAAATTGTATATGCCAAAATACCCCCCTCAGTTATTTTTTTCTATGAGGATAAATGCCAAAAATATTTATTTTTTCTGGTTCTGAGTTTAGATTAACCCACCAGTGTTTTCTTTATTATATTTTCAATGAATTAGTACATATTATAACTTTATCTGTCATTTTAATATTCCTATAGAAATTTTATATACCAAAGTCTTTTTATGAATCAAATAAGCCCAATTTTATATTTGTTGTAATTTAAATGAAGAAATTTAGAGCTCACAAAAGGAACAGAGGATATGTGGTTTTTGCCAATTTAAAACAATAATGTTCTGGAAGAAAATTTTAGTTTTTCCTTCTGGTGAATTCTCTTCAGAGAAACAATTTAACAAATACACAATATATACTCAGCTATAATAAGAAATACATACTAGCTTCTCCTCTGTGTCCTTTGTTTAAAAAAAAAATATGTTATTGATTTCAGAGAGGAAGGGAGAGGAAGAGAGATATAGAAACATCAATGATGAGAGAGAATCATTGATCAGCTGCCTCCTACTGAAGATTGAGCCTGCAACCTAGGCATGTGCCCTGACCAGGGATCCACCTGTGACCTGGTTCATAGGTCGACGCTCAACCACACCAGCCAGGCTATTTCCTTTCTTCTTAGATGCAAGTTAATATACCAGCTTTTAATATTATGACCACAATCATGATCACTTGTAATATAAGTGGCAATCTGAAAGTATAATGCAGTCAATTCCATCTTTTACATCACAGACACAGAAATCAGCTTCTCCAGATAAAGAAATGTTGAGGACTTCTAAATCTAGGTTATCATCAATAACATACTACAGAAGTACAAAAACAAGTTGGCACCACATTTTCTGTATTTGTAGAGCAACTTTAACTTACAAAAAAATTAGATGTGCATTACTGCAATATCAGCAATTGACTCCTTTACCCGAACAAGAGACAGAGAGACTAACTATATGTAAATTAATATTTAATATAGCCAATTTAAACATCAAAGCTAATCTCTGATGACTACCTAAGTTTACCTGGATAAACCATATACTGCTTAAGAAACAGAACTAGAAAACCATTCCAACATATTTTAATTATATTCAGAAGTGATATTAAAAAAAATGAAATCAACCAATGCTTCAGAATTCAGATGCACTAATTATCTTCAAATCACCGGTTATATTTGGACAAAATCGCAAACTCTCATATACTCAAATACTTGGAAGCACATCAAGAAATCTAACATTTAAAGGTTTAAATTGCACAACTTGAGATCAAGCTGGATGGAAAGAGAATGGTGCAAATAATCAATAAAATATAATGAATATTAATGGAGTGTTGATAGCAAGTGTTTTTCCTAATGCTTCATCTA
Organism: Myotis nattereri; assembly: GCF_964212035.1. Lineage (NCBI taxonomy): Eukaryota > Metazoa > Chordata > Mammalia > Chiroptera > Vespertilionidae > Myotis > Myotis nattereri. The sequence goes on along the minus strand of NC_138083.1, from coordinate 56,420,334 downwards.
CTTTTATATTCTTAGGTCAATAGTTACAAAACAAGGAAAGACAAAAAGAAAGGAGAGACATTTATTACATTAGTCTTTGTGTCATCTAGACAATAGGCAAACCTTAACCCTAAAGGTAATCTTTATATTTACACAGTGTACTGGGCTACAACCTGTCACAAAAACAAAAGAAGGATAAAGACATAAAAGAAATAAAAGGAGTGCTTTTAAGAACTTCAAAGGGTTATAAGTCAGAGGAGGAGTAATGATTTTTTTTCTACGCTTTTACGAATTGGGAACTTAGATTTAATCTAGTTAATGATAAGACGTCTACTAAGATTATAGAAGCTGAAATTTAGATACACATGATAATTAAATAAGATTTTTTATATTAAATGATCAAATCTAAAAAAAATAATTAAAGTCATATATAAGTACATCTACCCAACTACTTAAAAAAGAACATTCTGCCGAACTAAAAATATGATCCATATTTCAAAGGCTTTTAACTGTTAAGTAAACTATTTCATTTAAAGTCCTTTCTTTTTTTAGTCTATATTTTAAATCCATTCACTAATTTTCTAAAATAAGTAAAATTAATCGTTAGTCATTACCTTTGAAAAATCTTACAGATACCTGAATGATATATAACTCTTTAATATTAAGAATAAAGTAAAAATTCTTTAACAATTCTTTCTATATATGACTGCAAACCTTAAACTTTATTTGCAAGGGACCATTTTTAGGCATCTAGAAAATGGTAGGTTTAATACTGATTTTCAATTTACTAGCAAAATATATAACAGAGAGAGGTAAAATAATACTGATAAAGATTATCCATTAATTTCTACCTTCAATATGAAAATCAAGTGTACAACACTGTAGAGATCTTTATAAGTTTTAAAACTAAGAACACAGTAATAGAGAAAGAGGCACCTTAGTTTCCTTTTATAGCAATGGGACAGGCCACCAGTACTTTTAATTTTTTCCCCTCACTCAGTTTGGACTTTGAAATAAAAACAAAATTTCTGAACATACTCAGCTATTTTAAGTAATAAATTCAGTGTGGAGCCAGTAGAAACTGTTATAAATCTCTTTGTTGACTGACTCCAAAGTGGGTTTTATTAGATCTGGATTCTGAAATCTAAATGGATTCCTAACCTAAGTCTGCCAATCAAACCATCTGATGATCCTTTGAGTTTAGCCTTCCTAAATAAGCCAGGATAGAAGATAAAACTCATCACCTTCCTCTTTTTATTTATTTTTTTGAATCCTCATTTGAGGACATGCTTTTCATTGATTTTAGAGAGAGAGAGAGAGAAAGGGGTAAGGTTAGGGTTGAGGGTAGTAAAAAGGGAGGGAAGGAGGGAAGAAGAGAGAGAGAGAGAGAAACATTGATGAGTTGCCTCCCACACCTGTCTGACCAGGGATTGAACCCACAACCTGGGTATGTGCCCTGACTGGGAATTGAACCTATGACCTTTCAGTTTATAGGACGACACTCCAACCAACTGAGCCATACCAGCCAGGGCTCACCTTCCTCTTTTTTCAAGTCCCCCAAACTCATCTTTCAATTCAAAACTTCTAAATAGATCAGTCTCTGAAATGTTTCATTTAATGCAAAGAAAACCAAGGCACACATAAGACATTATAAACAAAGTTAAAGGGAAATGAGGGGAATAAAGAAAAAAAAAACCCCAAACTGGTCAGGATATTTAACCTACACTAAATTCAGTTCAACAATGGAAAGAATGTACCCAAACACCTCTAAAAGTCAACTCTTATAAATGAATAAGTCCAACTTTAGAAAGATGTTCAAACAACAACTGAAGCTGGAGATTCCTTTTAAATCCAAAATGGTCCTCTGATAAAAATATGCACCTACAAGTTTCTAAATAGACAGAAGGTTTCAGAGAGCCAAAAATGAGAAAAGAGAAGAAATTTCTTGACCATTGGAATAAGAAATATTCATTCCCTGCTGTATCCTTCCAAGTATCTGATTTTGAGCTAGCAAAGCTACAAAAGATTGGGGACAGGGATTATATGGTATACAAGTAAGAGCTGAATTTCCTTCCCACATTTAGTCCCACTTTCTTGGCCAAGAATGATAACATAAAAATTTTCTAAGTAGTTAATCAAGTTTCTTATATCAAGTAATATCAGTTAAAATAACATCCTTATAATATCGAACATGTTGCTTCATAAATATCTTTGTATTCATGCATTATTCAGGAAATATGCTAATTAAAATATTTTCAAGTTTATGACCATGTAAACAAAACTTCCAAACCTTGATCTAAGAATGTATAGTATGCCAAATGTGTGTGAATGCCTTTAAAATTTGTAATGCATATTTTAATACACATATATACATATATAATAAATATATAAGCTATTTACTTAATTTGTTATTTGAACCTATAATATGTATATTGATCATCTCTTTTAAAAAGACATGTACGCACAGACAGCTTGCACTACATTTAACCCAAGAATGAAGCTGTGTTTATTTTTAAAATGATTCTCCACTGGAGAAAAGAAGACAGAAAAAAGTCTGAAATCCTAGCTATGCACTGTCTTTACTTGACTCCCTGCCTCCTGTCCACATCTTCTAACCCTTTTTATCTATTTCTCTAAATGTTAAACTTAAAGTCTGACTTTAAGAAGCATTAGGTATGCTTCTATATAGGGCTGCTGTGGTTCTGATTAAGTATAGTTCTTAGTTCTAGCACAAAAACACACAAAAAAATTAAAGAGCTGCTACCCATGAAACATACAGTTCTCTTTAGGAGAGGAGAGGTGCTGCAGCAGCTTTAACTTTCACCTTGAAGTTAGGCTGCTTAAAATAGGTTCATAAAGTTCTTCAGGTCTCTATTCAGATATACCCTCTCAGATCTATTATAACAGCCTAACATTGCTTATGACTGATTCTATTCCATAAAATGCACTAAGTATACAAATACTAAGAGACTGGCTATCAGAAACAAACTCCTTCTTAAGGATCCATGGACAAAATGACAAGAGGCGGAATACCAAATGAAAGAAATACACATTAATTCCCATGACATTTAAGCAAACTTGAATGAAGTAATAGAAATATTCTTACCTGGAAGGTTTCCATCAGTTTCATCAGCACTAGGAAAACTAGCAACACTCGTAGAATCCGAAAGGTCCAGAAGTTTAGCACGCAATTGCTCGATATCACTCTCTTTGCTGGCCAACTGCATCTGAAGCTCATTCCTATGTGTACATTCTTCTACCAATTGCTATTTTTGAAAAATACCAAGATAATATAAACAGTCAAGAATAAATTTCCAACATTAGAAATTAAAAATTAATGGAACTATAAATAAGTAATCTAAAGTGGCAAAACTGAAAAATTTACTGAAAACTTCATGAATGTTTACTATTACAGATTTTGATCTGACTATAAAAATGCAAGTTCTCTTCCTCAGGAGCACATTGTTTGGTTAAGCTCCTTTTCTCCTTGCTTTAAATGAGTACTTTTTAAAAATACAAAGCATCAAAAAACAAACAAAAAGACACTTGTTAATAGAAAATGCTTTTGGGGGATTCCAAATGAAATAGTTTAAAGGGTACAGAAAGCTTCTCAGTACAGTAAGATTTTTAAATGAAAGAGTCAATGCTTGGATCTAAATTTAAGACCAGAGACCATGTTCTCAACTTTGTGCTATTAACAATCAAGGACATATCAAAAAATTAAGTTTGACATTGTGATTTCAGAAAAGTGAGTCCTCATTGGAGAAAATAAATACACCAAATATATAAAATATAGCTCCAATAAACCAAACCTATATCCCAATTATAGTCACTACTAGAGGCCCAGTGCATGAATTTGTGCATGGGTGGGGTCTGGCCGGCCCAGCCCCAATCGGGGCAAATTGGGGCTGGGCCTATCGGGAGGAGGAGATGGTGGGAGGTTGGCCAGCCAGCCCACCCAAATCAGGGCCCAATCAGAGCTGGACAGGCTGGGGGAAGGGGCTACAGGCAATTGGCCGGTGGGCCCCGTCCCCAATTGGGGTTGGGGGACCAATTGGGGTTGGGGGACCAATTGGGGGTGGGGCAGGCCATGGGGAGGGCTGTGGATTGTGGGCCGACTGGCCCTGCCCCCAAATGGGGCAAGGGGTGCTAATCAGGGGGCCAGTGGCCTTGGGTAAGGGGGGGCCGATCTGGGGTGGGGCTGCAGGAGGTTGGCCACCCAGACCCGCCCCCTATTGGGGTGGGGGAGTGCGATCAGGGGTGGGCTGGCCGGGGGGGAGGGGCTGTGGGCCTATTGTGGTGAGGCGGTCTGATAGGGGACAGGGCTGGCCCGGGGGAATGGAGGGGGTGTTTGGCTGTAGGCCCGCTCTTGATCGGGGCGGGAGAGTCTGATCAGGGGCAGATAGGCAGGGGGTAGGGGCTGCAAGGTTGACTAGCCGGCCACACCCCCTGATCAGGTGGTTCGCTGGCCACAGTGGGCATCAGAACAACAGTTTGTTATGGTTGTTATGGCCATTACGGTCGCTGGCTTTTTACATATATAGACTAGGCCCAGTGCACAAAATTTGTGCACTGGGTGGGGGGAGGGGGTGTCCCTCAGCCCAGCCTGCACCCTCTCCAATCTGGGACCCCTCGAGGGATGTCCGACTGCCCGCTCACAATCCGGGACTACTGGCTCCCAACCGCTCGCCTGCCTGCGTGCCTGCCTGATTGCCCCTAACCGCTTCTGCCTGCCAGCCTGATCACCCTCTAACCACTCCCCTGCTGGCCTGGTCGCCCCCAACTGCCCTCCCCTGCTGGCCTGATCGCCTACAACTGCCCTCCCCTGCCGGCCATCTAGTGGTGGCCATCTAGTGTCCACATGGGGGTGGCCATCTTGTATGTTGGAGTGATGATCAATTTGCATATTACCTCTTTATTAGGTAGGATAATACCAGCCATATCTCAATTTCAGCCTAAAACCAAAGAGCAGATGCTAATGGGTAAAAATTACTCAAGATATAATGTTTAATAGACAATATAGCATCTTTCTATTTTTTCTAGGTCATGGTTCATATTAAGGTAATAATAAATTGTGGAGAGTATAAACCAAAATATGCATTTTTATATGAAAAATCAAATATAAACAAAATAGATAATATGCATATTCAGCAATAATAATTTAAGAAAATAACCCTACATGTGCATACACACACAAACCTTACCGCTTGCATGTCATTCAGTTCCTTCTGATGTTTCACTACCATCTGGTTGAATTTCTCTCTTTCTTGGTTGAGTTCTAGTTGTAGCTTTCGGTTTTCCTTTTCTTTCTTCCTCAAATCCTGTGTATTAGCTTTCTTTCTATCAATTTTAAAGTCTTTTCGATTCATTATTTCTGCCAACTTGTTAACAGCCTATTAAAATATTAAAATATTATTAGTAAGAATTTCAGTGTAGCCATCCAATTTAAATTTCCACTAAAAATGTACTTTTTCTTCAAAATCAGGAAGGAGGACTTTTTTGTGCATAAAAATTAGGATAACCTAATGAAAGTTGGGACATGATAATTGGTAGCACAAGTAGCAACAATTACTGACTTATCTCACTGCTCAAATGTAAAAACCAGATAAGCTTGAAAAAGTCATTTATCATTCAACAATTATCCAGCACTTATTATACTGTATGTAGGTACTCTGCTAGGTACTAGATATAAAGATGGTAAATACAGGTATGCACCAAAGCATTTCAGTAGAGTGGTAAGAAGAAAGAGGCATGTAAGGGTACTATAGCAGCAGTACCTAACTGAGAGTTGGAGAAGTAAGGAAGGCTTCCTCAAGGACCTGCATATGTGTCCACACGTTTCTTAAGAGACAAAGAGAAGGCGGATAAGCAAAAAAATGGTATGAAGGAGGGGAAGCAAAGATGGCATTACAATCAGAGGAAGCAGTACATGGCAAAAAGGCCCAAGATAGGTTTTTTCCCCTTTTCGACAAGTAGGAAAGTAGGTGATAAGGCAACCTGAGCAGGCCACACTGAGACCCTTTTGAAAGTGAAAGGAAATGTAAATATATACTTGAGGATAACATCTTTTACCAGATGAAAAAAATATATTCAAAAGGAGAACTGTTAAAAGCATGTGAAATTAGCTACAGAAATTGTAAAACGTAGTCATGGTATACTTGTTCCTTAAGTAATGTTAAATAAAAGATTGTCCATTAACAGAAAAAAAAAGTCCTAACCACTATCATTGCCATGTAGATAAGGTTCCATCTAGGATGAGGAGCTCTCGAATAATTTGTTTAATGCAGTAAAAGCTTACTTCATTAAATTTATAAATGAATATTTGTTTTTTTCTAAACATAAATCTAACATATTATAAAAAAATCAAATACAGAGATATACTAAAGTGGAAAGCCTTTGTAATAAATATCCTCCCCTCAAAGACCATCTCTCCTAAAGCCTTCTCTTTTCTTTTATTCTGCTGGGTATATATCCTTCTAGATCAGGGGTGGGCAAACTTTTTGACTCAAGGGCCACAAGGGGTTCTTAAACTGGACCGGAGGGCCGGAACAAAAGCATGGATGGAGTGTTTGTGTGAACTAATATAAATTCAAAGTAAACATCATTACATAAAAGGGTACGGTCTTTTTTTTTTTTTTTTTAGTTTTATTCATTTCAAACTGGCCGGATCCGGCCCGCAGGCCGTAGTTTGCCCACGGCTGTTCTAGATGTTTCTCTATGTATATAAGTAGATTACATACATATGTAAACATACTTCATTTATTTTCCTTTGCATTCCACTGTATGGATGTATCATGATTTATTAACCCTTTTCGGTCCAACATGGAGGATGACTCGACAGACCAGGCGCTAGGAGCAGGTCCAACGTTGAGCAATAAGAACATTAAAAAGTTCAACATTCAATCCCATCAATTAATTTGGACCAGACTGTTTGAATTCCAAAAATAACATTGGACCACAAAGGGTTAATAGTACACTGATGGGTGACTGGGTTATTTCTATTTTTTCACTCTTAAAGCATATAAATAAACTTTCCCTACGTTCACTGGTGCCAAAGCTGAGTATCATTTAAATCTGCCCATTTGACTGTCAAAAAGATACCTCATTTTAATTTCTATTTCTTCATTATTGTGGTTGAGCTTTTCAAAGAACTTTACTGTTTCTTTTTCTCTCAAATGTCCCTTCTTCTTCTTGTCTATTAATCTGTCTTTTTCTTATTTGAAGACGTTCTTTATATATTTACCTATATTTGCTGTAAATATTCTTCCTAGTTTTTTTTCCAACTTATGCAGTTTTGGCTTCACAGAACTGTATTTTTATGTAATGAATGTCAACCTTTTTCTTTATACTGTTTGGTATAAAGGTAAGAAAAACCTCCACTGAAAAATTTTCAACAGATAATAAGTACATTTTTGGAAGATTAGTTTCAACATAAAGGATTATTAAGAGGGAGAGTGCACTAGTGGTAGAAAATATATATTTTACAGTAAAAATCATCTGAGGTACACAGTACCTTATAAAGAATTTAAACTATTGGATACCTTTATAAAATGACAGGATATCAAGTTTTACTGTTAAAAAATCTGATTTAGCTGCAGCATTAAGTACAAAGTATTATATCCTCCCCTATAGTTTCTTATTTATTCCCAATTCTTCTCTCTTGGCTTCAATGTTTTCCTTTCATTAAATTTTCCAACTGTAAATTAGAGTCTTCTGTACAAACTACAACATTCTTTCTAGTCAAATGACTAGACAAACTAGCTTTCTTAACTCAATTGAAATCCTATTTCCTGAATAAATCTTCTTTATTTAATGAAGAAAAACTATTGCATTATTTGTTCCAATGAAAAGCCTGACTCTTATACCCTCATTTTTTGTTTTTTTAATCCTTACCCAAGGATATTTTATTTTCCAATGATTTGCTGAGGGAGTGGAAGGGAAGGAGGAGGGGAAGAGAAAGAGAGAGAGAAACATCCATGTGAGAGAGACATATCTACTAGCTGCCTTCCACATGCACCCCTGCTGGGGTTGGGGAATCTGCAATCGTGGTATGTACCCTTGACCGGGAATTGAACCCAAGACTTCTTGGTCCATAGGCAGATGCTCTAACCACTGAGAAAACCGGTCAGGGATTACACCTTCAGTTTTAAGAAAAAGTGCATAAAAAGCAAATATTAACTTCTGAATACTCAATACTCAAATATAAACATGGAAAAGGCTGAGCACATGTACCTGTGTTTTAAGGGTTCGTTCTGTGTTGATATTCTTTTCAAAGGCAGCCTTAAGATTACTGATCTCCTCTTCTTTCTTCAGTTTATACTCTGTCAACAATTTATATAAAATATTATTGTATGGCATTCATTACTTTAATTTCTGCACAGCAAATCAGCAATGTAATACAAATAAATAATACAATAATCCTATATAATAAAGAGGTAATATGCAAATTAACCCTCACGCCCTTACAAGATGGTTGTCTATGACCAGGCTGGCAGGGGGGTTAGTGAGGGATGACCAAACGACTGAACAGCAGGCTGCATGGGGCGACCAGGCCGGCAGGGGGGCCATTGGGGGTGACCTGGTTGGCAGTGGGGGGCAGTTAGGGCGCGACCAGGCAGGCAGCCAGGTGAGCAATTAGGAGCCAGGATTGTGAGAGGGATGTCCAACTACCGGCAGGGATCGGGCCTAAACCAGCAGTCAGACATCCCCCGAGGGGTCCCGAATTGAAGAGGTTGCAGGCTGGGCTGAGGGGATGAATTTTGTGCACCGGGCCTCTAGTTAATGAATAATAATACAAGAATAAACTCTTTCGCATACTCACAACTGTAAAACTACTTTTGCCCACACTGTATATACACTGTGAAAGGATTCCTCTCTTCCCCATTGAGTTAACATATCCATCACCTCACAGATTTACCTTATTTATTTATTTTTTAAGAGTGAGAATATTAAAGTTCTACTAAAATAATTCTTAAGGCTAAAGAAGTTATTAACATATGAAAACAAACATTTCTAAAACATAAATGTAAACAGCTAAAGATTTACTCTGAACTAATGTTATGCTTAAAAACATAAAAAAAAACCCCTACATACCTTCCTCTGATTTCCTCATTTTATCAGTTAGCTCTTCATTTTCTTTTCTTAATAATTCAACATCTTTGGTTAGCATGCTGTTCATTTCCTCAAGCTAAATAAAGCACACAAAAGTTTAAGCTATAATCTCCTTGTAAGCCTTATATTTAAAGCAATAGACTTTAAAAAAATACTTTCTTTTTTCCCTAAATGAAAACAGATCTATCATTGCTTAAGTATAAATATGCCTGGTTTCCAGTTTAAAATATGTAATTTTAATTAAATTAAAATAGTTAAAAACAATTGTTAGCTTCCAAAAATTATTTCAGAGAGTGTGTGTGTATGCATGCAAATACACATTTGTATACACATGAATAAAAGGAAAAAAAGTGAAGAAATTGCTTTGGCATATGTCTGAGATTTTGTTGCCTTTGGATTCTTCTAGAATTTTTATGGTTTCCTGTCGTACATTTAAGTCCTTTATCCATTTTGAGTTTATTTTTGTGTATGGTGTAAGTTGGTGGTCTAGTTTCATTTTCTTGCATATATCTGTCCAATTTTCCCAACACCATTTATTGAAGAGACTATCTTGGCTCCATTGTATGTTCTTGCCTCCTTTGTCAAATATTAATTGAGCATATTGGTTCGGGCCGATTTCTGGGCTCTCTATTCTATTCCATTGATCTATATGCCTATCCTTGTGCCAGTACCAGGCAGTTTTGAGAACAGTGGCTTTGTAATACAACTTGATATCTGGTATTGAGATCCCACCTACTTTGTTCTTTTTCAGGATTGCTGCAGCTATTCGGGGTCTTTTATTATTCCAGATGAATTTTTGGAGAGTTCGTTCTAGATCTCTGAAGTATGCCGTTGGTATTTTAATGGGAAGTGCATTGAATTTATAGATTGCTTTGGGTGGTATGGACATTTTAATGATGTTGATTCTACCAATCCATGAACACAGTATGTTCTTCCACCTGTTTATGTCTTCCTCTATATCTTTTTTCAACATCCTGTAGTTTTCTGAGTAGAGGTCTTTTACCTCTTTAGTTAAGTTTATTCCTAGGTAGCTTAATTTTTTTGGTGCGATGGTAAACGGGATTTTTATAATCTCTCTTTCTGAAAGTTCACTATTGGTGTATAGAAATGCCTCAGATTTCTTGGGGTTAATTTTGTATCCTGCTACATTGCCAAATTCATGTATTAAGTCTAGTAGCTTTTTGATGGAGTCTCTAGGGTTTTGTATGTATAATATCATGTCGTCTGCAAATAAGGACAGTTTTACTTCCTCTTTTCCAATTTGGATGCCTTTTATTTCTTCTTCTTGCCGAATTGCAATGGCTAACACTTCCAGTACTATGTTGAACAGGAGTGGTGAGAGGGGGCATCCCTGTCTTGTTCCTGTTCTTGGGGGAAATGGTGTTAGTTTTTTTCCATTGAGTATGATGTTGGCTGTGGGCCTGTCATATATGGCTTTTATTATGTTGAGGTATGATCCTTCTACTCCCACCTTGCTGAGAGTTTTTATCAAAAATGGGTGTTGAATTTTGTCAAATGCTTTTTCTGCATCAATTGATATGACCATGTGGTTTTTTTCTTTCAATTTGTTTATGTGCTGTATCACGTTTATTGATTTGCGGATATTGTACCATCCTTGCATCCCTGGGATAAATGCTACTTGGTCATGGTGTATGATCTTTCTGATGTACTGCTGGATCCGATTTGCTAAGATTTTGTTGAGGATTTTGGCTTCACTGATACAGCTCCTAGGGCACTTGAAACTAAAGAAAAAATGAACAAATGGGACTACATCAAAATAAAAAGCTTCTGCACAGCAAAAGAAACCATCAACAAAACAATGAGAAAACCCACTATGTGGGAAAACATATTTGCCAATGTCATATCTGATAAGGGCCTAATCTCCAAAATTTATAGGGAACTCATACAACTTAACAAAAGGAAGATAAACAATCCAATCAAAAAATGGGCAAAGGACCTAAATAGACACCTTTCAAAAGAGGACATTCAGAAAGCCAAGAGACATATGAAAACATGCTCAAAGTCACTAATCATCCGAGAGATGCAAATCAAAACAACAATGAGGTACCATCTCACACCTGTCAGACTGGCTATCATCAATAAATCAACAAACGACAAGTGCTGGAGAGGATGTGGAGAAAAAGGAACACTTGTGCACTGCTGGTGGGAATGCAGACTGGTGCAGCCAAATGGAAGACAGTATGGAGTTTCCTCAAAAAACTGAAAATGGAACTCCCATTTGACCCTGTGATCCCACTTCTAGGAATATATCCCAAGAAACCAGAAATACCAATCAGAAAGGATATATGCACCCCTATGTTCATAGCAGCACAATTCACCATAGCTAAGATCTGGAAACAGCCTAAGTGCCCATCAGTAGATGAATGGATTAGAAAACTGTGGTACATCTACACGAAGGAATACTATGCTGCTCTAAAAAGGAAGGAACTCTTACCATTTGCAACGTCATGGATGGAACTGGAGAGCATTATGCTAAGTGAAATAAGCCAGTCAATGAAGGAAAAATACCACATGATCTCACTCATTCATGGATAATAGAGACCATTATAAACTTTTGAACAATAATAGATACAGAGGCAGAGCTGCCTCAAACAGATTGTCAAACTGCAGCAGGAAGGCCAGGGAGGGTTGGGGGGCAGGAGGTAGGGGGGTAAGAGATCAACTAAAGGACTTGTATGCATGCATATAAGCATAACCAATGGACATAGACACTGGGGGGTAGGGGAGGCTAAGGGACTGTTTAGGGCAGGGGGATAAAATGGACACATATGTAATACCCTTTGTAATACTTTAAGCAATAAATAAAAAATAAAAAAAGGAAAAATGTGTAATGGAAAGAAAACTAAACTGGAAACTAGACAATTTCCATTTAGTTTTCTAGCTTTTTTTTTTATACATATATATTTTATTGATTTTTTACAGAGAGGAAGGGAGAGAGAGAGTTAGAAACATGGATGAGAGAGAAACGTCAATCAGCCGCCTCCTGCACATTTCCTACTGGGGATGTGCCCGCAACGCAGGTACATGCCCTTGACCGGAATCGAACCTGGGACCTTTCAGTCCGCAGGCCGACGCTCTATCCACTGAGCCAAACCAGTTTTGGCTAGTTTTCTAGCTTTGTGATCCTTCTGAGTCTCAGTTCCTTCATCTTAACGATAATGAACATGACAATTTAAAATGTTTGATTGATTACTTTTAGACTTTTATTCATCACTCTATGTAGATTATTTAATTTTATCTTCATAAGAATTCTGAAGAGTAGTATTATTTCTATTTTATAGATGAAGAATCTGAGGCTTGGAGAAGTTAATCGGTTCCAATGTATGAAAATAATACAACAAATGAACTTAAACTAAGCATTTCTTCACATAAAACATTTTAACATCTATAGCCAAATGGAGAGAAAAAAGAATCCAATACAATGAATACAATTTCAATTCCTAATAATTTTGTTTTGAGTTACATAAACTATTTTATACATAGTACAGATTGACCACTGTAAACATGCATGCACACACACATCCTAAACTTTAAGATGTAACCTATTTTGATTTAAAATTTTAATCATATAATCTCCTATCACCACTTACCCGACTAACAGTGTGATCTTTATCTGTAATCTCTTGTCTATTTCTTGAAGCAGCTTTCTTGCTTTCTTGGGTCAATTCAAAGTACTGTTCTTCTAAAAGCCCTCGAGCCAACTGCTCAGACTCAGCTTTTGTTTCTGCTAGATCCAGCTGAGTAGCAAGAGTTTCTCTGCAATACATTTATAAGAGAAATGGATACAAATAAACGCTTTACTATTGCACAGTAATTGCCATGAACATTCTTATAGTTGACGAAATCACGTGAGCTGGTATGTCTTCTTTCAAAGGGTGACTGAGCTCAAAATCAACTCTTCTAGAACCTGAGATTTAGCACATCTTACATCCAACTACTATTAGAGAAACTGAGCCATCCTTTTTTTTAATTGACTTTTTTTAGATAAGGAGGAAGGGAGGGAGGGAGGAAGGCAAGGAAGAGGAGGGAGGGAGAGCCGGAGGGAGGATAGAGAGATACACTGATTAGTCACCTCCCGTATGTGCCCCGACTGGGGATTGAACCCAAAACCTAGGTATGTGCCCTGATCAGAAATCGAAACCATAACCTTTTGGTGTACGGGATGACACTCCAACCAACTGAGCTTCCTAGCCAGGGTAGTAAAGAACTCTTTAATATTTAATAATTAATAATCTGCTATTGTGCTTAACTAAGAAAAAATAAAGCAATGGCAAGTAGTCTACTTTTGAAAAGGAATTTGTTGTGGATTTGGAATGGAAGGTAGCATGGCACAGGGGAAAAATCACTGGCTTGTAAATCAGGCCAAACCTTAAGCCCTTATCTCTGTTCTTCCCTCCCTCCCCCCTTTAATCTTTATTGTTGAAAGTATTACATAGGTCCTCATTTTTTTTCCTCATTAACCTCCTCCAGCCCACTCCCCTTTATCCCTGTTCTTTCACTAACTAATTGACAGGGACAATGGACAAGTTCCTTACATTTCCGGAGCTCAACTTAATCAACTCTGTAAAATAAGAGAGTTAAACTAAATTATTTTTGAGGTCTCTCCCAGCTCTGAAATTCAATGAGATTATAAAGTCTTATGAAAATATTTACAAACCACTATAACCTATTCTAGAAAAACTTCTTGAGAATTACTTTTAAGTCTTCAGAACTGACATTCAGATCAGACCAGATCATTTCAGTTTGCCTGATCTTTTTTCCCAAAGAGCCTCTCTTCAATAAGCTATTCTGGTCATGATTGTGCATTCTGTATATATCAGGCCCAATAAATGAATGCTTTCCACCTGTTTTGTACTAAGGAAGTGATGCAAATTTGAATTTTCTGTCTCAGGCCTAAGGAGAAAGATACTGTAATAACTAATATATATATATATATATATATATATATATATATATAATCTTCTTACCTAATAATAGACAAACATGTAAATTGACCGTACCTTCGCTATGTTAACCAGCCAATCAGGAGAGTGCAAATTAACCTAACAAATATGGTGGTTAATTTGCATACGTAGGCTCCAAGTGTTGGAGCGAAGCCCGACAGCCCCGGGGCCAGGGCTGGCGGAGCAGCGAAAGCCTCATGGCCGCGGGGCTGGCGGGGCAGCGAAAGCCTCACAGCCACGGGGCCAGTTCCAGCTGGAGCCTGGCCAGCGCGAAGGCCTGGGTGCCGGAGGAAAACCGGTGGACAGCAGCCAGGGGAAAGGAAGGCCTATTGCACAAATCTCTTCGTGCAACAGGCCTCTAGTGTGTGTGTGTGTGTGTGTGTGTGTATGTGTGTGTGTGTGTGTGTATTCTTTCATTTGTTCAGCAAATACTTATCTGAATGCTAGCATGTGCCAAACCCTGTTCAAGGAATTAAGGCATGCAACAGAAATACAATTGCTGGTCTTAGAAAGCATACATTATTAGGGTGATACAGACAATTTACAAAAATGAAGTAATATACAGTATGCCAGAGAAGAATTAAATAAAATAAAAAGATGGAAGAATGTGGTTGCTACATAAAATGTGGTCATTCTTTTGAAGTCCTTTCTGCTCAGATGCATTTGAGAAGAGATATGAAATAAGAGAGTAAGCCATGTTGATAGCTGGGAATACAGTGTTTGGGCAGAGGAAACTTCTAATAACAGATGCCCTAAGGTTGGTCTAAAGGAAGCTAATGTGAGTAGAGTGAGAGATGGGTAAAAGTTGTGAGAGACATGGCAAGAGAAGGGGAAGGGGAATGGTGGAGAGAAGAACACACATTATAAGGCTTTCTAAAACAATATAGGGACTTTGGCTTTTGTTCTGTGTTCTATTTTTAAAATTCTTGCTGCTGGACTAAGATCAGATACTAGGGGGGACAATGGAAGAAGCAGGATACCAGTTAGGAAAGTATTGAAATAATCAAGATTAGAAATAATATTTTGGATCATATTGGTAAATGGTAGAAATGAATGATCAGATTCTGTACATATTTTTTAGTTACAGTTAGGAGAATTTATTGATGGACTGCATGCAGAATCTTAAAAAAAAGAATCTAGGATGATTTCAAGTTTTTGACTTAAATAACTAGGAATAATAGAATTGCTAATACTGAAATGGAAAAGAAGGGAGGTGCAGGTTGGCAAGGTGATGGAATCAGTTATTTTTTCTGGCCATGTTACATGTGAGATGCTTATTAAGTACTCAAGTAGAGATGTCAAATAGACAGCTGAATATACAAGCCTGGAATTCAGGGGAGAATATACTAGTACACTGATGCTATTTAAAGTTGTGAGGCTGGATAAGAACAAGTAGCGAGTGCTCCCTTAGGTCCTCCAAAATTTAAAGGTCTCAGAGATGGTAAGGAACAAAGGAGCAAGGAGGTTGAGAAACAGTAGCCAGTTCAATAGGAGGAAAATACCGGTGATGTCACCACACCAAGTGAAGAACTTCTGTCAAGAGAGAAATCAACTATGTTAATTGCTGCTGTTAAATAAGGACTCAGAATTCACTATTGTATTTAACGTTAGGAAATTCCCTGTGACCTTGAGAAGGGTTATTTTAGCAGAGTGAGTGCAAATATCTGACTGAAGTAAACTCAATGGGGGAAGAGGACCTGAAGAGAAATGGTATGCACCTTTCAGGAAGTTTGCTATAAAAAGAAACAGATAAATGAGAGGATAGCTGGAAGTAGATATGCAGTTAAAAGAGAGTGTTTTTTTTGTTTTGTTTTGTTTTGTTTTACAGAAAGGAAGGGAGAGGGATAGAGAGTTAGAAACATCCATGAAAGAGAAACATCGATCAGCTGCCTCTTGCACACTCCCTACTGAGGAGGTGCCCGCAACCAAGGTACGTGCCCTTGACTGGAATTGAACCTGGGACCCTTTAGTCCACAGGCTGACGCTCTATCCACTGAGCCAAATCAGTTAGGGCGAGGGTGCTGGTTTTTTTAAGGAGATATTTGTCTGTAGGCTTAAAGAACAACAAGAATAATTATAGAAAGAAAAAATTGACTTAGGAAAGATGAGAGAATTACTGGAGTCATATTTATAAGTAGACAACAACTGATAGGATAAAAGAGCTACCTTTAAGTAAAAGCACATATTTGGTCATTTACATTAAGTAAAAGGAAGGCAGGAGTTAAGAGGTACAGATGTAGATAGGTTAGTAGCAATGGTGGTGAGGGAGAATAGATGTTCTCCAACATCGAGGAAGCAAGACCATTTGCTGAGGATGAGGAAAGGTTGTTGAAGATCTGAGGAGAGATATAAAATAGTTGTCTGGAAGAGTAGGTTAATTAGTATATTAGGTAAAGATAGGAAATATTGCCACTGGTAAACCTATGAATACTAAGGGTGGTTCTGTGCTATTAAATTACAGGCTTCAGATGGATAACGTTCTCATCTAGAGTTACCACTTGACATCAAATTCAGAATAAAGTATTGAAGTTATTCTTTAAAATGCCAGAAAACCTATTAATCCCAAATTATATTTCTATATAATTGTGCAAAAGAAAGCAAAGAATGATAAGGTGCTTTAGGATAAAACTATCTGTAACTATTTTCATCCAGGCTTTCTTCACAACTCTCCATAGTGACAGACCTGTCTTTACTGATGCTTAAGGTCAATCTCTTACCTTCCTTCCCCCTATCTCCTTAAAGAACTAGAATAATTCCCGATTCTTCTGGGTTGTAAGACTATAGGCAGGGGCTTTGTTCTTGTTCACTGATATATTCCAAATGCCTAAAAAAGTCTCTGGCTCACAGAAAGTGCTCAGAAATTTTGTTCAAATAGAAGAATAGATATGCAACTTTTCCCACTCTGATTTCCTTCCCATATCTTATTTAAATACTAGAGGCCCGGTGACGGATTCATGCACCGGTGGGATTCCTCAGGCTGGCCTGCGCCCTCTCGCAATCCAGGACCCCTTGGGGCCAGTCCAACATCCCCCTAGGACAGTGATGGCAAACCTTTTGAGCTCAGTGTGTGAGCATTTTGAAAAACCCTAACTTAATTCTGGTGCCGTGTCACATATAGAAATTTTTTTATATTTGCAACCAGAGTAAAACAAAGATTTATATTTTTGATAGTTATTTTATATATTTAAATGCCATTTAACAAAGAAAAATCAACCAAAAAAATGAGTTCGCGTGTCACCTCTGACAAGCGTGTCATAGGTTCGCCATCACTGCCATAGGATGTAGTAGTGTGTGAATCAGCAGGCGGCTGGGGAGGAGCCTGAGTCCGAGCCAGGTGCCGCACTGCTCCTGCTCATCCCGGCCCGGTGTGCCGCTGCCTGCCACTGCTTGGTAGCACTGCTGCAGAGGCAGAGGCGGGAGAGGCTTGCACCTCTGCAGCTGTGCTCACCAGCCCTAAGCCAGGTGTATGGCGCCTATAGGTCAGCTGAGCGGCGCTCCTGTTGTGGGAGCTCACTGACCACCAAGGGGCAGCTCCTGCATTGAGCACCTGCCCCCCCGGTGGTCAGTGCATATCACTGCAACCGGTCAAATGGTCAACCAGTTGAACAGTCACTTAGGGTTTTATATATATAGATGCTCGAATTTCTGCTATCTTTAAAAAGAAATGGGTCTTCTTCACACTCTCCTCTAGCTACTGCTCTATCTCCTTGCCTTAACAACCACGTTTTCTTGAATTTTTATTTTAACAAATATTTATTGGGCATCTACAATGTTCTAGTTGCAATTTTAAAAAGGTATTCAGGGAAGGGTTCTCTGTGATGACATTTAGAATAAGATCTGAAGAGGGTAGAGGAACAAGCCATGTAGATAGTTAAAGGAAACTGTTCTAGGCAGAGAGAAGAGCAATCTCAAAGGCTCTGAGGCAAGAGTGGAACTGACAGGTTTGCTAAATAGGAAGGTCAATGTGGCTGTTGTCTACACACTGTCTCTACTTCTTCTTTTCCCATTAGTCTCAATCCACCTTAATCAAGTATCTATTCTCATCATTATTTAGGAACTGTTCTCACCAAGGTACCTAACAACCTTAAATATAATGGAAAATTTATCTTTTCTTGACATTTCTGAGTACTTGGCACTTTAAATCATTTTTTATTGAAATATTCTATTCCCCTAGTGTTTGTGATATCCTCACAGTGGTTTTCTCCTTGTATTACTGGTGACTTCTTACTTTCCCTTCTTCTGCCCAGTACTTAAGAGTACAGGAGCTAGATGTCTGTCCTCTGCCTTTATGTCTTCTAATCATATACTAGGGGGTTACAACTTACTGCATGGGGCCAAATGAGTCCACATAAGTGTCCCCTTACCTCCCTCCAGATACACACACACAAAATACATTTGGGCCAACATTTTGTATAAAAATTGAGATTCTTGGCTTCTCTTAAAAAATCAGATCTTGAAATATTGGATCAGTGTTACCATGTGGGAACAAGTGGTGATAACTGGGACATAAACTCTTCATTTTGTTATCATCATTACAACTCACACAATGAATGTACCCATACTTAGATCCAACTAATTTCAACCCAGCTAAATGTATGGTATCATAGGCTCATGAGTTTATAAACTCTGATATACATAATTATCCTAACAAATGTCATCTAAGTGGTTTCAGTTATGCAAGGATTGTCAAATCAGCTTCAAGCCCTTATCTTTTCTCTGAGTTCTGAAGCAGTAAACCAACTCTCTGGTATCCATTTCTCTTTGGACATCCCATAGGCACCTCAAACTCAATAGGTATGAAATGGAAATAATATCGTCTCCCCTCTTTTCACAATTTGGTGTTCCTTAACTCTGGGACTAGCATTACCATCAACACAATTGCTCTGGTCAGAAACTTGAAAGCCAACCTGAAATTTTCCTTAACCTTCATCCCCACTCCCCCATATCCACAAGTCCTACTGTTTCTACTTTCCTATTTTTCCCCATGCACTTGCTTCTTCTTTTATTGTGAACTTCCACTATAATTTTACATCTAGATTATTTCAATGGCTGTATAAGTGTACAACCTATATCCACCCAGCTTTGACTCACTCCAATCCATTCTCCACTCTAAAAAGTGGAGCTTTCTAAAACACCATCTTGTCAATCCCTAGCTTAAAATTTTCATTCATTCATTCATTTTATTCATTCATTAATTTAATATTTATTGAATACTTATTCTTTGCAAGGCCTTAGTCTAGGCGATGTAGATATGCAACAGAGAACAACAGAAACCAAACTTCCCACTTGTCAATGTATGGTAATTCCAAATGCCTTAGCATGACACACAAGGCACTTTGTAATCTGACTCAGGTTTTTTTCTCTAGTATTACCTGTCACCAACTGTCTCCCTACCTGTAAACTAAGCCATCTGCGGTTGTCCAAATCACAGATTGGCTTTTGCCTATACTTCCCCCTTCCTCATTCCCTGGCAAATCCTTCTTTTTCTTAGTTGTCACCTGGGAAATGTTCTCTGAATCCCACATGGTATGATGAGGTATATCCCTTAAATATGTTCCAATAGCACTTTGTCATTGTCATCTACGCTAATTGTATCTGTCAGCCTAGATTCTGAAGCACTTGAAAATGAAAACCATAACTTACTAATAATTATATCACTGGCATGAAGGACAGTGGTTAGCACAATAGTAATGATAAATATATTTCTATTAAATAGCTCAAACGGGCAAACATGTCAATCCTCTAAAACAATACAGTACACAGTAGATTGGGTACTCCTATCACAGTGAATGCACACAACCTGGGATTGCATATTACACCGTGAACACCATATAAATGATAGGCTAGGGAGAAACCAAGATGGTGGCATAGGTAAACACTGGAAATTGCTGCATCCTACAACAAATTCAAAAATACAATTAAAAGACAAAACGGCCCTAACCGGTTTGGCTCAGTGGGTAGAGCGTTGGCCTGAGGACTGAAAGGTCCCAGGTTCGATTCCGGCCATGGGCATGTACCTTGGTTGCGGGGCACATCCCCAGTAGGAAGTGTGCAGGAGGCAGCTGATCGATGTTCCTCTCTCATTGATGTTTCTAACTCTCTATCCCTCTCCCTTCCGCTCTGTGAAAAATCAATAAAATAAAATAAAAAAAAGACAAAATGGACATCATCCAGAACTACAGGAAGGCGGGCTGAGTGTCAATTCTACAACTAGAAGGAAAGAGAAAAGCACAGAGACTCAGAGGAGCTTCGGAGATGGAGTGCAGAGGTACCGAGGATCAAGAGCATGTGGCAAGGGCTGGCAACTGAGGACGTGGCTGTCTTTTTGAATAGGGAGCCACATGCCCCCAACTGCTCTGAACTCCAGTTCCGGGTGTGTCTCTGGGGACCTAGACCAGCCGTGGACAAAATACGGTCTGTGGGGCGGGATCCGGCCCGTTTGAAATGAATAAAACTAAAAAAAAAAAAAAAAGACCATACCCTTTTATGTAATGATGTTTACTTTGAATTTATATTAGTTCACACAAACAATCCATGCTTTTGTTCCAGCCCTCCGGTCCAGTTTAAGAGCCCATTGTGGCCCTCGAGTCAAGAAGTTTGTCCACCCCTGACCTAGACTCATACAGGGAGAAACTGGACTGTCTGGCAGCGGGCAGAACTCGGAACTCGAGGGCGGCTTTCTATCAAAGGTGCTTGCAGCGATTAACCAGGACACTGAGACGTGGGGCCCCTTAGGGCAGGGCTGAGGATCAGCCATAGCTGCTTGCTCCGCCCTGTTGTTCTCCTGAGACCCCGCCCTACCCAGGCTGCCGCAGAGGCTTTTGCATATGAATGACTTGGCCCTTTGCAATCTGAAAATTACCTAACAAACTGCAGCTGGGCCAGACAGACTCAGAACATCCAAGAGAAGGCCCAACGCCCCACAGCAGCTTGAAATGCTTCACAGGTGGGCCTTATTTGGGCACCTCCAAACCACAAACAAGGAAGGGGAATCTGCAGATCTCTTCGTATCTCCTGCTGGGTTGCCTCAGGCAGAGGCTAAATTAGCACCTCCTTAGATCTAAGAGCCAGTGTACCCAGTGGTCAGAGGGGGACCATCCAGATTACAACTCCTCAGATCCATAATGGTCACACTCAGGGGGCAGACTCAGTGAACACCAAAGCCCCACTGAAGCAAGTCTTGCCCCAGAAGGGTGTCTTCAGCACAGAAGTTCTCCTACTGTAGACACAGCTTATTCTCACAGCCAATAGGCCTGGAGGTCAATTCCTCTCAGTGATACCTACAACAATCAAGGCTTAACTACAAGACTGTGCACAAAGCTCACAAAGGGGTGCACCAAGAGTGTCCACCTCAGGTAATTGGGGAGGCTGAGCCACTGGGCCCTATAGGACACCTAGCACACAAAGCCACTCTACGAACACAGGGAAGCATAAAAAATGCGGAGACAAAGATACAGGACACAAATGACAGAAATGGAGGAAAGCAAACGACTGGATATAGAGTTCAAAACCACACTTTTAAGGTTTTTCAAGAACTTTCTAGAAACCGCCGATAAATGTAGTGAGACCCTCAAGAAATCTAGTGAGACCCTCGAGGCTATGATAAAGGACCAACTAGAAATTAAGCATACATTGACTGAAATAAAGGATATTATGCAGAGTTCCAACAGCAGACCAGAGGATCACAAGAATCAAGTCAAAGATTTGAAATATGAAGAAGCAAAAAACACCCAACCGGAAAAGCAAAATGAAAAAAGAATCCAAAAATACGAAGATAGAGTAAGGAGCCTCTGGGACAGCTTCAAGTGTACCAACATCCGAATTATAGGGGTGCCAGAAGAAGAGAGAGAGCAAGATACTGAAAACCTATTTGAAGAAATAATGACAGAAAACTTCCCCTACCTGGTGAAAGAAATAGACTTACAAGTCCAGGAAGCACAGAGAACCCCAAACAAAAGGAATCCAAAGAGGACCACACCAAGACACATCATAATTAAAATGCCAAGAGCAAAAGACAAAGAGAAAATCTTAAAAGCAGCAAGAGAAAGACAGTCAGTTACCTACAAGGGAGTACCCATAAGACTGTCAGCTGATTTCTCAACAGAAACTTTGCAGGCCAGAAGGGAGTGGCAAGAAATATTCAAAGTGATGAATAGCAAGAACCTACAACCTAGATTACTTTATCCAGCAAAGCTATCATTCAGAATTGAAGGTCAGATAAATAGCTTCACAGATGAGGAAAAGCTAAAGGAGTTCATTACCACCAAACCAGTATTATATGAAATGCTGAAAGGTATTCTTTAAGGAGAGGAAGAAGAAGAAAAAGGTAAAAGATACAAATTATGAACAACAAATACACATCTATCAACAAGTAAATCTAAAAATCAAGTGAATAAATAATCTGATGAACAGAATGAACTGGTGATTATAATAGAATATGGGACATAGAAAGGGAGTGGACTGACTATTCTTGGGGGGGTGGGGAAAGGGGTGTGGGGGATGCGGGAAGAGACTGGACAATAATCATGCACCTATGGATGAGGACAGTGGGTGGGGAGTGAGGGCAGAGGGTGGGGTGGGAACCAGGTGGAGGGGAGCTCTGTGGGGAAAAAAGAGGAACAACTGTAATAATCTGAACAATAAAGATTTAATTTAAAAAATAAAAATAAAATAAATGATAGGCCACAGGCTATACTCTACCATAGGAGTCTATCACCGTCACAGGGATTAAGCAGGAAACGTAACTCTGTACCTACTTTAGAGTCCACTTAATATGTTAAGGATCTAAGCACTGAATGTCAATATTACTAACGACACAATTAGGAAACTAGACATTATAAAGTCATATCTGAGGCAGTCTTGTCCCCTCTAAAGATCAGATTTGAATCTGATTAAGCCTCCAGATTAGGAATGTCTAATTAAATTTTCTACAATGATGGAATGTTCTACACTTGTGCTGTCCAATATGGTAGACACTAACCACATGTAGACTATTAAGCACCTGAAATGTGGCTAGTACATCTCATGAACTAAAGTTTTAATTTTATTTAAATGGATTAAACTTTAAATTTAAATGGCTACATGTGACTAGTGGCTACCACAGCACAGCTCTAAATTTAACCACTGAATTGTAGGAAACATAGAAAGAGGATGAAAATATTCAATAACTATGGAAATTAAATCAACAAAATCACATCTGAGGAAAAATATATAGGATAAATAATCCATTCTTTCAACAGATAACTGTTAAGATGATACTCTTGTGATGGGGAGGAAAAAAGATATAATTAGAGAGGGGATATAGTGGAATTCTGTGGTGGAGAGCAAAGTTCCATCTCTTCCATAGGTGGTAGTTATAATGATATTTGACATATAATTCATAAAACTACACGTTTTATTATTTTATGGATGGATTTGTTTGCTTCAACGTTAAAGTTAAATTTTCAAAATTTCTTTCAGCTCTAGCTGGTTAGGCTCAGTGGACAGAGTGTTGGCCCTTGGACTGAAGCGTCTCAGGTTTGATTCCTCAGGTCAAAGGCATATACCTGGGTTGCAGGCTTGAATCCCAGCCCCAGTTGTGGGAGGCAACCAATAGATGTGTCTCTTTCACATCAATTTCTCTCTCTCTCTGTCTCTCCCCATCCCTTCCACTCTCTAAAAAATCAATGGAGAACATCTTCAGGTGAGGATTAACAATAAATAAATTAATAAATAAGTTAATTAATTAATTTCAAATGTGGTTATATGAAAAGAGAATATAAAAACGTCAGAAAACTAGTTCCAGTGTCTGTTCTGACACTAGATATGAGAAGTAATTACCTTAAGTAGCTTTAAAGGTCTTCTCTTTCTAAGGCACATACGCAATAAAAATTAACCTTCCTAATAGGTTAATTTCACATGAGGAAGAATTTAACTACCTTTAGGTAACATAAAATTACTTGTGAATACAGCATGAACTATTTATATACAGAACAAGGAATCCAATGAACAAAATTAACAGATGAATAAAATAGAACCAGAGTCATGGAAATATGGAAAAGACTGAAGAATCTCAAAAGAAACAGGGGAGGGGAGGTGGGAAGAGACTAATCAAAGAACTTATATACATATATGCATACATGCATTACATATTGACACAGACAATAAGGTGGTGAAGGCCTGGGGCAAGGTGGGAACTGGTTGCAGGGGGGCAATGGAGAAGAAAAGGGGGATATCTATAATACTCTCAACAATAAAGATTTAAATAAAATTTAAAAAAAAGAGACCCCTGAAAACAATTTACTGTTACAGTTTAGTGAATCTCTGTACAATTGCTACAGTTTTAATGTACAAAATTATCTTTTTCACCATAAAGATAAACTTCAGCATAAATCTAGTTTGATTAGTTTTGAATTAACCCAACATAATTTGCTATATCATCGCCATCAGAATAATGGCACATCTAATTTCTATCTTTAAATTTTAAGTTAAGAATGTTTTGTTGTAAAACTGAGTCTTGTTCTAAAGTAAAATAAACATACTTATCATTTTGTAGTTCCTGTATTTTCTTTAAATTTTCTCTGTTTTTTTCTTCAATTTCTTCCTTAAGTTCCTTTACCTGGGTTTTATAAAGTGTCTGCAAAACAAGTGATAAGAAAAATAAATAAGTGTTTAATAGTGGGTTAAAAAGAGTTGGTAGTTTCTGCCCTAACTGGTTTGGCTCATTGGATAGAGCATCAGCCTGCAGACTGAAAGGTCCCGGGTTCGATTCAGGTCAAGGGCATGTACCTTGGTTGCGGGCACATCCCCAGTGGGAGGTGCGCAGGAGGCAGCTGATCGATGTTTCTCTCTCATTAATGTTTCTAACTCTCTATCCCTCTCCCTTCCTCTCTGTAAAAAAATCAATAAAACATATATTTTTAAAAAAAAAAGAGTTGGTAGTTTCTTATAAAGTTAAATAACTAACAGATGATCCAATAATTCCACTCCCAAGTATTTAAATGGTAGAACACAGTCTGGCAACCGAAAAAAACAAACAAAAAATTCAGAGGCTTCAATAAAGCCTCAAAGCCCATCAATGGTAGAGGCAAAAATAACTTGGCCTGTAACAAATGAGTTAGAGTGACTTCCTTGGAGAAAAAGCAAAACAGATGCATAAAATGCATATAGAACCAAACAGGAAAAATCTCTTGAACAAATGTATGTATGCAGACTACTGTAATATGGCTACATGAACCACACGTGATAATACAGTTACTCTAAAACCAGGTGGACTTGCTACCAGTCTCATATGTAGCTCTAGAGCAGTGGTTCTCAACCTTCCTAATGCCTCAACCCTTTAATACAGTTCCTCATGTTGTGGTGACCCCCAACCATAAAATTATTTTCGTTGCTACTTCATAACTGTAATTTTGCTACTGTTATGAATTGTAATGTAAATATCTGATACGCAGGATGTATTTTCATTGTTACAAATTGAACATAATTAAAGCATAGTGATTAATCACAAAAACAATATGTAATTATATATGTGTTTTCCAATGGTCTTAGGCGACCCCTGTGAAAGGGTCGTTCGACCCCCAAAGGGGTCACGACCCACTGGTTGAGAACCACTGCTCTAGAGTTTGATGGCAATTCTGGAAATAACTGCACAAAAATGGTCATTTCTTTACAACTTAATAGATCACTAAATCAGATTGAGAAACGAAATGTAGAAACAGAGATATAAAAGGGAGAAAACAGCTTCATAATCATTTAAAAAAGAATCACAGTTCACACTAATAATCTAAACATCTTGTTTTAAGTCAGGTTTTGAAACAGTCTAATGTTAAAAATGATTCTCACCGAGAAATATTGTTCAGCTTCAAGTTGATCTTGTAGTTCCCGCATCTGTCCTTCATTTCCTCTATATTGTCTTCAGACAAAAGAGAAAATAGTAAACACATGCTCTTATTTATAGCAGACTTTATATTATTCTTTGTTTCATAAAGTTGCTAAAATAAAAAATGACCTTTGTTTTACAAAATCATACTTCATTACACAGTATTACTTTAATATTTATATTTGGTTAGACCATACTGTATGGTTCCATTCTGCTCCTTATAAAATGATGTTATGCAAAGCAGAGGGAACCCTTTTCTAACGAAGGTCACTTTGGGGAGACTATTAATTGTGGATTAATGCAAATTACACAAATAAAAATGATTTTTTAAGGTAAATTTTTGTAAAGAAAAGCATTCTTAGGGATACATTTAAAATGTTTTATGTGGTAAGTAAACCATTACAAACAAAGGACATACAATACTTAATATATAACAAATCAGTACTATATATTATGACCAATTTTTAAAAAAGGCAGGGGGAGGTGGGTAGAAATGAATAATCAGGTAAGGAAAAAGAAGGGAGAAAAGAAACACAGACAACTAACTACATGTATAGAATATATATATACATAAACACAACTGGATAAAGAGGAACAGACTCAAAAAGATAGTGACACAATGTATCCCACAGACAGATTTTCAAAGACGAACAATTTCATCTGCAGTTGCTAAGTCTTCATATTAGATATTAATAGCTTTGTATTTTTAGCATCTAATAAGGCATACGGTTGATAGAAGGTACACAGTAAATCATCACTGAACGATGAATTAATTTTGGAAGAAAACTACAAAATATATTGCTTGGTGAGAATAGTGGCTCTAAAAGAAAAAAAGAATTTCACCAGTATAAATCTAACGAAGTCGCCGAAACCAGTTTGGCTCAGTGGATGGAGCGTCGGCCTGCGGACTGAGGGGTCCCAGGTTCGATTCCGGTCAGGGGCATGTACCTGGGTTGCGGGCATATCCCCAGTGGGAGATGTGCAGGAGGCAGCTGATCGATGTTTCTCTCTCATCGATGTTTCTAGCTCTCTATCTCTCTCCCTTCCTCTCTGTAAAAAATCAATAAAATATATATTTAAAAAAAAAAAATCTAACGAAGTCAAAACTGACAATTTTATCCAAGAATCACTGTGTTTTAAATGAAGCTGGCAAATGAAGATATTATAACATAAATTTGGAGGACATAAATACACATGGTTTGCATATTAAATTTTTGAAGCATGTCCTTATACAATTTCTGAAAGCAGACACCTTGCTTTGTCTCCATTCCAAGTAAGCAGGCACATCAGATCTCAGAACAGAAGGAGAAAAACAGCACTTTGCATTCTGAGATGAACCAAAGGAAGAAAACAAAACAAACAAATATAGAGTCATCATGTCTAATTCTAGTCTTTAAAGAAAACCTTGAACATTTCCTGTAAGGTACTGAATCCATAATAAAAAGGTCATCCATGATATTAGAAATTCAAATGTGAAAAAAGATAACTTTTGTGGATATGAAAATCGTGAGAAAATTGTGGAGTATTTTTCACCATAAACAGACTTACTGTAAAGAAGTAGCTTTAATAATTTCCTTTTTTTCTTCCTTGAAATAACTATTTTTTTATTTAGTAAGTCTGTCCTACCAAAGACTGAACTCTCCTGTAAAATTTCTTTGCAAGTAAATTACTTTATTTCTAAATGCTTTGTTAAGTCTTCTTTTCACAAATTCTAAGTACATAATCTATACATACATGAAATATCAAACACATAAGCAATGCTGAATACAAAAAAAAAAATCAAGAGTTTTCTTTAAGAATGCTCTTTTGAGACTTACTTTGTAAGCTGAGCTAATTCAAATTCTAATAATCTCTTTGCTTCCAGTAAAGTATTTATTTCCTGTTTCATCTGCTTTTCTAGACCTTTTAAATTGTCTGCCTCAAATGCTTGAGTCTTCAATTCATTTTGTAACAACAGTCGCTTATTTGATTCATGCTCCAATTGCAAAGTGAGATTCTTGACCTATGAATGAGAAAAATGATTGGGATCTTAAATCTCTTTAAGCTTATTAGACATTATTTTAAAGAATACAAATCAAATCTCAAGTATTATCATGCCTTACACAAATAGAGAATATCAGCATTCTAAACACTCTCCATTATTTTATGTGTTTATGACTGCAGAATTTACTAAGTCAAATTAATACCCAAGTTTCAAATATGGTATCTTAGGGGAAAAATTTTTGGTTTCTTTCTACTCTAACCTGTATGGAAATTTTGGAAAAAAGTATAAAAGCCACTTTTAGGGGAAACTTCCTAAGAGGTACTTACATTTACCTGTTCATTCATAAGTATTTATGCTCATCTATAACCCTCCAAAGTTTTTGAGGTCTTCCTTAACTACCAGATGTGATTAGTTATAACACTCCTACAGCACTCACTACATCCTCTTTTAAATATATGTCATGCTTGTAATTACTATTTTACTATCTGTCTTTCCCTCTGGACTGTAAGTTTCACAAAAGTCAAGACCATACCTCTATTATTCAGTATCCCAACTCCTAGAACAGAAATAGGGGGATTTTAAGTGACTGAATATTATCTTTCAAACTTTCAGCATACATTCTTCCTGCATGCTGACTCTAATAGGTACCTCTAATTTCTCTTCTTTATAGGACATTATATATACTACTAGAGGCCCAGTGCACAAAAATTTGTGCACTCGGGTGGGAGGGGGGGTCCCTCAGCCCGGCCTGTGCCCTCTCACAGTCTGGGACCCCTCAGGGGATGACCACCTGCTGGCTTAGGCCTGCTCCCTGGGGGATTGGGCCTAAGATGGCAATCAGACATCCCTCTGGCAGCCCGACAGCCCTCGGGGGATGTCCACTTGCCAGCGGGGAGCAGGCCTAAACTGCAGTCGGACATCCTTAGTGCTGCTGAGGAGGCAGGAGAGGCTCCCACCACCACTGCTGTACTGGCAGCCATCAGCCTGGCTTGTGGCTGAGCAGAGCTCCTCCATGTGGGAGCTCACAGACCACCAGAGGGCAGCTCCTGCATTGAACGTCTGCCCCCTGGTGGTCAGTGTGTGTCAAAGTGACCAGTCATTCCCAGTCCTTCTGCTGTTAGGGTCAGTTTGCATATTGCCCTCTTACTATATAGGATAGTGCACGGGTGGGGGCCAGCTGGTTTGCCCTGAAGGGTGTCCCGGATCAGGGTGGGGGTCCCGCTTGGGTGCCTGGCCAGCCTGGATAAGGGGATGATGGTTGTTTGCAGCTGGTCACACCCCCTTTAGGGGGGGCGGGGTCCCCACTAGGGTGCCTGGCCAGTCTGGGTGAGTGGCTGAGGGCCGTTTTCAGGCTGGCGGGTGACCGAAGCTCCCAACTTCTCCTTTTTTTCTTTTCTTTTTTTTTATTCTGGGATTTATTTATTGTCTATGGCTGTCACTGGAGCTGAGAGCCGGCTTTAGCTCTGAGGCTCGGCTTCAGCTCTGAGAACTCAGGTGCTGAAAGCAGGTATCTGGGCTTTGTTTAGCTTCTATAATTGAAAGACTGTTGCAACTCCAGCTCTGAGGCCTGGCAGGCTGAAAGCAGGTTTCTGGGGATTGTTTAGCTTCTATAATTGCAACATAGTTGCTTAGAGTGCAGCTCAGAGCTGGGCAGCGGCAGGCGGGGAACCCTGGCTTCCTACATCACTGGAGCAAGCAAGCCTCCTGTTCGCTTCAGCTGCCTGGCTGCTGGCCGCCATCTTGGTTGGCAGTTAATTTGCATATCACCCTGATTAGCCAATGGGAAGCGTGTCGGAGGTACGGTTAATTACCATGTTTGTCTATTATTAGATAGGATTACCAGATGAGTTTTCTCTAAAGAATCTTTTCACCTATAGCTCCCATTTTAAATTTAAAAGACTATTAATACTCTTCTCTGGTCAGATCAAGTTCCCCTTTTTTCCTTACTTACCAATCTTTTAAGTACTCAGTAATCTCTCTTTCATTGTTATCTTCACTGATAATGTTCCCTCCACCAACTCAGACTTCTGACTCTCAAATTATTAAGATTTGAAGTCTCTCTCAACCTTTAAAATGATACTAGTAGTAACATTCTGCCCCTCTTTTGTTAAGATAATCCTGATTTTTTTGATTTTTCTGGTCTTCTCTTTCTCCCTTCTCTAACTTACATGTGTAGACTAATTACTTTCATTTTCTAAATAATTTCTAAAATACATATAGTAGCCACAAGAATATAATATCATTTTGTCTTTTTATTTATTGCTTTATAAATGTGTACCCTGTGGTTTCTGTCAATTTAAGCCAGTCAAGACTACAGTTTAACACCTTTTTGAAATCCTAACAGCAATGCTCCTCTTTGTGATTATAGAATACTTTACAATACGGACAGGTTTTGTTTGTTTGTTTGTTTGTTTGTTTTAAAAGCAGATGGTCAGTTTCTTCAGGGTAAGAGCTATGACAGTTCTACATAGTTGTGCTGTCAGTGCCAATTGATACAGACCCTATGTATGAATGTTTAATAACTATTTGAAGATGAAAATTCTAAGAGCTAGGGATATAGTAGTGACCATAGAGCAGTGAACACAGATACATATAGGTTATTTCATTCACGTTTCTTCCATGTTGTTTAAATTATAGAGTCTTTTCAGACATAACATGTGATTGTTTCTCTTTTATAAGCTGATTAAAATCAGTATTGTCTATTTTTCTTACTTCATCCTCCATTCTTTCTTTACTTTCAGCCAAATGTTCAAGCTTCTGCTGAGACTGTTTCAGATCAACATCTAGCATGGAACACTGTTTCTCAATTTGAACAACCCTATTTTCAGCCTTTTCTCGAGCTTCTCTCTCTTCCTTCAGCTTTTTTTCCATCTCTGTGAACAAAAAGTTGCAAGCATACATTTAAAGAAAGATAGTACTTCATTACTTTTCACTTTCATGGGCTGTATAAAACAATCTGATGCCAAAAATCCCTGTTTTTATCCTGATACTCTAATAAAGCTATTATTCATTAAAGAAGTCCTAATGTTATTTGAATTATTTATATAGTGGGATCTCTAAAGGAAAAAAGTTATAAAATATAATAAATAAAATTTCCTAAATACAGCCTTTACCCAATGATATGAGAGATTATCAGTGCCATTTTCAGACCAGAAGGTGAAAGTATAGCTAAAAAAAGAAAAAACAGAAAAAAGGAGAACAACAACAATGGAGTTAGATCAGATAACAGAAAAACAGGTTGTGGTTATTAATCTGTATCTTGCATTATTCCAAAAAAGTTTCAAGATACTTAAGGCTATGATAAGAATTCTAATGTATGCAACTCAGATAAACTAAATTCCATGGTAGTAAAACACCTATTTAAATTTTTATCAGAAGATATTTGCCTACACTGAGGTTCATTTTTTGAGATAATGGTAACTAAGGTTTTAAGAGGTTAACTTTTCCATGGTCTTGCAATTAGTAAATTGTACCAAAAGTATTCAAACTTATTCAGTATGCTTTCCCACTCTGAGAGACTACACTCTAGGTGAAAAATGAAACCATCAGAATGAAACTTCCTCATCTTTCCTCCCAATCCTACAAACTTAGCTGCACAATACAATCATCACCTCTTATGCCCATCTCTCTAATCAAACATAAATCCATCCACTTCTGTTCTGGACTTCGTTCCTTCAATTATTTTATCTCTTTGCTGCCTCAACAATTTCTTCTTACTGAATGAATCACTCCCATCAACATAATAAACTAAATTATTATCTCCTTAAATACTACCTCTACTGATCTCACATCCCTCTTCAACTACCACGCCATATCTGTTCACAGCCAAACTTCTGAAAGAGTTGCCTATACTTACTATACCCAGTGCCTTACCTATTATACATTTATCTCTTTCCAATTTGGCTTCAATCTCCACCATTTCACTGAAACTGCTCTTTGTATATTAACCAATGATGTTCATCTTGCAAAATTCAGAAGACACACTTTTATCTTCACTGACCTTACCAGAATTCAATATATTGAACCAGTTCCTCATTTTTCCAGTGCTTTACTCTTTAAACTTCTAATAACTTACTCTCAGTTTTCCTGTTACCCCTCTGGCTGCTCTCTCTCTTTCAGTTCCTTTGCTGGTTTCTCTTCTTCTACTTGATCTCCAAATTTAGATTACTACGGGCTTCATTATGATTTTTCTTTTTCTACCTTATTCTTCCCTAGGCTGATTTCATCATGTTCTTCATATGGCTCCAGGTACACGACTCCTGAATTTACAGCCTTATATACCAACTAGAGGCCCGGTGCACAAATTCGTGCACCAGTGGGGTCCCTCGGACTGGTCTGTGGGATCGGGCTGAAACCGGCTCTCTGACATCCCCCAAGGGGTTCCAGATTGCAAGAGGGCACAGGCCAGGCTGAAGGACTGCACCGGTGCATAACTGGGGCCGGGGAGGGACCACAGGAGGGCTACAGGGTGTGCCCGGCCCCATCTTGCCCAGTCTTGATCGGGGCTGGCCAGCCAGGGAGGGATACGGGATGTTGGCCAGCTGGAAAGGAACCGCGGGAGGGCTACAGCGCGTGTCCAGCCCGTCTCGCTCAGTCGCGAAAGTTAACCTACGGGTCAGAGCGTCTTCCCCCTTGTGGTCAGTGCACATCATAGCGACTGGTCGACCGGTCACCTGTCTGCCCCCTGGTAGTCAGTGTACATCACAGTGAGCAGTTGAGCGGCCTTACCATATCATTAGCATATTATGCTTTGATTGGTTGAATGGTCAACCGGACATTTAGCATATTAGGCTTTTATTATATAGGATTGACTATTTGACATATCCACCTAGATATCAAATATGCTTTTCAAAGTTAACATATTTAAAGTAGATGCCATTATTTTTGTCCCATCTCTATCAATCATTTCAGTGTCGAAATATATTAACATCCATCCAGCTATTAAAATTAAAGGCCTGAGTCTTCCTTAATTCCTTCTTTTTTCCTCTTTCCATTCAATTTATTACAAAGTCTTGTCCTCTGTATCTCCAATTCTTTTCAGCTTTACTATCACCAATGCCTACACCATACAGCCTTCTACCTGACCTTCCTTTGTAAGCTGTTATCTCTCTCAAAAGCATTCCTCACATAGCAGCAGGGAGGGTCTTTATTTTTTTTTATCCTCACCTGAAGATACGTTTCTTGATTTTAAAAGGCGAAAGATTTATACGATCTGAAGAGAAACCAGAGTATGTGTTTCTTGATTTTAGAGAGAGAGGAAGGGAGGGCATGAAGGAGAGATGGAGGGAGAGAGAAATGAAATACTGATGTGAGAAAGAAACATTAATTGGTTGCCTCCCCTAACTGGGGATCCAACTTGCAAACTAGGTATTGAATCTGGCCAGGAATTGAACCCAAAACTTTTTTTTTTTAAAAGAATAGTTCTATTGAATTTTAGAGAATGAGGAAAGGAGAGGGAGGGGGAGAGGGAGAGGCCTCCCACTCTTAAAATGTCTGATTCATTTTGACTTTCATTTTTTCCTCAAATATCATTAGCTCAGAGAGGCCTTTCCTTGAAACCCCATCACATTGTGTGTATTTTCACATTGATGATTAGAAACAGTACCTATTTTATTTGCTTATTTCTACCATCAGAATATGATCTCTAAGAGGAAGAGTTCTCCTAAGTCAGGGGTGGGCAACTCCTGGCACACGTGCCACACATGGCACGCCAGTAACTTTTGCTGGCCCACGAAACCCTCTCTTATAATCTTCCATTTACAATTTTTTCTTAATATTGACATTTTTATTTTTCAGATAAATTCAGTGTAGGTGCATCTTAGATAAATAAATAATTTTACATAACAAGTTATCTTAAAGACTATAGACATGGTGGATTGATGAGAGAGGGGAAGAGCAATTTCTATGCCTCTGCCTTAACTCTCCCTGCCTTCCTAGATCCGACCAGTGTTTTGGTTTCATCCACATACGCTTGTGAATCTTTGTTCTCAGTGATGAATTTTTTTAAGTCTCATAATAGGAGTAGCCTGACGGATGAAAGTAGTAGCTTGTGCATATCTCTGAAGGTCACGAAATATAAACCTGATGTAAAATCGCTGTCATCAGTGATGCAGCAGTAAAAGTCCCACTGATAATATCAAACGGAGTCATAAAGTTTTCTGTCCGACTATCAGTGTACATGCATACATTAAAAAATAAATGTATTTTTCATCATCATATACTGTGTTTTTGTCGCTCGAATGAATTTTATTTCTTCAAGGTTCTCCACATACGTACACCTTAAGAGATATCAAGTTAGGCGTAACATGTTCTCAAAAAATTAGGGTTGGCATGCAAAAGAATTTTGAGTCAGAGATTTTGCTGATTTTGGCACGTACTCACAAAAAGGTTGCCCACCCCTGTCTTAGTCTTATTTTTTCAGTGTGTTTGGCCTATAGTAGGCAATAACTAATTAACATATGTGAAAGAAAAAAAAGTAGTTCAATATAGCTGAAAAATGGGGTACTTATAAGAAAGTGTAAGATTATAAAGATAGGGTAAGAGCCAACTCAAAGATTCTGTATGTCATGAGGAACTTTCATGTACCTATGAGCAATGAAAAGCCTTTTATAAAAGGATTTTAAGAAAGACTAAAACAGTAAGATTTGAATTTTATTTTATTTATTTGTTTTTAATATATATTTATTGATTTCAGAGAGGAAGGGAAAGGGAGGAAGAGAGAAACATCAATGATGAAAGAGAATCACTGATCAGCTGCCTCCTGCATGTCCCACACTGAGGATCGAGCCCGCAACCCACATATGTGCCCTGACTGGGAACTGAACCATGACTTCCTGGTTCATAGGTAGATACTCAACTACTGAGTCCTGCCAGCCAGGCAAGATTTGAATTTTAAAAAGATCATTATGACCTAAGTAAGAACAACAGATTGATGGGTATAATGACACTTGGCAGAGTAAAAAGTAAATGTCTATTATAACAGATCAAGCAAAGTGATGATCTAATCACAAACTAGAAGGAATATGAAAGAGGGACTACATTGTATATACCATTTGGAAGCAGAAATCCTGAATGATTACTAGATTTCTGACTTAGCCTCCGACATGTTAAAAATCATCACCCTCCTTAACCATAACAATATCTCTCATTTATTGAAAGTTTCTATGTCTAGACATTTTTACATGCCTGTTTCTCATTTAATTTTTTCATTTGTCATGGACTGGCTAAAAATAGATTTGTCTGATTCCAAGTCTGGGCTCATAAAAATTATATAACCATTAACCAGGATAGTAAGAATAGCGGACATGAACAGGTTTGAAAAAAGAAAAAAAGAACAAGTTTGAGAGATAATATCTTAAGTTTCCCTTAAACTAAATTTAAGGTGCTAAGTGACACTTGCAGATTGTAATAGATTATGAAGTGAGTACAAAGTGAAGAAAAAGATTCTTTTTTTTTTTTTTAGAAGTTTGGCTATAAAGAGGTTTATAAAACAGTGGCAACTGAAAAGATCACCAGTTGCTGCAAGGGTTGCCTTTTTTTTCTTTTTTTTAAATGAGGGGAGAGAGAGAGGGAGAGAGGGAGAGAGGGAGAGAGGGAGAGAGGGAGAGAGGGAGAGAGGGAGAGAGGGAGAGAGGGAGAGAGGGAGAGAGGGAGAGAGGGAGAGAGAGAGAGAGAGAGAGAGAGAGGTGAATGACATAAGAATTGTGATATAGCATGAGGCTACCATTGAGCTTCTGACAGTATGTAACAAGCACTTTATGGCTGCTCTTTGGCATATCTGAATTGCCAGCATCACTACTCTTGCATTTTGGGGCCATTATTAAATAAAACAAGGGTTACTTGAACACAAGCTACTGCAACAGTGGAACCTATAACCAACAAGGCTACTTAAGTTTGTGACTTAACAGGTGGGGACCAACACGGACATGCTGGATAAAGGGCCCTGGAGGAACAAAGCAGGACACTGAGAGACTTCATCATGATTCTCAGAACAGCATGCAATTTAAAACTTATGAATTGTTTATTTCTGTAATTTTCCATTTAATATTTTTGGACTTCAGATGATTATAGGTAACTGAAATGACAGAAAGTGAAACCATGGATAAGGAGGACCTACTGCAGTAAGTTAAAATGAGATAAGAAGAGACGGATCTGAGTACAGCTAGAGCACTATCAGCCCGGACAGGAAGAGGATCACCCTCCTCTAAGATGAGAGGGAAGATATTGAAAATATGTAAACAGATAGAATAGGTTGAGAACTAGATTTTGAAGAATTCACACCTATGCTTTCCTGACTTCTTTTTGAGATAGGAGAAAAGTTTACCTAACAGTGGAATAATAAAGAAATGGCACAGGAAGCTCGATAAAAGAAATCAAAGTCTGGAAGAAGGAACTGATGAGTGACATATTAAAAAATTGACAGTTCAAATGATTGGAGATAATGCATTGGGCTAACACTCATCTGAAGAACTATATGAAGTAAAAAAAGTGGTTGGTTGGTCTGATCTAGGGTTATGTTTAGAGGCCTAATACAGTGGAATTACAAAGAAATGAGAAAATTGAAGGTACAAAGCAAGAAAGCAGATGAATTAACAGACAATAAGTTCCAGAATAAATTGGTTAAAAAATAAAGAACTGAAAACTAGGAAAAAAAAACATTGATTCCACTCTATTTTACAGGGAGTAGTGGGTAGTACAGGGTGGTAGAGTGAGGAAACTAGAAGATGAAATTGTGATTTTAAAAAATGGAAGGTATCCAAAAAAGGGGGGATAGCTATCCTCTTCCTAGATCACTATTTATAATTTTTAATAAGTTGTACTACTCTAAAGTAAAATTTTGATTAGAATAAAAATCTTTATAGGTATTATTTAAAAACGTATCATGCAGAAAACATTAAAATTGACACTTACCGTACATTGCAACAGATTTTGCCTCTTCAATAGACTGATGTTTGTCAGTTAAACGAGCTTTGGTTACTTTATGTTCATTTACCTCTTGTTCTAACCGTTGTTGTAATGATTTAAGCTTATAGTTTAAATCTATCTCTAAATTATTCTTTTCCTGTAAAATGAGAGTCATATAATACACTGTTCAAAAGACACATTAAATCTTACATTATTAATATCCCACAAGAAATAATATATGAATCAACTGGTCTGAAATGGGACAACATATTTCTTAAAGTTTATTTTTTATACTTTCTTGTATACTTCACATTAGCTATAATGTCTTACTTTTTAAAAAAATGTTTTTATTGATTTCAGAGAAAAAAGAGAGAGAGAGAGAGAGAGAGAGTTAGAAACATCAATGATGAGAGAGAATCATTGATCTGCTGCCTCCTGCACACCCCCTATTGGGGATCGAGCTAGAAACCTGAGCAGTTGCCCTGACAGGGTATCAAACCCTGACCTCCTAGTTCATGGGTCAATGCTCATTCACTGAGCCACACTGGCCGGGCTATAATGTCTTACTTTTAAAATCACAATAAGCACATAAAATTAAAAGAAAAACATCACCTTTCTTTACCCACAACTTCTTATTTGAATCATTAGCCATGGCTGATGGCAGAGCAAGTTGTGATGGTGTTTATATTAGAAGGGTTAATTGTTAGAATCAGAGATAAATAGGACAATTCTTCAATTCATAAAAAAATGTTTGGTATCACTTTTTTTAAAAACATTTAAATTATCTCTATGTACACTTGTATCTTTATCTAGATTTACATAGTTTTGATGAAATAACAAGTCAAAATTTATTTCATTTCTGTTTGGGTGCTTCTTCTACTCTTCCTTTTTCATCTTATTTCTCATTTATACAAGGCTCAGACAGGAAAAAACTATTCTGAGTGTCACAAAACATGTACAAAAGAAAAGATAACTGGCAGATTTTCTCATCATCTATCTGAGGGTCTACTAAACCTACATGTTTACAGCAAGGCATCAAAAATGTGAGTGCTAGATCTGCATATTATCTATTTAATCCTTTTCTTTTTTTTTTTTTTTTGGCAAGGTAGGAACAGAGGATAACCAATGACATTTTTGACTAAGAAAATTCTACATGTAAAGGCCAATCACTTTGTGCCTTTTCTATTTTGCTAACTCCTACCAACAAAATGGAAAAAGCATACATGGTCTATATACTGACCCTTCATTTTCCTTCTTCATAAGGCTAGTAAGAAGGTTCAGCACCTTCATTATACCCGTGTACAAAAAAAAAAAAAAAGGAAAAAAACCGTTCTATATGAAAAGGTATTTCCAAACCAAAGCAATTTGTGAACAGATAATATCAAACAACTAATACTCTTCAAGGGTAAAAACAAAACTAACACAATAAAAGCTCTAATCAAGACACATTACCTCCCCCCCCCCCCCCCCCGACTCTCTACAGCCAACTGATCAACCATAAAACTTTTAGAAACAATATATAAACATTAGGAATAAATGCTATTTTATACAATCACCTTATAATATCTGATACCCAGTAAATACTCTCATAATTGGTAATGTTTAATCATTTACCTTTTCTGAATGATTAAGCATGTCTTGAGCCTCTTTTCTTTCTTCTTCTACTCTTTCAAGAGTATGTTTGAGATGCTTCACCTCCTCTTGTAAAGATGTAATTCGAGCTATCGAATGAGAAAGAAGTTCAAGTCACATAGTCATTAAAACAAGTCTTTCTGTTCAGCATGACCATTAAGATAAAAAAGTTTTAAATTTCCTGATCAGATTGAAATGTTATCTTGGTAGTATATACAGTAACTACAATCTACACTAATAAAAGAGAAAAATGGTAACTGGCGTACGGCAATACCGTTTTCATTGGCTAATCAGGGCTATATGCAAATTAACTGCCAACTAAGATTGGCAGTTAACTGCCAACAAGATGGCGGCTAATTTGCATATGTAGGCACAATGCAGGGAGGCGAAAAGGAAAGCAGGAAGAAGCCCCCTGCCACTGACAGTGATCGGAAACCCAGGGGGGAGCTAAGAGCTGGGGGGCAGGGCAAAGGCGGCCCTGGGGCCGCCTTTGCCCTGCCCCCCAGCCATGATGGGAGAATCAGGCGCCTTTGCCTCCCTGGCCAGTGATAGCAGGAAGTAGGGGTGGAGCCAGCGATGGGAGCTGGGCACGGTCGAAGCTGGCAGTCACCGGAGCTAGGGGTCCCTTGCCTGGGCCTAAAGCGAAGCCCACGATCGCGGCGCACCCCGCTGCCACTGCGGGTCCCCGCTGCCTGGGCCGGACGCCTAGGCCAGAGGCGTTAGGCCTGAGCAGGGGCGGAGCCTGCAACCGTGGGGAGCTGGGGGTCCCCTGCCCAGGCCTGACACCTCTACCGGAGGCCTCAGGCCTGGGCAAGGGGCCGATCCGGTGATTGGTGATCGGAGGGTGATGAGGGTCAACTCCTCTGGCCGAGGCCTCAGGCCTGGGTGGGGGGCGGAGCCAGGGATTGGGGGGATATGATGGTCCCCTTGCCCAGGCCTGAAGCCTGGGTCAGAGGCGTCAGGCTTGGGCGGGGGGTGGAGCAAGCGATCAAAGGGAGATGGGGGTCCCCTGCCCAGGCATGATTCCTGGGCCAGAGGCCTCAGGCTTGGGTGGGGGCCAGAGCCAGTGATCGAGGGGAGATGGGGGTCCCCTGTCCAAGCCTGACACCTCTGGCCGAGGCGTCAGGCCTGGGCAAGGGGCGGATCAGGCGATCAGAGGGTGATGGGGGTCAACGCCTGAGGGCTCCCAGTATGTGAGAGGGGGCAGGCTGGGCTGAGGGACACTCCCCCGCCCCCCCACACACCCAGTGCACGAATTTCGTGCACCGGGCCCCTAGTAGATAATAAAGGCCGATGAAATGATTTAGTGACTTTCAAAGAGTAAGGCTATATAAAAAAAGGCCTAGAAAAGCAATTTAAATGAGGCTTTTCTAATACTTATGAGGTTACTTTCTTGATTATATTTAGATCTATTTTAAGCCTGAGAAATAAGATTGCACAACACTCCTCAGCTAAGAACCAATGGGAGATCTTAATTTCCATTTCCAGCCACAAAAATTGACCCTGACCTCTCTCCACAGAATTATAGCTAATCATCAAACCCCATGGGACCCCAAACTATGTTCCCATCCTGTGACTAAGGTTAAAACGGACTATCCCACCCCCAATTTTTCCCTGAGAGATCTGGCAACTTCCACGCATATCTATTTGATTAAGTAATATAGATGCTGTTGCTAATAAGAATAGAAAATAGAAAAATATATGAGAAGTGGGTAGAACCAGGGCATCTTTTTTAAAAACAAACTGAATTTTAATAGCATTGTGAAAATGTTCCTTTATTTACTGTTATACTCAATTTTTCTTTTGACTCACAAAGACTGCTGATATTTCTAGTTCTAACCTTCCCAAGTACCTAATTCTTCATTTGTAATAGGATTCTATTTCTGCAACTGAGTTTCTATTTCTACCAACAATGCATGAGAAATTCCCAGGTTTTAATAGTGATAATTATCTCAGTCTGGATTAGTCCCACTTTGAGTAAGACTTTTGTGAATTAGGCATGTTTTAAAATGATGTTTTCAGTAATCTGGCTATAGAACTGGAAATATCCACATTATCTACCTCACAAGCATGCCCATGAGAGTAAGGAAATTACACTGTGATACAAATGTAGGCATTATCCTGGAAGAGGAAAAAATGCTTAACTATTTCTGGTTTCACCAAAGTCATTTTCTTTATGAGGACAACATGATAAAAAATAAATTACACTTAAAAAAAAGGATCGAGATGGTAAATTTTATGCTTTGAAGCACAATTACAATTAAAAAATTTAGAAAATCACCTTCTATTGATAAGTAAAATGTCTTATATACATACAGTGGAATGATTCAGCCTTAAAAAGGAAGGAAATTCTGACACATGCTAAAGATGGATGAATCTTGAAGTCATTACACTAAGTGGAACATGACAGACACAAAAGGACAAATACTGTATGATTCCACTTTTATGACAGTCAAACTCATAGAGACATAAAGTGGGTTGGTGATTACCAGCAACTAGGAGAAGTGAATAATGGGGAGCTACTGTTTAAAGGGTATAGAGTTTTAGTTTGGGATGGAAGAAAAGTTATGCAGATGGATAGTCATAATGATTGCACAACAATATGAAAGTACTTTATGCCACTGAACCATACACTTAAAAATGGATAAATGGTAAATTTTGTTACATACATCTTACTACAGTAAAAAAATATATTACCTTGAAGGTCTCCAATCATCTCAGAGTCATGACCTCTGTCTCTTCGTTCAGCCTCCAATGCAGTTTGCAGCTGGTAATACTCCTTATCCGTTTGTGACTTGGAATTCTCTAGAATTCTATTTCTCTCCTGCAATTCTCTGTTCAGGGACTCTAGTTGACTAACTGACTTGCTCATCTCTGTGTGACTTTTCCTTAATCTTACAGCTGTGTCTGATTCTGTCCTAAGTAAGTCATTGGCTTCTTCCAGCTATTAAAAAAAAAAAGAGCAAGAAAATAGTTTTACGAAAATACAATCAAACTTATTATAATCTTATCTAATAAAGAGGGAATATGCTAATTGACCCTCACACCCTCGAAAAGATAGCAGCACCCACAGCCAATAAGGAGGGAATATGCCAATTGCTGCCACGCCTTCAAAGATGGCGGCGCCCAGTCCCCTCAGCCCTGCCAGGGCACCTGCCTCCAGAGTCCCCCAGTCCCCTTAGCCCCCCAGCCTCCCAGGGCCAGCCTGAGGTGCAGGCAAGCCTGGAATGGCAGCTGCCCAGCCACGCAGGGCTGCCCGAGGCTCAGGTAACCAGGGCTGCCTGAGGCTTGAGCTGCCGGCAGTGGCAACAGCAGAGGTGTGATGTGGGTGTCGCTTTCCCCTGATCGCTGGGTCTCCTCCCACCCCTGAGGGCTCCTGGACTGTGAGAGGGGGCAGACCAGGCTGAGGGATCCCCTTCCAGTGCATGAATTTTCATGCACCGGGCCTCTAGTATTTTAATAAACTCTGTTCCAAAAACGTACCTGCTTTTGTAATTGTGCCAGCTTCTCATTAGCAAGCTGTGAATTCTGACTTACTTTCTTTAAGTCTTCCAACTGATCCTTTAATGTAGAAACTAGTAAATGAAGGAATAAGATGTAGAAATCACAAAGTTTTTATGGAGGAGACATATAAACTCACTTAAACAAAACGAAATTTAATCTTTGGCCAAAATAGTCAGCTATGGCAGGTCCATTCCTAAAATGAAATTCCATCTTGGAAGTACTCTTTAACCCTTTTTGGTCCAACCTCGAGGCTGACTCGACAGACCAGGCGCTAAGAGCAGGTCCAATGTCGAGCAATAAGAACATTAAAAAGTTCAACATTCAATCCCGTCAATTAATTTGGACCAGACTGTTTGAATTCCAAAAATAACACTGGACCGCAAAGGGTTAAATTCATCAAAAAGTACAGCATCATTTTATAATATAGAATGCAAAAACAGATTTGTTTCTACTGTTATAATATTGCAAATTCTTTTATTCCTTTAATAAAGTCAATATATTAGTGAAATGTTATAGAGTTAGTTTTAATATAATTTATTTTGAATAGTTCAGTATTTTTAAAATGGTTCAAAACTCCAAAGGTACCAAATGGTATATAGTGTAGAATGAGTTTTCCTACCTCCACATTGTTTCCTAGTCCCTCTGATTCTCCTCCCCAGCCACAACTATTACTAATTTCTCTCATCTACTTACTAAGATAATCTATGTGTCCATATCCTAATATATAAAAACAAATATGTAATAACCCTGGTCAGTGTGGCTCAGCTGTTTGGAGCGTCATCCTCTACACTGAAAGGTCCAGGGATTCCTGGTCATGGCACGTACCCAAGTTGGGTGTTCAATCCCCAGTCTGGTTGTGTATGGGAGGCAAACAATGGATGTTTCTCTCTCACATCAATGTTTCTCCCTCTTTTGCTCTCCCCCACCCCTCCCTCCCTATCCCCCAACCCCTCTCTCTTCCTTTCTCTCTCTCTAAAATCAATTTAAGAAATTATTTAAAACACACACACATTATATACATATATACATATATATACACATATATTTAAGCTATTTAGACGAGCACCCGTTTTAGCACTGATCTTTTTTTCCACTTAAAGATACGATTTAGAGATTCTTTTATAACATATAAGGAAATACATTGTTCTTTTATAAGATGCATAGTATTCTATGATACAGCATACCAAAATTTATTATATCATTGATTACATTTATGTTGTTTATAATTTTGTCATTTAAAAAATTGCTACAATGAATAGCCTTGTTTATACATCAGTTTACGTTGCGTAAGTGTGTACGTAAAAAAATTCTAAAAGAAAAATCACTGGATCAAAGCATGTAGAAAACTATTTTTTTTTAAAATTTATGTTCATTAATCCTCACCTGAGGATATTTTTTAGAGAGAATGGAAGGGAGAGGGAGAAACAGATACAGAAACATCAATGTGAGAGAGACACATCGATTAGTTGCCTCCCGCACATGCCCCAACCGAGCAGGGGATCAAACCTACAAACAAGGTATATGCTATTGACTGGAATCAAACCCAGGACCCTTTAGTCCTCGGGCCGACCAATACTCTAACCACTGAGCCAAACCAGCTAGGGCTAGAAAGCTATTTAGAAGCACTTACAACACTAACATTAAACATGAAATTCTAGTTTATGAGTTCTCTAAGGTAGCTGCTTGCTAGAAGTGTCTAGAGAGCTTAATAAAAATACTGATGCTCAGGCCACATGTCTAGATCAATTAAATTAGACTCTCTGGAGTTTAGGTATCAGTATTTTTTAAAGCAGCAGTTCTCAACCTGTGGGTCGCGACCCCGTTGGGGGTTGAACCACCCTTTCACAGAGGTCGCCTAAAACACTTATTTAATTATATACTGTTTTCGTGATTAATCACTATGCTTTAATTATGTTCAATTTGTAACAATAAAATTGGGGGTCACCACAACATGAGGAACTGTTGCAGCAATAGGAAGGTTGAGAACCACTGTTTTAAAGCTTTCTAGGAGATTCCAATATACACACAATGGTGAAAATCACTATTTTACCTAAAATATTACTACTGATCTTAATATGCTATATATTTTTTCTTGAGATATGGGTATTTAGCTCATGAGGTATCATAGGATTATGACTTTAAAAATATATCAGAGGTACTAAAATTAAGAAAAGCTCATGACAAAGACCTCAAGGATAGTGTTAGACAGAAATTCCAGTGTTTTTCAAAAGAAGTAATAATTTACCTTCATTTTCTACATTTCTCCTCTTTTCACTTTCCTGTTCTGCTTTTCTTTGGTATTCATTAATTCTATGCTGTAGCAACATTTTCTCTTTCTCAATCTGAGACACGGTAGATTCTAGATTTCTCCTTTGGTTCCCCTGAAATTATAATGACAAGAGTTATCATTGCAATACTCATTTGAGAGAATACTGTTCTTAAAAACAAAACACAAAGACTTATGTAACTTTTGTTTCAAATATCAGATAGTACC
Organism: Myotis nattereri; assembly: GCF_964212035.1. NCBI lineage: Eukaryota > Metazoa > Chordata > Mammalia > Chiroptera > Vespertilionidae > Myotis > Myotis nattereri. Next base: position 56,375,902 of record NC_138083.1, on the reverse strand, counting down.
TCCTAATGACAACTTTCTAGGAACAGAATTAGCTTGCCTTATAAGACAGTGAGAATCCTCTACTTGAACTAGATATGTAACATTTTCAAGGAGTTTTAAATCCATGCTTATAAAAAACCCATCAGGTTGAATCACTTTATTAGTTTAAGATAACCACAATGCATTATATTACCAACATTTTGGTTTATTTACAATCCTACATTTAAGATGTAAAATATGAAAGGGATCAGGTAGTAATTACATATTTGATAAATAAATGGTGTAAAGCTCAAATGGCACCAAATGCTACAGTATGTGCAGTAAATTAACCAGTCCCTATATATCTACCTTAATCCTTTCCCTATCTCAACAATTTACCTTTTGTAAGATTTTTTTTATGTATCTACCTACTAATGCATACTAAAAAGTAATGAAGGCCCGGCCAGCGTAGCTCAGTGGTTGAGCATTGACCTATGAACCAGGAGGTCACAGTTCGAATCTCAGTCAGGGCACATGCCCAGGTTGCGGGCTCAATCTCCAGTGTGGGTTGTGCAGGAGGCAGCCGATCAATGATTCTCTCTCATCATTGATGTTTCTATCTTTTTATTCCTCTCCCTTCCTCTCTGAAATCAATAAAAAATGTATTTAAAATAAAGTAATGGAGAAGATACCTATTTTAGAAAATGAAACCAAAGGGGAGAGGAAACTTAAAAACTTATCTTCTGTTTCTGAGTTATTATCAGCATATCCTGCTTTTGATGCTTCACTTTTTATTTTTTTGTTTTATCCTCACCCAAGGATATTTTTTCTATTGACTTTTTAGAGAGTGGGAGACAGAAGGGAGAGAAAGAAACATTGACAAGAGATAGACACACTGATTGGTTGCCTCTAGCTCTCACCGCAAAAGGGCCAGGGATCGAACCTGCAACCAAGGCACATACCCTTGATCAGGAATTGAACCAGAGACCCTTTGGTCCATGGGCTGAAGCTCTAACCACTGAGTGAAACCAACCAGGGTTTCATTTTCTCCACCAGGTTAGGTAAGTTTTTTCAAATCGGTTTTCAAATTTCTTAGTCTCTCTCTTCTCCTTCTGGCACCCCCATGATTGAATGTTAGTACTATGCTGAAGACCCAGAGGCGCCTTACACTATCTTCATTTTTTTGGATTTTTTTTTTAAATTTTTATATTTTATTGATTTTTTACAGAGAGGGAGAGAGATAGAGAGGTAGAAACATCGATCAGCTGCCTCCTGCACATCTCCTACTGGGGATGTGCCCGCAACCCAGGTACATGCCCTTGACCGGAATCAAACCTGGGACCTTTCAGTCCGCAGGCCGACGCTCTATCCACTGAGCCAAACTGGTTACGGCTTTTTGGATTTTTAAAAAATTTATTTTTTTGCTGCTCTGATTGGGTGTTTTTTGCTTCCTTATATCCAAATCTTTGATTTGATTCTCGGCTTCAACTACTCTACTGTTGCTGATTCCCTCTTATTCTTTATTTCAGTTAGTATATCCTTCATTCCTGACAGGTTTTTTGTTATGGTGTCCATATTCTTTTTCATGCTGTTAAATGTCTAAGTTCATTGAGAATCCTTATAACCAGTGTTTTGAAGTCCATAAGTTTGGTACCTATATTTTCTTCTATGTAACTTATTGTTTCGGGTCTTATATTTAGGTGTTTGGTCCATTTTGAATTAATTTTTGTACATGGGGACAAACTGTAATCCAGTTTCATTCGTTTGCATGTGACTCTCCAGTTTTCTGGATCTTATTTAAGTCTTCTATTTAACAGGTCTCTTCTGTCACTGTTCTGGTGGGATTAAGTGGTACTGCCTCCTTTTCCACTAGATTTTTATTGACAGAGATTGAGGGGGCATGGGTCCTCATTACTGCTGGGAGGAAATGGAACTTCTGGTACACCACTAGGTCTCCACTGATAACACCATGACTGGGAGCTGGGGGGCAGGCTCGTTATTTCAGTGTTGAAGGTTCAAACTCTACCTGACTTTTTCTGACACCACCCCAGCAGAGAGTGGGAGGGGTGCCTGTTGCTACTGAGTGGAAGTAAAAACCAAACTCCTCACATGGTTGCCAATGACTCTTAACTAGGGAAGCGGGGGGAAGGCTCGTCACTTCTCAGGGGATATGAAAGTCCTTCCATTGGATATTCTCTGACACCACTGTGCCAGAGGACTGAAAGTCTAGGCTTTTCACTCACCCTTTGCAGGTGAAAGTAAGGTTACATATTTTATGTTGTGTTTGGCTGACACGAGCAGTGATTATGTAAAAGTTTTCAGACTTGCTAGCCTGCCCTTTTCCTGGTCTGTTAGCTAGAGAGAGTGGCTTTTCTTATCTATGCTTGTTGGTTTTTCCAGATTGCTAACTTCTCCAGCAGCCAGTCTGGGATATGTGGAGCAAAAAGAAAACCCATAACATTTATTTCTGTGTAGTGTCTTGGAAACCAAGTCCTCTAGCTGGTTTATATTCGCTTCACCATTCAGAATCATGTTTACATTTGTTTTATATTTAATGTCTAGGCTTTTAAGCTATACTGTGTAAGCGGAATAGCAGAAAGTACTTTTACGCCATCTTTCTAGAAACAGACTATAGCAATCCATGTTTGCAGTTTCACTTTCCATGGTTTCAATTAACTGCAGTCAACTGAGGTCCAGAAATATTAAACTGAAAATTCCAGAAATAAACAATTTGTAAGTTTTCAACTGCACACCATTTTGATCAATGTGATGAATCTCACACTGTCCACTCTGTACTGCTCAGGATGTGAATCATTCCTTTGCCCAGAGTATCCATGCCATCTGTATATGCTCCCCATCTTGGTTACCAAACTGAATGTTACGGTATCATGGTGCTCTTGTTCAAATAACCCTTATTTTACTTAATAATGGACCCAAAGTACAAGAGTAGTGATGCTAGCAATTCAGATATGCCAAAGGGAAGTCATAAAATGCTTTCTTTAAGTGAAAAGGCAAGCATATATAGGAAAAAAAATAGTATACATAGCGTTCAATACTATTGGGTGTTTTAGGCATCCACTAGGCAGTGGTTCTCAACCTTCTGGCCCTTTAAATACAGTTCCTGATGTTGTGACCCAACCATAAAATTATTTTCGTTGCTACTTCATAACTGTAATGTTGCTACTGTTATGAATCGTAATATAAATATCTGATATGCAGGATGGTCTTAGGCGACCCCTGTGAAAGGGTCGTTCAACCGCCAAAGGGGTCACGACCCACAGGTTGAGAACCACTGCTCTAGGGGGTCTTGAAATATATTTCAGCCCTAGTTTGCCTCAGTGAATAGAGCGTTGGCCTGTGGACTGAAGGGTTCCGGGTTTGATTCCGGTCAAGGGCACATGGCGGGGTTTCAGGCTCGATCCCCAGTAGGGAGTGTGCAGGAGGCAGCCAATCAATAATTCTCTCTCATCATTGATGTTTCTCTCTCTCTCTCTCTCTCTCTCTCTCTCTCTCTCTCTCTCTCTCTCTCTCTCCCCCTCCCTCTCCTTTCCTCTCTGAAATTAATAAAAGTATATTAATCAAACAAACAAAAAAAGGAAATATATTTCAGCAGATAAGGTGGGGACAAATGTATTCTAGTATTAAGATTTCCCTTTCAACCTTGAATTTGGAAGGCTGAATAACTTGAATCTAGCACACTTGAATTTTATTTGTATTTTAGAAATGAAATAAAAAGTGGAAGATATGCAAAAAAGGATTTCCTAAATATTTAGAGTCAAATAAAAAGTACTAGGCTGGATATACAAAGACAAATGGCAAGTTGATAAAATATTATCTAAATCTCCTCAGATGACTATATGGATACCCAAAGCTACAAATGAACCTCCTCCCCAAAAAAAACACCCCACCACTGCCACTATTCCTTAAGAGAAAATTAAGACAACACAAAAACCATCAAAAAGATTACATCTAAAATGATAAAGGAAGTCATCAATGAGAGGAAGACTATACAGAGTATATTTCTTCTTAAGGGACCCTTCATACATGAAGTAAAAAGACATTTACAAGTTGACCAAAAGGAAATGTATTACATATTCGCAAACAAACGTATATATCATGAAATGTTTCACTGATAATAAAAACTGCTTGTTAGGTGACCATGAAAAACATAAATAATTTAAAAATCAGCCCTGACCGGTTTGGCTCAGTGGATAGAGCGTTGGCCTGTGGACTGAAGGATTCCAGGTTCGATTCCGGTCAAGGGCATGTACCTGGGTTGCGGGCACATCCCCAGTGGTAGATGTGCAGGAGGCAGCTGATCGATGTGTCTCTCTCATCGATGTTTCTAACTCTCTATCTCTCTCCCTTCCTCTCTGTAAAAAATCAATAAAATATATTTAAAAAAAACAACAAAAAAACAACTGAAGTAAAATTTTTGTGCTAAAACTTCAACACTGTTCTATAATAAAACTATACCAAAATAATCTAAAGTATAATCTAATTTGCATCACTTGAAACTGCAGCTCCAACGTGAGGCTTTCATCATAATTTTTTGTATTTCAACCTATAAAGTTCAAATGTAATTTTCTCAGAAAACAAAACAATCTGAAAGAGTGGGGGAAACTCTCAAAAAAGAACACTTTTGATTAGAAAGCCAAAACTACCTACCTCTTCATCCAATTCTTTCATTATTTTGTCTATTTTAATGTTTGAAGTTCTGTAAAAACAAAAGCAATGTATATTAAAAATATGCTTACTTTTTATTAACCTTGAGTAGTACCCTACATTTCTCACTTTTCCATTTAATTAAGGTTTCTTAACTGTTTTTGTGCTGTGGATCTCTTTGGCAGTCTGGTGAAGCCTATTGCCTTTTTTCAGAATAACATTTTTAGCATAAAATAAAATACAGAGTATTAAAAAAAAGCCAAGATATTGAAATAGTCATAAACTTTAAAAAAAATGTATGATTTAGTAACGTGTGCTTTTTTGTTAACAAAGTAGTAATTCAAAGTAGTAGTGAGCACAAATGATATTTAGAGATAACAATTGTATTATAAGAAAATATTTGTAATTTTTATTGATAACAATTTCACAGCTACTGAAAATAATTGTGGTTTACTGCTGACGTTTATAAAGGAAATGCTGAATTTCACTTGTAAGTTAGAGAAAATATTCACTTTTTCTTATCCAAGTTTAAAGACCTTGAATTCCATCCATGTTGCTTATGTTATACTTGATACTAAATAAAAATTAGCCATTTATCCTTTAATACAAAATTAAGTAAATGAAAATTTACTTAAATCAGTAATTATACTCACTAACAACTTGAGCAAAAATTTGAGGTAAACTAAAAGTATATTATCTCTATCACAATTCATTTTCTTTGGCTCTAAACATAATTCTGAGCTTCAAATTTGCATATACAATATTTTACACGAATATCCCCTCAAATACCTCATTCAGCGTTTCCAGAACTTAACTTACTCCCTCCTTGCTCTACACCCTTACCCACGATACTAATCTGCTTCTTCTCTAAGTGTCCCTAAGGATACCACCTAGAAATCGTCCTTGACTGATCTTCCTCCCCCATTCCCATTTAATTGAGTTAGTAAATGTCAAGGGCTGCCAACTAACCAGAGTTCTTTTTAAAAAGGAAATTTGAACCCTGGCTGGTGTTCCCAGTGGTTAGAGCATCGGCCGCACACCGAAGGGTTCAATTCGGGTCAGACCTGGGTTGCAGGTTCAATCCCTGGCTCTTGTGGAGCACATATAGGAGACAACCGATTAATTTGTCTCTTTTCACATGGATAGATGTTTCTTTTGCTCTCTCTCAAAATCAAGGAAAAAATATCCTCTGATGAGGATTAACAACAACAACAAAAGTAAATTTGTTGTGTTTTTACTTCTATGTTTAAGGGTTTTTTTGTTTGTTTTTGTTTTGTTTTTACTTCTTAGTTTAATAACTTTCAATGTTTTTCCATCACGTTTAGGATAAAAATTACAAATTTTTAGCTTGTCATAAACAAAGTCCTTCAACATCTAGATTCTGTTGACCTTCCTAGCCTCAACCTAGGCACCCACACACCTCACATTTTCATGTGATTATTGGCCACTCTGGCCATTCTTATTTCTTTCCCAAATTGATCCTCACCACTACCACTACCACTAGGTTGTCATTTGCCTTTTAATTTTGATTCTAGTATTTTTTGATGCAGGAACTTTTCAATATTTATGTAATAACATCTATTTATCCCCCACACCTGCCATTTCCATATTTTAAACTTAGAAATTCATTCCAAATCCCGGTATCATTTAATTATTTGTTTATATTCAAGTGCTTTTATAAAAAAAAGTTTGTATTATAAGCTTTGCTATTTATTCTATCAGGAATGGTATGCAGTGAGAATTTTACTTGTTTTCTCTTAACCCCAGTCACAAAATTGCCAGTTTTCCCCATTCCATTTGTTGCATACTTTATCTCTATGTTACCTCTGTATTTCATTCATTTAATATATCCACTAAAAATATAAGAAAAGTTATTGTTTGTAGTAACTCACCATTATGCTGATATTTAAAATAATCTTTCTACATTTTCATAAATATATAGTTATCAAATTTAGACTCATAGGAAAAAATTCTGAATTACTGCTCTAAAAAATCACAGTGGAAAAAATAATGTCTGTATCAAAAATTTAATTAATTTTAATCTTCAACATTTACATCTTAGAAAGCATCTGATTTAATGTAAACTAATTTGCTCTTTCAGCTACCTAATTAAAATGAGAGAGAAAAGCAATAAATCAGGCACCAAGGGAATCAACACTATATAGTTTTTTAATAAGACCATGAGGAGCAAATTTAGTTTATATTCTGAGGAAAAGGCAACTATAACTAATGCCAACATACATATTACTTTCCAATTCTAACTAAGACATTCTTCATTGACTGTATATTAGCACCTTACTTCTACTTTCAAGTGTTTACAGAGTGCAAGTTTTAAGTAAGCTTCAATATACAACTTTTAATGTAAGAAACATATAGTTTATTCTCACCTGCACTTCTGCTCCATTTCATCTTTTAATTGCATTTCATTATGCAGTTGTTCTTCCAGCTTATAAATTGTTTTTTGCAAACTCTCCTGCTTTAATTGAAAACAAAATAAAACTCATTCTACTAAGAGTATTCACAGAGATTTTTAAAATGGAAAGTTTATGTTACCATTTTACACTGTTTACTCCCCACTCCCCCCCCCCCCACACACACACATCTACACATATGTAAGGCACTGTGGCAGGCATTAGTAAAAGAAAAACAAAAAAGATTTGGTCAACAGTTAAATAGTGGGGCATAGGAGAATGAGAGGGTGAAAAAGAACCTACAGTAAACCATGGACACAAAAAATACCACAATATAATGTAGTAAGTAATAATAAAATTATATATAAAATGTTATGAAGGAGAGAAGACGTCACATCCAATTCTTCCAGGAAGATGTAAAGTTTGAGGTGAGATCTACAAAATGGAAAGATTTACTAAGCAGAGAAGGTGAGAGAAGGAAGGCATTTTAGCCTTCCAAAAGTAGAGAGGCAGGAGAAAATATGATATATTTGGGAAATAGAAAGAATTAAGTATATGCAGAGCACATAACATAACGGGGAATGAATCACCTAAAATCTGAAAAAGTGAGTGGGACCATGATCCTTGTATGCAAAAGTAGGCATTTTAAAAAGGGAAATGACATAGTACTGGCATTTTAGAAAGATCACTTCAGTAATAGTAAGGTGAATAGATTAGAGGGTAGAAAAATTTTAGACAAAGCAACCAGTTCCAGTATTTTCAGGTCTGACATAAGGCAGAGGCTGTAGAAAGGAGAGGAGAAAATGGATAACGGTGTCAATTGGAAGGTCGAATTTATAACCTAACAACTGATTAGAAATAAGAACAGATAGATACCATTACCAACGATAAGTAATGTAATAACAACTGCTGGGGAAAGAATGGAGAGAGAAGAACTGTGCGTTAAGCTTTGACATAGGTTGAGGTGTCTAAGAGATGTGCAGGAAGAGAACTCCAGTCAGAGAGAGAGAGGGAGAAGAAGAGAGAGGATTAAATAAGGCTGGAGCTCAGAGGAACAAGCTGAACATGTATGAGATTACCTGAAAATGAAAATGAACAGAGAATCAAGATCAGAACCACCCTGAGAAACAGCTACACTAATAAAAGACAAACATGCAAATTGACCGTACCTTAGCCACGCCTTAAGCCACACCCACCAGTCAATCAGAGCGACTATATGCAAATTAACCCAACCAAGATGGTGGCCGACAGCCACAGAGCTGGAGCAAGCAGGAAGCTTGGTTGCCCCAATGATGGAGGAAGCCAAGCTTCCCAGCTGCTGCAGTCAGCTCTGAGCTCCACTCAAAACAACAAAGTTTCAATTATAGAAGGTAAATAAACCCAGATACCTGCTTTCAGCTGGCCGTGGCCACGGAGCTGGAGCGAGCAGGAGTGGGTTGCCCCTGGCAATGGAGGAAGCCAAGCTTCCCTCCTGCCTGCCCTGGCCTGCTCTGAGCTCCTCTCAAGGATACAAAGTTTCAATTATATATGGTAAATAAATCCCAGAATAAAAAAAAAAGAAAAAAAGGAGAGGCTGGGAGCTTCTGTTGCCAGGGGGCTTGGCCAGACTGAAAACGGCCCTCAGCCCCTCACTCAGACTGGCCAGGCACCCCAGCAGGGACCCCCCACCCTAAAGGGGGTGTGGCCAGCCTTCAAACAGCCATCAGCCCCTCACCCAGGCTGGCCAAGCACCCCAGTGGGGACCCCCACCCTGAAGGGGGTGTGACCAGCCTGCAAACACCCATCAGCCCCTCACCCAGGCTGGCCAGGCACCCCAGCGGTACCCCCACCCTGATCCGGCACACCCTTCAGAGCAAACCAGCGGACCCCCACCTACTGTATCCTATATAATAAAAGGGTAATATGCAAACTGACCCTAACAGCAGAAGGACTGGGAATGACTGGTCACTATGACACACACTGACCACCAGGGGGCAGACACTCAATGCAGGAGCTGCTCCCTGGTGGTCAGTGCACACCCACAGGGGGAGCTCTGCTCAGTCACAAGCCAGGCTGATGGCTGCCAGTACAGCGGTGGTGGTGGGAGCCTCTTCTGCCTCCTCAGCAGCGCTAAGGATGTCCGATTGCAGCTTAGGCCTGCTCCCCACTGGCAAGTGACATCCCCCGAGGGCTGCTGAGCTGCCAAAGGGATGTCTGACTGCCAGCTTGGGCCTGATCCCCCAAGGAGCGGACCTAAGCCAGCAGGTGGACATCCTCCGAGGGGTCCCAGACTGCAAGAAGGCATAGGCTGGGCTAAGGAACCCCCCCGAGTGCACAAATTTTTGTGCACTGGGCCTCTAGCTTAATAATAAAGGGGAGGGAGGGAAGAAGCAAAGGACATAGGGAAGAGGAAGAGAACCTGCAAAGTGGACTTAAAATAAAATCCAAAGAAGCAGGAAAAAAAGAAAAAGAAAAGAAAGAATAGGAACATGAAAAAGTTATAAACTCTGCAAGTTCTAAGGAGAAGGAATTAGTACAAATATAGCAAAAAAGAAAAACAGATATGGAATGAAAATTATTCATTGTATTTGACTATCGCAAAGTTATTCATTAGCATTTCTGCTAGAAGGCTTTCAAGAAAGAGTTGAAAATTAATTGCCTTTCGTGTTTAGTTCTAGGCTAACAGAAATAGTAGGCACGCCAATGTTTTCTTCTCCTCTGTGATCTCACCAGAGCAAAAGATGTGGCAGCCACTGAAAGAACGTATGGCAATCAGCACTGAGTAAGATCAGCCCCCCAAAACATGATTCCATTGAATATTCTTTGAAGTCCTGATGTACCACTAACCCTACAGATAAGTAATACACTGAGAAATGGGTTACAGAAGCTCCTTACCGTCACTTTCCCCAGGTTAAAGGTGTTTAAATTTTAAAGATTACACAGCTCTTGTTAGCTATATAACAAATAGCAAATAGCAAATAGCTCTAATAGGATGAAAATTTAAGAAAGATGACTCGAACAGTTAACAGGTTCTCACATAGTTCATTTCCTTTCTTCTCACTTTCCCTTCCCATCACATGTTCTCCTACAGTTAAGAGTTAATGTATCAAGGAGAAAGAGGAGAATTATATCAACTTATAAAAAAATGATTGCTATCTACTCCCTTCCTCAGTTAGAATTATGTAGGCTATAGTACACAAAGAGTTCAAAAAATGCTCTAAGGGTGGCCAGATCATTATTTCTGATATTTGTAAGAAAAGTCTGGTTTACCCAAAAGGACCTTCTCAAATGTAGCTAAGTAAGATTTTTACTTTAACCTCTATCTCCTGAATATGAGCTATGTGAAAACAGAAAGGACTCATGTCTCTAATAGTTACTTCCAGTCATTTTCAGTGGAGAAACCAGTAGTCATTCTCCATTTGCCCCTTCTCCCTTCTCTCATTGAAGATCCATCCTCTGTCCCTTTTTGCCTTGAAATCTACACACTGAATTACCTGGTTTTTTTCTGTTGCCCTATAATTTTAAGGTTATTTCAGTCTATGGGGAACACCTGCAGGAAATCAGAAGGTGGGAGAAATAAAGTACTATCCATTCTCCCCACACGCTTCTTACATTACTGTGGTTCTAGCAGTGTTCTATATTCTATGTTCCTCATTCATGATTCTACTAGAGGCCCAGTGCATGACATTCGTGCACTGGGAGGGAGCGTCCCTGAGCCCGGCCTGCCCCTCTTGCAGTCCAGGACCCCTCGGGGGATGTCCAACTGCCAACTTAAACTGTGGGGAGTGGGCCTAAACCAGCAGTCGGACCCACTCCCCACAGTTTAAGCCGGCAGTTGGACATCCCCCAAGGGGTCCTTAGCACCACTGTAGAGGCAGGAGAGGATCCCGCCACAGCCACTGTGCTCACCAGCCATAAGCCTGGGTTCTGGCTGGACAGCGCTCCCCCTGTGAGAGCACACTGACCACTAGGGGACAGCTCCTGTGTTGAGCGTCTGCCCTCTGGTGATCAGTGTGCATCATAGGGACCAGTTTTTCTGTAGTTCTGTCAATTTGCATATTAGGGTTTTATTATATAGGACTAGAGGTCCGGTGCATGACATTCATGCACAGGTAGGGTCCCTAGGCCTTGCTGGCGATCAGGGCTGATCAGGGCCTTCCTTCCCCCAGCTGCTGGCTGGGGCCTTTGTTCTGCGCTGTCCCTGGTGGTCAGCACATGTCACAGCAAGTGGTCGAACTCCTGGTTGGTAGAACTCCCGAGCAGACAATTTGCATATTAGCCTTTTATTATTTAGGATGCTTTCTCAGTGCTGTGGTAACAAGATTTGTCTCTCTTTGGCCCTTCAGACTAGGGGCAATGGCATCTCATTGTTAATCACTGGGTGCTTTAGCACTCTTTATTTATTGCTCTTCTTGACTCTGCTTATACGACTGGTAATAGTCCCCTTATTAAACTGCCTTCATTTAACAAATGAATAGACAAAATGTGGCTTATACATATCATAGAACATATTGAGCCTTAAAAATGAATAAAATTCCATTACATGCTACAAAGGACCTGAGGACATTAGGCTAAGTGAAATAAACCAATCCCAAAAAGTTAAGTATTATATGATTCCACTTATATAAGGTACCTTATGTAGTCAAATTCATAGAGATAGAGAGTAGAATAATAATTAACTAGGGGCATAGAGAAGGGACAATGGGGAGTTTAAAGGGTAGAAAGTTTAAGTCTGGGATGAAGAAAAGGTTATGAAGATGGATGGTGGTGATGGTTGCACAACAATGTGAAAGTGCTTAATGCCACTGAACTATATATACACTTAAAAACTGGTTAAAATAGTAAATTTTGTGTTATGTATATTACCACACAAAATTATCTTCATTTAAATCTTTCGAATGTGCCATCTGTTTTCCTATTAAGACTTTTACTGATACATTGATTTATCATAAATTGTTAACTCCAAGGGATTAGGAAGACCACGGATGTCTATCTGTGTAGCAATTTATAGTTTATTAACTGCCTCCACAGGTAATAGCCCATTTGATATTTAGGCAAGAAATCAAACTAGATAATGGAAACTAAAGAGAAAATAAACAAATGGGACTACATCAAAATAAAAAGCTTTTGCACAGCAAAGGAAAGGAAACCATCAACAAAACAACATGAAGACCCACTACATGGGAGAACATATTTGCCAATGATACCACCGATAAGGGTTTAATTTCCAACATTTACAGGGATCTCATGAAACTTAACAAAAGGAAGATAAACAATCCAATAAAAAAAATGGGCAACGGACCTAGATAGACACTTTTCGAAAGAGGACATACAGAAGGCCGAAAGACATATGAAAACATGCTCAAAGTCACTAATTATACGAGAGATGCAAATCAAAATGACAATGCGTTATCATCTCACACCTGTCAGAATGGCTATCAACAACAAATCAACAAACAACAAGTGTTGGAGAGGATGTGGAGAAAAAGGAACCCTTTTGCACTGCTGGTGGGAATGCAGACTGGTGCAGCCACTGCGGAGAACAGTATGGAGCTACCTCAAAAAAATAAAAATGGATCTCCCATTTGACCCAGTGATCCCACTACTAGGAATATATCCCAAGAAACCAGAAACGCCAATCAGAAAGGATATATGCACCCCTATGTTCATAGCAGCACAATTCACCATAGCTAAGATTTGGAAACAGCCTAAGTGCCCATCAGCAGATGAATGGATTAGAAAACTGTGGTACATCTACACAATGGAATACTATGCTGCGGTAAAAAAAAAGGAACTCTTGCCTTTTGCAACAGCATGGATGGAACTGGAGAGCATTATGCTAAGTAAAATAAGCCAGTCAGAGAAAGATAAATACCACATGATCTCACTCATCTGTGGATTATAGAGAACAACAATAGACTGATGAAAAGGGACAAATCCAAAGACTGAGAAACAGCGATCAGGCTATCAATCCCCAGAAGGAAAGTAGGGGAGGGCGGGGGTAAGGGGAAGAGATCAACCGAAGGACTTGTATACATGTATATAAGCCAAACCAATGGACATGGACAACAAGGGAATGGGAGCATGAGTGTTCGGGGCGGGTGGGGGGGGGGGGAGGAGAGGTTGGGGATTAATCGGGGGATGAGGACACATTTGTAATACCTTAACTAATTAAAAAAATAAAACTAGAGAGTAGACAGTAAGTAAAAAGTGCTATAAAAATTTAGGTTCAGCCCTGGCTCATTTGGTTTGAGTGTTGTCCCACACACCCAAAGGTGGCAGATTTGATTCCCAGTCAGGGCACATACCAAGGTGCCAGGTTTGATCCCCAGTCTGGGTGTGTATGGGAGGCAACTAATGTTTCTTTCTCTCTCTCTCTCTGTCTCCCTCTAAAATAAATGAAAAACATATCCTCAGGTGAGGATTTAAAAAAAAATTCAGTTCACTAACTACATATTCAGAATATGTTTACTTAATATCATGCACACAAAATACATTATCCACAAGGCAACTTTTTTAAAAGAATAAGAAAATACCTACCAAGCTTTTATCCACATTGGAGCTAGTTCTGTTATCATTAGGATTTGCTGAAGTTAAGTATCTGAAGGAACAAAGATTTTAAAAGTAAACAAAACAAAAAATTCTTTAATGTCTAATAACAATTGATAACAAATACTACATGTTTATTTTTTTATTCAGTATTGTATTTGCTGTGTGTGTGTGTATATCTATATATATGTCAGAGAGGAATGGAGAGCGAGAGAAAGAAACATCAATGATGAGAGAGTCATTGATCGACTGCCTCCTGCACGCCCCACATGGGATCAAGCCTGCAACCCGGGCATGTGCCCTGACCGGAATTGAACCGAGAACTCCTGGTTCATAGGTTGACGCTCAACCACTGAGTCACGCCAGCTGGGCCTTGCTCTGCTTTTTAAAAATTGAGTACAGGTAAGGTGCTAATGCTGCTGCTGCCACTGCCCCTGCTACTTCCTCTGCCATGCTACAAACACTATTATTAATACTTCTATCACCACCACTATAGCCACTGCCTTGGTTAATCAGGACAGCTTTCTCAAAAAGATTCTGAATAGCTATAGCCCTTATGGGGCAGTATTAATGTACTAGATATTAATAGTAAAAAAATAGAAGGTAATCAAGTGTCTTTTAATTACTTTTAAACATATTTAACAGCCCTGGCCAGGTGGTTCAGGTGGTTGGAGTGTCATCTTGTAAACCAAAGGTTGCAAATTTGATTCCTGATCAAAGCAAACACCTGGGTTGCTGGTTCAGTCCCCAGTAGGGACACATACTGGAGGCAACCAATCAGTATTTCTCTCTCACATCGATGTTTCTCCCTCTTTCTTTCCCCCACTTCACTAAAGTCGCTAAAAGCAATAAAAATATATCCTTGGGTGAAGATTAAAAAAACACAAAAACAAACCAAAAAAAAATATATTAATAGTGGTCTAAAACAGCACTTCCTATGTCACTTCCTATGTTTTCCTTGAAAATTATTCCGATCAACTAGAGAATCAAATAATCAGGAGACAACAGGGACTATGCAGTAGATTGGTAGAGAAAAAGTCCTCTGTGAAAAATGACAAATTCTACATGTAGTACAATTTAATTCCATTGACTATTAAGTAATTCAGAAATTCAGTGTGAGATTCTGCATTATGTAAATAGAAGTATATAGCAATGCCAGTAAAATCTGAATTAGATAGAAGATAACACTCGTTGATCTCTAAGATGTCTTCTAAATTTAATATGCTATTAAATTTAATATGGTAAATTTTGTGTTATTATATATAAGCTGAAGTTGATATTTAGCTTTCTTCAAAGTTAATAATGTTTCTTTGAATGCAGCACTGGAAATGTAAGAACACACCGGTATACATCCACTTATTCTTCTACTTCTTGCCTTATTTTCTTTTTCAAGTTTTTTTTATTTTTGCATATTATATTGTTGCTTTTATATAGAATCTGGTCATTTAGGTAACTTTTTGTGAAAGAGATGGTAGATGAAATGTAGCTAAAAAAGTTTAAGGCTATTTTTAAATCATTTTAAATTCAGATATACTTTAGCAATAAAGATCTCTGCCCTTAATAATTAAAAGTATGTTTAGGTTTCAGAAGCAATAATTTCAGAAGTTTTCTATTTTATGCCAGTAATTCAAAATTATATTTACATATTATATATTACATTAAGGCTAGTCAATAAGCAATCATCCCCTTGACCACTCACATAATACAAAATTACCAAAAAATGCTATGTCACTCAATAAGGTAATGCTACTTAAGACCAGAGTTCAATTTCTACTTTTCAGAACCTCAGAAGTTAGTTTGGGATATGTAACATATGAATACAAGGAAAAACCAGAGAACATAATCAAGTGCATGACAACACTGTACAATGATTATCTAACTCAAAATTAGCACTGTATAAACCTAAATAAAGTAATTAACTGCTACTATATAAAAAAATCCAAAAACATGGAGTCATTAACATCAACATCTCAAGTGTTTCAGACACTAAGCCAGAAAATAATTTATAAAACTACAAAAAATAAAAATTGAAAGGATACTTCAGCATAAACCACTTTAAAGCTTCTCTGAGTATTTATTTCAGTATAAAAGAGCTATAGTATTATACTCATGGAGGCTTAGGAGGGAAAAAGAATTAAAACATGGAACTTTTCTAAGGGCCAAAACTCAAGTTCTACTTACCTGGTTGGTGATGCAACAAAAAGTATTCAATACTGTTTAACATTTGGGTTATTGGAAAAAATTTCATAAGCCAGGATTAAATTGCCTTCTTGTTTCCTAAACTTTACCTGAATTAGCACTTATTAAAAAAGTTGACTAAAATGACAAGACACTTCACTTTAAAATAAGGTTAGCTTATAATAAACTCAAATCTAATAATTACTCCAAGCATTTAAAATACCTAATACCATCCTAATGGAGTATCATTTAAATAAAAAAAAATATTTTTAAACATAAATTTAATAAGTAGATTTAACACACCTAGTAAATGTTGCCATATAGCTCACTGTATATTGGTACAGTACTTTGTTCAGATTACTACTGTGTAGCACTTACCAACCTATATTATACAATCTTATCCATATCCTCACTTGGATGTTAGCATCTCAAGAGAAGGTACTATATCTTATTCATCCTCTCCCTATACCTTGATGCTTAGTACATACCTGACAAAGAGTAAGTTGTCAAACATGTCTGTTGAATGAATGAATAAATAAATGCTCAGCAAAGTGAAATGATGTTAAATGTTTAACTTATATTTCAAGTCCATTTTAAAAAACCAAAGCTAACGTTAGCTCATACTATCCTATATAATAAAAGGGTAATACGCAAATCGACCACATGGCAGAACAACCGGTCACTATGATGCGCACTGACCACCAGGGGGTGGACACTTAACGCAGGAGCTGCACCCTGGTGGTCAGTGTGCTCCCACAGGGGGAGCGCCACTCAGCAAGAAGCCCAGAAGCCAGGCTCACAGCTGGCGAGCGCAGTGGTGGTGGCAGAAGCCTCTCCTGCCTCCACGGGAGCACTAAGCAGAGAGCGGGCTTCGGGCCTAAGCCAGTGGTCCGCAAACTGCGGCCCCTTCAGTGTGGCTCTTTCACAAAATACCACGTGCGGGCGCACACGTACAGTGCAATTGAAACTTCGTGGCCACACTCAAGGGGCCAAAGAGCCACAGTTTGCCGACCAATGGCCTAAGCCATCAGTCGGACATCCCCTGAGGGCTCCCAGGCTGAGGGACCCCCCTGAGTGAACAAATCTCGTGCACCGGGCCTCTAGTTAATAATAAACACTGACTGCTTACTCCATGTAAAGCACTGTTCTAAGTGTATTGCTGTGTTTTTGGTTTACTTAACCTTTACAACAACCCTATGAGACTAGTGTTATCATTATTATCATAATCATCATCCCTATTTTTGAAAAAATGGAGGCATAAAAGGTCAAAGTCACTAGCCTAAAGTCACAGGGTCATACATGTTGTAAGATATTATGAATTCATATAGTGGTTTTTGGAAGGAATCACAATTTCAAAGAACTAAAAATTATAGGCCTTTGGTAGTATCAATATAGTGATGATAATGCTAGAAAACTGTACGTTGTTCTAAAATGTTATTATAAAACCAGAGCTCCTTGGATAATAATATTAACTATAATATTAGTATTAAAAGGTTTTAACCTATTAATTGCTAAACTTGAAGATATAGAGTATATCATTCAAAGAGGAATTTCTTCTTTTTTTTTTTTTAAATATATTTTATTGATTTTTTACAGAGAGGAAGGGAGAGAGATAGAGAGTTAGAAACATCGATGAGAGAGAAACATCGATCAGCTGCCTCCTGCACATCTCCTACTGGGGATATGCCCGCAACCCAGATACATGCCCTTGACCGGAATCGAACCTGGGACCTTTCAGTCCGCAGGCCGACGCTCTATCCACTGAGCCAAACCGGTTTCGGCTCAAAGAGGAATTTCTATAAAACAATATCCTGAACATGGATGAGTCTGAAATTAAATATGAAATACTAGAAAAATCATGCATTGGTAAAAATGATATATTATTTTAATGATATTTTATCTCTTTATATACCATTAAATCTATTTTAAAGTTCTTCAGATAGTTTTTAGATACCCTAAGGAAAAAAATAAAACACAAATTAGTGCCTATCCCTAAAATCATACTTACCTACGATTGCTATAATATGTAAATCCTACAAAAGGTAATTGATTGCCAACAAAAGCTTTTGGTATAGGGAATGTTTCCTCATCTCCTTTATCTTCTTCCAAGTCATCAAAGTTACTTGTATCAATGTCACTACTTAAATCAGGTACAACAGGTGCTACAGCTAAAAAATAAAAATAAAATTAGCAAAATTTAACTGCCAACTAGTTGTTGATTCCCTACATTTCTAGTCTATATAATACTAAATAGTGAAAATCTTTAAGTGGTACATGGTATTACAGAAAACCAAAGGCTTTGGAGTCATACAGACTTAGATATGAATCCTGGCATTGTCATTCACTAGTGTGACCTATAGCCTAGTTATTTAGGTATTTTCAAATTTTCTGCTTTCTGTCTTTAATCCCACTCCTGTCATTTCTTTATTTCAAATTCAAATTATTAGGAAAAAGTAACTTTATAAACTTAATACTGTGTACCTATAAATTAAGAGTGAATAAGATCAGAAAGCTCATAGATATCTGCGAAAAATTGAGCTAACTTGTACCCTGCTCCCACACCACCAAGGAACAGATGGTAAAGACTAATTATCCTATAACTTAAATTTAAGTGGTAAAACTATCAAAAGAACTATTATTTGCAAAAGTTAAGCAATTTTGCCAACAAAAATTAGAAAGCTGAAAACAATTAAAACTGTTATATAATTTTTAAAAACTTAGCAAGTCAGAAAGATCAGTTCAGAATAAAAGTATTCTTGGTATTTTATAGGTGGGAAGTGAAAGGGGTAGGAAGAAGGAAAGAGAAGAAAAGAACAATTAAAGTCTACAGACTTTAATTTTTCTTTAGTTTTTTAAATAACCACATAATAGGCATTATTAGGATTAGGAAAAACTATTAAAATGTTTGCAAGTTTGTTAAATCTAAGTATATGATAGCAAAACCATACATAACATTAGAGAGCTTTAAAAAATATAGAAATGATAATACTAACAGAATTATGTAATTACAGAAATTCTTTAAATATAAAATTCTTTTGATTTAAGTCAATGAAGTAATTCACTTTACCAGTTTTCATAACTATAAACAGTTATATTAAAGTGGTACAACAATATTATAAAATTCCATTGATTTGGACCCCCCCAATTCCACTAGACTGAGCTACACAGGTAAAGAACGTTTGCTGATCACTCCTGTTTTCCTAGTGTTTGAAATAAAATAGTGCTCAGCACACAGATGTTCAATATTTGTTGATTAGATTACCTCCCCTTCTAATTAATGATCAGCTTTTCAATACACAGAAGGAAATGATGTCCTCCTTACTTTTTAGAGTCATTTATTGTGTGGTTATTCTAGTTATTAATGCATTGTTTCACTTTGAAAAGGAATTTAAAGCAATACAAAAGACACTTTGTATTTCTCCACTCCCCTTTTAAATTTTCTTAAGATTTATAAACACATTTGTATGTTTTCAGCCTTCTTAAACATTACTAAGTGTAACTTGAATAAAAACATAGAGCTTTTCAATGCAACCATTCATCACCTCGCTCGCTGCTCATCTCTCTGTCTTGCAAGTTTCTCATGCAACATGAAGGCAACAACCATGTCACATTTACTTGTGAGGAGGAGGAAGTTTCTTACACCCCCGTGTATAAGTATTAATAAGTTCTCTCAAGGTCAAGCTGCTAATGTAGCTTGTCCAGATAGCAGGTCATTCAATGTCATTCTGTCTAGCGGTGTAATTTCTTAATTTCCACAAGAATTTATTTCTCCTTTTCTCAGTCAATTTTATAGCTTAATTTAATACATACATAGTACTCAAACACAATATAACTATTTCTTTTAAAATATTTGATAACTAAAATACTTCACTAATTTTGGCAAATATACACAATCTATTTCTTCAAATTTAGTAAGATTTTTTTTCTCCCCTGAAAGTCTCAAATAGATAGGCAGTCCTTAAGACAAATACCTAATTTGTAACTGTTCCTAAAATCACACAGCTGAGTTCATTTCCATTATTACTGTTCCTTGTTATTACTATGGTAGGAATGAGGGGCTGGTATATAATATCATTTCTTTGACAAATCAAAGGGAAGAAAGTTCCCGAGACTTTAACAGGGGAAAGATAAATTCTTGGCGTCCCAAACCCACAAAGATGATGGGAACTTTGGTGCCATTATCATTTTGATTGAGCTATGTTGAATTAGGTTTTCTGTGAATCATCACACAGTTTTAACTTTTTTAAAAAATAGGGAAATGTCCTAAACTGAAAATGAACTTCTTGCATACTACATATTTTTATTTGTGAATTGCAAGCTTCAAGACTACTGGCATCAAGTATATCATAATTTCTACTAACATCTATATGATAAAAGCCCTGTGATTGTGACGCCATAACGGTGTCATGACCACAACTGGTCACCAGGAGGAATTAGTCTGGGTCCTGAGTCCCCCCCAGTGCGGTGGGAGTCAGTCTGGGTCCTGCTGGTGCAGCGGGTCTGGGTCTTGCGCGATATCACACGCTGGGCATCTAGTATATTAATAATAGAACCTTATATTTTATGTTAGGTTTAAGTAAAAATAAGAGAATACCTTGTATTTTCACAAGAAATATATTTAAATTTAGTTAACCTTTTTTTTATTGACTCTCCCACAATGAGATATTAATGTCTAAAACAAAGAGCAATTCAACTAAGTTCAAAATCAAATTGTGACTGCTGAGCCCAACTCCATTACACGTATATATTTCATTTTGTTATCTTTTTTTTTTCATTTTGTTATCTTGAGTGTAATGTAAAAGAAGTAGCAGTGCAATTTTCCCAATACTATCAAATATTCTCTCTTTATCTAAGTTAGGACAATACCCATATTGCATCTGTGTATTTTAGATTTTCATTAGCTATACACAATATATTAGCAAGGCAGTTTGAACAGACTACATTACTTTCAAGTATTCACTGTGATATGCAAGAAAAATTAACTTACTGTCTCGAAGTGTTTCCCAAGCCCACAGATCATTTTTGAAGAAGAGATGTCGTTTGATTTCTTCTACACCATTTCGCCCTAATCTCACCTCTCTGAATAAAGAAGGAAGGAGAAAAGTTATTAATTATTTTTTTTTAAATATATTTTATTGATTTTTTACAGAGAGGAAGGGAGAGAGATAGAGAGTTAGAAACATCGATGAGAGAGAAACATCGATCAGCTGCCTCCTGCACACCCCCTACTGGGGATGTGCCCGCAACCCAGGCACATGCCCTTGACCGGAATCGAACCCGGGACCCCTCAGTCCGCAAGCCGACGCTCCATCCACTGAGCCAAACCGGTTTCGGCAAGTTATTAATTATTTAAGATATTATCATCTGTCTAGAATTATTTGTGGGCATAATACCAAATCTGTGCAGGATAAATATAGGTCTAAGTCACCCTAAAATTATACTGACTGTCAGCATAATTTTCAGCTTAAATAAAAAAGTTGAAGGCTGAGAATACTAAAAATTTTTTTAAAGAAAACAACAGATATTTGTTGATACTACATGATTTCACCCTGCTTCATAAGTGTAATAAATAAAACAGTAAATTTTTTTAATAGCTTTTTAAAACAGTGGTATTTATACATTTTTTGCAACCAACAACTTTACTTCACACCAGAAGCTAACAAAAATTCAGAAAGGCATTTTAAATTTTAAATTTCCATTTTATAATCTATTAACTATTTCTGACCAATCAAAAATCAATAATAATTAATTATTGACATTACTGTGACACTGAAAGCTTTACTGAGACAAGTTAATGATTCTGGCCTCTTCAATGAACACATAATGTTTAAAGATGTGCCTTTAGCTGATTTTAAAAGAGGAACTCAGCAACTTTTTTTTTCTCCAGTAGAGTACTTATAAACAATAAGAATACCCTGAGTTCCAATTTTTTCAGGAGTTAAAAGGTAAATTGTTTTAGATATATGATACTTTTTAAAGAAGTTTTCAATGACTCTCTCAGGCTGAACTAGGGAACCTCGCCATGATTCTATGGCACACACTATTTAATTCTGAGTACCTATCTCTCTGTATAGTAAGTGTCTCATTTGCTTGTCTATTTCCCCCAAAGGACTATGAAGTAGTGGAGAACAGCGGCTGTGTATCTTGTTCATTTCTATACGCCAAGCACCTAACACACAGCACAACACCTATATTTACATAAAGATGCACTTTATTTCAGAGATTTTAACATGTTTTAAAAAATCTCAGACTCAATAAAATTACCATCATTTTTATACTTAACCCAGTTAAAAATTTAACAATGAAATACAAAGAATCATCTGGTCTAGCCATTAGAAAAGAATTGTATTTCAGTTTCTTAGGTAAAGAAAGTGAGTTGAGACCCAGAAAAGGCGTCCAGAAAATCATAAAATTATATTAGGTTTCACTGTCATGAATTATTTTGGGAATGGTAGCATTTTTATTCCAATACTTGAAAATAGGTACTCAGATACAGACCTTTAAAATTGAGCAGCAAATTAAGAAGTAAAATCAATGTTAAGATTATTTACCTATCAGTAAGGAAGGCACAAATAAGATTTTTTGCTTCTTTTGATATATCATTATCATCAGGGAAGGTAAGTGAATTTTTATGGTTCATAATCTTACTGTAAGTTCCAACCAGAGAATCTGCATAAAAAGGTGTATCACCTGAAAAATTGACAAGGAAAATAAAAGCACAATAAGACACATTAAAAAAAATCAGTTTCAAAGGAAGACTCAATGTTACCTGTTTAAAGATTACTAAATATACATAAACTAAAAACATACACTTTATATATAAAAAGAAATACATAAAGTTGCTTTCATCTTCTAAATCAGCGGTTCTCAACCTGTGGGTCACGACCCCTTTGGGGGTCGAACAACCCTGTCACAGGGGTTGCCTAAGACCATCGGAAAACACATATATAATTACATATTGTTTTTGTGATTAATCACTATGCTTTAATTATGTTCAATTTGTAACAATGAAATTGGGGGTCACCACAACATGAGGAACTGTATTAAAGGGTCGCGGCATTAGGAAGGTTGAGAACCACTGTTCTAAATAGTTTTTAAAAACACACACAAAGGTTTGGATCACTTTGTTTCCTATAAACAAAATCAACACTGCTTAATGTAGTAAGTATTGTAATAGAAGAAAACTAAGTGGTAAATATTGGGATAAACAACTATTTCAGAGGTACACAAAATTCTCCTTTACTTACCTACAAGCATTTCATACAAAAATACCCCAACTGACCACCAGTCACATTCTCGTCCATAATAACCATCACCACCTTGAGATTTTAATACTTCAGGGGAAATATAATCAGGTGTTCCAACAGCTGTGTCACATCGTACCATACCTTCCTAAAATGAATTGCAGGTCAAATTTTGATTAGGATATAGTCTCAATTATTTAAAATGACATATAATCTGTAGAACTCAAAATTGTTGGGCTATAAAATAGCATATCAAAATGTAATGAAAATTTAACAAAAATTAACAAATACCTTAATCATATATATTTATTATGTAAACAGTATATTCGTATGTGTGTATACATAAGTGATTTTTATTTTGTGATAATACTCATGAGACACACTGCCAACATTTATTATTTCCCCAGTTGTGCCAATATAATAATCCCATCTTAACCACAGAGAGCAAGTATATAAACTAATGCAAATAGACTGAGGGGCCAAAAATATGAATCATTTGATAATATATAAATGCTAATTTAATTATTTTCACTAAAATAGCTGTTCAAGGACAGGAGAGCTCTGGAAGAGGTTAACGGGGGAGGAAGGGGAACCTATATAATACTATCAACAACAAAGATTTAAAAAATAAAATAAAATAGTTGTTCAATTTAACAATGCTTGAAACTGAAGAAAACATAAGAATTGAGCATCCAAATTAATAAAAGACAAAAGGGTAAACTGACCGTACCTTCACTACGCTTCCCATAGGCTAATCAGAGTGATATGCAAATTAACTGCCAACAAAGATGGCGGCTGGCAGCCACACAGCTGAAGCGAGAGCAGGAGGCTTGCTTGCTCCAGTGATGGAGGAAGCCAAGGTTCCCCACCTGCCACAGCCCGGCTTTGAGCTCCGAAAGCAACAAAGTTTAAATTATAGAAGCTAAACAAACCCCAGATACCTGCTTTCAGCAGGCCGTGGCCTCAGAACTGGAGCTGGCTCTCAGCTCCAGTGACGGCAACAAAGTTTCAATTATAGAAGGTAAATAAATTCGAGAATTAAAAAAAAAGAAAGAAAAAAAGGAGAGGCTGGGAGCTTCAGTCGCTGGCCAGCCTCAAAATGGCCCTCAGCCCCTCACCCAGACTGGCCAGGCTCCCCAATGGGGACCCCCACCCTGAAGGGGGTGTGACCAGCTGCAAACAGCCATCAACCCCTCACCAAGGCTGGCCAGGCACCCAAGCGGGACCCCCACCCTGATCCAGGACACCCTTAAGGGCAAACCAGCCGGCCCCCACCCATGCACCAGGCCTCTATCCTATATAGTAAAAGGGTAATATGTAAACTGACCCTAACAGCAGAAAGACTGGGAATGACTGGTCACTATGACACACACTGACAACCAGGGGCAGACGCTCAATGCAGGAGCTGCCCTCTGGTGGTCAGTGCGCTTCCACATGGGGGAGCTCTGCTCAGCCACAAGCCAGGCTGATGGCTGCCAGTACAGTGGTGGTGGTAGGAGCCTCTCCTGCCTCCTCAGCAGCGCTAAGAATGTCTGACTGCAGCTTAGGTCTGCTCCCCGCTGGCAAGTGGACATCCCCCGAGGGCTGTCGGGCTGCCAGAGGGATGTCTGATTGCCATCTTAGGCCCAATCCCCTGGGGAGCAAGCCTAAGCCACCAGGTGGTCATCCCCCGAGGAGTCCCAGACTGCAAGGGGGCACAGGCTAGGCTGAGGGAACCGCCCCAACCGAGTGCACAAATTTTTGTGAACTGAGCCTCTAGTACAAATATAAAATGGGAAAGCAAGGAAAAAGGGCATAATAGCGTTAAGCACAGTGAAAATCTAATATGCATTTTAACTGTCAAAAACAAACAACTACACATACCTGTTATTTATTTTAGCTGGTATTAATGCAATAGAATTATAATTAAACTAGTGGCTCGGTGCATAAAATTCATGCATGGAAAGGGGGTGTCCCTCAGCCTGGCCTGCACCCTTTCCAATCTGAAACCCCTTGGGGGATGTCCAACTGCCGGTTTAGGATTGGGCCTAAACCGGCAGTTGGACATCCCTCTCGCAATCTGGCACCATTGGCTCCTAACTGCTCACCTGCCTACCTGCCTGGTTGCCCCTAACCACTCTGCCTGCCGGCCTGCTTGCCCCCAACTGCCCCCCCGCTGACCTAATCGCCCCCAACTGCCCCCCCCCTGCCAGCCTGCTCGCCCCCAACTCCCCCCACTGCCGGCCTGCTTGCCCCCAACTGCCCCCTGCTGACCTAATCGCCCCCAAATGCCCCCCCCTGCCAGCCTGCTCGCCCCCTATTGTCCTCCCCCCGACTGGCCTGCTCACCCCCAACTGCCCTCCCCTCCTGGCCTGATCACCCCTAGCTGCCTTTGCCTCGGCCCCACCACCATGGCTTTGTCCAAAAGGATGTCTGGAAGTCTCCCAGAAGGTTTTCCAGTCTAGTTAGCATATTAGCCTTTTATTAGTATAGATGTTCACACAAAAGTTCTCATGTAGTGCTTCCTTCTAACCAATAATTTTCCATTTAAAATAATAAATACAACTTCCTGGATATTGTTCTGTGATAAGTTTCAAAGAATATAAATTGTTTCAACTGAAAATAAAGCAACATAACTGCTATTTCAGCTATATATGTTATTATATAAATAGTGAGAACGGGTATCTTTTAAGATTGACTTCTAAAATGTTAATAGGAGGCTAAGTAAAACACTGAAAGGCTAAGTAAAATATTAAAAATACACACATTATTGAAATCTAATATTTATGAAACTCTAATTTTAACACTGGAGTTAGTATTTAGGGGCTATTTCCATTTCTAGTTACCAGTAGTATACTAGAGAGTTATTATAAAGGATTTAGTAAATCTGACAATCTACACTTACCCTAAATAGAGAGTAAAAAAATAAATCACAAGTTACTAATACGACATTGCAATTATAGCATCTATTTCAACAAATGACACAAGTCACATCAGTTCTGTATAAGTTCAGCTATGGTTAATAAATTCTCATAACATTTTCTAAAAAGCATCTGTCTTGAATTAGCAAAAACTCAATTAAAATATAATTATTTAACCTTATTCATCTTCATACAAGTACCAAAATCGGCTAACTTCAAATGTCCAGATTTATCCAGCAGCATGTTATCAGGCTTCACATCTCTGAAGGGGGGGAAATAAAAAAAGCATTTCTGAAATAGATCAGATACTGATAAAAATTATATGAGGCAGTTATTTTAGGCCATTTCTCCTCATTCAATGTAGATATGGCACTTTTGATCTGTATCTGTTCTCTATCCACATGTAGAAATTAAACTTCAGCAAGGAAAGTTCATTATATGTTAATGCCTCAGAAGAAGACATATAACATTCCCTTTCCTTTAAGTAGAGTCTGATTCTTCCAGTGGGGTTGGGGGTAGGATCAAATCATTTGAGAGAATTACCATAAAAAATGTACCATTTAGACATAAAAAGTAATTGAAACACACGTCTCAACACAAGCACATAAATAATTTCAGGACAGGATCTATATCACTTTCATTTTGTATCCTTGGAACTTAGCATAGCAACTGCATGATGAATTCAAATGGTGTTTGCAGAACAAATAAAATTATTATTCTAAAAAATATGCTATATACACTAATTAAAAGCAAATTAATCTGTATTTCAAAAATTTGTATATAAAAATGAATCAAAAGAAAATATTTTATTAAAAACAAAAATTGTTTAACACTCTGGCACAAACTTCAGAAAACCAGCTTCCAATTTTTACTGCTCAGAACACCAAATAAAAACTATATAATCAGATTAAGGGATAGCAAAAAGTACACTCATATAAAGTGAAAGTTAAAACTACAAATTTCAAAGTTTTAAGTTCTGGAATACCACTCATGTCTATAGACAGAAAATAGGTGGATTTAGAATGGGAAATGTTAATTGACCAAAGTTTATGTATTTTCAGCTTCTCTCTTCAACAAATGAGAAAATTTAAAGCATTTTTATCTTTACCTATGAATAAAACCCATGGAATGGATTGCATCCAATGCAAGAACTACTTCTGCAGTATAGAATCGTGCCCATTTTTCAGGCACATCATAGTTGCTCATTAAGTTTACAAGATCTCCACCAGGCATGTATTCCATCACCATGTAGAGATAACGATCATCTTGGAATGCATAAAAAAGCTATACAAATACAAAAAACAATTCATTAAGATTAAGCAAAACTGTTTCATTTAAAAATCTGCAAAAATATTAATAAAATATTTAATTAAAATAGTCAAATGGCAGGACTTGTAGTAATCTTTAAAAACAGAAACAAACACAAACATAAACACCACAAAGACCCTTGCATATGCAAAGGAACTGTTAACAGTGATTATTTCTGGGAATTTAGGTGGAGGCTTTTTATCTACATTTCTTTTGTTAAAAACTTTGATTGATTTGAGAGAGAGAGAAAAGGAAGGAGGGAAGGAGGGAGAGAGACATTGATGTGTTGTTTCACACATTCATGTACTCATTGGTTGATTCTTGTATGTGCCCTGACTGGGGATGAAGCCTGCAACAACTTTGGTGTATCGGGATGATGTTCCAAACAACTGAGCAACCCAGCCAGGGAAATATATATGTATCTATACTAACTGAATCTTTCATACTGAGAATTTAAAATTATAATAGCTTCATACAAGTCTCCTAAGCAAAGAAATAGTTTGGTTCTAATTTAACTTGTGCTTTAGTGAGGTTTACTGTTTGATTTATATCAAAATCACAATTCTCAAAAAGTCTCAGCTGTCCCTTATTAGCTGTGTGACTGGGCAATTTACTTAACCTCCCTGAGTCTCTGTCACTATAATCCCTTCAAGAAGAATGTAAGGGGCTGTATCTTGTTTGACTTTTATATTTGTTCCTCAATCAGAATCTGGATGTCTGGCAATCAGTGAGTGCTTAACAAATGTCTAATGAATAAAGCATAAATTAATCTATAAATTGGGATTGTACCTAACAGGGATTAACTGCCTTTCAGAGTTGTTTTAAAAATTAGTTAATATAAAAAGCACTTAATATAACAGGTGCTCAGTAAATGATAGTAGTCAATAGGAGGAGAAGTAATAACTAATAAAGAAACAGTAAGAGGCAGCAGCTAGACTCAAGGCAGGAAGAGTAAATTCTAATGATATGAAATCGGCAAGAAAGCCAGGCATAAATGTATTTATTATGTAACCAGGATTGAAGTTAGAAAAAAAGAGCAAATTTACAAAAGAACATTTTAGGTAAACATAAGATTAGAATCCAACTAACATGAATAAAATAAGCCCAAGAGAAAAATATACCTAATTTACCTAGACACTTATGTCAAAAATCTTCTGTTTCAGTTTTCAAGTGTTTAATGATTTTAGTTACAGATTTAGTTATTTTTAAATGTTTTTACTGACTTTTAGAGAGAGAAGAAAGGAGAGGGAGAGAGAGAGAAACATCAATTAATCGGCTGCCTCCTGCTGGGGATCGAGCCCACAACTGGGCATGTGCCCTGACCAGGAACCTAATTGGCAGCCTCCTGCTGCATACACAGGTCGATGCTCAATCACTGGGCAACACTGGCTGGGCCCCAGATTTAGTTATTTTCATTAAAATATGTATTTTCAGGCCCTAGACAGTTTGGCTCAGTGGATAGAGTATTGGCCTGCAGACCTAAGGGCCCTGAGTTCAAGTCCGGTCAAAGGAACGTACCTGGGTTTCAGGCTCCTCCCCACCCCAGGCCCTGGTCAAGGCTCATGCAGGAGGCAACCAATCAATGTATTTCTCGCACACCGATATTTCTCTCTGTCTTTCCCTCTCTCTAAAAATCAATGGAAAAATATCCTCGGGTGAGGATTAAAAAATAATAATAATAAATATATGGGAAAGATAAGAAATTAAGTGGCATTTTATGGCTATCCCAGATATAAATTGGACACCATAACTACAGAAACATTGTTGATATTAGTGGCAGTTTATTTATAAACAATGTATCAAGAAAAACAAAATTTCAAGCACATAAGTTGTAAATTTAGCCCTAAAAGTAACAATTATGTCATGCGTCTTAACTCTACAGAACAGCAGATATTTTCTGTATTGGTGGTTTCCAACCCAAGGAGACAATAATGTCTGAGCACCTTTTGGGTTGTTAAAACCGGTGTGTGGGAGTGGGGAAGAGTGCTACTGGCATTCTCTGGGTAGAAGCCAAGGATGCTGATAAACATCCTATAATGCACAGAATAGGCCACAACAATAAACGATTACCTGGCTCAAAATGTCATATAATACTGAGCCCAGGAAACCATGCTATACACAGCTGATAAAAAAAGAATAGACAGTCAAGTATAAAAGCCTCCTTATGTTAACTTTAAACATTTTCCATACCCTTTTTATCACAATTACTAGGATGCTTAGTTAGGATATGCTTCATTATATACTGTAAATAAATAGATAGATGATAGATAGACAGATAGATTAGATAGATAGATAGATAGATAGATAGATAGATAGATAGATAGATTGATTCCAAAATACATATTAGGAATTAGAAATGGTCTAGCCCAATAGTTTCTCTCTTTCTTTTTAAACCAGAAGAAGACTACTTCTACCATATGAAATCTTACATTAGGATTCTAATATAAATATATATAAGACAGATAAAAAAACAGAGCTGCTGTAGTTAAGGCAGCAATAAAAAATCTAGAATTATAACCAACCCCAAATTCCTGCTTCTCCTTATGATTTCACCTGCAGTATATCCACTGTTTAAAATAACCAATCTAAGCCAACTTGCATATTTTTAAAGAAGGAAATCGATACCCAGAGATGTAAATAACTTTGCCACAGTTTCATAGACAGGCCATGGGGTGAAGACCAGGACTTATAACTACTGGCTCTTCTTTCCATGGAAAAGCCTAAAGTGAATACAATATTATTTGGAGGCCTAGCAGAACTCACTTTCCCCCTCATTTTTTCCATTCCTTCCTTTCCACAAAATGAGAGTGACAAATAGATGAGTAGTTAAATAAATAAGACCTCATATCTGGGGAAAATAAGTTAAATTTCAATATTAAACAAGTATACTTAGAGTATAATAATATATGACTTCCTCCAAATTAAAGCAGATTTAAAATTTCTAATATTTAAATTCTACAGAAACAACTGTTTTGCTCTGGCCTTACTTTCCTCATGGAACTGATTCAATAAAACTAAATATTATGATTTTAAAGATAATGGTATATTAGACAATTCTCTAATTGCCAATAAATTCTCTATTACTGTTCTGAAAAACAAACTAAGCTCAGATATGTTTAATTAACAAACTAGTATAGCAAAAATGAAAGAGTAGTAATATCATACCTGAACAACCCAAGGGCTATTAGCAAAAGCCATGATGTCCCTTTCTTCCCAGAAAAAAGCAGAATCAGATCTTTTTATCATTTCAAATTTGCTGAGAAGCTTCATAGCATATACCTTCCTGGTGGATTTATGCCTTACCTTTAAAATTGAAAATGCAAAATAATGAACTTTTGTGTTAACATTTAAATTTAAAGCTCAATATTTCCTAGAATAATTTGTTATATGACTTTAACAACTTGTTAAATAATTTAACATTATTGTTCTAAGCCAGTGATTGTGAACCTTTTGAGCTCGGCGTGTCAGCATTTTGAAAAACCCTAACTTAACTCTGGTGCCGTGTCACATATAGAAATTTTTTGATATTTGCAACCAAAGTAAAACAAAGACTTATATTTTTGATATTTATTTTATATATTTAAATGCCATTTAACAAAGAAAAATCAACCAAAAAAAATGAGTTCGCGTGTCACCTCTGACATGCGTGTCACCTCTGACATGCGTGTCATAGGTTCACCATCACTGTTCTAAGCTATTTTATTTTCTCTTCTGCTTAAGTATCCCAATTAGATATTAACAAAACTTTAATTTCCAGAAGCCTGCAATGTTAGAAAAAAAATTCTTTATTTTCTCTCTTATAATACATTTTCCCCCCTCCATCTTGCTATGTATGTTGCTTCCTATTTATAGAACTTACTATTCCACAGCATTTTAGATAGTCTAATATTAGGAGTAAAGATTTCTCTTTTAATGCTTGAAACCTTTTTTCTACCCATGATCACGTGGAGAAAATATTTCACACTACTGATTTTGACTCTAGGCTTTCATATCCTTAGGCAAGAATATCTAAAGCAATTTAAAGCAATAATTTTTTAAATGCTATTTTCCAAAATAACATGTTAAAAAATACAAGTGGATTTTTTAATTTTAAAAAGTTTCTGTTTTTTGAATCATATTAAAATAACCTACCAATTGAACTTCTCCAAATGCACCTCTACCAATCACCTTCACTACTTCATAATCTTCAGCTTTCATTCGTAAATCTCTAATTTTATTTATTGTGTCTTTATCTGTATGAAAAGAAAAGTTCATCATTTTAAATCACTGAAACATTATAACCAACACTGCTTATTTTATATTTAGGCTCTTGAAAAACAATGAAAAACAAAGAAATTCATTGAAATTATTTTGTTACATATAGTATAAAGTTATAAAATAGATGTTTAATGTACAAAGAATTGCTTTAAATAAATTCTGGAATGACAACTCTATTGAAATGTTTTCATTAAAATCTGACTTATTAGAATATCTTAGAAAACAATTATACTATAAACATCCATTAAGGATAATTACATAATTAGTTATTGGTATTTTAAGTACATATCAAATTTGAATTGAAACCCATGAGTAGATATTTTAGATTAATGACATAAACTTTTCTCTTTATCATCAGTTTTGATGATCCTTTAAAAAAGAAACTAATTTAAGATATCAAAGGCAAACATGCTAAACAATCACATCCTTGTATGATTACATTTCTCTATTTGAACTTAGACTTTCATTTAAAACAGTGGGAATCACTGTAATTATTTATATAAACCTGTCATGCTACAAACTACAATAATTTACAAATCCCCACTGGATAGATATTCTATTCCTAATTTGGTCATAGATTAAAATAGGGCTATTTTAATCCACATGGTCAACATTGGCATGAGATTACATGGAAAAGCTTCACATTTCAGAGTTGTACAAAATACAGAACAGCTATTAAACTTAAGTTCTAGTTCCTAATAAAAGCTGCATATAATACTCTGTCTTTCTTTGTATTTTTTTACTTTTATTTATTTTTGGTCTTTCTTTTTAAATACTCATTTCAATCCAGTGTTTGTGCTCATTATGACCAATAAGCACATGCAACAGAACAAATTTTCACACAGAGAATAACGTAAGTACACTTAATTTTAAGTTACATATCTACTGCAAGATGCACCAGAAAGATATAGATAGTAATCAATTAATTTACTACCCAAATATTTGTATCTACCATAAGGCTCTACAGTAATAACTGTAGATATATAAAGATAATTTTAAAACAAAGTTCTTATCTTAAAGAGTTCAAACTCTAACAAATGAAACAGAAAAAAACAACAAAGAAACAGCCCGGCCGATATGGCTCAATGGTTGAGCATTGACCTATGAACCAGGAGTCAGGGTTCAATTCCTGGTCATGGCACATATCTGGGTTGCAGGCTCAATCCCCAGTGTGGGGCATGCAGTAGGCAGCCAATCATTGATTGTCTCTCATCATTGATATTTCTATCTGTCTCCCTATCTCTTCCTCTCTGAAATCAATAAAAATTACTTTTAAAAAATCAAAACAAAACACCCCAAACAGTAAGGGAGATAAGCACAGTTTGTTGAGTACTAAAGACACCTAACCCAAGCCTGCCTGGAAGAAAGGTGGCTAAAAAAGGCTTTCTGGAGATGATGACACCTCAAACGAGTCTAAAATGAAGAGTAATAGTTAGCCAGGTGGGGGAGAAGAAAAGAGAAAATACTATAGGCAGATGGCAATACAAGCAAGGCACAGAGGAACTGTTTATAAGAAGCTCTGTGTTACCAGAGTATCAAGGTTGTGGTAAGGATTAGCAGGAGAGAATGGAAAGACCCAAACTGGTTAAGGAGCTACAACTTACCTGTTGTCATATAATTATTATTTAACCATCAAAAATATTTTTCACAATAAAATGTAAAGCATTTCAATACGTAAAACAGATAAAAGAAAGGCCTGAACCAGAATAATCTATAATAATAAAAGCATAATATGCTAATTAGACTGAACAGCCGAACAACCTTCTGGATGTCATTCCGGACGAAGCAGCTGCAGAGGGGGCTGAGACAGAGGTGGTTAGGGGTGACCAGGCAAGCAGTTAGGGGTGATAAGGCAGGCAGGCAGGCAGAGGGGTTAGGGGCGATCAGGCAGGCAGGCAGGCGAGCGGTTAAGAGGCAGTGGTCCCAAATTGCAAGAGGGTGCAGGCCAGGCTGAGGGACACCCCCCACCCCGTGCATGAATTTTGTGCACTGGGCCTCTGGTGTATTATATAATAGCCTATGAGGTTTAGAGCCATAAACAGACTATAAATATAAAGTCTGTAGCTTGATCTCAGAAAATATATCTGCTGCAAATTTGTGTGGGAATAAAGATATTGCTTCCTGTTTTAATTTCTGAACAGCACAGGAAATGTATAAAGCAGCTTGATATTATTTGTGATGCAAACAAAATTAGGTGTCAAAATGACTTTATTACATTTAAGTTTTGCATAAAAGTGCTGTTTTGCTTTTTAATTTTAAGTTGAATTCAATTAGAAACATTATCGAGTCTGCAGCAAAACCTTATTTCCAAAGTCAGTAAGTTTTCAATGAAAATTCAATGACAGCCAACATTTAAACATTCTTAACTAACACCCCGTTTCCCCTTATATTCCACATCCTATCTTTCAGTAAAACATGCAGCCTCTACCTTTGAAATATTTCTGGAACCTGATCACTTCTCATCCTCTTCACTACCATGCTGGACCAAGCCACCATCATCTCTTCTTTGGATTATTGCAATGGCTTCTTAACTGATTTCCCTGTGTCTATCCTTGCCTCTCTATAGTCTATTCTTAACACAGGGTGATAGTCTTAAAACACAAGTCAGATCATGTCACTCCTCTGCTCAAAACTCTCTAATGTCTTGCCATCTCACCCAGAGCAAAAGCTGAAAGATCTTACAATGGCCTACAAGACTCTACATGACCTAGCCTCCCTATTTCTTTACTTCTCTGACATTAGCCTACAATGCTCTCCCTTGCTTAATCCTCTCCAGCCACAATGGCTTCCTTGCTGCTCCTCAAACATGCCAGGTACACTCCGCTATTAAGACCTTTTGCACTGGCTATTCCTCTGCATGCGATTCTCTTCTTTCAAACATCTGTATGGCCAACTCTCTCTATAAATACTTTAATTCATTTCTCAAATTTTACTTTTTCCGTGAGCCCTACACTAGTCACACTATCTAAAACTGAAAAATTCTGAGAACTTCCCATCTTTCTTATAACATTATATTTTCCCTCATAATAAATACCAACCTCTTTATTTACAGAATTTGTCTCATACAAAATAAAACTCACAAAATTATAAACTTGGTAAGCCCTTGCTAATTCTCAGACCAATAAACAGGATTGTGGTGAACATCAGACTCACTTACCAATTTCTGGTTGTCAATTGTATTGAACCAAGAAGAAAGCTACGATTCAAAGTACTGAGATATTACTGCACAGTAAGCAAGGAATGAAATGGTCAAGCCATTGTAGCTCTTGACAGGGCACTAACAAGCTAATCTATCTCTAAATAATCACAAGTTAGCAGAAGAGGTAGTGCAAAAGGTTGAGGATTTATAGTTTCAGGGTCACTACAAATTCATAAGGATTTCAAACACATACAGACTCTTCGGTCTAACTTTCTAGAAAGCAAATGGATGGTTATTAAGAGTCCTTTTTAAAAACCACACTTTACATCCAGTAAATTTTACTTTTGGAAATTTGTCCTAAAGAAATTATATATGATGTGGAACCAAGATTTCTACAATAAAATGTTTTTAATGTAAAGATTAAATAATTTAATATTCATATTATGACATATTAGGCAACATTTAAAATTTTGTTGAAGAATAATTACACAGAATATTCAACAGGAAATGTTGAACAAAGAAACAGAATAAACTGCATGTGGTTTATGAACTCAATTTTTAAAAATTATATTTTTTAATTCATTTCAGAGAAAGGGAGATGGAGAAAGAGTGATAGAAACATCAATGATGAGAGAGAATCATTGATTGGCTGCCTCCTGCAGGCCCCACACTAGGGATGAAACCCACAACTGGGCATGTGCCCTGACCGGGAATCGAAACCTTACCTCCTGATTCATAGGTCGATGCTCAACCACTGAGACACTCCGGCCGGGCATATGCATCCATTTTTTTAAATGTGTTAACTATATATACTTATTGACATAAAAGATATTTTGTGAATTGCTTTTCACTAAACACACTGGATAGCTGTCAAAATTCTATTTATTTATATTTGGGTTGTCCTAATATTTTTCTCTAACAACAATATATATTTGCTATGAAAAACATTCCTGTATATTTGCAGAGCTGTTTTTGCAGGATACATTTCTTTAAGTAAAAGTGATAGTTATTCTCATGAACATTATTAGTTTTGAAATATACTGTCCAACTGCTCTACAAAATGACTGCATCAATTTCCACTCTTAATACTCACCAATCCTAGATAATATATTTTATCTTTCTGATTCTGATTGAGTTGAAAGTAGGACTAGAATTTTTTTCTAATTTTAAGCCACATTAATATTAATGCATTTGTTCAACTGTCAACTGCTCATTGATCATTTTTATTTTTTCTCCTTTATACTATACAAGAGGCCCAGTGCACGAAAACTGCGCATGGGGGCGGGGTGGAGGGGGGTGGTGGTGAGGGGATCCCTCAGCTGGGCCTGCGCCCTCTCACAGTCCAGGAGCCCTTGGGGGATGTCCGACTGCAGCCACCACTGCTGCACTCTGCCAGCTGTGAGCCCAGCTTCTGGAGGAGTGCACTGACCACCAGGGGTCAGCTCCTGCATTGAGTGTCTGCCCCCTAGTGGTCAGTGCGCATCATAGTGACCAGTCCTTCTCCATCCAGTCGATTTGCAGATTAGCCTTTTATTATATAGGATATTATATAGTTACTGTGTCCATTTTTTAAATTATTTGTGTTTTTATTAATTAGGGGATCTGTTCATATATCAGGAATATAATTTTGTTAAGTATGTTGGAATTTTCCCCAGTTTGTTGGTGTGCTTTATATAGTTTTTTTTTTAATCATATATATATAGTTTTTTTTTTGTTTTTTTTTTTAAATATATTTTATTGAGTTTTTACAGAGAGGAAAGGCGAGAGATAGAGAGATAGAAACATCGATGAGAGAGAAACATCGATCAGCTGCCTCCTGAACACTCCCCACTGGGGATGTGCCCGCAACCAAGGTACATGCCCTTGACCGGAATCGAACCCGGGACCCTTCAGTCCGCAGGCCGACGCTCTATCCACTGAGCCAAACTGGTTTTGGCCATATATATATATATATATATATATATATATATATATATATATATATAGTTTTGATATGCCAAAATCTATCAATGTTTCCTTTTTTCTGCAAAAGTTATTTGGACATTTATAACATCATTCAAGGGCCATATAAAATTATCAACTCAAAAATTAGCCTGTTATATTTGGCCAAACATTTAATTAACTTACCCCTAATGCCTTGGCAGACCAGACCAAATGATTCTGCAGGCCTTATATGGCCCGCAGGCCAGATGATCCCTACCCCAGCTTTAGTTCCTAGACCTGGTATCCTGCTTTTTTTAAAAAGGCAGTCCTGGCCCTGACCAGTTAGCTCAATTAGAGCATCATTCCAATATATCAAGTTTATGGGTTCGATACCCCATTAGAGCACATACAAGAATCAATTAATGAATACATAAATAAGTAGCACAGCAAATCAATGTCTCTCCCCCCCCTTCCTTCTCTCTAAAAAATCAATTAAAAATTTTTAAAAAGGTAGTCCCTACTTGAAGACTATAAACATAATACCTACAATTTCATTTTCTCCTCAAATGGATATCCAATTGCCTCAATACAAATCACTGAATAATCTACCTTTTCCCCACTGACCTAAGTGCCATATTAAGCTTATGTCAAATTTTCATATTAAAAAAAATATGCTCTAGACCAGCCGTGGATAAACTACAGCCCGCGGGCCGGATCCGGCCCGTTTGGCTGTTCTATCCGGCCCGCAGAGCCGAAAGAGCGGAGGGTTCTCTTGCTCTCCCCTCCGCTCCTTCACCAGCAGCAGTGTTAACATGTATTAGTTCACACAAACACTCCATCCATGCTTTTGTTCCGGCCCTCCGGTCCAGTTTAAGAACCCATTGTGGCCCTCGAGTCAAAGTTTGCCCACCCCTGCTCTAGACTCTCTATGATGACCTACTGGTCTTATGTCCTTCAACAAAGTACTATTTTTCTTACACTTCAGTATCCAGTTTGAAGAAATAATCCCAAAATGTTACAATTACAATCCTACCCCTGCAACCCCAAAATAGAAATACATTCACCACAGAAAGCTGAAGTTACCAAACTATGGAAGTCATTTATAGACTTCATAAAAATAATAAAATCAAACATGCTAAAACCCTACTCCATTTTAATGCTTTCTAGCTGGATATATCCCACAATAATGCAGACTTTTATACATACCTTAATATTTAGTTGTAAAGAAGAAAGTTTTAATGACACTACCAAATCGTATTTTTACATTTTTCATCAGCTGAGAAGCTTCAAAATGGTAGTGTATACCAATCACAAGATATGGTCAATATAATCTATATCCTCCTAACTCAAGAAATTTATCCTTTTTAAATATAGAAGTAAAAATCGTTCGACCGGGAATTTGACTGCTCCCTATGATGTGCGCTGACCACCAGGGGGCGGCGCGGAACATGGCGGGTGTTGGCGGTGCGGCGCTGGTAGCAGGAGGCAGTGGAGGCACTGCCGGCCCCAATGGGCCCTGATAATATTGGGACCACAGTGGGATGGTGGAGCAGGTGAGTGGGCGGTGCTAGGCCAAGGCGGGTGCGAATGGGAGCCTGATCGCCCGCAGAAGGAGACCAACTGCGACAGTGGGGGGCGGGACTGTCGCCAGGCTCCCAGGAACTGAGGAAGCTGGGTGGGGGGGCCTGGCCTCGACAGATCGCTCCGCAGATGGATGGTGAAGCAGGTAAGGGGTGGCGCCAGGCCATGGCAGGGTGCCAGGCGGGGATGCGGGGCTGCAAGGCTCGGGGCACAAGCTGAGGCTACAAGCCTGGGGACGTGAGCTGGGGCTCGATCCCCACAGGCAACCCCTAGGGACCCCACCTGTGCACAGATTCGTGCACCAGGCCTCTCGTATTGTGTATAAAAGATAGTTATATAAATTTTGCTGTTTTTAGAATTGTTTCTTATAATTTCTCAAAAAGTGTAAACTTCTAACTACATCTAAAGTCATAT
This sequence comes from Myotis nattereri, assembly GCF_964212035.1. Lineage (NCBI taxonomy): Eukaryota > Metazoa > Chordata > Mammalia > Chiroptera > Vespertilionidae > Myotis > Myotis nattereri. The sequence goes on along the minus strand of NC_138083.1, from coordinate 56,337,396 downwards.
TCAAAGTACTAGTATATGAAAACCCTTTTTAATTTTACTACAGGTAATGCAGTACTCATTTCAATATTACAGTACATGATTTTACAATTGTAATGAGACACCTTTAGGAAAAACTAGCCACAAACATTAAAATGAAGGCTCTTCTGCAAGCCATAAAAACTTTTGATGTTTTGTTTAAATTATTATGAAATCTTAATTTAAAAGAGAAAAAATGTTTTCCCTTTTCTATTGAGCAATATGTACCTTTTGTGCCATGCCACAAAGAGCTAAGGAAACATAGTCAAGTCGTTTTTACTTCCTTGGATGAACACAGATTCACTGATATCAGCAGAACATGCTGAACTGAAAATAATTAATTTCTCTATCATTTTTAAATCAATGAAACCCGCTCTCCGACATCCCCCGAGGGGTTCCAGATTGTCAGAGGGCACAGGCCAGGCCAAGGGACCTCCCACCCCCTGTGCAGGATTGGGGACAGGGAGAGACGTAGGAGGTTGGCCAGCGGGTAGGGACCGCGTGAGGGCTCCAGGGCGTGTCCAGCCCGTCTCGCTCAGCCCCAACTGGCCGGACCCCAGCAGCAAGCTAACCTACCAGTCGGAGCATCTGCCTCCTGGTCGTCAGTGCAACTCATACCGACTGGTTGACGGGTCGACTGTCTGCCCCTGGTGATCAGTGCATGTCATAACGAATGGTTGAGCGGCCTTAGTATATCATTAGCACATTATGCTTTTTTTTTTTTAATGTATTTTATTGATTTTTTTTACAGAGAGGAAGGGAGAGGGATAGAGAGCTAGAAACATCAATGAGAGAGAAACATCGATCAGCTGCCTCCTGCACACTCCCCACCAGGGACGTGCCTGCAACCAAGGTACGTGCCCTTGACCAGAATCAAACCTGGGACCCTTGAGTCCGCAGGCCGACGCTCTATCCACTGAGCCAAACAGGCTAGGGCAGCACATTATGCTTTAATTGGTTGAATGGATGACCAGACGACTGGACACTTAGCATATTAGGCTTTTATTTATAGGATATAATTACTTGGAAAATATAATAACTTAGAAAAATAAATAAAAGCTTTAGATACAACCCTTTTACAATGACACATGTAATATACCCCTTAATATAGTGATATAATGTTTTACCCTTTACAATAAGAGAATATAAAGAACTTTATTTTCTACAGCTCAATTGAAATTATTTTGTTCTTATTGTGTGTGTGTAGCTTGTTTGTTGATTTATTTGTATGTTTATTTTGATGTGATGATTTTGTATAGTAGGACAGAAATCAATATTCTGAGGAAGTTTAAGAAGCAATGATTAAATATATCAACTCTAGGAGAGTGGTTACCTCTGAAAGAGGAAGACATGAGGCCCAAGACTTAGTTGTTACTTAACTTTCTTTTCTTTTTTTTCTAATTCTCACCTGAGAATATGTTTTTTATAATAGAAAGGGGGAGGAGAAGAAACACTGATGTGAGAGAGAAAGAGCAATTGGTTGCCTCCTATACACACCTTGACCAGGTATCAAACCCAAAACCCCATATGTACCCTGACCAGGAATCAAACCCAAGACCCCCTCACAGGATGGGACAAAGCTTCAATCACCTGAGTCACACTAGCCAGTGCTGTACCTTAACATTTTCTTTAAAATAAAAGACCAGAAACAAACAGGGCAAAATGTTAACTATGAGGTTAATTCTGATGATCAGTGCTCAGATATCTGATATATATGTAGTAATCAAGAATAATTAAAAAAAAACAACTAATGATCATGCCCAAACTCTACCAACAAAGAAATACTTTTTAGATCATCTCTAACAAGTCAGCATTTAACCCCCAAAACATTTAACAAATAGTTAATGAGTACCTAATATTCAATTGGGTTTAAGAGTAAAAATACAAGTCCCTTGCTCTGATGATATTTACAATCTACTGATGAGGAAGAAGGGGAATATAACCATCAAATAACCACACAAATAAATATAATCTAACTGTGGTAAATGCACAAGATGCCATGAAAATATACAGCCAGCAGCAGGGCATCTGACTAGCCCAATGGGTTAGGAAACTAAAGTGAAGGCTTATTTGAAATTTAAAGGATAAAGACTCCTTTAGCTGGATGGGATTGGAAGGAATTCTAGGAAAGGCAAACAGCTTCTAAAAAGTCTGTGGAGGAGATGTCAAGGCACTTTCCAGGAAACAAATGTACCTTGCATGGCTGCGGTGTAAGCAAACGAGGAGAGTAATACAGAAAAGAATGTAACTTGAAAGATCATACAGTGCCACATTAGGAAAATAAAAAAGGCTGGGAGTGAGATGTGATTTATTCAAATCAGCAACTTAAAAATAATCCTCTGGCAGCAATGTGGGAACTAACTGTAAATAGGCAAAAAAGTAAATGCACTAGACAGATTCACTGTGATCATTCAAGTGAGATGATGAAGCTTGAACAAGAGTAGATGTAGTAGTAAACAAAGAGAAGTTCAAGCCTCTGCCTGAAGACTGTCACTGATCAGAAATCTATTATTTATCTGTCTTTTCTTTGGTTACTTATCTTTAATTTTCTGGCAGTTCCACTATTCTCCAAAGCTTTTCTAAAGATCCTCAATCACATTAGCATGTTAATTCAAAATTCTAGGTTGTAATCTGCCTCGATCTGGGGGGATAAACTAATTTAAAGTGGCTCAAATTTCTTCTCTTTCCCTAAACACCAATTCCTTTATTTTTAAAACTTACACAAATGACAACAACAATAAACAGGACACAATGTAATTCTTTTTTATCTAATCTCTTAACCCAAAAGGTCCAACCTGCCATTTCAGTCTTTTCCTGCCATCTGTCCTCCTTACCCCTTCCTGCTCATCACAAACCAAGTTCAATTTATAGCAAACTCCTAGTTCCTGAAAGGTATCATGCTACAGATATTAAACAAATGCTGTTTCTTCTCTACCTGAACTGTTCTTCCTCAATTGAGAAATCTAGCCCACCTTTTAAGAATCAACTCAAATGTTACTTTCTGAATTCTTTTACTCCCTTCAAGATCTATGTATCATTACATTCTCTACAAACTTCCACAATTATAAAGGGATATATGTTACTATTTGCTTCTGTGTGTATCTCCCTCCATAAGAGGTAAGAGCTACAGTTTTAAAGAAAAAAGATCTTCATATTTTTAGTGACTGGACATTCAAAAAGTAATTCAATATTAAATGGTCTCATGTAGAGGATTTTTCATTTTCTCATACATCTTAAACTCATAACTCTAAAAAGGAGAAGGTTTGCAGCTGTTCTCAACCTGTGGGTCGCAACCCCTAGCAGCTGTTCGCAACCTGTGGGTCGCAACCCCTATGGCGGTCGAACGACCCATTCATAGGGGTCGCCTAAGACCATCCTGCATATCATATACTTACATTATGATTTATAACTATAGCTACATTAAAGTTATGAAGTAGCAATGAAAATAATTTTATGGTTGGGTCACAACATGAGGAACTGTATTTAAAGGGCCAGAAGGTTGAGAATCACTGGTTTAGAGAAAAGAAATTACTTTTACTGTCTTCAGAACTTTTCATAAGAACTTTGGATGATCATGGGCTTTTGGCCTAACACAATTTTTATAGATTAATGCTACTCTTTTGCATTTAAACCTGCATGTGTACTCATACTTAATACAGTCATTCACATCCTTTCCAATCTGACCTGTGTAATAACCTTGGTTTCTTTGGCTGCAACCTTCTTATGTTTACCCCTTTTTGAAATATCACCTGTCATTTAGAACAGGGGCCCTCAAACTTTTTAAACAGGGGGCCAGTTCACTGTCCCTCAGACCGTTGGAGGGCCGGACTATAGTTTAAAAAAAAAACTATGAGGAGAACCAAGATAGCGGCATAGGTTAACGCTGGAGTTTGCTGCTTTGAACAACTACTTCAAAAGTGAAACCAAAAAACGGAAGGGACATCACCCAGAACCACAGGAACGCTGGCTGAGTGGAAGTCCTACAACTAGGAAGAAAGAGAAATGCATACGGACACTCAGAGGAGGCGCAGTGCTGAAGTCAAATTCTGAGGTGCGGAGTGCGCGGAGCGGGCTGGCGGCGGAGGGCGCGGTTGGCGTTTTCAATCGGGAGGGAGTCGCAGACTCTGAGCTCCAGATACAGGAGTCTTTAGGGACCCAGACTCAAACAGGAGAAGCGCGACTGTCTGGCTTCGGTCAGAGCGAGTGCAGCTTTCTCTCCGAGGTTTGCAACCATTGCTGGGACTCAGAGAGGCAGAGCCCCTGGGGACAGGACTGAGAGCCACCATAACTGCTCTTCCGGCCCACCCTATTGATCCTGTGCGACCCGCCCCGCCCAAGCCCTGCACACAGGCATTTGCCGGATAGCCTCAGGCAAAGGCTAGATTAGCACCTCCCTAGAGGACAGAAGTTCTCTCACTGCAGACACAGCTGATTCTCATAGCCACTTGGCCTGGAGGTCAAACCCTCCCTGGCATTAGCTACAACAATCAAGGTTTAACTATAAGACTGCGCACAAAGACCACTAGGGGGTGCACCAAGGAAGCATAACAAAATGCGGAGACAAAGAAACAGGACAAAATTGTCAATGGAAGATATAGAGTTCAGAACCACACTTTTAAGGTCTCTCAAGAACTGTTTAGAAGCCGCCGATAAACTTAATGAGATCTACAAGAAAACTAATGAGACCCTCGATCTTATATTGGGGAACCACCTAGAAATTAAGCATACATGGACTGAAATAACGAATATTATACAGACTCCCGACAGCAGACCAGAGGAGAGCAAGAATCAAGTCAATGATTTGAAATGCGAGGAAGCAAAAAACACCCAACCGGAAAAGCAAAATGAAAAAAGAATCCAAAAATGCGAGGATAGTGTAAGGAGCCTCTGGGACAGCTTCAAGCATACCAACATCAGAATTATAGGGGTGCCAGAAGATGAGAGAGAGCAAGATATTGAAAACCTATTTGAAGAAATAATGACAGAAAACTTCCCCCACCTGATGAAAGAAATGGACTTACAGGTCCAAGAAGCACAGAGAACCCCAAACAAAAGGAATCCAAAGAGGACCACACCAAGACACATCATCATTAAAATGCCAAGAGCAAAAGATAAAGAGAGAATCTTAAAAACAGCAAGAGAAAGAAACTCAGTTACCTACAAGGGAATACCCATACGACTGTCAGCTGATTTCTCAACAGAAACTTTGCAGGCCAGAAGGGAGTGGCAAGAAATATTCAAAGTGATGAATACCAAGAACCTACAACCAAGATTACTTTATCCAGCAAAGCTATCATTCAGAATTGAAGGTCAGATAAAGAGCTTCACAGATAAGGAAAAGCTAAAGGAGTTCATCACCACCAAACCAGGATTATATGAAATGCTGAAAGGTATCCTTTAAGAAGAGGAAGAGGAAGAAAAAGGTAAAGATACAAATTATGAACAACAAATATGCATCTATCAACAAGTGAATCTAAGAATCAAGTGAATAAATAATCTGATGAACAGAATGAACTGTTGATTATAATAGAATCAGGGACATAGAAAGGGAATGGACTGACTATTCTTGGGGGGGGAAAGGGGTGTGGGAGTTGCGGGAAGAGACTGGACAAAAATCGTGCACCTATGGATGAGGACAGTGGGTGGGGAGTGAGGGCGGAGGGTGGGGCGGGAACTGGGAGGAGGGGAGTTATGGGGGGGGAAAAAAAGAGGAACAAATGTAATAATCTGAACAATAAAGATTTAATTAAAAGAAAAAAAAATAATAAAAAATAAAAAAAATAAAAAAAAACAAAAAATAAAAAAAAAACTATGAACAAATTCCTATGCACACTGCACATATCTTATTTTGAAGTAAAAAAACAAAACGGGAACAAATACAATATTTGTATTTGCATGTGGCCCGCGGGCTGCAGTTTGAGGTGATTTAGAATCACTATTGATAGGATTTATCTTTTCAATAAACTGGACTAAATTTCCTAAGGGTGGAACACATGCCTGACTGTACACAGCATTTCTTCCCTTCAAAGGGATGGTTCTCAACTGAGGGTAATTTTGACCTACCAGGGACATCTGGCCAAGTCTTGAGACAGTTTTGGTTGTCACAACTGGGGGTCATAGAGATGGGTGAAAGTATGCTACTGGCTTCTACAAGGAAGAGGCCAGGGATGCTACTAAATATACTACATTGCAAAGACCAGCCCCCCCACAACGAAGGTTTATCTGACCCAATATTTCAACACTGTCACTGGTCTAATGTAAACTAAGTGCTTTGTCTCAAGGTCCCTATCACCTCCCAAATGCTAAATCAATTCAGCCTTTTGATCACAAACCCAGAATAGCAATTACTCTCATCACTTTCTCAACAATTAAATTAATGGCAAAGCAAATAAAGATTTCATCAATTGTTCTGTATGCTTTTATAAGTGGACAGTAGCAGCTATTTCTTTTCTTTTCTTTTTCTTTTATTGTCTAAAGTTTTACATAAGTCTCCTTTTTCTCCACTTGACCCCCCCTCCCCCCCCCGCACCTCCCCACCAGAGCCATTCCCACCCCGGGCAAGCCCTCACCGCCTCAGTGTCCGTGTCCATTTGTTATGTTAATATGCATGCATACAAGTCCTCTGGTTGCTCTCTACCCCACTCCCCCTACCATTTGTCTTTAGATCCATCTATTCTTGTACATCAAAATATGTTGATTATTATATCCCACATATGAGTGAGATCATGTGATATTTATCTTTCTCCGATTGGCTTATTTCGCTTAGCATAATGCTCTCCAGTTCCATCCAGGCTGTTGCAAATGTTAAAAGTTCCTTCTTTTTTATAGCGGCATAGTATTCCATTGTGTAGATGTACCACAGTTTTTTAATCCACTCATCTGCTGATGGGCAATTAGGCTGTTTCCAAATCTTAGCTATTATAAATTGTGCTGCTATGAACATAGGCGTGCACATATCCTTTCTGATTGGTGTTTCTGGTTTCTTGGGATATAGTCCTAGGAGTGGGATTACTGGGTCAAATGGCAGTTCCATTTTTAACTTTTTGAGGAAACTCCATACTGTCTTCCACAGTGGCTGCACCAGTCTGCATTCCCACCAGCAGTGCACGAGGGTTCCCTTTTCTCCACATCCTCGCCAGCACTTGTCGTTGATTTGTTGATGACAGCCATTCTGACAGGTGTGAGATGGTATCTCATTGTTGTTCTGATTTGCATCTCTCGGATGATTGGTGACTTTGAACGTGTTTTCATGTCTTTTGGCCTCCTGTATGTCCTCTTTCGAAGTGTCCATTTACATCCTTTGACCATTTTTTGATTAGATCATTTATCTTCCTTTTGTTAAGTTGTATGAGTTCTCTGTAAATTTTGGAGATTAAGCCCTTATCAGAAATATCATTGGCAAATATGTTCTCCCATGCAGTGGGCTTTCTTGTTTTGTTGATGGTTTCTTTTGCTGTGCAGAAGCTTTTTATTTTGATGTAGTCCCATTTGTTTATTTTCTCCTTAGTCTCCATTGTCCTAGGAGCTGTGTCTGTAAAGATACTGCTGTGACATATGTCTACTATTTTGCTGCCTATGGAGTCTTGTAGGATTTTTATGGTTTCCCGTCTTACATTTAAGTCCTTTAGCCATTTTGAGTTTGTTTTTGTGTATGGTGTAAGTTGGGTGACCTAGTTTCATTTTTTTGCATGTATCTGTCCAAATTTCCCAGCACCATTTATTAAAGAGACTGTTTTGGCTCCATTGTATGCTCTTGAGTCCTTTGTCAAATATTAATTGAGCGTAATGGATTCTGTTAATTTCTGGATTTTCTGTTCTGTTCCATTGGTCTATATGTCTGTTCTTGTGCCAGTACCAGGCAGTTTTGAGAACCGTGGCTTGGTAATATAGCTTGATATCTGGTATTGTGATCCCTCCAACTTTGTTCTTCTTTCTCAGGATTGCTGTGGCTATTCAAGGTCTTTTATTATTCCAGATGAATTTTTGGAGAGTTTGTTCTAGATCTTTGAAATATGCCGTTGGTATTTTAATGGGGATTGCATTGAATATGTAGATTGCTTTGGGTATTATGGACATTTTAATGATGTTGATTCTACCAATCCATGAACATTGTATGTTCTTCCATTTGCTTATGTTTTCCTCTATCTCTTTTTTCAATGTCCTGAAGTTTTCCGAGTACAGGTCTTTTACATCTTTAGTTAAGTTTATTCCTGGGTATCTTAATTTTTTTGGTGCAATGGTAAATGGGATTTTTTTTTAATTTCTCTTTCTGTGGGTTCATTATTGGTGTATAAAAAGGCCACAGATTTCTGGGTGTTAATTTTGTATCCTGCTACATTGCCAAATTCATTTATTAGGTCTAGTAGATTTTTGATGGAGTCTTTGGAGTTTTCTATGTATAGTATCAAGTCGCCTGTGAACAAGGAGAGTTTTTCTTCTTCTTTTCCAATTTGGATGCCTTTTATTTCTTTTTCTTGTCTGATCGCTATGGCTAGCACTTCCAGCACTATATTGAACAGAAGTGGTGATAGTGGGTAACCCTGTCTTGTTCCTGTTCTTAGGGGAAATGAGTTTAGTTTTTGCCCACTGAATATGATGTTGGCTGTAGGTTTGTCATATAAGGCTTCTATTGTGCTGAGGTGTAATTCCTCTATTCTCGCTTTGCTGAGAGTTTTTATCAAGAAAGGGTGTTGGATTCTGTCAAATGCTTTTTCTGCATCGATTGATATGATTATGTGATTTTTGTCTCTCAGTTTGTTTATGTGATGTATATCACATTAACTGATTTGCGTATATTGTACCATCCTTGCATCCCTGGAATAAATCCCACTTGATCATGGCGTATGATCTTTCTAATGTAATGCTGAATCTGATTTGCTAGAATTTTGTTGAGGATTTTAGCATCTATGTTCATCAAGGATATTGGCTTGTACTCTTTTTTTGTGGTGTCTTTATCTGGTTTTGGGATTAGGGTAATTCTGGCTTCATAGAAAGAGCTTGGAAGTGTGCCTTCCTCTTGAATTTTCTGGAATAATCTGAGGAGGATAGGTGTGAGTTCTTTGAATGCTTGGTAGAACTCCCCTATAAAGCCATCCGGACCAGGGCTTTTGTTTGTTGGAAGATTTTTGATCACTGCCTCAATTTCTTTGGTAGTTATTGGCCTATTCAGGTTTAGTGATTCTTCTTGAGTTTTGGGAGCTTGTATTTTTCTAAGAATCTGTCCATTTCATCTAGGTTGTCCATTTTGTTGGAATAGAGTTGTTCATAGTATTTTTTCATAATCGTTTGTATTTCTGTGGGATCAGTTGTTACTTCACCTCTTTCATTTCTGATTTTGTTTATTTGGGTCCTCTTTCTTTGCTAGCAGCTATTAACTACCATAGCTATCATGCTGCTTTTGTAATCGGTATTAGGAAAGATATAGATAGATAGATAGATAGATAGATAGATAGGTAGATAGATAGATAGATAGATAGATAGATAGATAGGTAGATAGATAGATATAGATATAGATATAGATAGATATAGATATAGATATTACACTACCATAAAATATAATTACTGAACTTATCTTTTTTTAAAATCCGAACAAATGCTTTCTACCATATTTTTACTCTTAGGTTCATGGGTTTCCTTTTTTTAAAAAAATATTTTTTTATTGACTTCAGAGAGGGAGAGGGAGAGAAAGATAAACACTGATGATGAGAATCATTAACTGGCTGCCTCCTGTACGACCCCATTGCGGATTGAGCCTGCAACCTGGGCATGTACTCTTGACTGGAACTGAACCCGGGGATCCTTTAGTCCGCAGGTTGACACTCTATGCACTGAGCCAAACCAGCTATGGTTCATGGATTTTCTTCATACAATACTCTTCCATCCTCCATTATCTTCTTTATAGTGTGGTAAAATTAATTTAATACTTACTTTTTTGAATACTAATAATACATACTAATTTGCTTAAACTTTTTTAATAAAGACTTTTCTACTACGATGTTATAATTAGGCTCAAGGAAACATTCATAATGGTTTACAGACATATACAGTCATTAATCACTGTTCCCAAATTCTCCTTCCATCCACCTCCTAATGCTCCCCACCCAATGTGTTTCTTCAAAAATGTGGGTAATTCCTACCAAGACAGCTTTTATTTTATCTGGATATGTCTCTAACCTCTACCTAAAATTTAATCTTTATAATTAACTAAGTATTCAGTCAAATGGTCACAGATTCTCTTTTCCCTTTCAGTGTCTACACATTCTCCAACCCAAAAAAAAATGAAAATTAACAGGTTTTAATACAGTTAGGCCTGAAGTTTAAAATATTTCAAGTTGCTATACTTTAGTGAGACTTAGTACATCCTAAAAAGAAAGATTTTATTCCATATTCCAAGTGTATTGTTAGATTACTACATCAGATATCTGTCAATTAATATTTGACAAAGGAGGCAAACACATACAATGGGGATCAAGAGAGTCTATTCAATAAATGATGTTGAGAAAACTGAACAGATACATGCAAAAAAAATGAAACGAGACAACTTTCTAACACCATACATATGAATAAAGTCAAAATGGATTAAAGATTTAAATTTAAGACTCAAAACCGTAACATTCCTAGAAGAAAACATAGGCAGTAAAACCTTGCACATTTCTCGGAGCAGTATTTTTTCTGATAGATCTCTTTGGGCAAGGGAAACAAAAGAAAAAATAAACAAACAGGCCTATGTCAAACTAAAAAGTTTTTGCACAGCAAAGGAAACCATCAACAAAACAAAATGGCAACCTACTGAATGGAGAAAGATATCTGCTAATAATACATCTCATTGGGGATTAATATCCAAAATTTATAAAGAACTCAGACAACACTAAAAACACAATCCAATTAAAAAATGGGCAGAGGACCTGAGTAGATATTTCTCCAAAGAGGACAGACAGATAGATGATCAATAGACATATGAAAAGATGCTCAACATCACGAATTGTTGGAGAAATGCAAATTAAAACCACAATGAGATATCATCTCACACCTGTCAGAATGGCTATCATCAATAAATCTACAAACAAGTGTTGGTAAGGATGTGAAGAAAAGAAAACCCTCGTGTACTGTTGGTGGGAATGCAGACTGGTGCAGCCACTATGTAAAATAGTAAGTATGAAGGGTCCTCAAAAAATTAAAAATGAAACTGTCTTATAAAGCACAAATTCCACTTCTGGGTATACATTTGAAGAAACCCAAAAACACTAATTCAAAAGAATATATGTACCTCTATATTCACTGAAGCATTATTTACAATAGCAAAGATACACCAAGAGCCCATAAATACATGACTGGATAAAGAAGATGTGGTACACATATACAATGGAATGTTATTCGCTCATTAAAAAGAATGAAATCTTTCCATTTGTGACTACATGGATGGGAGGATATGCTAAGTGAAATAAGTCAGTCAGAGAAACGCAAATACCATGATTTCATGTATATGTGGAATCTCAAGAACAAAATAAATTAACAAACAAAACTGAAACAGATTCAGACACAGAGAACAAGACTGATGGTTGACAGAGGGAAAAGGGTATAGGGGACTGGGTAAACAAAAGCTAAGAAGATTAAGAAGTACAAATATGTAATTACAAAATAGTCATACGAAATAAAGAACAGCATACAGAATACAGTCAATAATACTGTAATAACTATATATGATGCCAGGTGGGTACTGGAAGTATCAGGGGAATACTTTGAAAAGTATATGATATCTAACCACTATGTTGTATACCTGAAACTAATACAAAATAACATTGAATGTAAACTGTAATTGAAAAATAAAATTTAAGAAAAGTTTCAAGAACAAAAAATAAAAATAAAAGCCAGGCTAAAATACACAATACACAGGTTTCTCAATTAAAACAGTTTATATTTTCATTTTACCAGTATTTTACTTATTTCTTTTGTGATTACTGATGTTTCTACTTATAAAATGTAACATAAAGGCATACTTAATATTATGAATGAATGCTGCATAGCAAAAGGAGTAACAAATTAAGAAAACATGTATTCCAATTCTTGCTACCCTAACTCTACAAAGTTACACACTCCCCTTTGTATTAATGAGCATTCATCCTTTGCCTCCCATCAAATAGGAAATGGTCATGTTTCTCCACCTTTTTGGTTATTTTGCTACATCGTTAAGTAGGGAGGTAACCAAATGTAAACAATGATAAAAATTTCCTGCAATTTCAGTTAAGATGTGAGAAATTTTAAAAAACCTTTATACTTAAAAAGTCCCCATTCAGACTCTGGAACCATATTTCAAAATAAAATTAAGGCTAAATAAATATTTTTATTTAAAAAAACAGAAAACTAAACATAAAATTGGTAAGTAAAATTCTGTGGCAAGATTTCCAAATGTACAAATGATAAAAGAAATTACAACAAAGTAAAAACGTTTGAATTCTTAGAAAAATAAAGCTTTTATAACCAAACATATGTAACCAAAATTGAAAGACAACACAAAAACCAACCCAACCTAAATATATCAATATATATGGTTTAGGAAACTGAAATAAAGAAATGGAATAGGGAAGATTTTATGATCTAAAATCTTATTATCAAGTTCTTGAAACAATTTCAGTAAGTTCTTCAATCAAAATTTTAAATGATCATGTCTAATATTAAGTCCAAAATAATGTTTTTAGAAAAGAGTATCTGTAAAAATTAAATAAAAGCCCACTTTCACAAAGAAAATTCCTATATCTCAGGTGGGATTTTCATATGTAATCTATTTTTACTTGCAAGTATTAAAATATAATAGCTAATTCATTTATAACAGAAAAATAGAGAATATAACCTTACTGAAATTTAATGTGCATGAATATATTATATATATATGCTTATTTTAATATATTTATTTTAGCCCTTTACTTTTCATTCCCTAATCTGCAAAATATTTTATAGATTCTCCTAATAAGCACTCAAACTGACTAATAAAGTTTCTTTCCCATTTCATTCATTTTATGTACAAACTATTGATGAAATAACCAAAGAGTACATAGAAGGGGGGAAAGGGCTTGAATTATCTAAGTTAAGATTTCATTATATATAATCTGTAATTAACCTCCACAAAAATTACTTACATCTGCTTAAAAAGTTGTCAATATTTTTGTTTTTTCTTAAGGCAGGAAAATCCAAATCATATACCAAAGCATCCAATCCATCCTAAACAAATAAACAAACAAACAGTTAGTTTTCTGGATCACTCTATGAACTTTCCTTTTTTATGAGTAAAGAATAAAATATACCTCTTAATTTTTAATTAGCTCTCTCTCTCTCTCTCATACATTTTGCATTCACTTGACACTTTATATAAGGTTACATGAGTACTGGGATAAAAGAACATTTGCTTTTATTTCATATATAGATTTTTCACATTCTAACTCTCCCAGACAGAGGAGCAGCAACATACCACTAACTGGCTACAACTGACTTCAACTCATGCCATTTTCCCCTCATGAGGGCATAACATTTTACTTTTCTCTCTCCATTACTACTGCATTTATCTTTATTTCAGATAGTCATCAAACACAAATGGCCTATCTTTGTGCCTACACATATTTTATAAGTAGCTAAATAGTAGTTCCTGAAGTTTAGTGTAAAATAAATTCAGCAGTTAGGTATACTTTTAATTATAAAAATACTAGGGGCCCAGTGCACAAATTCGTGCACCTTGAAAGGAACTGTGGGCCATGAGGCTGCCCTGGACACAGGGGCAGGTCTTGACCCATCCTCCGCGTCCCTCCCCGGCCCCTCCCACCGCGGCCCCCAGTCCCCTGTATGCCTGCAACCCTACTCGTCCTGCCGCTGCTGCTCCCATGCACTGAGGGCACTGGCCCCACTCACACCCACTGACAACGCGGAGCAAGCGGGGCCAGCACCAGCAGCGGGTGCGAGTAGTGGCTGCTGCCCCAGTCACCCCTCAGGAGCAGAAGGAGGTGGAGAAGCCCTCTGGGGCGATCGGGGCCAGCAGCCGCTGCTCACACCCGCTGACAGCGCCGAGTGATCGGGACCAGTGCCGGGCCCTGCAGCGGGTGCAAGTGGCGGCGCCAGTGCCAGCTGCAGGTGAAGGCAGGGCCGTCGCTGGCAGTGGGTGCGAGCAGGGCTGGCACCAGGAGTGGGTGCAAGTGGCGGCTGCCGGCCCTGATCGCCCCTCAGGAGCAGGGGGAGGGGGAGAAGCCCTGAGGGGCAATCAGGGCTGGCAGCTGGTGCTCACATCCACTGATGGCGCCGAGTGATCGGGGCTGGCGCTGGGTGCCGGCAGTGGGTGCAAGTGGTGGCTCCGGCACTAGCAGCGGGTGTGAGGGGGGCCAGCACCGGCAGCAGGTGCGAGCGCCCTGCAGGACTGCAGCATGCGGGAGCAAAGAATTTTCAGTAACCATCAGAGGCTTGCCCCAATGACAGCGACTGGTGCCCCACCTTAGTCTGGTGCCCTCCCTCACCTGCTACACCATCCCATTGCGGCCAATGCCTGCCATGTTCCATGCTCTGCCACCTGTTGCCGACGCCCACTATGTTCTGTGTGTGCCCCCTGGTGGTCAACGCACATCATAGTGACCAGTTGTTCGGCTGTTCTGCCGTTCGGTCTATTTGCATATTAGGGTTTTATATATATAGATATTGGGTTTTAACACATTGTTTGCGGGTAGTTTTTATCGCGTGCTAACAGGTGGCGCGGGCCATTTTTGCGCAAATGGCAACGTTCAGTAAAATTACGATAACTTTAGTTTACGTATTTATACGTTACCAGCATTCTACAGCTAGTCTATAAAAAACGTATTAATACGTGTCCCGCGCTCTACTACACTGGTAGAACGTATAAATACGTAAAATGTATAAATACGTTTCCCGCATACAATGTGTTAATAAGGGTTCTTTTTCTTTCCTTGAAGCACTTTCTAGGGCAGCCATTAGTAAAGGACAAACATGGGCGTTTACTTTTACTTCTAAGCAAGTGCAGGGCAATGTGAAGGTGTAACAATCAGTTACGTGGGAATGCGATAGGAACATTCCGATAACCAAGTAATCTTCATTTTATTTAGCTGGAGAAATCTAGTTTGCCCCAGTAGAGCCCAAAAATAAAGAAAGGAGCAGCAAAAGAAGATGCACCTTCTGCAAACACTGTACAGTCGTGTTCATAAAAGGAGAAAAAAAACAGAGAATATAGATTTTATACTTTGTGCTAAGCCACAGGTGTGAATCACCCAGTTATTATAGAATACTTAAAATATTCCCCTACAAAATCAAAAAACAGAGTCAAAGCTTTAAAATACATCTATGCATGAACTGGAAACTGACAATGGAGAAGAAGGCTAATAATACCAATGTTGTTGACTGCTTGAAGAGATCAACCCGCCCTTATTGTCTTTTCAAAATTCAGAGATTTGTGCATATCTAAAGAAAAAACTCCACCACTAAAACAAGTTTATCTATCCCTGAGATACATTTATTAGAGTCTTAATAAGCCATTTGAATATTTGTTCATTCTTTTTACAGAAAGAGATGAGAATCTTTATATGAGAACTAGAAGCCTGGTGCATGAAAATCGTGCACTCAGGCAGTGGAGGGGCCTCAGCCCATCCTGCGCCCTCTCGCAGTCTGGGAGCCCTTGCAGTGGTTCTCAACCTGTGGGTCGCGACCCCTGAAAATACATCCTGCATATCAGATATTTACATTACGATTTATAACAGTAGCAAAATTACAGTTATGAAGTAGCAACGAAAATAATTTTATGGTTGGGGGTCACCACAACATGAGGAACTGTAATAAAGCTTTGAGGCATTAGGAAGGTTGAGAACCACTGCTAGGGGATGTCCAACTGATGGCCAGCAGTTGAACAACCTTAGCGCTGCCTCAGAGGCAGGAGAGGCTCCCGCCACCGCTGCTGCATTCGCCAGCCATGAGCCTGGCTTCTGGCTGAGTGGTGCTCCTCCTGCATTGAGTGTCTGCCCCCTGGGGGTCAGTGCGCATCATAGTGACCAGTCGTTTTGCCATTTGGTCGATTTGCATATTAGCCTTTTATTATATAGGATTTGTTTAGAAAGACCAGCTGATGTTTGGTCTGTTCTAAATACAAAAAAACCAAACCACTAAATATTTGAATTAACTGTTTTCTTGGAAAAGGTAAATTAAAGATGAATATATTTTTTTACATTTTGACTAGATTTTAAGTTATGGCAGACACCACAGTTATCATCTCATTTTCTTCTAGAGTGCCTTAAAAAATAACCTGGACGAGTAGGCATAAAAGGTACAATAAAGCTACAATTTTTACGTTCAATAGCAAAGGCATTACAATATCCAAGAAATAATATTTTTCTTAGACCACTAGACACTAAGTTTCAATGTATCGTGTCACTCCAAAAAATAATATGGACTACAGGAGAGTGCAAGTACAGTATTCCCCCCACCCCCCTTTCCATGGTTTCAGTTACCCATGGTCAACCTTGGTCCAAAAAATATTAAATGAAAAATTCCAAAAATAAACAATTCAAGTTTTAAATTTTGTGTCACTATGAGTAGCACAATGAAATCTCACACCATCCACACCATCCACTCCATCCCGCCAGGGACCTGAACCATCCCTTTGTCCAGAGTATCTACATGTATATGCCACCACACCCTTTAATCACTTAGGAACCATCTTGGTTATCAGATCACTGTTGTGGTATCCCAATGCTTGTCTCTTATTTTACTTAATAATGGCTTCAAAGTGTAAGAGCAGTGATGCTGACAATTCAGATATGCCAAAGAGAAGCCATTAAGTGTTATGTATGTATAGAAAAAAAAAGTACATATAGGGTTCAGTACTATCTGCAGTTTCAGGCATCCACTGGGGGTCTAGAATACATTCCCTGTGGATAAGGGGGACTACTATACTATTAGCTACACAAGAACAATTTCAGGCCAAATTTTGACATCTTAACATTGTCTGGGAAATGCAAGTAGGTATAGTATGATAACCTCAATATATCATTATACTTTATGATAACTATTATTTTAAGAACCCCTAACAAACACTTCCAAAGACACAACCAGTTTTAAAAGGTTCAGAACATCTAAATTTATATTAGCTCAGATTATTTTCTAATATCAAATAAAACTTTAAACAGTGAGGGATATATTAAATTTTAGCTCTCTTTGGTAAATATATTTAAAACAATTGCCTCCATTCTTACTCCAAATAAGACTTTAGAAAAATTACTAAATGTTAGATAGAAAAGAACCTCAAAATTTACCTTAATGCCCTCATTTTATACCTAAGGCAAATAACAACCAGAAATATTAACTGACTTGCCCAATGCCACACAGCTCACTGGTAAGCTGTGAAAGATCAAAATACTAAATCTTAGTCTAGTAGTTAGAGATATAAATAACATGGTCATGATAAAAACATAATTTTAAAAATCTCATTCTCTTAAAAATGAAATTAGGAATAAACATATATATTTAAACCCAATATGCACTGTTCAAAAATTAATATAAAATCACCAGTCATTCTTCTAATTATAACAGTAAGTACAGCCTGGCCAGTGTAGCTCAGTGGTTGAGCATCAAGCATCAACCTATGGACCAGAAGGTCACGGTTCGATTCCTGGTTAGGGCATATACCCAGGCTGCGGGCTCAATCGCTGTGTGGGGCATGCAGGAGGCAGCGAATCAATAATTCTCTCTTATCATTGATGTTTTTATTTCTCTCTCCTCTACTTTCCTCTCTGAAATCAATAAAAATATGTTAGAGAAAAAAAATAAACAAAACAGAAAGGACAATGGCTAGAACTCAAAATCCTATGTTTTTTCTACTATACCACAGGCTCAAAATCCTAAATTTTCTCTACTACACTATTACTTCCTCTTCTGCATAACCTTCCCTAAACTACCTATTAAAACTCCTTATTATTATGCCCAGCCGGGTGTAGCTCAACGGTTGAGTGTCGACCCAGGAACCAAGAGGTCGCCGGTTCGATTCCTGGTCAGGTCACATGCCCAGGTTGCAGGCTCGATTCCAAGTGGGGGGCATGCAGGAGGGGCCGATCAAAGGTTCTCTCTCATCATTGATGTTTCTATCTCTCTCTCTCCCTCTCCCTTCCTCTCTGACATTAATAAAAATATATTAAAAAAGCAACAATTCCTTACTAGAGTTATTTTTTATTTCAATCTTCACAGCTACATCTCAAGCACCTTGAGCAAGCTATATTGTAGCTTGCTCAAGGTGCTTAGCAGACGGGTAGCATAGTAGATACTGTTGATATCCTACTCCAATAATCATTTCTACCTTCCTAATTTAACCCTAATTTTGTTTCAGCTACTCACCTTCTTTCAAGAGACTATGAGCTTCCAAGGAAGAAGAAATCTTTGCCAGCTCCAGGAGGCTGGTTCTGATTAGTCTAACCCAAGGCAAACATGGAGGCTCATTACTCTTGCCAGTGTTCAGCTTAAAGAGAGGAACATAGTAATAATCTGGTACATGAGATGTCAGGAAAAACCTACAGAAAGGTTTCTGGAAAAAATATTCTTCTCTTTTGAAAAGATACATGTAAGATATAGTCGTTCCTTTAATGAGAAATTGTCATGTCTGTATGTGACACCTTAAAGAACAGCAGCCATTTGCATTCTCAAGAGATGTTGGCAGAAAACAAAGCCAAACACAATGAGGACAACAGAGCTAAAGGATGTAAGGAACTTGAGTCCCTGATGTTTGTTGAACCAATGAATTAACCTATTCTATAGCCACTATATCCAGTACATTTTCTTAATACATTTTCCTTATGGCCTAACTCAATTTACATCACATTTTCTATTTCTTGTGACTAAAACCATCCAAACGTAAATACACAGTAAGAGCTCAATAAATGCCACTGCACTGAAATAGCATTAACCAAGGCAATAGGACTTGTTGCAGTGAAAGGGCAAGAGAACTGCCCATTCAATGGTGAGACCGGGGCAAGATGGGGTTGACAAAAAGTATCACTCTGGTAAATGTTCGGATAACAGGACAGAACTATGGAGAATGATTTTTTGAGCCACCCTATCTAATAATAGACAAACATGGTAATTGACAGTACCTTCGCTACGCCTCCCATCGGCTAATCAGTGCGATATGCAAATTAACCACCAACCAAGATTGTGGCTAATTTGCATACTGCAGGCAGGGCGGGACATCGGGAGTGCGACCCCAGGAGCCGCCAGAAAGCCAGGCCGCAGGCAAGGCGGCACCCCGGGGCCCAGGAGCCGCCTTGCCTGCGGCCCGTGATTGTGATTGTGATCGGAAAGCCGGGCCACAGGCAAGGCGGCCCCCTGGGACCCAGGAGCCACCTTGTCTGCGGCCCATGATCCTGATCGTGATCGGAAAGCCAGGCCGCAAGCAAGGCGACCCCCTGGAACCCAGGAGCCCGTCGGCAAGGTCTGCAGGCAAAGCAGCGATCAAGCTATGAGGGGGAGCGTGGGGGGTGGAAGGAGCTACAGGAGCAGCTCTTGCCTGAGACTGAAGACCCCTGCTGGAGCGAGGAGCAAAGACTGAAGGCTTCAGCCGCAGCGAAGACTGTGTCCAGAGCGAAGATGGAAGGCGGTGGCCAGAGTGAAGGTCTGGGTCCCGGGTGCCAGAGGAAAACTGGTGCTGACAGCCCGGGGAAAGAAGGCCTATTGCACGAATCTTCATGCAACGGGCCTCTAGTGTTTAATAATAAAATTAATTCCATGGGCTCAAATATTTGAAACATTAAAAAAATAAAGTAAAAGCTTTTTAAAGAAAAAGACACATGAGTATTTGTATGCTACTGTTGGAAAGACAAGTCAAATAATCTTTCTGAGCCTCAGAGTTCTCCTTCGTAAAATGAAGATAACTACCTACAACTCATACTAGCTTTATGAGAATTAAATAAGTGAAGAATGTGAAGTGTTTGGTCCCTTAGTCCCACTTCCCTCTTTTTATTTCTTTAACTGACATCTGAAGTTCTGTAAGTCTCACTAATGATAGAAATGACATACAGAGAAAACAGACACTGTAGTTAGTGATGTGGTCATAAAAACTTAAGAGTAGCCGAAACCGGTTTGGCTCAGTGGATAGAGCGTCAGCCTGCGGACTGAAAGGTCCCAGGTTCGATTCCGGTCAAGGGCATGTACCTGGGTTGCGGGCACATCCCCAGTGGGAGATGTGCAGGAGGCAGCTGATCGATGTTTCTCTTTCATCGATGTTTCTAACTCTCTATCTCTCTCCCTTCTTCTCTGTAAAAAATCAATAAAATATATTTAAAAACAAACAAACAAACAAACAAAAAAAACTTAAGAGTAGCCCGGGCCAGCATGGATCCATGGTTAGAGCATCAGCCTGTATACCAGAAGGTCTCAGGTTCGATTCCTAGTCAAGGGCATGTACAGGGGTTGCAGGTTCAATCCATGCCCCCCCCATGCCCCCATTGGGGTGCTTGTGTGAGGCAACCAAATCAATGTGTCTCTCTCATACGATGTTTCTCTCCCTCTCCTCTTCTCTCTTCTCTGTCTCTTTCCCTCCCCTCACCCTTCCACTCTCTAAAAATCAATGGAAAAATATCCTCAATCTTCCAGTGAGCATTAAAAAAACAAACAAAAAACAAGAACAACTTAAGAATAAATCTTAGGTCAATATGTTAAACCCTTCCCCACTGTAGTAATTCCATCTATGATTTTTTTTTAAAACATGGGGCATCTGACTTTTGCTAGACCACAGAATTTGATCATGCATTTGTTAGTGGAAACTAGCTGCCTCCACTAACTGTGTAAGGACACTAGGTGTTTGGACTTATAATTGTATGAGATGGTATATGGCTTTTCAGTATCATCCATAAGCAAAAATAATATGCCTTTTATCAGAGAAATAGAATGGGCAAGAAGGTATTCTTCTAGCATAATCTAAAACATATAACAACATTGGCTAAGGGGAGTCAAAACACTGAGGTGGGGGACAAGGACACAGGCTTCCACTTTAATGCAGTGAAGAAGCTACACAAACACAAGGAATGTCTGTATGCAGCCATAAACTAGAGCAAGGAATTCGGACTTTTATTCAATACTCCCAAGTTCTGTAAAATAATGAAAAATGAGACTTCCCCACTTCCTAAAGTCCATATTATACCTTAACAGAAATTAACATTCCTCCAAGAGCAAAAACAATTCACAAGGAATGACAGCCAAAGCATGTTGTCCTACGACTTACTTCTTCACTTAATTTTATGATTAAGACATGAAAGAAAGTTACCTTCTACTTTTACAAAATGTCCATCATCTAGCTTAACCATCAATTTAAGATTTGTAGGGGAGAGGACATATAAGACAGGAGCCAATCAATGTCAAAGATTTACAATAATTAAATTATTTAATACTCATGGTTTACCAATGACAGTAGATCAGTCAGAGCAATGTATTTTGAAAGAAGCTAATCACACTGGAGAAGTACTTCTACATAAACACACAAAAGTAGGTATATTTAATTATAAGTATAACATTTTACAAGGACCTCTAAAGAATGAACATTTACATTTCACATTTCTTAGGAAGTACTGGCATTAGGAGAGGGGAAGGCTCCAGTTGTGTTACCTCACAACAGAGCTTAAGCAAAAGGAAAAGCAGGAGCAATTATTCAACTGAACACTGCTGCAAATTCTAGTTCTCTGGATAGTTTTGAATTATAAAAATGAGAGTCCTGTGTAAAATATCATTTAGGATAACATCTACTAGTAATAATACATTTCTTATAAGGTATCCTTACTAATAAAAGCCTAAGTGGTCGTCACGCCATGATGCCCTCACACAGTCACAAGATGGCTTCATGCACAGCGGGCACTTGCAGGTGGGTGGGGCTGGGCTTGAGGCTGCATGCGCTGCACAGAGCCTGCCTAGGAGCCCCGCCTCTGCGAGGTGAGGCCTGCTTGGGGGTCCCGCCTCCTGGCTCTGCACATCGCAGAAGTGGGACCCCCAGCTCCGGCCTACCTCTTTGTGGCAATCCATCGAGGAGCCCTGGATGGGTGAGCGGGGCCTACCTCTTTGAGGCGATCGATTGCGGGGCTCCCACACTGTGATAGGGCACAGACCAGGCTGAGGGACACCACCCCCGAGTGCACGAATTTCATGTACCGGACCTCTAGTGAGAATATAATGGCACTAGGAAAGGTATACTATGTATAAAAAAAACATTTTTAAGTAAAATTTCAAAATCTAAATGTTTACTATCCTAAACATGAACATGTTTTATGAGAAACTACCAAAAAAAATCCATTAGAACTATGGCAGCTAAAACCAAGGCTTCCGAAAAACCAAACTACTTTTAAAATAGGCTGACCTTTGGTACTAAAAGACTTCTGTTAAACTTGATGACAGAACATGTACCATTTAAAGAAAATATTTTTGGCACATATAAATCTCTTTGCTGGGTAAAGAGATAAGAAATTTCTCAAGATTAAGCACTAACATGAAAATGAAAACAGAATTTCCTCAGGGAATTTGAACAACTTCTGATGTTAAAAACAATTAAAATTTATTTAACCGGTGTGACATTACTATATATATGACAATGCTTCCTATGACTCATTTTCTCTACATGTATCAATCTCTAAATTGGCACTTTTGAATCAGTCCCCAACTAAGTTACGTAAGTCTACACTTAGCTAGGGACTGATTCGGAAGTGCCATTGTACATTTTACTAAATATTTAGAATACTTAATTTTTTTGCACTGTAATTGTCCTAAAGAACATCGGCATGTATATAATGTCAAAAAGGCCATGCTCACCCTACTCCACAGCTTTTGCACCTGCTCTTTTCTCCAGCTGGAATGTGAACATTACTTATATTCAGACCTCAATGTCACTTTGTGCTGCCTTCCCCAACACCCTGAGAAAATATTAATAATGACCTCCTATATGTTTCCTATTATAGGAATTAATATATTTAATTTTATGTTGTATTTATAACTCTGCCTCCTCCTCAGTAGGAAAACAGATAGTAATCTATTTATATAAAACCCTAATATGCAAATAGACTGAATGGTGGAACAACCAAACAACATAACACCCGGTTGCTATGATGTGCGCTGACCACCAGCAGGTGCGCACGCAACATGGTGGGCATCGGAAACAGGAAGCAGAACATAGATCGTGGCAAGCACTGGCTGTGGTAGGATGGTGGAGCAGATGAGTAGGTGCGCCAGACCAAGGCGGGGCACCAGCTGCTGTATCAGGGCGAGCCTCTGGTGGTTACTGAAAATTCTTTGCTCCTGCGCACCGCGGTCCCACCGGCGCTCACACCTGCTGCCAGTGCCGGCCCCGCTCACACCTGTTGCCAGTGCCCAGCACTGGTCCCAATCGCTAGGCACCGTCAGCGGGTACAAGTGGCAGCTGCCGGCCCCAATCGCCCCAGAAGGCTTCTCCACCTCCCTCTGCTCCTGAAGGGTGACTGGGCAGCAGCCATTGCTCGCACCCACTGCTGGCGCTGGCCCCAGTCGCTCCGCGCCATCAGTGGGTGCAAGCGGGCCCGCCGCCATCAGCGTGTGGGACATCCCTCTTGTAATCTGGGACGGCTGGCTCCTCACTGCTCACCTGCCTACCTGCCTGATTGCCCCTAACCTCTCTGCCTGCCTGCCTGATCGCCCCTAACCACTCTGCCTGCCTGCCTGATAGCCCCTAACCACCTCTGTCTGCCTGTCAGATTACCCCTAACCACTTGCCTGCTTACCTGACCACCCCTAACTATTTGCTAGGGGGGAGGGCCAACCCTACAAGGGGCTGTCTGCCTACCTGATCACCCCTACCACTGGTCTGCCTACCTGATCGTCCCTAACCACTAGTCTGCCTACCTGATTGCCCCTAACCACTTTGCCTGCCTGCCTGATTGCCTCTAACCGCTTGCTTGGGGGCAGGGCCAGCCCTGCAAGGGGCCATCTGCCTACTTGATCACCCCTAACCACTGGCCTGCCTACCTCATCGCCCCTAACCACTTGCCTGCCTACCTGATCACCCCTAACTGCTGGTCTGTCTGCCCTACTGCCCCTAACCACTCTGCCTGCCTGCCTGATTGCCCCTAACTGCTTGCCTGGGGGCGGGGCCAGCTCAGCAAGGGGCCATCTGCCTACCTGATCACCCCTAACCACTGGCCTGCCTACCTGATCGCTCCTAACCACTCTGCATACCTGGCCTGATCGCCCCTAACCACTTGCTTGGGGGCGGGGCCAGCCCAGGAAGGGGCCGTTGTAGTTCTGGTCTAACAGTCATTATGGTCATGACGCCGTTATGGTCTCTGGCCTTTTATTATATAGGACACTTCCTGTCTTTGGGAGTTCTTTGATTATTAGGTAGAAAAAGCAAATAGTACAGGGTCCTAAGTGTTATAAGTAGGTACTACATGAACAGAGAAAGGACAAATTAATCAACTGTGGCTTGCTTTGTAAAGATGAAATTTGAGCTGACCCTTAAAAAGAGACTTTAGAAAGAATAAGATGGAGATGAGCAAGCCAATCTATAGTCAAGAAATTCACTTCAAATGTAACAAGGTGGTTAGGCTAAAAGTAAAAAGATGAGAAATTATATACCTTACAAATAGATACCAAAAGAAAGCTGGATTGAGTATACCATAAAACTTCAGAGCAAAGAAATGACAAGGGACAGGGTAGGAAATTGCATAATGATAAGAGTCAAATCACTGAGAAAGCAAAACAATCTTAAAATGTGTTTGTTCTATACAACAAAGCTGCAAAATACGTGAAGCAAAAATAGAAATGAAGAGAGAAATACACAAATCCACAATTTTCGTTGGCAACCTTGACACACCTCCCTTAACAACTGATAGAACTGGACAGAACATCAGCAAAGAGAATTTAACAACACCAGTAACCAAGAGGATCAAATTGACATTTATGGAACATTTTACCCACGATAGCAAATTACATTTTTTATTAAGTGCTCATGGAATAATTACCAAGACAGACCATATCCTATGTCATATTTCAATCCTCAACAAATTTATAAGAATTAAAATCAGAGTGTGTGGTCTGACCAAAGGTAATCAAACTAATAGAAATAACAGAAAGAGAGTAATGTTCAAACACTTTGAAACTAAATAAAATATTTCTAAATAATCCATGGTCAAAGAGAAAGTTCAAGAGAAATAAAAACACACATTGAAATGAGTAAGAATGAAAATGTAACATATTAAAATTTGTGGTACACCGTTAAAGCAGTGCTAAAAGGGAAATGTATAATACTAAATACTCATATTAGAAAAGAGTAATGATTTTTTAATCAATAATCTAAGTTCATTTCTCAAAAAACTATAAGAGCAAACATAAGAAAAGAAGCAATAAAGAAAAACAAAAATCAATAAAATTAAACACAGAAAACAACAGTGGAAGTTCAATGAAACAAAAACCTGGTTCTTTGACAAGCTCAATCATATTGACAACCCCCTAGCAAGACTGACAAAGAAAAAGAGAAAACACAAAATACTGATATTAAAAATGAAATAGGTGCTATCATACAGATCCTGCAGCTAAATTAAGGGTAATAAGGAAATATTATGAACAACTATACATATAAATTTGACAACTACAATGAGACAAACAATTCTTTAAAAAGCACAAATTACCCAACTAACCCAATACAAACAAGATAATTTGAATAATATTATTAATTAATAATGTAAAGCCCACTGAAAAATAAATCTCCAGGTCCATTTATAGTTTCACTGGAGAATTCTACCAAGTGTTTAAAAAATTAACATCAATTCTTCACAATCTCTTCCAAAAAGGAGAAAAGGAAAAAAATACTTCCAAAGTCATTTCGTATAGCCAACAGTACCTGGATAGCAACACCAAACAAAGTCATACAAAAAAGAAAAGTACAGACCAATATAGATGCAAACATTCTTAAATAGCCCTGGCCAGTATGGCTCAGTTGGTTGGGCATCATTTTGTGCATCAAAAGGTTGCTGGTTCAATTCCCAGTTAGGGTATATGCCTGGAGTTGTAGGCTTGATTCCTCAGTTGGGGGTGTGGAGGAGGCAGCCAACCGATGTTTCCCTCTTACATCAATGTTTCTCTCTCTCCCTTTCCCTTCCTCTATCTCTAAAAATCAATTTTAAAATATTTTTTAAAATTCTTAAAATATTAGCAAATAGAATTCAGCAATATATAAAAGCAATCATACACCATAACCAATAAAGATGTAAAAGTTCTTAAAGTTTCCCAAGATCTATTCCAAAGATTCAATACTTATTCAATATTCAAAAATCAACAAGCAACCAGCATTATTTACAATAGCAAGACATAGAAGCAACCTAAGTGTCCATCAATGGATGAACAGATGGTGAAAGAACTGTGGTATATATACATACAATGGAGTATTATCAGGCCATTAAAAAAAAAGAAGGGAATCTTGCCATTTGAGACAACATGGATGGGCCTTGAAGGCATTATACTATGTGAAATAAGTCAAACAGAGAAAGACAAATACTTTTTATGATCTCTTATATGTGGGATCTAAAACAAATAAATGAAATAATTCCAAAAACCCCCCAAAAAATTAAAAAAAGAAACTAGAACAGTAAGGCAAGAAAGAAGAGCAACAGAAATTATAAATCTATGTTCTTCTCCTTTGAGTTACTTAAAATATTTGATAGTTAAATGCAAAAATAACATTTTCTGATGGGGTTTTCAATGTATATAGCTGTAATATCTAAGACGACTACAACATAAAGGAGAGGGTAAAGGGACCTATATGTGGTAAGGTTTCTATATTCCATATGAAGTGCCAGTAGGATTCTAGATAGACTGTGAAAAGCTAATTATTATGTATATTGAAATTCCTAGAAGAGCAATCACTAAGAAAACTATACAAAAGATATAATCAAGAACACAACAGACAAATTAAAATGGAATACTCAAGAAATTATAAATAAACCAAAAGGAGCCAGAAAAAGAAAACAAAAATGAAAACACAGGGAATAAACACAAAACAAGTAATAAAATGGGAGACTTAAATTCCAACCTATAATAATAAAAGCATAATATGCTGATTAGACCGGACAGTTGGACGACCTTCTGAACGTCATTCCAGACGTCCTTCCAGACGAAGCTGCAGCGGCGGGGGCCAAGGCAGAGGCAGTTAGGAGCGGGCAGGCAGGCAGAGTGGTTAGGGGCGATCAGAGAGGCAGGCGAGTGGTTAGGGGCGATGAGGCAGGCAGGCAGAGGGGTTAGGGATGATGAGGCAGGCAGACAGAGTGGTTAGGGGTGATAAGGCAGGCAGGCAGGTGAGGAGTTAGGAGCCAGCAGTCCTGGATTGCGAGAGGGATGTCCGACTGCCAGTTTAGGCCTGATCCCACAGAATTGGGCCTAAACCGGCAGTCGGACATCCCCCGAGGGATTGGACATCCCCTGAGGGGTCCTGGATTGCAAGAGGGTGCAGGCCAGGCTGAGGGGTACTCCCCTCCCCCATGCATGAATTTCGTGCACCAGACCTCTAGTGCAGGGGTTCTCAACCTTCTGGCCCTTTAAATACAGTTCCTCATGTTGTGACCCAACCATAAAATTATTTTCGTTGCTACTTCATAACTGTAATGTTGCTACTGTTATGAATTGTAATGTAAATATCTGATATGCAGGATGGTCTTAGGCGACCCCTGTGAAAGGGTCGTTCGACTGCCAAATAAGTCGCGACCCATAGGTTGAGAACCACTGCTCTAGGGTATTAATAATTACATTAAAAGTGAATAGTCTTAGCACACTGATTAAAACACAAACATAAGCCCTAACCGGTTTGGCTCAGCAGATAGAGCATCGGCCTGCGGACTCAAGGGTCCCAGGTTCAATTCTGGTCAAGGGCATGTACCTTGGTTGCGGGCACATCCCCAGTGGGGAGTGTGCATGAGGCAGCTGATCAATGTTTCTCTCTCATCGATGTTTCTAACTCTCTATCCTTCTCCCTTCCTCTCTGTAAAAAAATCAATAAAATATATTAAAAAAAAAGACAAACATAAATCCATAACATGTTAATATAACATTTTGAAAACTATTTTTAATTGATAATAATGGCATTATTTTACACTTATACAAATCTCCATTGTCTCATTTAATAGAAGATGGATGGACTATCAAAGCTATCAATCTGTTGCAATACATTGTCTTGGTTGAGGTAAGAAAATCTGACTTCACATAAATACTTAGTTGGAAAAGGATACATTAACAGCATTTTCAAATATTTGTGGAAGTTGTTTTCCACACCAAACATGACAAGAGGTGTTTCTTCAAGGTCAGTTGCAATATGGGATTTGAAAATGTACATATGAACTTTTAAAAAAATATATTTTTATATATTTCAGAGAGGAAGGGAGAGGGAGAGAGAGATAGAAACATCAATGATGAGAGAGAACCATTGATTGGCTGCCTTCTGCACACCCCGCACTGGGGACTGAGCCTGCAACCTAGGCATGTGCCCTGACCCGGAATCAAACAATAACCTCCTGGTTCATATGTCAACGCTCAACCACTGAGCCACACTGACCGGGTTGTGCATATGAACTTTTTGCACCCACTTTGCAACATTAAAATAAATTGGTCTATCTTGCACATTGAGTGGATCTTTTACTCATGGATGATCTTATAACATCATGCATTTGTCAGTTAGAAAAGCTCACTGAAGTATGAACTCTTCCAAAAGTTGACATTTCATCATACAATATTGAAAAATCATACTTAATGTCATTATAATCCCATGATAAAAGTTTTCAGGCATTGGGAAGCTGTCAAGCTCAGGTAGCAGATACAAGTATCCAAAATTCTAATTTTTACCTAAAAGCTCTAATTTTCTCACTGACCACAAATATTATCAGTTGTTTTCTAAAAGTCATACTTCAAAATAGTCAGAATAGGTCCTTCCCAAGTGATACATACATACACATAAGTCATACATAGACATATCCTTCATATCCAAAGGCCAATTTACTGATAGTAACAAATAAATGTACAGTTCCGTCATGGTACCATTCATGCCTTAACCAAGTTTTTTTTTTTCTTTTTAAGAAGTCCTTTTTTAAAAATACATATATATATATATATTACTGATTTTTTACAGAGAGGAAGGGAGAGAGGGATAGAGAGTTAGAAACATCGATGAGAAACATCGATCATCTACCTCCTGCACACCCCCCACTGGGGATGCGCCTGCAACCAAGGCACATCCCCATGACCGGAATCGAACCTGGGACCCTTGAGTCCGCAGGCTGACGCTCTATTCACTGAGCCAAACCGGTCAGGGCTAGAAGTCCTTTTTTTTAAAGGTTTATTGAGGTAAATTTCCATAAAGAAAAATTCATCCCTTTTTAGGGTTTATTTCTATGAATTTTGTCAAACATATAGTTTAGTTATATAACTACAACCACCACTACCACCACCACCACAATCAAGATACAGAACACTTTGTCACCCTAAATGTTCCCTCATACTTCTCTGTAGTTAATCCCGCATCCCATGCCCAGCCCCTGATAAATGTTCAGTTCTGTTATACGACAGTAAGCCATTTACCAAATACAGTAATATTAATTTTTTAACATTTTCCCAGTTCTCCTATATTTTACTTTATACCTTTTTAATGAAATATTACTATTGCCTACTGTTAAATTATGTACATGTCATTAATCATAACCATTGTGACTGTTCATTTGATTCTACTTCAAATCACCATGCTTCATAGCTTAGATTGACTACCAACACTCACTTTCCAGATAAGTCAAATCCAGCAAAGATATGCGTTAGCAGGCAGCTATTTGAACATTGCAATACTCTACAGGTTTGGTCAAAGAACTGGCTGCCATCTCTCATCCAGTCAAGTTCTGGACCACTGCTCCAACCCAATCAATAAACAATCTTTTCCCTACTACTTCAGAGCTCATCTTCCCCCGCTCCATTTTTTACCAATCTTCATACTTTTCAATCAATTTAAATATTTTTCAGTTGGTGCATTCTGTATACAAAGCACTCTCCTAAGTGCTATGGAAACACTTTTCTTTGTGGCATGTTATCTACAACTTTGGTGCTCATTCTACTGTACTATAGACTAAGGACCTGAAAATCTGCCACTTGCTGGCTATATGCCGTTGGGCAACTCATTTACTTTTTCTAAGGTTTCATTTCATTTACAAAGTGAGAAAAATACTTGCCTCACCCAGTCCAAAGTATTGTTGCAAAGATTAAATAATGAATGTACAATGTCTAATAAAAATGGGTATTTATTGGTTTTTTGGCACCTCATCCAAAATTCAGATATCAAGGGGGGAAATGCCCCACCTATCTATATATATAAAAGGTTAATATGCTAATTGTCCCTCCTACCATCTGACCAGTCACTATGATGCACACTGACCACCAGGGGGCAGACGCTCAATGCAGGAGCTGCCATGACAAACACTGGCCAGCACCACAGACCTGGCGCAGGCAAACCAACATTTGGCTTCCCCCAAGTGGGACACAGGCCCCACCACCACCCTGAAGTGACACCCCACCAAATCGCAGTCAACGCTGCCAAGACTCCATGGCGCAAAATGCGGCCCACAGCCCATCCCAGAAACGGTCACTGTGGGCTCCGGGTAATGACATCACATAGCAACGTCTGGCTTCCTCTCCCTAGCAACTAGTCTCCCTGCAGTTTCTTCACCCCAGGAACACAGGTGGAAACATTTTACACTTTAACCAAATGTCTGTGAAGCGTTTCCCGTGCCTCATCTCATTTGAGGCACAGAAATCCTATAGTAGGTCAATAGGTGACTCGGTGGAATCCTATTTTCTTTTCATTAGCTGGAAAAACGGAGATTTAGAAAGTTTAGAAACTTGACCCAACTGAAAAGTAAGAAATGGTGGACCTTGAGAATGACTTCAGGTTTTGTCACTGTGCAGAATATAGTCAAATACTGCTGCAGTTAAATATTTTATCCTTTGTTCTCCCCGCGTGATCTACAATAATAATCTGCTTCATGTTGATATTTACTGCTGTGTTGCTGACAATTACCTGAAAGAGAAGTTGGGGTGCTTCACTGGGCTGGGAAAAGTTTAGCTAAATCAGAAAGCAGGTCTAGTTAAGCAAATTTATTCTATATCTATAAAAGGCTAAGTTGACTCGCACATGAGCGATACATATAAAGCTCTTGCTGGTGTGAATAGCACGCGTGTGTTTCCATCTGTCATTGCCAATCATGAATTTGGTTGGCGCTTCTATTATAGAGAAAGGCAGTGCTAAGGATGTCCTTAGTCGGGGGCGCAGACCTAAGCCATCAGCCAGACATCCCCTGAGGGCTCCCGGATTGTGAGAGGGTGCAGGCCAGGCTGCAGGACCTTCCCACCCCCCCTGCATGCATGAATTTTGTGCACCGGGTCTCTAGTAATAAAAATAAATAAAGAGGAATAAAGAGGGTGCACAAGGTAGCCTACCTCTTAAAATATGACATAAGTATAAGTTAGCCTTTCCTCTCTCTGAGACATCAAACTTTGGACATTAATTTGAACATCTAACTTCCTATTAACTGTTTACAAACTATAATGAAAATATATTCTATTATTTCATGATCCCAAACTAGGAAGGCAGGTATATTAGAGAAGTAAAATACATCTATACATTTTAAAGGATACACAAATGAGTAATTCAATCATTACTTTCTCTGTTCAAAAAGTACAAACCCCTGGAGTTATGAACATAACTCACAATTGCAAAAAATAGTAAGTGCCAAATTAACAATTAAAAATTAGTTTAGGATGATCTTTCAAGGCTATACAGAACTAGTTCCAAAAAAAAAAAAGCACTTTAAAAAGATGGTTCCTATTCTCAACACCATTTAACTTTTTAGTTTTATTTCTTAAATAAATCAATGATACAACTTTTAAAGTTTTTATCCTAATATATAAAAACCCAGGATCCGTAACGACCAACCGAAGGCTCGACTGAACACCTAAGTCAGTTCTGCGGTCAGTGCTGGGTTGCCGTGGCATTAATTTAACATTAATGTGGATCAGGCCGGAGAGAGAGGCAGGGTCTGATCCGCAGCCTCAATGACAACTGTTGATCAGCCATTACCTCTTTCTCTCTGGGCTTCGCCAGCAGCTGCGCCTGTTTCTCTCTGGGCCTCTGAGGGGGCTGCTGATCAGCCCCGCCTCTCTGATTAGACCCAGAGACGCTGACTGGCATAGAAACTGACCAATCAGAACCAAATCTGGGTGAACTATGAGGAGCCAATGGTTGCTTAGGGGGCGGAGCTTTTGACACTGACTGACATAGAAATCGACCAATCAGAACCAATTGGCCAGCAGGGGAAGGCAGTTGGGAGCGAGATCAGGCTGGCAGGGGAGGGCCACTGGGGTTGAGTTCAGGCCAGCAGGGGAGGGCAGTTGGGAGCAACCAGGCCAGCAGGGGAGGGCAGTTGGGGGTGAAATCAGGCCAGCAAGGGAGGGTAGTTGGGATGAGATCAGGCCGGCAGGGGAAAGCAGTTAGGGGTGACTAGGCAGGCAGAGGCAGTTGGGGGTGAGATCAGGCTGGCAGGGGAGAGCAGTTGGGGGCGAGATCAGACCGGTAGGGGAGGGCAGTTAGGAGTGATCAAGCAGGCAGAGGCAGTTAGGGGTGATCAGGCAGGCAAGCAGAGGGGTTAGGAACCTAAACTGGCAGTCGGACATCCCCCAATGGGTCCCAGATTGGAGAGAGTGCAGGCCAGGCTGAGGGACACCCCCCCCCCCCACTCTGTGCATGAATTTCGTGCACTGGGCCACTAGTGGAAGTATA
The DNA here is from genome assembly GCF_964212035.1 of Myotis nattereri. Taxonomy (NCBI): domain Eukaryota; kingdom Metazoa; phylum Chordata; class Mammalia; order Chiroptera; family Vespertilionidae; genus Myotis; species Myotis nattereri. The sequence goes on along the minus strand of NC_138083.1, from coordinate 56,304,554 downwards.
ATAAAGATTCACAGAATTTTTTTTTTTTTTTTAGTGCTCACAAGTTTATATTTTTAGATTTAATAAAGATTCTTGTGTATGTTCTAAATACACAAACAGTTTTGCAAGTTTACATACATGCCTTAGGACACTTATACTAGGTAGGTAAATTACATTTAAAAATTGGTCTTCGTAAAAAAATCTTCCCAAAGAGCTTTTACAAACAGCAGGCAGAAGAAAGTGTTCTATGTTTACAGTGTTAAATGCTGATTCTCCCATTTCATAATGGCCTCAACTACCCCTCTGCTCAACCCAAAATTTTTGTTTTCAATAGCCAGTGTACTCCAAATAGAAGTCCCCAATGTCATAAGTCAGGGCTTACTGTTGCTTCTCCCTACACAGCCTGGCAGACCTAGAGCTTCCCCACTGCTGGGAGGCAGGGCCACAGCAGGAGCAAAGCTTCCCTTACAACCAAAAGGGACTCAGAGAAGCCTGTACCATAGTTAAGTTTAAGGGTCTGGGTGACTGAATGGCACAAAAACTGGGGTTCATATCTCGATCTTCATTTAAAAATGAAAATGCCATATTGAAGCTGGGTGTCTCATTTGTACTCAGGTGACGCAGCAATGACTGCACAGGTGGAGAGAAGGGAGGACATGTACCTGGGTACATAGGGGAGATTCACAAAACTTTTAGAGACACAATAGATATCAGCAACTATATGGCTCAACTCTTTATTTTACAAATGGGGGGACTGAAGCCCAGATAAGAAAAAATATTTACTTGGTTACAGAGAGTTAATAGCAAAATAAGGATGTCCCAATGCTCTGAGTTTCTAGTCCAGTGTTCTTTTTACTAGATCATGCTAATAGCATATTTTTAAAAATAAATATTTTTCCATTATGAAATGCAGTACCATCTGCTCATCTTGTACACAGGTGTGCGGTATCCATCAGATGCTCTCTAAACTTACACTAAATGAATGTATCTCTATTTTAGTGGGGATGGGAATGGGGAAGTGAAGCTACTGGACTATCTTCAACACTAGGACTCATTTTGTAGTATTTCCTAATATGTGGGCTTTCCTGTCATTTACCAGAATCTCTAGTTTTCGCCATATATACACAGTATCAAAACTTATAATCTTGAAATAAAACTAAACTGTAAAATAATACAAAATGTAATCTAAACTGAGAATTTACTCTTTGTTCATTATAAAACTTTACATGTGGCTCCTTCTCGATTAAAAACATTTCTGACTCAAGAGATTAATGAATGGCCCAATTCATGTTTCAGCTGTTACTCTGAGCCACCTCTCTATACACCCACAGGATGCTTGTAGTGCAAGAGAGTCTATTTATCGAACACATACTGAAAGTATAAAAGACACACAGAAAGAGAGCAACAACTAAATTTCCACAAACCAGCTCTCAACTGTTTTTCTTATCAATCTAAACCCTTGGCACAAAGTAGGTATGTTATAAATCATGACTAAATGAATGAAGTCTCCAAAATCCCCTCCTCATGCTACTGAAGTCCATCTAAATGCCTCCATTTTCAGTTACAATTGCTGTAGACACTTCAATTAAGTACAGCTGGATTATGAATTTATGGGAATGGCTTAAAGTACCAGATAAATTACCAACTTCCAGACTAAGCATAATGACTAGCATATAACAATACTATAAATATGACAAAAATAATAGTTAGCAATTAATAAATGCTTACTAGATGCCATATGCTGTGATTGCTTTGTCTATATTACTTAACCCTTAAAACAATCTAGTGCTGTTATCCCCTAGTTTCCTGAAGATAAAACGAGCTTTGAGAGGTTAAAACAACTCACCAAAAATCATCTAGTAAGTACACTGCAGAGTCTACATATGAATTCAAGTTTAGACCCCACACAAAGATTTGCTAAACAAATCAATAGAGTAATTTTTTTTTAAAAAAATTCTTGCAACATATTAACATCAAGACAGACTGGTCCAAACTAACCAGATATGCAACTGATACTGGTAACACCCATTAACTCATAAATTATGAACAATGGCAGGCAAATAGCTTTAAGGCCCAAAGTTTTAATGACTCCAGGTCTTTTCATTCCACTAACAGTACTTTATCCTTAAATGAGATCAATTCAACTGGCAGGACATGCAGAGAGATAAAACAGTCATGTAGAATCTGGAATACTAGCCAGAATCTGTTGAAATAATCTAATCTGTGGTTTAGGATTGTCAAAATTAATGTTCAAAACAAAAATTCCAATTTAGCGATGGTGATGATAAAACTGGTTAAGTGCATGGGAGAAAGCTTATTTTGAAATAGGAAGAATCTGAATGATAACATGACATCAAAGTAAAGTTGCCTATTAGACAGTCGAATATATAGGATTTACGCCCACGCTCCCCCCTCCAAAAGAAAAGAATGAAAAATAAAGATTTGGATAGCATGGGCATAGAAATAATAGCAGTTGAAGCTGTAAGAATGGATAAACTCATCCCGCTGGCAAAGCTCAGTAGTTGAGCGCAGACCTATGAACCAGGAGGTCACTGTTCCATTCCCAATCAGGGCACATGCCTGGGTTGTAGGCTCAATCCCCAGTAGGGGGCATGCAGGAGGCAGCTGATCAATGGTTCTCTTTCATCATGGATGTTTCTATCTCTCTCTCCCTCTCCCTTCCTCTCTGAAATTAATAAAGACATATTTAAAAAAATGGATAAACTCTCCAAGAGAGTGAAGAGAAAGATAAATATTATAGGCCAAAAGACTGAGGCTAAGAGGAAAAGAAATCAGCAACGGAAAGATGGAAAACACTAGGTCAAGAAGTCCAAGAAAAGAGAATTTAAAAGAAGGAAAGCTCAAAATGAACACCTCATACTTAGATTTGCCTTCTACATTCCCCCCCCAAAAACTAGCCCTGACTGAGTAGCTCATACATCAGCATTGTGGGTTTAATCCCTGGTCAGGGTACATATAAGAATCAACCAATAAAGGCATAAATAAGTGAAACAACAAATTGATGTTTGTTCCTCTCTCTCCCTCCCTCAAATTCAATAAAAAAAATTTTTAATGTTTTAAAAAGCTAATAAAATATGGTAGCAACAAATATGTACAAAGGGGACAGTAGTGTTAGAACGCAGTATGCACTGTTCAACTAATATTGGTTCCCTTCCATCCTTTCTACACACCCCATTGCTACACCTCTACCAGCTAAACAAAAATTAATAAAAAAAGGTCATGCTCTTAACTAGCATACTACAGGAGTGTGCTAAACGTGCTACAGGCAAGATAACTGTATTTTCAAGAAATGTTAAACTTCAAAACAAATCTACACCTAACCCCCCTACCCACTTATTTTAACTATTGAGAAATTATTAGCAGCCCCAGATAAAAATAATTCTGAGGTTAAAAAAAAAAGTTGAAAAAGGAAAACAGTTCTTGATAATCACTATACACTATAACATGGACCATTAAATAATAGAATCATTAGGATACTGGAAAGAATCTGACTTACAAAAAACCAAGGTTGAGCAATTTGGATGATCTGGGAAATAAGTAAATAGTTATGGTATTATATTAGTATATGCAGACTATTTTATCACTTTTGACTTGCAATATGAAAAATGAACTTATCTAGTCCTTAGAATAAATTACGTTTTCAAGAAAAGGCTGGATAACCACTTATCAGTGCTCTTTCCAGCTACATTATTTTAAAAGTAGTTGAGTAACAAAAAAAAGCTATTTGGTGGGTAAGGTCGTTTAAAAGACATTTGCCAGCAAACTCTCCTAGTACTAAATGGTTTAGGAACGTTCACTTCTGAAGAGTGGATCTAGTCAAGGAAGTGGAGAATAAACATAATCTGAGATTACAAAACAACCCCATAGAACTTGAGTACTGCACATGGCACATAATGCATACTCAATAAGTATCACTTGAAAAAATCAACCAAGGCCAAAATAATAGAGAAAGGCAAATGTGGTTTGTCCCGCCCCGGCATGTGTTGTTCAATGGTTAGAGTGTCAGCCTGCTCACAGAAGGGTTGAGAATTCAATTCCCAGTCAAGGGCATGTACCTGGGTTGCAGGTTCCATCCCTGGTCCTGGTCGGGGCAACAAATAGATGGGCGTCTCTCATATGAATGTTTCTCTCTCTCTCTCTCTCTCTCTCTCTCTCTCCCCCTCCCACCCCCACTCCTCCCTGCCTCCCTTCCTTCCATTCTCTCTAAAAAGCAATGAAAAAAATATCCTCCAGTAAAGATTAAAAATAAATAAATAAAAATAAGTGGGTTATTGTCCCTATGATACATGAGATGTCCAAAGTCCAGACAGAGAAAAGTAAGAACAGACTCACAGAAAAAGATAAAATTACCTGATAGGTCATTCTCAACAGTAGAATAAATGAATGCCTACTTAATGATAAACATAAAATATCACGCAAAGAAATTCATACTAGCCCAGCCAGGTGTAGCTCAGCAGTAGAGCGTCGACCTAGGAACCAAGAGGTCACCGGTTCGATTCCCGGTCAGGGCATATGCCCAGGTTGTGGGCTTGATCCCCAGTGGGAGGCGTGCAGGAGGCAGCCAATCAATGATTCTCACTCATCATTGATGTATCTCTCTCTCTCTCCCTCTCCTTTCCTCTCTGAAATCAATAAAAATATATTTTAAAAAAAAGAAATTCATACAACTAGACACTACAAAACTGGAAAAAGGATTTTGTCTCCAAATAAAATTTTAATCTTTACAAGTTCAGATTAATATGATAATAAATCTCAACAGCTATCAATAAACAATTATGAAACTAAACCAAAAAAAGAATGAAGATTATAAGATTACAAGAGGGAAAAATCTGTCTACTGACTACCTTCTTTTTTAAAATGTTCTTTCAGAAATATCTGGCTATCCTAACTCTAAAAAGCTTTGATTGCCTACCTTCTTGACTCTTCCTTTTGTTCAACTTTCATCTTTACCCTTTTATCATTACATCACTTTCAATTTGCACCTCTGTACAAATTACTTCCAAATTGTTATCTTTAATTATGAGCTGAGTTTCAAATTGCAATAGTCTATAAGTCATTTCTTTGTGGTTGTCCAGTTTCCACTCAAACAAAACAAATCTAACATTGAATGTATCTGTTGCCTATTCTTTCTAAGTTATTTCCAAAACTAACTTTGCTTTTCTCACCAGTCTCACTATATAATCCAGGCTCAAAATTTTTAGGATCATCTGACTAGTGTGTCTCTCTCTCTCTCTCTCTCTCTCTCTCTCAGGTTCCCTCTTCTCCTCCCCAATCCTGTCAATCAAGTTCCAGCAATGCTTCCTTCTCCATTCTAATATCCCAATTTGGGGCTTTAATAATTTCTGGACTATTATAATAATTTTTTTAAATCTCCCCAATCTCACCGCATCTCCAGTCTCTTTCCACATAACCTATCCTGCACACAACTACCAGATTCATTTTTTCATTCATCTTGGCATAGTGTTGTTTACAAATATTTAATGGTCAAAATATCCTAAATTTAAACTCCTTAGCCTAACAATCAAATTCTCCACATTCTAACCCCAATCTATCCTTCCACCTTTATCTTCTGTTCCACCTAAACATGTCATAGCCAGTCGTGTCTCCACCCTCTACATATTCATACTATTCTCCACTACCCCTATGAATACGCTATCTAAATCCTATCCATCCATCATAAAGCATACCCTGGCTCTCCCAACTCTCAGTGACTGCTCCCTTTCAATACCCAAGAACATATATTACCTATACCAAACATTTGAAATTTATCATGTATTTTCTCAATCTGTGAAATGTTTTGCTTGGTTTCTATGTATGTATGTACGGATGTGAGATTAGGTCTGGTTTTCCTAAATAGACTAGAGTTTCAAGGAAAGAGTTCAAGATTTACATTTCCTTGCAGCCTCCACATTTCAATAAATCTCTGAGGTACCCACCAAATGAAGCTATGGCAAGAGGCTAGAAGACAACTAAAATATGAAAACAAAACAACAAAAAAAACTACTATACCCTCTCTACTTCATAGAATAAAAAGATCAAAAAGCAAAGTAAAATCAAACATACTAATATGGAAATTGGATATTAAAAGAATTAAACTTCCTATAAGTTATAGAAATCCTTACTAGAAAGATGTATCCTAATTCCTCCCACTTCTCCCATTCAATAAAAGGTTTTAAATTGTATTAAGCATCAATCCTGCTTTCTGTTTCTCAATATGAAGAGCATCCACAATGTGGGTGAGACATTTCAAACATACAACTCTCACAAGACTCATTTCCATAATCAAGGATTCTTAGAGTAATCTTGAAAGCTTTGGGGGGAAAACTTTCTTGTAAAACCATACACATTTAAAAATATACACAGGTATGTAGAATAACTAATTGTTAATTTTAAACAATCTACATGATTTTCCTGATTCAAGATGAAATTTTTTATGGTATTATTTCTCTGGATGGCATTATAGTATTTTGTTCACTTAATCTTAATACTTAATATTGTGTACGTCTAACATTAATTCTGAGAAAACTGTAAGTTACTATCCATTTACATACTCCCTGCAATTTTAGAGAGTATATGGTTTTGTTTGGACTAAAATAAAATTATTACATAAGTTTTAGTTTTCAGTAAGGTAAAAGAAGAAACTCGCTTACAAAGAAAGGTATTACTATTAAAAGAAATTGACAAAACGCAAAAACTCCAATTACTTGATTGTCTATGCTATCAACCACTGAAGGATTTTTAAAATAGGATTTGGGTCTTTCATGTCCTAAAATCTTCTTTAGAAAGCTTTAAAAGTGACACTGTTAAGCATAATAGCACCAAAAAGGGCAGTTATGATAAAATATACGTGTGGTCCTTTTGTAATCAATAATATTGCAATATTGTGATGACCTAGCATCAGTTTCCTAGAGTTTTTTAGACGTAACAGTCCAGCAAAATGTTCCTTCAGACTCAAGTCACCTGTAACATTTTTGACTCAAATCACTTCCTCGACATGATTCTCTATTGCCACTTCCACATCTACAAACTAACTTGGGAGCTCAATCCTAAATGAAAAGTGGTCTTTCCGATAACACTGTCAAACCGATCAGAAAGATTAATATAACTAAGACCGCCATGCAACAAACCGTGTACGTAGCAGTAATGACTTGGACGTGGTTAACTTTTTATATGCTGCCTGCAATAGAGGTTTATGAGTATCTTTTGTGTCACGTTGAACCGAGCCAGAGCTAAGAGTTCAGAGAGCAGCTAGTAGGGCCAGTCCAGTGACAAACAGGGCCACACAGCACGCGACTTCAGAGGTGCTCCAAGATTCTGCGGGGGCAAAGCACCAGACTTGGCTGTTTTCCCAAGATTATGGAGAGCCCGTCACCTTTGGCAGATCACTAGCCTGAACGCCAGAGGAAGGCAAACGCAATCATCCCAGCCAAGCCTACTCACCAGCAAACAATCAGAATTCACTTCCGACTTGGGATCCCGCAGCAGGTTGTCGATTTTTTCAAACCGCGTCTCAAAACTGTCCCCAGTCGACATGTTGCTGCTGCTGCTGTGACAATACCCCGGTACCAGCACCAGCAGCGGAAAGCAATTTCAAGCAACTTCCTCCGGGGGTGGGTTCGCGGCCGCGGGGCGCAGGAGCCGGAACCTCAGGGTCCCCAGGTGCGCCCAGTTCCCCCTCCTCCTTCCCCTCACTGAGGGGATCTCCGCTCTCCAGACCCCGGGCCCGGGGCAAGTGCGACCCACAGCCGCTCGGACGCCCAAAGTCGCATCCCACCCGGCAGCCCCTCACCACAGCCGACAGTGCCGTCGCCACCGGCCGCGTCGCTCCCGCGAGGTGCTTCAGCCTAGCGGGCCCGAGCCGCCGGCGCCATGGAGGGCTCCCCGTCCCGAGATGGGCAGGAGGGGGGCGAGGCGGAGAGGCAGGGTGGAGGCTCCTCCGGGCAGCAGGGGAGGGAAAAGAGGAAAGGCGCCGGCGAGGGTGGGTGCGGAGCTGTGCCAGCTGCTGCCGCCGCCGCCGGGGCCACGGGCGGGCCCGCTCCGCGCTGAGGCGTCGTAGGCGGGCTAGCCCCGCATCCCCAGCGCCGCTTGGCCCGGTCCGCCGCCCTGACCCGTGTCGGCCGAGAGCGGGTCCTCGCGGGGTAGCCTCACTTTCCTCTTTCGTCCCGTCGCTTCTGGGGCGTCTGCCGCGGTGTCCGGCGGGGCAGGCAGGGCGAGGTCGGCGCCCGATGGAGACTTGGGAAGGCTGGAGAGCGGGCGGTGAGGAAGGCGAGCGTCGGGTCCGGCGACGGCTGATGGGGGAGCTTCTGGGAGGCGCTGGTGGCCCGGGCTGGGGAAAGGGCAAGTGGCGAAGGCGAAAGCCCGGGGGGTGGGGCGAGGGGGGCCGTGAGGGACTAATATGTCCGTCTTCCTGTTTAAACAAACGGAGACCGCCGGCGTGGACTGCGCATGCGGGGCGCGGACGCTCGGAAGGGGAACCGGCGGGGCCCCGCGCGCGCGCGCACGCCGGCGCCTCCACAGAGCCGGACTGGGCGGGGCGGAAGGCGGGGCGCGCCCGGGGCTTCGCGGACCGCCCCGGGCGGCTGGCCACCGGGAGCGGCCGACAGGGCGCGGCGGCCGGCACTGCCCCGGCTTTGGCCGGCTGTGAGGAGCCACGCAGGGCTCCAGAGCGGCTGTGGAGGGCGGGCGGGGCGGACCTCGCAGCCTCCGGCCGGGTCCTGGCCGCTGCCCCAGCTCTGCTTCCTCCCGGCTGCCATCGTCCGGAGAGTTCTGACCAGAAAGAAAGGATGCTTACTGTTATTTTGGAGATAGGGCTTTGGGGTTTTGTTTTCCTTTTTTTTTTTTTTTTTGGTGGATTTTTTTTTTAATTTATTTTTGTTTTTAAGGCAAGATGCTTGTTCGCCGGCAGGCCCCAGCAGTTTAGCACCAGCGGGGTTTGGTTTGGGGGCCCTCCGTGAACCCCACAACGTTTAACCAGCCTAGAAGTCGGTGGGAAAATTACCAAGCAAATTAGTGCTCAGTCCTCCTAAGCCGAACGTGTGTGTCAGGGGAGCATTAAAATATTGACTCCAGGAAAGAGAGTCAATGGAAGTCAAGCTCAAATTATTCTTTTTAAAAACGGGAAATAATCTCAGAAAAAAAACCATTAAAGTTATTTATACTAGTTCTCCCACAGCATTAACACTCCCATTGTATTTCTCTTCTTGCTGTGAAATCCCCCGCTTCAAGTTCAAAACGTTCAGTGGAACAGAATTGTGATTTTAGCAGAGCTTATTAGAACATCAAAACAATGGGCATTTCCTCCCTCATTCAGTTGCTTCATGGACTGTGGTGTGAGGGTGAAAGGCTTGTTACCCAATCGGCTGATAAAGTTCTTCGCTGCTTTCAGTAGGAAATCTGCCTCTGTTTTTAATCAATCTTAGTTTTTAGCTTTAGGTCAAATAGAAAACGTGGATGTTTCACTTAATGCTACAGACGAACCAATTTTCTTTCTGCATAACAAGCGTTGGACAGCATCTGAATAGTCCAACAACTTTATGACGTGAGTCAGAGTTTAAGAAAATGTTATACATATTGTTTGAAAAATGACTATTCTGTTTTCATTTTATTATATACAAGAAATATTTAGATATAAAATCCACTGTATAAATCAAGATAGGAAGTAAGTTCACAAGAATCATATCAAAGACAGCCATTAAACAAAGACAGGTATTTCATTAAATACTTTTGCAGTGACTTTTCTTGGCTCCGATATTTTAAGCCAGTCATGTGAATTATATTTATTTTTAAGCGTAGGGCTTAAAATAAATCTGGCAGTTACCCTAAAATTTCTTAAACACTGCTTGTCCTTTTTACCATTTTTAGGTATTTTTAGGAATTTTGTTGTTTTGCAGAGATTATGAGCATTACGTTGCTTTCTATTTGGACATATATGATAAAGTGCAGGTAGGTCATCTATGAGTGGCACTGATAAATATAAGTGGGACTGAAAACCAACCTGACAAAGCTGCTAGAAATACCTGTGCAGTCTATATATTTCACTTATCTATAAGGTTAGTCTGATGATTGTAACCCACACTAGTTGTCTTGTACCATAAGATAGATGGACTCTATCAATGTTTTGTAATTTCTGAATAAAGTCCTCAGCTATACAGGATAGAATCATATGACATTAAAGTTCCTTCCAACTTTAAAATTCTGTCTAATTGTGACTAATTTCTTCAAAAGTATTGTGGATATTTGAGATTACCCTTAAAATATATATTAAGATCCTAAGTCAAATGCAAAATCCTGATATTATGTATAAATATAATAAAATATTTATAATTATATATATACTGAGTGCTTATCATGTGCTGGGCACTAATCCCTGAATTTTATCCATAGTATTTATTAAAACTTTAAAAGAACTCAGCTATGATTATACTTACATCATAGATGGGGAAACTGAGGTGCAGCAAGGTTGGACTTAATTAGGCTAAAGGTTTTTGCTCAAGGTTATGACAACTGAGATTGGAGCAGAGGTAGTCTCCCGAGTCCTCATTCGTAGCTGCTGAGTATGCTAACACTATCCAATCCTAATACAATACCAAGTATTTCATAATTGTATTCTTTACATTAGCACAGATTTTAATGATTCCATGTAAAAGAGGAATTTTGAAGTTTGCAATTTGATCGGTATGATTACATTCCCTAGGGAAGGGTGTCAAATGCTTTTGGCATGATTCAGAATAAAAAGGACCTTGACAATGTTCAGCAACAGTGGCTTGACTAGAGGTTCCCAAATACTAGGTCTAAGAACCAGTGTCAGTTATTGATGGAGTTTTCCTCACCTGAACCCAAATAAGAAGAATCTATAATAATAAAAGCATAGTATGCTAATTAGACTGGACGTCCTTCCAGATGAAGCCGGGACTGCGAGGGAAGCCCAGGTCCTGGGTGCCAGAGGGAAGCCAGTGCTGGCAGCTGGGGAAGGAAGGCCTACTTTTGCACGCATTTCATGCATTGAGCCTCTAGTAAAGATATAATACTATATGTTTTCATAAAAAAAATTCTAATTCAGTCTGAAATCCTCTTTATTACTTTTTTAAAAAATTCAATGTACTTTCCTTTAAGAAGCAAGAGTAATAGTAAATGGTACAGTTTTAATTCTTACTTACAAATTTAAAAATTACAAAGTTAACAACTCTATACAATTATATAGATTAAGTTAGTCATACCTTATTTTCTCTGGTTTTGGGAATTCAGACATCTGGAAATGTATAATTTAGATGAGACTCATTCTAGGACCTAATGAAGAGACTGCAGTGCTGAAAGAATTTGAATGAGACAAATTTGGGAGAGATCATGGAAAAACATCAGAAGGATTTGAGTGTAGACTTGTGTATAGTGAAAGACAATTAAGTTGAGCATTCCTTTGCTTTTGGTTATTTGGTAGGAAATAGAGTCAGTTTAATGTTTATGGAATTCCTTTCATAAACAATGATGTGGTAGCTAACCTCCAAAGTTGGCCCCCAATGAACCATGTCTTCCAGTATTCAGGGCCTGTGGAACTCTCTCCACTGAATCTGGGCTAGGGCCTAATGACCTGCTTTAACCAGTAATGCAGTAAAAATGGCCCTGTGCCTGTGTCAGGCCTAAACTTTGAAAGTTTGCCTGGAAACTAACAGTTCCGTGCTCTGGGAAGTCCAACTAAACTAAGATCACCTGGTGTGAGGAAACCCAAGCTAACTAACCACAGGAAGTGGTCACAGAAAAGACAACTAAGGAATCCAGGAGACCCTGAAAACAGAGACTCCAGATCTATGACCCAAGTTGTGCCATTCATGTCAGCAGCCCCTAGCCATGTGCAACACCCCGGATGACACCATGTGGAGCAGAAACAAGTTAATCCCTCTAAGCACTGCCCACACAGCATTAATAAAAAAATTAATAAAATGGTTGCTCCTTTGAGCTAGTAACTTTTGGGGTAGTTTCTTAGCAAAAGATAACCAAAGCAGTTGGATTTCATGAAAAGAATTATTGATAGTTAAGTATATATAGAGATACTAGAGGCCCAGTGCACTGGGGTTGGAGGGTCCCTCAGCCCAGCCTGCGCCCTCTTGCAGTCTGGGACCCCTCACTCCTTACCACCTGCCTGCTTGCTGCTCCTTACTGCTCAGCTCACTGCTCCTTAGCACTGCTGCAGAGGCAGGAGAGGCTCCCACCACCACCACTGCACTCACCAGCCTTGAGCCCAGCTTCTGGCTGAGCAGTGCTCCTCCTGTGGGAGCACACTGACCACCAGGGGACAGCTCCTGCATTGAACATCTTCCCCCTGGTGGTCAGTGTGCATCACAGCCACCAGTCGTTCTGGTCATTCCACTGTAACGGTCACTTAAGCTTTTATTATATAGACTAGAGGCCCGGTGCACAAAATTCATGCACAGGTAGGATCCCTAGGCCTGTCCAGCGATCAGGGCCGATCAGGGCTAATCAGATTCCCTGCCTCGCTGCCTCCCCACCTCCTCTTTCCCTCACTCCCTCAGTGCCCCGCCACCATCGCTGGTCGCATGCCATGTTCCGCACCACCCCCTGATGGTCAGCACACATCATAACGAGCAAGCGAACTCCCAGTCTCCCAGTCGAACTCTCAAGGGGACACTTTGCATATTAGCCTTTTATATAGAGAGATATATTTGGAGTACCTGTTATACTTTTTAATACCACTATAGAAAAAAGCTGTCCACAATGGAGCATTATAAAGGAATGACAAATTAACTCATATTTACTGTCTTCACTTCAACAAAAGAAATGTCAATCTTTTTAAATAAATTAAGGAATGCTTCCAGATTTTCAAATTATTATAGTTATCATATTCCCATATAAACATTTTACCTGTTTTTTAAGTATTTTTTTCAATTTAATGCATGCAGACTCATGTCTATTCTGTTTAAAAAACATACCAGCCGAAACCGGTTTGGCTCAGTAGCTAGAGTGTCGGCCTGCGGACTGAAGGGTCCCAGGTTCGATTCCGGTCAAGGGCATGTACCTGGGTTGCGGGCACATCCCCCATGGGGGGCGTGCAGGAGGCAGCTGATCGATGTTTTTCTCTCATCGATGTTTCTAACTATCTCTCTCCCTTCCTCTCTGTAAAAATATCAATAAAATATATTTTTTAAAAAAAACCATACCAAAAATTTAGGTACATACTGTAACTTACATATCAATTATAATAATTTAGTGCCATAAATTGCCTGTAATTTCAAAAATGCATACCAGAGATGTGTTAAGAATGTAATATGGCTAATTTTCTATAGAAACTTTAGTTAATATTTCCAAGAAACTAAGATGCTTGTTATTTTTAATATAACATTCCAAAAAGGCATTAAATTTTTTAAAATGTAGAACAATTTTACTTGATTCTAAACAATGTTAGTAAACAGAAAGTTGTGAAATTTTAGGTTCATTTCTGGTTTAAGAGGTTGGTTTTATATGATTAATATTTACCCCAAAGTAAGGTATATGTACTTATTTTTCTTTATTGGAGGCAGCCAATCAAAATAAATCGAGTGGAATATGTTCCTTTACATAGGAGTACCTCTTTCGAAGGGCATTCAAAATTGAGAGTCAGTGTATTATGACATTTTTAGATCTGCTACAGCCTTGGTGCCACTCAGGGAGAGCTGGAATTATGGGCATCTATCAATATTATAGCAAGGAAAAGTGTAGGGCAAGCTGTGAACACAGAGTACCCTTAAGGACTTCTGACTCAGCCTGGAATGCCTTCCTCTAACATCTGTTTTTTATTTCTTAGAAGTTGCTGTTCCATTTAACTGCAAAAATACTTGCATTGACCCTAAAAACAGAATAGAGAAACAGATTTCTGTAAAACAACTACTTCCCTGCTCTATGCCATTATCATCTTGGGGACCCTATTGTTACCACACTAACATAACCAAGCATGCAAATGATTGATATTAAAATTTATTCCAAGGGTGTGGACTATTATGTTTGTGACCACCCTCCCCCTCCCCTGAGATGATGGGCGTATGATCACAGTAAGAGAGAGAAGCACAGATCAAGGACATGACAACAGATACATATCGTTGGTCACATACTCTCTCATTTTTTGCAAGGGTCTCCTATCCAAGGGAACCTCCTACCCAGCACCACTCCACTGCGTCCCAAGGCTAAGTGTGCTTTCTAACCTATTGCTTTTTAGGTCCTTACATCTTCCTCTTTAGGGCCCTTAAGCTGGTGAATTGCCTTTTTTGGCAGTGGCTGTTCACCCATTATCTACTTCTCTTTTTTTTTTTTAAATTCATTACAACTTGTATCACCTATTTAAGTCCCAGCTTTAGGACTTCCATATCAAACACCTGGAAACAGAAAAATGTCTGTTTCTGACATTTCCCCATTTCCCCCACCCTTTCATCACTCAAACACCTCCTAAAAGATAGCATTTTCCCTAAAATCTCTGTAACTGGAAGAGAGGCATTGATTCTGTTACTCAAGGGGTTCGCTGCTTGGGGTACTCTATTCAAGAATGAGTACCCCCCCCTCCAAAAAAAAAGAATCAGATGTGGGTCCAGCTGGCATGTCTCAGTGGTTGAGCATCGACCTATGAACCAGGAGGTCACGGTTCAGTTCCCAGTCAGGGCACATGCTTGGGTCATGGGCTCAATCTCCAGTGTCGGGTGTGCAGGAGGCAGCCGATCGATAATTCTCTCTCATCATTGATGTTTCATCTCTCTCTCCCTCTCCCCATTCCCTTCCTCTCTCAAATCAATAAAAATATATATTTTAAAAAAGAATGAAATGTAGACACCGCAAGATAGTTTTATTTATTTATTTACTTGCTAGTTTTATTAATTTGCAGCAAGTAAAGGAGACAGGATTCATATCCAAGCTCTGCCTTCCAAAAAGGAGGCTTAGCCATTGCTTATATATACTATTTGGTTAATTACATGTTGATTTCAGTTAGCTATACTTAATGGGTTGGGTTCCTGTCTAGCTCATATTGGTTACAGTTGGTCTACAAAATATTGTGCTGCATTTTAACATTTAGCAAGAATAGCATTTAGTAAGAATGGCCTAGACCTTGAGATCCTTGTCCTATCTAACAATTATCCGTGAGATTTTTCACTCCTTGTTCTTGAGGAATAGGGATAAAGTTCAGACTTCTGTAACTGCTTCCTGCTAAACATGGAGAGAATACATCTTTCAGTTAAAGGAGTGGAATTCTCTGGCTGCCTGACTTATGAAAGTCTTGGGGTCCCATAGGTTCTAGGATTCCTGAGAACAAGAGTGTATAAAGAGAGCACTACTCTAACAGGAGGCATCCTATATACTAAAACCCTAATATGCAAATTGACCAAACAGTGGAACAACCGGTCGCTATGATGTGTACTGACCACCAGGGGGTAGATGCTCAACGCAGGAGCTGCCCCCTGGTGGTCAGTGTGCTCCCACAGGGGGAGCGCTGCTCAGCCAGAAGCCAGGCTCATGGCTGGCAAGCACAGCGGCAGTGGTGGGAGCCTCTCCTGCCTCCGCTGCAGGGGGTGGGGAGGTAAGAAATGAGGAGTCCCAGACTGTGAGAGCCTCGGACTGCAAGAGGGATGTCTGACTGCCAGGGGGATCGGGCCTAAGCCAGCAGGTGGACATCTCCCGAAGGGTTCTGGACTGTGAGAGGGTGCAGGCTGGGCTGAGGGACACCTCCCCCCCTCCCCAGCCCCCTGCCCACAACCCAGCCTAGTGCACGAATCTGTGCACCGGGCCTCTAGTGTGCCATAAGAGGTGACACAGAAGCAGGGGGGAATCAAGGAGATGGAGACCCTGCCACTCATAAACTCACTACAGTGAGGATCTAGTGAACAAAGTGGACTAAGTTCACCCTAAGGACAAAGATGCCAGCAAGGAAGAGAAGGGGAGAGGTGCTGTGATATTTGAATCTTCACTTATGAGCTAGGCCACCAAGCTATGGTTTTTATTCAGGAATCGCGTATTGAGCTGCTAATTCTATCCAGGACTTTGAAGGATAGGTAGGATCTGGGCAGGAAGTGACCATGCAGAAAGGGTGAACAGAGTGGATGAAGCACAGCAATCCCAAAGAGATGCCAGAATGACACTTCTACACAATGTTTTCATTTCAATGCCAGTGTCCCATGTTTTCTCAAGCAAAGTGATGTTTGTCATGTGGTCCAGTGAAGAGCTATACCTCGTAAGGCACCTTGGTTTGGGGAGGGAGGACAGCTCAGGAGGAAGTCCTGACACGGCCCTCTGCATTCACTCTCTTGGGACAGTGCCCCACAGAAAAGCCCTCCCACCCCTGTGATGGCAGGATGTACTCCCGGGGAAAACAAACTGTGTGTGTGTGTGTGTGTGTGTGTGTGTGTGTGTGTGTGTGTGTACACCCATGCACATACACACAGGAGGAAGGCAATGCCAAACATGTGAAGCCACACTGTTCAGGCCCACACAGCACAAGGCCCTCTATGATCAGACATCCTGTTTGACATCATCCCCTAGTTGCCATCTACATAGCTGCAATTCAGAGACTAAAGCCCTTCTGAAAATGAGGATAAAAGGAGAAAGCACCACTCACTCACAACCTCTTTGTCCCCCAAATCCACTGCCCAGTAGGTGCTGGGACGAGCCTTGATGAGCAGATCACCTGGAGTCTATATAACCCACATTTTGCAACTTTCACAGACTGTGGCTCCTTCAATCCTTGTCCCCAGTTTGGAAATAATAGCTCAAGACTGAAAGTGACAACAGGAAATAGCTTCAGACACAGATTGTAATGAAACAAAAGGGAAAAGTAAGGAGAGTGAGAGATGCCATGAGGGACTGCTCACATGAGGCACTGCCTGGCCCACACTAGCAGAATCAACTCCTACTGTTACAGGTCCTGACTTCTCTCAGCCCTCTAGCTTCTGGATTCCTAGAGAAGATGGGCTGAGAAGGCCTACCCGAGGCTTGCCCTCCATGCCCAAGAAAGGTGGGACTGTGAGAGGCAGAGGACAGGCCCAGGCTATCTGGCTTAACAGCTGGCTCACATGCCACATTTCAGATCCATTCAGCTAAAAATAAGGTTCTAGGTGGTATGGTCTCTCTGCACCTGCCTCCCTTCCAGCTCATAACTTAGCAGTGCAGTATTCTGTTCCTAAATTTAAAACAATGAGCTGCTCCACCTTGCTGCTTCCGCAAAAAGGCCAAGTGCCCAGGGTCATCCAATTCCACTGCCGGTCAACAGATCCCCAATACCATAGGGGTCTGTTCCCAGGCTGAGTAGGGCCACTCCCCAAGGAGAGGACACAACTTAGAAGCCCCTTGTCCTATCTGTGGATGCAGAGAATAAGCTCTCTCACCTCGATCTGACCCCCTCCCAACTACCCCACAACTTTGGAGGAGAGAGAGGGAACTTGTCCTATCTAGCAATCCCTCATACTGCTTTTTGTTTGCAGACAGTATCTCTGCTAGTTGAATTTACAGAAATTTGTTTCTGTTCTTGTCATTACTGCTTCTACATGCTCTAGTACATAGTCTAGGACAGGGGTGGGCAACCCCTGGCACACGTGCCAAACATGGCATGCCAGTAACTTTTGCTGACACGTGAAACCCTCTCTTATAATCTTCCATTTACAATTTTTGTGAACATTTGAATGACTTAAATTACAAGGAACTGGCAAGACACTTGATGTTATGTTTGGTTACATAAAGGCTTTTGAAAAGAAACTGGAAGTCTTTAAGAGGGATGTGGATGGTGAGAGATTTAGATATTTCCCAAACCTCAAGAGGCACATCAACGACCTCCCAAAAGATGACAGAACAGACTGTCAAAGCCTTCAAAAACTGTTTTTAAACATCATCGAGTCAACTATTGAGCAGTTCTTCTCAAGATTTGCGAAATTCAGAGAACTGGAAGAGACAGCAAAATTCATGAGGTTTCCAGACAGCATGAAACTGGAGGAACTAAACTTACAAATGTTTTCATGGGTAGACATGGCTGACTTTGAAATGCAGTTGATTGAATTTCAGAATAGCTCAATTTGGAAGCAGAAATTTATTGACCTTAGAGTTGACTTGGAAAGTATTGGGGGGGAAAAACACGATTAGAGACAGGAGTACCAGAGAGAAGTGTCGAAAACAAACTAGTAAGGACTTGGAATGCCATTCCAGAAAATTTTTTCTGTTTAAAAAAACTTTGCAACAGCGTTACTCTCCATGTTTTCATCCACATATGCTTGTGAATCTTTGTTCTCAGTGATGAATTTTGTTAAGTCTCATAATGGGAGTAGCCTGACGGATGAAAGTAGTAGCTCGTGCATATCTCTGAAGGTCACGAAATATAAACCTGATGTAAAATCTCTGTCATCAGTGATGCAGCAGCAAAAGTCCCACTGATAATATCAAACGGAGTCATAAAGTTTTCTGTCAGACTATCAGTGTACATGTATATATTAAAAAATAAATGTATTTTTCATCATCATGTTCTGTGTTTTTGTCGCTCGAATGAATTTTATTATTTCTTCAAGGTTCTTCACATACGTATACCTTAAGAGATATCAAATCGGCATAATATGTTCTCAAAAAATTAGGGTTGGCAAGCAGAAGAATTTTGAGTGAGAGATTTTGCTGATTTTGGCACGTACTCACAAAAAGGTTGTCCACCCCTGGTCTAGACTTTAAAAGCAAAAATTATATTTTTCCATTTCATTGTGAAAATAGTACATGCTTATTTTTAAAATTTTATGAAATAAGGAAAAGTAAGACAGAGACCAAAATCACCCATATTCCCACCACTCACTATTGAAAATCTCCAAGTTTTTCTTTAATTTTTCCCCCTGCAGAGAATTGTTTTACATGCTGTGTATACAGTTCTTGTATACTGTTTTTCAGTTTACATAATCAATCATTTTTTTTCTTAAACATAAATTTTAATACCTGCATAATATTTCATCCCAGTTGTTTATCATAGCTTATTTATCCATTACTACTCTGTTCATCCTAAAAATAGTGTTACTATAAACATTTTTATTCATGAGGTTGTTTTTTTTGCTTTGTGTTCCATTTTTGAAACCTCGGCCGAGGATATTTTTCCATTGATTTTTAGAGAGAGTGGAAGAGAGAAGGAAAGACAGAGACAAATATCAATGTGAACACATCAATTGGTTGCCTCCTGCACGAGCCCTGACCAGGGTCTGGCAGAGAGGAGTCTACAACTGAGGTAGGTGCCCTTGACTGGAATCGAACCCGGAACCCTTTGGTCTGCAGTCCGACACTCTCCTCTGAGCCAAACTGGTTAGGGCACTGTTTTTTCTTAAGAAAGAAAAATTACATACATATGTAATTGATTTCAGAGAGGAAGGGAGAGAGAGAGAAATAGAAACATCAATGATGAGAATCATTGATCAGCTGCCTCCTGCATTCCCCCTACTAGGGATTGAGCCCACAACCCGGGCATGTGCTCTGACTGGGAATCGAACCTTAACCTCCTGGTTCATATGTAGGTGCTCAACCACTGAGCCACACCAGCTAGTCTGTTACTTTTCTTTTAAATTAGTTCCCAAGCTGTTGTAATCAGTTATCATTACATATTATTTTTTAGAATAACTTTTCAAGAACCTCCCTATTCCTCTCCATTCCACTGGCATTTAAACTGAAAAATATTTTAAATTTATAACTTAATTTGTAAATAAAATCTTTATGATATTCCATCTTCCCAATCAAAAATTAGTACTTTTATTCAAAATTTAAAAATATATATGACAATGTTTTATACATTGAGTGGCCAGATTATTATGACCGGCCAGATTATTATGACCACCCCATTAGTACTTTGTTGGGCCACCCTTTGCCTTCAATACTGCAGCAATTCTTCTTAGCATTGACTCCACGAGATGTTGAAAGGTGATGCGAGGAATCTGACACCATGCCTGATGAATAGCACTGTTCAGTTCTGTGAGATTTGATGGTTGTGGAACCAGATGCCTGATGGCTCTTTTAACTTCGTCCCACAAATGCTCAATTGGATTGAGATCTGGTGATTGTGGGGGCCACCTAAGCAAGATAAAGTCTCCCTCATGTTCTTGAAACCACTCCTGCACAATACGAGCACCGTGGCATGGCACATTGTCTTGTTGGAAGAAGTCACCTCCATTGGGATATGCCATCAACATGATAGGATGAACCTGATCAGCAATGACACTTAGGTATGTTGTGCTATTCAGACGTTGTTCCACACAAATTAAAGGGCCCAAATCATGCCAGGAAAACATGCCCCAAACCATAACACTGCCCCCACCAGCTTGAAGGGTTGTACTCATGTGTGTGGGGTGCATGCTTTCATGCTGTTTCCGCCAAATTCTCACTCTGCCATCTGCATGATGCAACTGGAAACGTGATTCATCAGACCACATGACTTTTTTCCAATGCTCGACTGTCCAATCCTTGTGTTCCTGTGTGCATTGGAGACACTTTATCTTGGTAACTGCAGATAGCAAAGGTGTTCATACAGGCCTTCGGCTTCCCTATCCCATATAATGCCGTGTACGGTTAATTTGCCTACAAATGTCAGGTGGTCATAATAATCTGGCCACTCAGTGTAGATTTTTATCACCTGGGCCACACTTATTTCTCACTGTGATTATTTCTGAGTATCCTAAAACCATGGTTGCTGTACTGTATAGAAAGTTTGTTTTGATTATTTGATGATTATTGATAGAAGTATTGTTGATTATGCTTATAGTTATCTTTTACCCAGCCATTTTACCGAACTGCTATTTGTGCTTCTATGATTGATTTATTTCACTTAGCATAATACCTTCTAGGCCCATCCATGTCGTCACAGATTGTAAGATTTCATTTTTTTTTAAATGGCTGAGTAATATTCATATAGATATTAGAGGCCTGGTGCACAAAATTCATTCATGGGGGGTGGTCCCCTCGACCCAGCCTGCACCCTCTCCAATCTGGGACATCCCTCTCACAATCCTAGACTACTGGCTCCTAATCACTCACCTGCCTCCCTGCCTGATCACCCCTAACTGCCCCCCAGCCAGCTTGTTTGCCCCCAACTGCCTCCCTCTGCCGGTTTGGTTGCCCCTAACTGCCCCCCCTTCTGGCCTGGTTGCCCCCAACTGCCCCCTGCCAATCTAGTCACCCCTCTCTGCCCCCCTGCAGGCCTAATCGCCCCCAACTGCCCCCCCCCCGATGGCCTGGTCACCCCCAGCTGCACCCCCTTGCTGGCCTGGTTGCCCCTAACTGCCCCCTCCCCCCACTGGCCTGGTCACCTCTTACTGCCTCCCCTGCCAGCCTGGTTGCCCCCAACTGCCCCCCTCTGCCAGCCTGGTCACCCCTAACCTGCCCTCCCCCCCCACCAGCCTGGTCACCTCTTACTGCCTCCCCTGCCAGCCAGGTCACCCCTCACTGCCCCTCTGCCAGCCTGGTCACCCCAAGCAGCCTGCTGTTCAGTCATTTGGTTGTCCCTCACTAATCCCCCTGCAGCCTGGTCATAGGCAGCCATCTTGTGAGGCATGAGGATTAATTTGCATATTATCCCTTTATTATATAGGATATATATATATATATATATATATATATATATATATATATATATATATATATCTCCACACTTTTTTTGTCTACTCCTCTATTAATGGGCAATTGGGTTGCTTCCACAACTTGGCTATTATAAACATGCTGCATTAAACATAAGGGTGCATATATTCTTTTGAATTAGTGTTTGGGGTTTCTTCGGATATTTATCCAGAAGTGGAATCACTGGGTTATAAGGCAGTTCCACTTTTTAGTTTTTTGAGAAACCTCCATCTATGTGTTTAATTTCTATATTTGCTTCCAGTCCTTGTAGAGAATTTGTTTCCTTGAATTTTAATTTTTACTCATTTTTAAGTTGTCTAAAGTAAAACCTTAAATAATTTTAAAATGAGGAATACTTAGGTGAGAGCTAGAAAATATCTAAGAATGTCTGTTGTCCTCATACATCAAATGATAACATGGATAGATATAGTAGTTTTGATTCACAAATTTTACCTTAAAAACTTTTTGGATTTACTCCATTATTTTTTAGTCTTTGTGCTACTGGGGAAAAGTAAAAAACCAACCTGTTGTTTTGCTACTTTATAGGAAACATTTTCTTGTTCAGCTATGTAGGATTTTTTGAGAATTTATGAAGTTGAAAAATACTAGAATAATACTACTGGTGGATCTCTGGTCTTTTTTTTTTTTTTTCTGGAAGAGGGTACTCTTTAAAAGACTCAGGTATTATATCACCTCAGGAAAATATTTTTATACTGTATTAACTTATTGTCTATGCTCCATTTATCTTTTCTTCTTTTGGAACATCTATTCTCAATACTTAGGATCTCATCTTTGTTCTCCTTATGTCTCTCTCTCTTTTTTTCCTATGTTCTTCTACATTTTGGGAAACCTTCTCAAATAAATTTGCCTTCTGAAACACTGATTTTATTTATTCGTTTGTTTGTTTTTCATTGAGAAAGCTGTATCCAGCCTCCAGAATGGATTTTATTTGAGTTACTGCATTTAAAATTTTTGGTTTCCTTGAGGAATTGCCTAGCATGTTTTCATTTCAATTTGTTTTCATTTTAATTTGGCCTGCTCTTTTTCTTTTTCTTTTTCTTTTTTTAATATATTTTATTGATTTTTTACAGAGAGGAAGGGGGAGAGATAGAGAATCAGAAACATCGATGAGAGAGAAACATCGATCAGCTGCCTCTTGCACATCTCCCACTGGGGATGTGCCCGCAACCCAGGTACATGCCCTTGACCGGAATCGAACCTGGGACCCTTCAGTCCACAGGCCGACGCTCCATCCACTGAGCCAAACCGGTTTCGGCTCTTTTTCTTTTTTTAATAGCCCATTCATTGTCATAGGCACAGATTTTTTTTTTTTAAGATATAACTTTATCTAATAAAATGAACAAATCTTAGGTGTACAACTCAATGGAATTTTACATATGTATACACCCATGTGAGCACTAACCAAATCAATTATAGAACACTTTCAACACTCCCAAATATTTCTTTATCCTCTCTCCCCATAAATCCCTCACTAAGGTTAATCAATATTCTGATTTCTATCACCATAGATTAGGTTTATGTGTTTTAAAATTTCATAGAAATGGAATCACACATTATGTACTCTGTTGTGACACTTTCACTGCTCTGAACCTTCCCTCGGGCCCCAGGCAATACCTGAAAAGTCCTCAGTATATCCTATTTAGAGTATGTCAGCTATTTTACAAGCATCAGAGGAAAAGAGATGGAAGGCACCATCACATATGGCGATTGCTAGTGGCTTTCTATGATTTTTTTTTTTACCAATGTAAATCTTGATTGTTAAGAGATCTTATGATACAATCCAATATGAAAAGCAAAAATGGGCTGTGCTAATTAAGAAAAGGAGTAGCACCAGAGAGTCCAGCTACTTCCCAGTACTTTTGGCCCTGAAAGGGCTCTATGGACTGCTTAGAGCTTGGAGTAGCATGCATTCTAAATCATCATCCTAGACATCCACAAAGGCTATTTGTGCAAGGCTGAAGAATAATATGAGAAAGGGCATGGAGATATCTCAGCATAACTAGAATGTTTGAGTTCTGACTTCAGGCATTTATTTTAAGGATACACTTGATTGTTATTGTCTATACTTAGCACTCACTCTTTACCCAGTCCTATCCTAGGCAGCTACTGAGGGAGTTCCATTAAACTGTGTGATCTTAAGACCTCTGTCTTCCATTATGTTAAATTTTTATATCTTCATAAACATCCTTAGAAAGTTTTCCTTACATCAAATATTAAGATATGGCTCCCAATTATGACCACGATAGAGTATATCTATTATGGGCTATCTCTCCTCCTGATTACAACTAAAATCTCTGGAGAAAAATACACAAAAACAATACCTGAGGGCTATTAAAAGTAAATAAAATCAGGTCAATTGTGGACTGGAGTCAAACTTAAAGAAGCAACCTATTTGAAAATGAGTTTTCCATTATTTCCCTTCTTTTCTCGTATGGCTTTGCCCCAAGAACAGGCCCCAAGTACACAGCTGCTAAGTTAAAACTCAAAAAGAAACCTCATATTTTGCACAGAAAAACTGAGAAATAGGTACTCTGTGGGGCAGAGTGTATAGGAGGAATCCAGGAGAGAAGTGAGCTGGAGAAGAAGATGGCTCAATACTGTGTAAGAAACAAGACAAGCCCCCCGTTTACCCTTGAGCTTCATATACATGGGACAGACCAAATCAGCAAACATTTTGAAACTTGAACTAAGTGTTAAACCACCAACCAGGTCTGAACCAACCTCTTAGAGATGTACATGTTGAACATACCCAAAGCAGCATCAATAAGGTTTAAAAAACCGAACTGAGATTGGAACCGCTGCCCACAGAAAGTAATTATTTTTGCTTCTAACAATCTGTTTATTATTTATTTTTCCCTCCATTGAACCACCCCACACTGAGGTGGTTATTTGGAGTGGTATTATAAGCTGGACCCTGGAGTCTGAAATCTCAGGTGCCTTCCTCACTCATTTTGTGGCTTAGGTTGGGGCATAGTCCAGGCAGAATTAGTGTCTCCTTTTGGATACTGCACAATGGGAACTTAGGTGCATCCATAAAGGTGGCCACAATCAGGAGGGCTGATTGGCAGGCTGGAAGACAAATTATTCCAATAAAGGCATTTTTTACATCCATAGGGAGCTAGGAGTTGGCTGGACATGTTATAGGGGTGGAGGAGTTAATTCAGTGAAGGAGTTATTTGCAGGTTGCAGAGATAAATTAAGGGAATTCACTATGCTGGGCCATCTGCAGGTCAGTAGAGGTTGCTGTATGTCTTTACTGCCACAAGGGGAAAGAGATAGCCGTATCATAGCCAAAGAGGCATACAGCGAATAGGCCCATAACCCCTTCGATGGTTGCAGAGCGGCTTCCTTTCAAAGAAAGGGCAGGAATGGAGGCGATCAGGTAGAGAATCGCTGCTGCAAAGCTTCGGAGGAAATCACACCAGGGCCAATTGATCCAGACTATGTTGTTTTGCAGGCCGCCTGAGTAGATGATAAAGAAGAAAATACCAAGGACCAACTCAGCCTTTGACAGGTGGTAGTATTCTGCGGCACGGAAGCAGCACAGAACCACTATGCAGAATGTAATCTCAGCTGTCAGGAGGACTGCCTTTTGGGTGCGCAAGAAGTTGGTAAAGGTGGTCCCCAAGCTGGGGGATGAGGTGCGTTGGGGATCCACCATGGTGTCAGCAACAGTCCTTGGCGGGTGAAGAGGATCTGCTCATTTGCTGGCAAGTTTGAGGATGCTGCACACTCCGATGTCTTGCCTGCTGTCTAGAAAGTGATTATAAAAACTTACAGTCTGCAGCTTACTGGGTTGATTACCTGATAAAACAACAACGACAATAATAATAACATCCCTTAGAAAATTTTAACAGGATTCATGCCTACAAAATTTAATATTCAAAAAGTTTAGAATACAATCCAAAATTACATAAGCAAAGGACAAGGAGAATGTGACCAATTATCAGGGGAAATGATAATCAACAGATACCAACCCCAAGATGACATAGATATTGAAATTATAAGGCAAAGGCTTTAAAGCAGATACTAAAATAAATTCCATGAGGTAAAGACAAACACACATGAAATAAAATAAGTGGAAAGATGAAAGTTCTTAGCGAAGACATTACATTTTAAAAAAGAACAAAACTATTAAAACATACATTCTACTGGATGCGCTTAAAGATGACAGAGAAGGGAGTCAGTGAACTTGGAGAAAGATTAATAGAAATTACCCAAATTTGAAGAACAAGAGAAAAAAGATTGTAAGAAACTGAATAGAACTTTAGGGAGGCATGAGACTACATAAAAAATGTAACACTAATAACAAAAATATTGATGCTGAAAATAATTGGTCATAGGATATTTGGGGAAACAATGGCTGAAAACTTTCCAAATTTTGGTGAAAGACTTGAAAATTCAAAAAGTTGACTGAAAGTAAAACGGAATAAACTCAAAGAAAATCACACCTAGACACATTATAATCAAACTACTGAAAACTAAATGTAAAAAAAAAAAAATATCTTGGGCAGGGTCCAAGCTGGTGGCACAGGAAGATGCTGAATTCACCTCCTACCATAGGCACAGCAAATGTACATCTACATATAAGGAATTCCTTCTGAAGAACAACTGAGGCTGATCAACCAGCTTCTGCACCACAAGTGATAGAGGGAGCACACAGAGAAGGGGAGAAGAGATGGACACAAGGTAACTATTGGAGATTTAGCCCCATGCTGAGTACTCCAGTAGATGGAGAAATCACTGAGGGACCCATGAAGACTCACCAGCACTGGGGCACAGAAAGAAAAAAAATTACTTTAGGCTGTACATAAAGGATACCAATCTACTAACCCTACAGTACCTGCCAAATGAATGGGGAGCTGTTGGAATTCTCTCCAGGATCAGAAGTGCGGGCAAACACCAGGTTCTACGTTCCCCTACCACACTGAAACCATGAACTGGAGCACTTGCCAGGCACTTGAGCTGCCTTGCCAACGCTGCCCCAGTGCATCCCAGACCCCTGACTCTCACCAGCTTCAGCAGTTTCCCTATGGCCCCAGCATGTCCCAGGAACGCCAGTCCAGCTCCAGTCATTGCGCCAGTCTGGCCCTCGTGTGGAGCACCTGAAGCCCCTTGACTATGCCTGCTCCAGCTCTGGGCATCTTTCCTGGCAGTCCTAGTGTGGAGCACTGTTGGGCTCCCTGACTGCTATCTGTTCCAGCTCCAGCTGGCTTGTCAAAGCTGCCTGGACCCCTACATAGGGGTCACTCCTTCAGGACCGGGAGAGGTAGCTGTTTTGTCTCATTCATAGAAACAAACACATAAAGTCAAATAAAATGAGGAGACAAAGGAATCTGTTCCAAACAAAAGAACAAGATAAAACTACTTAAGAAACCTAATGATGTTTGCCCGCACTTCTGATCCTGGAGAGAATTCCAACAGCTCCCCATTCATTTGGCAGGTACTGTTAAGAAACAATTTATGTGCCATAATTGTGGGAGAGATGCAACTGGCATTTAGTGGGGAGAGGTCAGAACTATTGCTAAACATTCTACAATGCACAGGATAGCTGTCCAGAACAAAGAATTATCTGGTTCAAAATATCAGTAGTAGTAAGGTTAAGAGACTTTTCCCTAGAACGAGAGAGAGAGAGAGAGAGAGAGAGAGAGAGAGAGAGAGAGAGAACAAAAAAGTAGAACAAATACAAAACATATAGCAAAGTAATCGGTGATCAAAGTAGTCAAATGGGATTAAAAAATCTCCATGTGGGTCTCAATAAACCCAGTTTAAATATAAGGACTTAGGTAAAAAGTAAAAGAATGGGAAAAGATATACCATGCAAACAAAGATAGAGTGGCTATTTTAATTTCAGACAGAGTAGACTTTAGGACAAGGAATATTATTAGGGACTAGGGGCCCGGTGCACGAAATTCGTGCACTGGGGGGGGGGGGGAAGAGTGTCCCTCAGCCCAGCCTGCCCCCTCTCACATACTGGGAGCCCTCAGGCATTGACCCCCATCACCCTCCGATCGCCTGATCGGCCCCTTGCCCAGGCCTGACACCTCCGCCAGAGGTGTCAGGCTTGGACAGGGGACCCCCATCTCCCCCCGATCACTGGCTTTGGCCCCCGCCCAGGCCTGAGGCCTCTGGCCCAGGAATCATGCCTGGGCAGGGGACCCCCATCTCCCTCTGATCACTTGCTCCACCCCCCACCCAAGCCTGACGCCTCTGACCCAGGCTTCAGGCCTGGGCAAGGGGACCATCATATCCCCCCAATCCCCAGCTCCGCCCCCCGCCCAGGCCTGATGCCTCGGCCAGAGGAGTTGACCCTCATCACCCTCCGATCACCAATCACCGGATCGGCCCCTTGACCAGGCCTGAGGCCTCCGGCAGAGGTGTCAGGCCTGGGCAGGGGACCCCCAGCTCCCCGCGGTTGCAGGCTCCGCCCCTGCCCAGGCCTAACGCCTCTGGCCTAGGCTTCCGGCCCAGGCAGCGGGGACCTGCAGTGGCAGCGGGGGGCGCCGCGATCGTGGGCTTTGCTTTAGGCCCAGGCAAGGGACCCCTAGCTCCTGGGACTGCCAGGTTCGACCCTGCCCAGCTCCCATCGCTGGCTCCACCCCTACTTCCTGCTATCACTGGCCAGGGCGGCAAAAGTACCTAATTCTCTGATCATGGCTGGGGGGCAGGGCAAAGGCGGCCCCAGGGCCGCCTTTGCCCTGCCCCCCAGCTCTTAGCTCCCCCCTGGGTTTCCGATCACTGTCAGTGGCAGGGGGCTTCTTCCTGCTTTCCCTTTCGCCTCCCTGCATTGTGCCTACATATGCAAATTAGCCGCCATCTTGTTGGCAGTTAACTGCCAATCTTAGTTGGCAGTTAACTGCCAATCTTAGTTGGCAGTTAATTTGCATATAGCCCTGATTAGCCAATGAAAAAGGTATCGCCGTACGCCAATTACCATTTTCCTCTTTTATTAGTGTAGATATAAAAGGCATTACAGATTTATAAAATGATCATTTTACCAAGAAGACATACAAACCTAAATGAGTATGCCTCTAATAACAAGCTTTAAATAAAATACATGAAGCAAAAACAAACCTTGAAATTTTTAATTAAAATCATACAAATTATGTTAATTGACCATAATAAAATTATAAATTAACAGCAAAACAATTCCTTTTTAGTTCTGCATGTGAATGTCAAAATGTTTGAACACAAGTTGTTAAAAAAACTATTCTTTCATCATTGAATTTCTTTGTCACTTTTGTTGAAAATCAATTAACCATTTTTCTTTGCATCTATTTCTGAACTCTTTATTGATTCTATTCCATTGATGTAAATGTTTATTTTTACCAGTACTACACTGTCTTGGTAACTGTAGCTTTATAATGAGTTTGAATCAAGTATTCTAAGTGTTCTATTTCAAAGTTGTTTTGGCTATCATAGGTACTTTGTTTATGGAAATTTTAGAATCAGCTTGCTAATATTTACAAAATACTGTGCTGACATTTTGATTGAGATTGCATAAAATCTATAGATCAATTTGGGGATAATTGACATCCTCATAATATTAAGCCTTCACATCCATTAACACTATTCTCCCCATTTATTCGGGTCTTTTTTAAATTTCTTGCATCAATAGCTCATAATTATAGCAATATTTTGTTAGATTGTATCTAAATATTTCATGTTTTATATGATTGTATTGAGTATTCTTTCCATTTCTAATAGCTTTTGCATGTTTATAGAAGTCCCACTGATGTTTGTATATGGACCTTGAATCCTGTGACTTTCCTAAATTCACTTATTAGTCCCAGTAACTGTTTTATATATTCTCTGGGGTTTTCTATGCATTGTCAGCCAATAGAGACAGGTTTATTTATTTATTTTCAATCTGTATTTATTGTACTTCTTTTTATCGTGTTATTGCACTGTTTTGGCCCTTTAGTACAGTGTTGGATAAAAGCAATGTAGGTAGACATCCTTCACTTGTACCAGGTCATAGGGGAAAACATTGTCTTCCACCATTATGTTAGTTATAGGTGCTCTCTATTACAATAGGGAAATTTCTTTCTATTCTTGGTTTGATGAGGTTTGTGTGATTTTTTTTTTAAAAACTGTTTTTAATTTTTAAATTCAAATATGGATGCTTTTTGGCATTTGTTAAGATGACTATGTGGTTTTTCTCTCTTATTGTTGATATGGTAAATTACATAGTTTTTAAATTGTTAAACAAACATTTCATTTCTTGGATAAACTCCCAACTTATCATGAAGTATTACCTTTTTTATATATTGCTAGATTTACTTTAGTAACATTTAAAAAGTATTTTTGTGTGTCTATGTTTATATTCTCTTTCATTCTCCTTTTTTCCTCCCTTTTCTTTATTGTTTATTTCACTATCTTGATAATGCCAGACTCATTAATGAGTTGTGAAGGATTTTTTCCTTTACTATTTTCTGGTAGAGTTTGTGTAGAATTGTTATAATATTTTTAAATGTTGACTATAACTCACAAGTGAAAGCTGGAGTTTTCTTTGTTAGCAGTTTTAAGACATAAATTCTATTTCTTTTGTACATATTAAGGTTATTCATGTCTTCTTTATTTTTATTATTTATTTATTTGTTTGTTTGTTTTTAAATAAATCTTTATTCAGATTATTACAGTTGTTCCTCTTTTCCCCCCATAGTTCCCCTCCACCCCATCCCCTTACCCCTCCTCCCCCACTGTCCTCATCCATAGGTGTATGATTTTTGTCCAGTCTCTTCCTGCACCCCCCACACACCATTCCCCCTGAGAATTGTCAGTCCACTCCCTTTCTATGCCCCTGATTCTATTATATTCACCAGTTTATTCTGTTCATCAGATTTTTTATTCACTTGATTTTTAGTTTCACTTGTTGATAGATATGTATTTGTTGTCACTTTGTTGTTCATAATTTCTATCTTTACCTTTATCTTCTTCTTCCTCTTCTTAAAGAATACCTTTCAGCATTTCATATAATCCTGGTTTGGTGGTGATGAACTCCTTTAGCTTTTTCTTGTCTGTGAAGCTCTTTATCTGACATTCAATTCTAAATGATAGCTTTGCTGGGTAGAGTAATCTTGGTTGTAGGTTCTTGCTATTCATCACTTTGAATATTTCTTGCCACTCCCTTCTGGCCTGCATAGTTTCTGTTGAGAAATCAGCTGACAGGCACTCCCTTGTAGGTAACTAACTGTTTTTCTCTTGCTGCTTTTAAGATTCTCTCTTTGTCTTTTGCCCTTGGCATTTTAATTATGATGTGTCTTGGTATGGTCCTCTTTGGATTCCTCTTGTTTGAAGTTCTCTGTGCTTTCTGGACTTGTAAGTCTATTTCTTTCACCAGGTTGGGGAAGTTTTCTGTCATTATTTCTTCAAATAGGTGTTCAATATCTTGCTCTCTCTCTCTTCTTTTGGCACCCCCATAATTCAGATGTTGTTATGCTTGAAGTTGTCCCAGAGGCTCCTTGGACTATCTTCATATTTTTGGATTCTTTTTTCTTTTTGTTTTTCCAGTTGGGTGTGTTTTGCTTCTTTGTATTTCATATCTTTGACTTGATTCTTGGGATTCTCTAGTCTGCTGTTGGATCTCTGTATATTATTTTTTATTTCAGTCAGTGTATCCTTAATTTCTAATTGGTCCTTTTTCATATCCTTGAGGGTTTCACTAAATTTCTCCGAGGTTTCTAGAAGATTCTTGAGTAACCTTATAACTGTGGTTTTGAACTCTATATCCAGTAGTTTGCTTTCCTCCATTTCTTTCGTTTGTGACATGTTTCTTTGTCTTCGCATTTTGATTGCTTCCCTGTGTTGATAGAGTGGCTTTCTGTGCTAGGTGTCTTATAGGGCCCAGTGGCTCAGCCTCCCTAATTACCTGAGGTGGACACTCTTGGTGCACCCCTTTGTGGGCTGTGTGCACAGTCTCGTTGTAGTTAAGCCTTGATTGCTGTTGATATCACTGGGAGGAATTGACCACCAGGCCAATTGGCTGTGAGGACCAGCTGTGTACAATGGGAGAACTTCTGTGCTGGAGACACCCTTATGGGGCAGGACTTGCTTCAGTGGGGCTTTGGTGCTCACTGAGTCTGCCCCTTGACTGTGTCACTTATGGATGTGAAGAGTTGTAATCTGGTATGGTCTCACACTGACCACTGGGTACACTGGCTCTTGGATCTCCAAGGAGGTGCAAAGTCAGCCACAGCCTGAGGCCACCCAGCAGGAGCTACAGAGAGATCTGCAGATTCTTCCTCTTTGTTTGGGGTTTGGAAGTGCCAAGATGAGGCCCCGCTGTGAAGCAATGCAGGCTGCTGTCAAGCCTTAGGCCAGTGGTTCTCAACCTGTGGGTCGCGACCCCTTTGGAGGGTCAAACGACCCTTTCACAGGGGTCGCCTAAGACCATCGGAAAACACATACATAATTACATATTGTTTTTGTGATTAATCACTATACTTTAATTATGTTCAATTTGTAACAATGAAATTGGGGGTCACCACAACATGAGGAACTGTATTAAAGGGTACACGGCATTAGGAAGGTTGAGAACCACTGCCTTAGGCCTTCTTTTGGAAGCTCTGGCACTCTTTGACCCAGCAGCAGTTTGTTAGGTTTTAAATTGCAAAAGAACAGGCCATTCATATTTAAATGCCTCTGCTCACAGCTTGGGTGGGGTTGTAAATTGGGAAGGGTGGGGTCTCAGGGAATCACCAGGGCGGAGCAAACAGCCATGGCTGCCAGTCAGCCCTGCCTCAGAGAGATGCCCGGGTCTCTGTGTCCCATGGGCCTGTGCAGGAACAATGATTGCTGCAAGCACCTCTGTGAGAAAGTTGCCCTCAGATTCCTGTTCTGATGCCAGACAGTTTCTGCCGGTATGAGTCTGAGTCCCCAGAGTCTCGCCTGGAACTGGAGTTCAGAGCAATCGGGAGCTTGTATCTCCCTCCCGATTGAGAAAGACAACAGTGTACTCAGTTGCCAGCCTGTTTCTGCACACACCTCGGTACCTCCACACTTCTGCACCTCCTACCAGTCTCAATGCACTTTTCTCTTTCCTTCTAGTTGTAGAACTTCCACTCAGCCAGCCTTCCCGTGGTTCTGGATGATATCCGTTTTGTCTTTTCTTTTTTTTTTAATATATTTTATTGATTTTTTACAGAGAGGAAGGGAGAAGGATAGAGAGTTAGAAACATCGATGAGAGAGAAACATCGATCAGCTGCCTCCTGCACACTCCCCACTGGGGATGTGCCTGCAACCAAGGTACATGCCCCTGACTGGAATCGAGCCCGGGACCCTTGAGTCCACAGGCTGACGCTCTATCCACTGAGCCAAACCGGTTAGGGCCGTTTTGCCTTTTAGCTGTAGTTTTGATGTGGTTGTGCGAGGCAGCAAGTTCAGGCGTGTACCTATGCCGCCATCTTGGTTCTCCTCCTATTCATTTCTTCTTGAGGGAGCTTTGTTAATTTGTATCTTTCAAAGAATTTTTCTATTTCATCTAAACTACTCTATTTCTGGGAATTAATTTTTTCATTATATAGTGTGATGCGAAAGTAAGTTTATAATTGTTCATATGGAAAATAATATAATAATTAATAAATAATACAGGACTAAACTATGTTTTGCATGCTCACAAATGTAAAACAATTTTTGCCCCACTCTGTATTTCCCTATTGTCCTTGTAATGTTTGTAGTGTTTCTAGCGATGGCCCCCTTTTCATTCCTAATGGTAGTTTGTATCTCCTCTCCTTTTTCTTGGTCAGTCTGGCTAGAGGTTTATAAATTTTACTTATCCAAGGAATCAGCTTTTGGTTTCATTGTTTTTTCTATTATTTTTCTGTTTTCAAATTTATTCATTTCCATATTTTTTATTATTTTCTTCTGTTTGCTTTGCATTTAATTTGCTCCTCATTTTATAAGTTCTTAAGCTGAAAACTTAGGCTTTTGATTTTAGACCTTTGTTCTTTTCTAATATAAAACATTCAGTTCCAAAAATTTTCTTCTAAGTACTGGCTACATTCCACAAATTTTTATATGGTGTATTTTCATTCAGTTCAACATATTTTCTAATTTCCCTTGAGATTTTCTCTCTGACACATGGTTTATTTAGAAATGTGTTGTTTAATTTCCAAATGCTTGAGGATTTTCCTGATATCTTTCTTTTGTTTTATTGTTTAATTCTGTTCTGGTGAGATAATATAATATACTGTGTATGCAGGTTTTTGCCCCAATTAATTTTTTATTGTGGTAAAGTATACATAACATAAAACTTATCATTTAAACATTTTAAGTGTACAATTCAGTGGCTTTAAGCACATTCACAATGTTGTATAACTATTACCACTAGCTATTTCTAGAACTTTTTCACCATCCCAAATAGAAACTCTTCACCCACTAAACAATAACTCTCCTTTCCCCAGCCCCTTGTAATCTCTATTT
The DNA here is from genome assembly GCF_964212035.1 of Myotis nattereri. Classification (NCBI taxonomy): domain Eukaryota; kingdom Metazoa; phylum Chordata; class Mammalia; order Chiroptera; family Vespertilionidae; genus Myotis; species Myotis nattereri. The sequence goes on along the minus strand of NC_138083.1, from coordinate 56,270,530 downwards.
GACTTTCTGTGTCTATGAATTTACCCATTCTGTATATGTTTTTCTTTAAAAAACACACACGTTTTTATTGATTTCAGAAAGAGAGAGAGATAGAAACATTGATGAGAGAGAAACATCATTCGGCTGCCCCCTGCATGCCCTCTATCAGGGATCAATTCTGCAACTGGGGCATGTTCCCTTACCAGGAATCAAACAGGTGACCTTTTGGTGCATGGTTTGATGCTCAACCACTGCATCACATTTGCCGTGCTGTGTATGTTTTTAATACTTTAAATTTGTTAAGATTTGTTTTATGGTCCAGATTATGGTCTTTCTTGGTAAATTTGAAAAATTTGTGTATTTTACTGATGGTGAAATAGTCTCTAAATTTAAATATGGTCAAGTTGGTTGATAGTATTATTCTTTTATACTTAATTGTTTATTACATTGTTACATTAACTTCTGAGAAAGAAGTGTTGATGTCTCCCTGTATAAATCTGGATTTTCCCTTTATTTCTATTACTTTCTGCTTCCTATATTTTGAAGCCCTATTGTTAGGTACATACACATTTAGGATTGTTACATCTTTTTGATGAATTGCCTATTTTTAAACATGTAACATCTCTCTTTATCCATGCTAATACTTCTTTTTCCTTATTTTTCAATTTAAGCCCTTCAGATTTATGAACTGGAAGTACTCCATCTCACACTCCCGAGTCACATATCTTAATCTAATTTTGTCAGATAACTACAGTAGTTTACATGTTTCTAAAAACAGAACTATTTGGCTTCCAGAACAAGTTGAGAGCTGTGTAGTGACTAAAACAAGGCAATCTCACATTAGCAAAAGAGAAAAATTTTAGCAAACCTTTTATGGTGGTTATTTGAAGTAGTAGATTGAATGAAATTTGAAATCCTGTATATAGCCCTCTATCGTATTTTTTCTTACATTTTGGGACCTCTAGCCTATTTCCTTGTCCTGTACTCCTCCCAAACTATTGTTCTAGTAAATATCAGTGGGACTGAGCATCGGAGTGACCCCTAATGCCAGAGTACACACACTCCCACTCCCTAAATGCCAACCTAAATTCCTGAGGGAGCCAGGATGGACTTGATATCTATTTCTGGATCTCAGAACAGTGGAGAGTTTTGTTAGGTTGTTTTTAGTCCTAACAAGGCAGCATTAGCCACCACAGCTTGCTATGTCAATGGTGGAGGAAATAGTACACGCTTGCTGCCTATTCTTGACTTATTTCCCTGGCATGGGACTTTAAAAAACAACTACAAACCAGAAAACAGCTCTTACTGCCTGAACTATCTTTGGTGTGACTTGGCAGAAAAGTTAAATCATGAAAATGGGAAGTAACCTTTCTTAGTCTCAAATTTCTCATCTGGAATATGAGGATTATGATAATTCCTGCTTCAGATTTCTGTTGTGAGAAAAAAATAAGATAATTGATAAAACTAATTTAATAAGCTATAAAACTCCCAATGTTAGTTATTAATATATTGCCTTTTATATGAACCAATGAGATTTATCATTTTAATGATTTTGTTTTAATTGGAAAAGTTGATACTTTTATTTAGGTTATATTTCATTCAAATTCCTTTTTTTATTTTATGAAGAGAAGCAGTTGGTATTTTAGCAAATATTTCTTTCAATTTTATTGATATATATTGACATATAGTACTGTGTAAGTTTAAGGATTATACTTAATGGTTTGACTTACATGTATATTGTGAGCAAATTATTCTTAAAAGTCCCTTATCCTTTATATTAATTCATCTGCTTTCTGTTTTCAACAAGATGATTCAGCCAATTCACATTATTTTCAGTGAAGCCATGTTCATTTAAAGGTATTTTAAGAATAGAAAATATTTCCACAAATATACATGGTACATCTTATCTTTTAAAGACTAAATTTGAAAAGCTGAAAATCTTTCCTCAGCTATTTCTAAAATATATTGCCCCTAAATACCAATCTTCAAGTTCTCAGAATTCATATCCAGTCATCACTCCAGCTCAAGATATATAAATATATTCTGTTTCAGATAAGGTCAGTTGGAAGGAATCTTATTGTATAATTCAGCTCTTTAGTGTTAAAGTCTCTGCACACATAGTATATGTGTTTTTTGAAATATATGAGGTTGACAAAAATAATTAAATATAATAAATTATATTTGAAAACAATTTAGCACAGATTATACTGAATTGTTTTTGCATTATTCAGAATAATTTAAAGATTTTAATGTGCTTCAGTAATCATGTTTTTGAACAGCATGTATTGGCATGAACATGACTGTTCATAAAATCTATAGGAAATACTGTTGAAAGCATAACCTGGATAATTAAATTTTTTAAAGAATTCTTCATATTAGCTTGCCTATTTGGAATTCATTTTAATTGGGATTTTTTTTAAGTAATAAATGTTTAATCAAGGAATTTTACATATTTTTAATAGCATTCATTTGGCCAAACATCTACACATTTCTAGAATCCTATTTTATATAAAGTGGGAATGTTGATTGGGATCTTTTTTTGTAAATATGAAGTACAGAAATTTTAAAATTATTTTATTATCTTGATTGCTTGCACTCTTAACTGGAGTTTATGTATTTTTCACTGAACAGGTAATTAGGAGACAGAGAGTGCATTCATAATGACTAGGAATTGGCATTTGTGAAAGATAAAAACAATCATTTATAAGTGAATTGTTCACTTCATTATTCAGTTTCTCACTATTAAAGTCTAACGAACAAATTTTTAAGTGGAAGCATTCCGAAAGATTAAAATTTTTAATTAAAAGTATGTTTTGTAGTTTTCTATAGTTAAGAGATATACATATTTCACTAAAACATATTATTTATTTTAAACTTCATAAATTATCCTATATAATAAAACCCTAATATGCAAATTGAGTGACCAGTGGAATGACCTGTGGAACGACCGGTCGCTATGATGCACACTGACCACCAGGGGGCAGATGCTCAGCACAGGAGCTGCCCCAGGTTGGGGCCAGCGAGTGGGCGGTGCCAGGCCACCAACCAAAGCAGGTGCCAGTGGGTGGCCCCCCTATCGCCCCGCCCACTGGTCGCCCCACAGATAGGCCCTGATCGCTGGCCAGGCCTAAGGACCCTACCTGTGCACAAATTTCCTGCATGGGGCCTCTAGTATGGAATAAAATGGATTAACTCCAAGGATTATTCCTTTTAATCCTTTTGATTATTCTTTCCCCTGCCTCAGGTAGTTTCTTCACAGGCATATGTTAATCAGCATTCAGCTGAGACTCCAGGGGGAAATCTCCTCAGGTCTCTGGAGTCTTTTCTCTTTGAGCTCTAGTACTTTTCCTTGTACAATAGGCACCCTTGCCTCCTGAGACTCCGAGCTTCATCTCCTCAAATGAGGGTGACCAGTGGACCCTTCCTGGAGCCATGACCTGGAAACTTTCTCTAGGTAAGCTCGGACAACTGTAGGGCTCATCTTATTCCCCATCTTGCATCCATCACTTGTATATAATATCTTGAAACCATTATTTCATATATTTTGTTTGGTTTTTCAGTTGGTGCAGGTGAGAGGATAAATCTGGTTCCTTCCATTCAGTCTGGCTGGAAGAAGAACTCCAATGTCACATCATATACTTTTAAAACTTCTTGTTTTTACTCATCATGTTCTCTCTTCTAGATTATCCACTTGGTGACCTCCTTATGTCCCAAGGACAGGTCAAATACTGTCTCCTCTATATATCCGAATAACCCAATCCTCCAGGAAAAAATAACCATCCCTTCCTTTGTACTCCCATGGGCCTTACTGCATCATATTTCTACTATAGGAAGCATCACATTATATCCTAACTGCTTGGTTAGATGACTGACTTTCCTTTGGAGATGTGAAAGGAAATGGTTTCATACAATGGACATTGCATAAATCCCAACAAATTAGACCCATGCTAGGATTGGGGCTACAATGATAAAGAAAAATGTTTTGTACTATTAAGGAATTTAGGTTAACAAGCAAGGAAATGCCATTAGAGCAGTGGTTCTCAACCTGTGGGTCACGACCCCTTTGGGGGTCGAACGACCCTTTCACAGGGGTCGCCTAAGACCATCGGAAAACACATATATAATTACATATTGTTTTTGTGATTAATCACTATGCTTTACTTATGTTCAATTTGTAACAATGAAAATACATCCTGCATATCAGATATTTACTTTACGATTTATAACAGTAGCAAAATTACAATTATGAAGTAGCAACGAAAATAATTTTATGGTTGGGGGTCACCACAACATGAGGAACTGTATTAAAGGGTCGTGGCATTAGGAAGGTTGAGAACCACTGCTTTAACTGAATTTGAGGGTTAAGTCGGAATCTACAGGTAAAAGTGTTAGTTACCCTGAGTAACAATGGGTCAAAATCCAGAGAGATGTAGATAGAGAACATGGTGTATTTGGTTAAGGGTGAATAGTTTTAGCCTGGACATTTCAATGCTGTTTTCTTTACTTATTTACATTTGTAAATGCTCAAAAAAAGTAAAACAAAGCTACTTTGTCCCTCAATTTTTGTTGAGTGCCTATTCCATGCCATGCTTTGCTAGATTCTAGGGCTGTAATGATAAGCAAAAAGAAGCCAATCCCTGCTCTTAGGTAGCTAATGGCCAATATCAATTTCTGTATCGTCTGATACAGAACACACACGTTGAATAAAATAGCTTTCTATGATCTTATCAAGGCACGCCAAGTAGTTCTGATGACACAGACACATTAAGCCGAAATTCCAGGTTGAATTTTTTTCATCACACTATTAGTCCACTGCTCATCACTAGTGGCCTAGGCATCTGCCTTTCACTTGGGGAATACAAACTAATGCTAATATTAGCTTCATCAGCACACAGGAATGAAGGACAGATGATGGGAGAAAAGAGGAAGGAAGGCAAGACTGCTGCCCCCAAAGGCAAAGAAAAACTTTTTTTCTACCCCCTGTTTTTTTGTATTATCCATACTATTCATTTCATTAGTCTATTATATTTAGCTTTGTTAAATACTGGCCTAAAGTGATATTGAACAGACTATGCTTCACTTCACTGACTTTCTCTTCTAGCTATAGAGCCATGTAGTCATGGAAAATGGGTTTCTCATAGGAAGTTATTTGTAATTTTGATAAGCAACATGGCTTAGTCAATCTAAAACAAACATAAGGGGTGGCAGGGTAGTTAGGTATGGGGGGATCTGTTGGATCCTGTTACTAATGAATTGCTGTTTCTACAAATAGACCTCAAGAGGAGTTTGTATGTCATTTTTAAAAGGAGAAAAAGGAGAGGGAGAAGAGTTTGATACTAACTTTCTGCCTGATCTCACTGAGTTGCTTTTTTTTTTTTTGCCTAATGTATTCTTCCTCAAAAGGGCAGAATCCAGGCCTGATGCAGTGAGAGAGAAGAGGTTAGTCTGTTCTATAAACTTTTAGAGAGATTTAAAAAATAGGCAATCTAATTGACTCATACATGGCTCACAGCCATTTAAATGCTTGCAAAATTGCTTCTTGCGCACTAGTAGTGACCACAGAGAAGCAGAAGTAAAATGGAAGTGAGATTGGAACTCTTAGAAAATGTTTTACAGGACTTTAAAACTCCTGCTAAGCCTCATGTTTAACCTTGTATAGAACTGTCCTTTAGAAAATGAAATGCATTTCAGTGAGCTTACTGCAAGTCAAAATTCACATACTTTGCCAACAACCTTTTTGGTTTCTACAAATATGTTGTCTTTCAGAAGCAAGTGCTGAAGAGAAACAATTTTTTTTTTTTCCAAGAACTGTGGCTACATTGTTACTAGGAGATTTGTAATCTGCTTTAAACATGTCACTAAAATAGAAGTTGACATAACTACTGTGTTTGCTGTTTATATTTAATTAAAGGTTTTGCTTAAAATAAAATTTATTTGGTTGTTTATTTAAGCTATCAGCAACATGCACATGTGTTACTTTCTATGTATTCACTTTTAACAAAAATTTTCTATTATCTTCTTCAAGACTCTCCCCTTATATTGATTGGCTTCATCTGTGATTATTTCCTAGTTTCTCCTTATACTCTGCCTAAACTTGCCTCATGCCATCACTGGGCATCATTGGCTTTTTTCCTTGTCAATCATACGCCAAAAAAAGTCTCTCATCTGTTTGTACTTTCTCTTACTCATTGATTAAATGTAATCAGCTGACATCTAATACAATTAATTTATAGTTTTTAGCTCTAAATTGGTTGGTTAGTCACCAACTTTGGAGGTAAGAAATTATTACATTCTGTGTAAGGCTTCATTCTAAAAGCCTAAGTTGTCATAATGACAACAATATAGTTAGTCATCTTGTTCTTTGTTATAAACAATTATCTCCCCAGTTACCAATGGCACATTTTTAGGCATCCACTTGAATTTTTAAACTAATTTTAAAAACTGTTTTATTCTTTTTGTTAGCTCTTTAAAATGTTAATTCACTAGAATTTTATGATACCATTTTTTGTTTGTTTTTGTTTTTTTGTTTTGTTTTGTTTTCTTTATGTGATACCATTTTGAGTCATTACCATTCTGGTAATTTTATTGTAAAAAACTTTTAAACATTTTGTGTATGCATGAATATGACTTAAAAACTATGATACCAATTAATAAAAAAGGTTAGACCATTCTAAAGGAATAAAAGCCTTACTTAAGTAATTTCTTTTTATGCAATCATTACAATTATATGTACATATATATTTTTGAACATTTTTTTCAGAGCAAAAATCTCAACCATTCTTGTAGAATTTAGGAATTACAATTAAAATATGTGAAACACATATTTTACAACCTTCAAATCACTACCAGGATGTGTCCTGAACTCTTTTTCCTAATCTTTATGGTTTAAAACATAGAGGCAGAGCTCAAACGAAATTTGGGGAAAATACTGCACTTCTTAACCCAAAGGCGGCAGGGGGAACAGAGCCATAAGTCATGGCTTTAGCCACTGACACCACATTTTTAATCCTTCCTTAAGGAGAGCCAATAATTCAAAAAAGAAACATGTCTAGCCCATTTAGACTAAGAGTAAATGTAAATAAATTTAACTCCTACATTGTTGTTCTTTTATCTTCTAAACTCTAGCTGCTTGGCAGAATGATTCAGTTTCTCCTCCACTTCCAGGCTTACGGATATGGGCTAGCTTTACCCTGGAACGGAGAGACTGTCACTTCAGTTCTGTGGGTAAGCCCTTTACCTGTGTTGACAGAACTCCACAGGGCAGGGCAGGCAAATGAATGTGCTTGTTGCTAGGACACAAGGCTGTTTCCAGGGCAGCAGGTCATTGCTATTTGCTATTCTAACTACTAGCACTCTACCTGTTCCTTAAGAAATGTGTTTGTTTTCCCTCATTACAAAGCAAACACTCAATGGGAAATAACATAACTGCTTGGCTGCAACTTCTCTGAAGCTTTCCAGGAGGAATATAATACACCAAATACAATTTGTTTTATGGAAGGAGCATTCACACATCCGCACAACACCCAAATCTTTGTAAGTACTGACATGTTTATATGATGGTTTGAGTCCACCGTGTGCCACAGATATGAGACAATAGTGCATACTCTTCTGAGGCCACCCCAAGATTTGTCCTACATGTGCTCATGAGGTGACTCTCTTTTTATGAGTTTTTCAAAGACGGCACATGATGGTTTCCTATGTAACTGTCCTTTCCCCCTCCTATTAGCATTTAGTTATCACCAAAACTGGCATCACTGCTGTCTATGACTGCTAAGCAGGGCTGGGACTAGGGTGCTGAGGCACAAAATTTAGGAGGCCTTCACTTTCAGGGTCATGCAAGTGCCCTGCTGCCAACATTTACCCAAAGATGGTAAACACTTGAGTCAAGGATGCTAAGATCAAGAGCAAGTCTCCTGTTAATGATGAAATCACTAATTCCAAGGGTCCTTAATCTCTCAACTCAGTTTTAACTCTCTCCTTCATTGTCTCCCTCGTGCCCTAAGACTAAAGCATAAGTCTGTGGGAACTAGACTAGACAACAATTTAACTGACGAATACTGCCTTATTCAGATCCATTCCTCTCCCCCAACACTGACAGTCCAAGCAGGATCCTTGGTCCCCCATGTAAACAAACTTCCATGGCCCAGACACTGTTTCTTGAAACATGCTCATATATTCATTCACCTGGGACTCTAGGTGAATAAGATTCAGGTTCAAGATGAAACATCAATAGCACATGATTTTCACTGTTTGGAAAGCAGCTTCATTTGATACAGTATCTACCTAATGTGGTATTAAAGGCTATTTATTATGATTAATAACTAACTGTTTGACCCAGTTGACAAGACTATGTAACCAAAGGGAAGAGCTTCCAAAGATATGATTCACTGTAGCTACAAAACTATTTCAGAGAGAAATGATTCTCCTCCCTTTAGACTCTAAAATTTAGAGGGTCTCTGCCTGAAAATAGAGTTCAAAAAGTTTCCCTTCTCCTTTCCCAGTCAATTCATCTTTCAAATGTTTTATTCTGGAGGCTCTCTTAGCTTTTCTTACTCTGCTTCAATCAGGGGCAAAACCTGCCTAAAGAAATCTGGACTCCCTCCCCAATACGAATAAGAGGCCCTGTGACTTGTCCAAGAGGTATAGAAAAGGGAGTGAACATCCTATATAATAAAGAGGTAATATGCAAATTAACCCTCATGCCCTCACAAGATGGCTGTCTACAACCAGGCCAGCAGGGGGGTTAGTGAGGGATGACCAAACAACTGAACAGCAGACTGCGTGGGGCTACCAGGCCAGCACGCAGAGGCAGTGAGGGGTGATCAGGCCAGCAGCGGGGGGCAGTTAGGGGCAATCAGGCAGGCAAGCAGGTGAGTGATTAGGAGCCAGCGGTCCAGGATTGTGAGAGGAATTTCCAACTGCTGGTTTAGGCCTGATCCCTGGGATGGTCCCAGATTGGAGAGGGTACAGGCTGGGCTGAGGGGAACCCCCCCCTCTGTGCACAAATTTTGTGCACCGGGCCTCTAGTCTTACAATAAGGGTTGATCCATCTGAGTAGTTAATTCTGTTCCATCTGACTTTGACTTGACCTAAGATTTGTACTTGCTTCATTTACATGACTATCCAAACCTATGACATTCTAATTTCGTTTCTCATTATCTCTTTCTGATACTATACTGCCTCCAGTTTGTTTCATTCTGAAGTAACTAACATTATATCAGATCACCTCCCCTTTTCAAAAACATGAAAGTATTCCCTAGTGGTTGACAAACTATTGCCAGTGGAGCACATCCAGCTTCCTGTTTTTGTATGGCTTCTGAACTAAGAATGGTTTTACACATGAACATTTGTTATGCATTTGTTGGTAGACACACTGACTTTGAGGCCGAATCAAGTAAACTTTGATCTCCCAAAAGAACTTCATAAAGTAGGCCTATATTACAAAATAGTACATTATTATTATTATTATTTTATTATATTTGGAATTTCATTATAGAAATTTGTTTCTTGCTTGTTTATATCTACTACTTACAAAATATCCTTGATTTTGCCTTTTGACCTGCAAAGCCTAAAACATTTGCTATCCAAATATTTATTAAAAAAAAGTTTGCTGACCTGTGCATTGGCACATTCAGAGTAAATTCATACCCTAGAACAGTGATGGCGGACCTATGACACGCGTGTCAGAGGTGACACGCGAACTCATTTTTTTGGTTGATTTTTCTTTGTTAAATGGCATTTAAATATATAAAATAAATATCAAAAATATAAATCTTTGTTTTACTATGGTTGCAAATATCAAAAAATTTCTATATGTGACACGGCACCAGAGTTAAGTTAGGGTTTCTCAAAAGGTTCGCCATCACTGCCCTAGAATCCGAGGTTCAAGAACTTGCCTGACATTTCCTCAGTCTCTCTACAGTCTCACCCTGACCCCGACCTGCACTTTCACGGGTCTATTTATTATTCCACACTTTCCTGCCTGTTTTCTTTGTGCTGTTCTCTTTCCCTGAATGTCTCTCTCTTGGTACTTAAGCCCTCCTTTTTCTATGAGGTTTTCCACAATTTCTGCTGTCTAATTTATATCCTCCTGATATGTTCTATCACATACTGTACTTTCAAGTATAATCAGTCCTTAGTCAATTAGAGTAATAAGACTCTACATGTGTTCAGGATAAGAGTGGAGGAGGTGATAATACAGGCTGCCACGGTCAAAATATGGTTTAAAGTAAACTTAACGTAAACTTATTTGGCTACAATTACATCTGGTGTACAGAGAGCACGTTTATTACTTGCCTTTTCAGCAGCCATTTACCCATCTTCCAACCACAATCTGATTTTCAGTCTCAACTCACATGATCTGAGAGGACCTCTACCCTTAGTCTAAGGCAGTGGTTCCCAACCTTTTTTTTGGCCACGCCCCACCTAAGCATCTCTAAAATCCTGATGCCCCGCTCCCCCCCCCCGTGACATATAATTCTTATTATTCAAAAAGTGAACTATTCATGTGGAAGAAGCCATTAACTTGGTCTAATCAAGCTTCCAAAGAACATGGCATCCATGAAAGAGAAAAATAAAAGAACGAAAGGACAGTTGAAGTACTGAGGAAGAAATAACTAAGAAATTGTTAAAAAAAATAATAATAACATGAAGTGATATGAAAAAATAGTAAATAAAGTTTAAAAACATAATATAGAATTGAAATGCATATATACATCACAATATATATTTATATACTATATATGAGGCCCCTAGATTCATAAGAAATACAAAAAATTCACTGTTAATAACTCATTCTTGAATTGCCCCCCTTAAAAATCATGTTGCCCCACTGTGGGGCATGTGCCCCACATTGGGAACCACTGGTCTGAGGTAAAGTACATGACCCTGGCTTAAGCCAATCAGCGCATTACATATTCTTTGCCAAAGTGGTCAAGGTGAATATATGACCTACGCTGATCCAGAGTGAATCTTGGGATCTTTACTTGGAATACTTGGAATTACAAAATGGAAATATGCAGCCCAAGGGCAACAATGAAGTCAGAATAAAGGAAGTGGAGCCAGAATTGGAGAGAAAAAAGCAGAAAGCTGATAACATTTTTGGTTCTCTATATCCAGCCACATGTGAAACTAGACCTAACTATAGCCCCTAAGTTTGGCTAGCTATTTAATTTCCCTTTTTCCAATATAATTCTGTATTAGTTTCAGATGTACAACATACAACATAGTTTAATTCCCTTTTTTGATGAACTAGTTTGGTTAGGGATTTCTGTCACTAGGAGCCCTAAAGTCCTGACAAAAGAATATATTTATGTCTGTAAATGTCATTCAAAAGTATGACAGGAATACAAATACAGTTGTCTGGATGAGAGCATACCGTAAGCACATCATGCAAGATATTGGCTGTGGTATTCCATGCTTTCATTGTTCTATTCCTTCTCTACTAAGGAAACTTGTAATGTCATACAAAATATAACAAAATAAATTTAGTTTTTAAAATTTAAAAACAAGTGAATCATTGACCCCCATTCCATATAAAATTCAAGATAATATTTATCTGCATGTAACTGTAAAGGGATGGGCTGTCAATTAAGTTAACATAATGTGGCAAGTATCCTATATAATAAAAGGCTAATATGCAAATTGACCCAACAGTGGAATGACCAGTCGCTATGATACGCACTGACCACCAGGGGGCAGACGTTCAACACAGGCACTGTCCCCTGGTGGTCAGCGCGTTCCCATAGGGGGAGCACTGCTCATTCAGAAGTTGGGCTTATGGCTGGCAAGCACAGCGGCGGTCGCGGAAGCCTCTCCCACTTCCGCGGCAGTGCTAAGGATGTCCAACTGCAGGGAGCAGGCCTAAGCCAGCAGTCGGACATACCCCAAGGGCTACCAGATAGTGAGAGGGCGCAGGCCAGGCTGAGGGACCCCCTCCCCCCAAGTGCATGAATTTTGTGCACCAGGCCTCTAGTTATAGTTTATAACAACATATAAAGGTTTTTCCTGGTTCATCACTATTTTCATGCTTTTAAAATAGATATACATACATTTTTACATTTATATTTACTGTGTTTGATCTTAACAGTTGTTTAAGTCACTGATAACACATTGAGAATCCATTATATTATATAGAACTGGCCATTTGTAGGTGATACATGGGAGTAATAGGAAAATACTCTTAAAACTAGAATTTGTTCTTCTAGCTTTAATGCAATAACAGAGGCTAGACTTACCCATCTACCTTTAACAACTAGAAAACTGGATAAAATTTATGAAACAATGGTTTTCATACATTAGATATTAGGCAGCACAGGACAGCAATCCCTGAGATAAGAGAACAAATAAAGTGAGAGTCCAAAGAGTACCCCAGCTCACAGGCCATGATGCAGGGAGGAAAAACAAAAATCAAGCCCAATAGTTTCACTGGATTGAAGAGCCAGGGCTGAGAACTTGAGAAGGCCAAAGCAACTACCATGTCTGAGGCAAAGCATCAGAGGAGAGAGCTGCATGTGAATTTATTGCTCTTAGAGATTTGCAGAGAAGCCCTCTTGAGTTTTAGGCTGAGTGTGAGGAAATTATGAAGCTGAGGAAAGAACCAGAGGAAAGGGGCGGGAAGAAAAATTCCTACAGGGTTATTTGTACAGGGCTGAGAATAGTTCATGCTCCCACAGGCACTGGGTAAAGTCCTCAGAAGGGCACAGTCTCAGTAGTGAGGTCAATTAGCTCTAGACTCAAGGCTGTTCTGACAAAGCAAATCTATGGGTGCCTTAGGGTGGGGGTAGGAATTGTAGATTTACTGCAAGTGAGCACACAAGGAAAACTTTTGGAGTAACAGAAGTATCCTAAAAATGGATTGTGGTGGTGATAGCACAATTGTATAAATTTACTAAAAAAGCATTCCAATGTGCATGCCCAATGTGTGTGTTTTATTACATATAAATTGCTGTATCTATAATAATAAAAGCGTAATATGGTAATTAGACTGGACGTCCTTCTGGATGAAGCTGGGGATGCGAGGGAAGCCCGGGTCCCAGGTGCCAGAGGGAAGCCAGTGCCGGCAGCCGGGGGAAGGAAGGCCTATTCTTGCATGAATTTCGTGCATCAGGCCTTCAATATTTCAATATTTGGTTGTCTGTTAGCAGACAACCAAACACACACTCTGTGGATCCTCTTACAGCACTGAAGTCATCTCTAACTATCTTCTTAATTTATGCTGTGATTTGGGTGTCTGACTGTGTCTCTTCCAGTTGACTGCTAAGTACATTGAAGGTAAAGTCCACATTTTAAACATCACTGTAACTTTTACAGTGAGCAACATAAAAGATGTTCCTTGGGATTCCTAGCTTTGACTCTTCCTTGCTAGTCCAACGTTACTGCATCCCATATTCTACTATTACCAATACCAGACATATAAAGATACTATTATTTCCCATGAATACAGTAATTTGCATTATTAGAATGTAAAGGTCTGTTAGAGGTCATTGGGCAGCAGAGCCTGTAAAGGCAGACACATTGAGCAAGAGACAAGACCAATTTGTGTCTCATTGCATCAAAAGTAATGAATGCGGCGCAAAAAAGGGGAGGAGAGAGGAGGATGGTGGCATTTTAAAACAACATATTGTTGTATTTGCTCCAAGTATTTCTTCCTCCTTTCCACTGAATATTTTCACTCTACAAGGAGAATATTATAAGGGGAGCTATTTAAATATCTGCTTTCTAGCATAGAAAAAAATGTATAAATTCTTCTCAGAAACCGGAAGGTCTACCAAAAGGACACACCTCGTCTTAATCAGATATCAAAACACACATAGAGGAACTCATAAAAACCACTTCAAACACAGCATTGCTCTGGTCCAAAGTTTTCTGGCGAAAATAAAACCAAGGAAACATGTCTGTTCTATGTAAACAATAAAAAATGGGCTATAATTGTGGGCAAAGTCGTTTGAAACAGATGGAATTACTTCTACCACCAAAAACAAATGAATCTTGTCGTAAAGTAGTAAATAGATGCGTAATAGATGCTAATATTGTCTGAAATTTATATAGAATACCAATCACCTATCTTGATATCATAGCCATGAATTCTTTGACAGTCTTCTTTCTCTTTCCTTTTAACTTAGAACAACTTCTGATACACTATTTTCTCTATCCCTTCTCCCCCACCCCTCACTTTCCTCTATGCAGGCATAAACAAACCCTCTCTGATAAAATAATTCTCAGAACTTTAAGAATGTTTGTTACCTGCTCTGGCTGGTTTGGCTCAGTAGATAGAACGTTGGCCTACGGACTGAAGGGTCCCGGGTTTGATTCTGGTCAAGGACACATGCCGGGGTTGTAGGCTCGATTGCCAATAGGGGGCGTGCAGGAGGCAGCTGATCAATGATTCTCTCTCATCATTGACATTTCTCTCTCTCTTCCCCCTTTCCCTTCCTCTCTGAAATAAAATAAAAAAATGTTTTCAAAAATAATGTGTGTCACCTAATAAAGCTGGAGAGAAGAGTTGAAAGGAAGGCTAGTAAAAGAAATTGGGAATATCTATTTCATAACAAATTGATTCAAATACATTAATCCTTAGTATATGTACCAGGAATCTTACTCCCAACACGTCTGTACTAGTGTTCTCCGTATTCAGACCCCATACACATTTATTACCAGTCTCTGACCCTTTAGCCAAACAAACATGACTGACATCAAACTCCCTTGCCTTATTCTATCCTGTGAATTTCTGGTCTTTTCCCCCCTTATGTTTATTTTATTTTATTTTTTGTTAATTCTCACCCAAGGATATTTTTCCATTGATTTTTGGAGAGTGTGGAAGGAAGAGGGAGAGACACACAGAGAGAAACATCGATGTGAGAGAGACACATTGACCGGCTGCCTCCCACATGCACCCCAACCAGGGCTGGGGATCAAGCCTGCAACCGAGGTCTGTGCCCTTAACAGGAATGAAACCTGGGACCCTTCAGTCTTCAGGCCAATGCTCTATCTACTGAGCCAAACCGGCTAGGGCCCCCCTTATGTTTCTTTAAGAGAAAAATCCGTGGTAAAGTTGCAAAAGTTTTGGCAGGATTCAGATTTAAATTAGGGTGGATATGAAATAACTGGGTCTATACTAGCCCATTTTAATAAACTTAGTTTGAATTTGAATTTCCTTATTAAGACTTAACCAACTTTTCCATTTATTTACAAGAGCTTAATTACGTTACACATTTGAACTTAGAATGAGATAAGGAATATGCTATAATTCACTTTCATATCAGTTTGCCTTTATGCCATCTTTTTCATCTTTTCACCATAGAATTATTAAGTAAATAAAGTTTTGCTATACATTTTTCATAATATACATCAAAATATTGAAAATAACAGGGTTTTTTTAAAAACTAGAACTTAGGTTTAAAATAAAAATTATTTTAATGTTGCTCTGTTAATCTCTCTATATAGCAACTTAGCCTCTTGGCTTAAGTGTAGTTGTATACTTCAATGTCTTGTGTCAACTCTCCCACAAGCTATAATCACGGAATTCTTTGCTATATTCCATAGTCTGACTATATCCACATCAGACCATAGAGGCAGGAATAATCTTATATGCAGATAGGCAACCCTCCTTCACGGTGTACTTCGGAGTTCCAGAAAATGTAGTCCTTTTTGAGTACCTCCTCCATATGTTGATTGATGCCTGAAATCCCACTATCCTAACAGTAAATAGAGGTAGTACTAGTAATAGCAGTAGCAGTAGTAGAAGAAGTAGTGACCACATAATAAGCAACTATGTACGCCAGACTGATGCTTTTTATATGTTTTGTAACTTAACCTAAAATTTTTTGCAAGGCAGGGATTATTTACCCCCTTTATGGACAAAAGAAGTTAAGCTCGGGGATATTAAACAACTTGATCAAGCCCTGGACAGTGGTCTCAGTGGTTAGAGCTTCAGTCGCCAGTTTGATTCCTGGTCAAGGCTTATACTTGGGTTACAGGTTCGATCCCTGGCCCAGTTGGGGTTCATGCGGGAAGCAGCCAATCAATGTGTCTCTTTCACATCCCTGTTTCTCTCTCTCTCCCTCTCTCTCTCTTTTTATCTTTCTCCCTCTCTCCCTCCCTTCCACTTTCTCTAAAAAAATCAATGGAAAAAATATCTTTGGGTGAGGATTAACAACAACAAAAAATTACTTGCTCAAGCTTAATCAATGGGGACAAAACTGGGATCCCGGCAGGTATGTGGCGCTCCAAAACTCTTTCCACTGATTCATATAGCCTTACAATGTCTTTCTGTTGTTCTAAGACACAAACAGGTAGCTTGCAGATGAATGCAACTTGCAGGTGTGTTAAGCTTAGCCCTCAGACGGTAGAGTCTAATGTTTTTAAAGCTGGGTAGAGTCTAATGTTTTTAAAGCTGGGAGATTTCTTACAAAAAAAAATCTGAATTGTAAATGAAATGTCAGAAGATCTGGGAATACTGGTGCCCATACACCCACTTGGCAACAGTGGGCAGGAACTGGATGCCTTCTCTGAGAGAGGCCTATGCTCTCCTTGGTCTCTGTCCCATCACCTCCCTGCTTTCCTTAACCTGCTTTGCTCATTTATATCAACTGTTCAGCCCCTGTGATATTTGATTTGATTACCATTGCTTTTGGTTTAGTCTTGGATCCCCTAATTACCTCTGTGAAGGAACATGTGAAGCCATATTACCACTTGTATTTCACTGAGAATATGTTCCTGAGAACAGAAAGGAATAGACTGTTGGAATTAACAAATGGAAAGGGAGAGGACAAGAACGAAGGGAAGGAGAGATTCTTGATGTCAAATACAGATTGTCTTCTCCACAAATTTGCCAGGAGCTATTTGTGCAAGGAAGAGCATTTCTCTTGCTAAGGAGAGGTGAAACCAGTTGTCGGTGACAGCCCACACACAGAGCACCTGCCTAAACTGCCCACTCCTGATGCAGCCACACTTTCAACTCCTCCTCATTCACATTATTATCTTGAAATGTTACATTAGTAATAATTCCTTACCTTTATACATCACTTTACAACTCTTTAAGTTTTTACTTGTTGATTTGAGAGAGAGATGTAGAGAGAGAGAGAGAAAGAAGCATGGACTTGCTGTTCCACTCATCCATGTACCCATTGTTTGATTCTTGTATGTGCCCTGACTAGGGATCGAACCCACAACCTTGGCATATTGGGACGATGCTCTAACCAACTAAGCTGCTTGGCCAGGATTCATCACTTTACAATTTGAATACACTTTCACTTTCATAGCTCAACTAATTTGTTTCTCACAACAACTCTGGAGATAGGCAGGTAGATGTTATTACTTTAATATTTCAGATGAGTAAAGTGAATCTCAGAGAGTGAGGTAGCATGTCTAAGTTAACACAGCTAGCACATGATGGAGACAGGACAAGACCCCAGTCTCCTGACATGGAGCCTGCCTGTCCTTTTGCATTTTACCATGTTGCCCGTCCCAGCACAATAATGACCATTTCCTCTCTTAAAAATATTACCCTGGTAGAGATTAATTATACCTATAATATTTACTTGTTCTGTTTTTCAAAAATTTTGTACCGCCTTTTTTTTTTCTAGAATATTATTTAAAAAATCTGAACCATGAGATATTTTTCTTGGCGCTGTACTATTTTTCTCAGATAATCATCCAAAAGATGAAAAGTACTTGGGTTAAATTTTGAGGATTCTTGGCTACACATCCTCAATAAGATTATTTCTGGTCTTAAAAAACAACAACAAACAAACAAACAAACAAAACACATCTGCAAGTTGAATTTACTGCTTAAAAGGTTGAGGCCTGTTTTTTATTTTTTTCAAAGCTTGTCTATCTTTCCCAGTAAGGTTGTTAGCTGCACTCAAATGGAAAATAGGGAACTATGTTTGCAAAACACCATCTTATGCCATAGTGCATCTGAATGCAAGCCACATGAAAGCAGTTTAATTTCCGTCAGCGTCTTGTATGGAAGGGAAAGTCAATATAATTTGCTCCTTGAGGCTTTGATTCCATTCCACAAGACAGTCTCATCAACACACTAGAAGAACGATCTGAGCTATGTTACCCCTGGAGAGGGGTGGCTCAAGCGTTAATCAAAACATACGGGCATGTGTTAGAAAGAAAGAAAACAGATTTCTCACAGAACATTAGGTGTGTAGAGTATCTAGGAAAAGTCTTATGATAATATTAGACTGTATTCTCAGGAATTCTATTATAATTCCTTCCACTGATTTTTAGAGAGAGTGGGAGAGTATGGAGTAAAAAGCAGACTAAACAAATAGAATTTAGAGAAAGGTTGAGGAGATGGAATGTTAGGGAAGATCAAAAGGTATTTGAGATGAATTCAAATAGTCACTATAATTAGGAATCTCTCCACAAAAGATTCCTAGCTTGAGATATTTGGTCTATGAACTTTGTGACAATAAAAGTGACCAATTACTTCACATTAAGGTAATATTTAAACATGGTTTTAGAAATCATGCTGCTAAATACTAGTTACTCATCAAACTTAGGATCTATAACTTAGATTCTGCTATCAATGATAAATGGTGACAGATTGCTTCTCAACCTCTAAAGAAACAGTTATTTTGCTTTTTATACTTGATTTATAATGAAAAACCACCTCTAATTTTACTAAAGAGATCTGAAATAAAAAAACATGTAGCTACATTAAAAATTTTCCCCATATACCTGAAGGAGATCCAAAATTCTGTCCCAGCACACTGAACTTAAATCACTTCTACCTTTGCAATCTATAAAGGCTAGCTGCACTCTGTATACAATATCATAGTCATCTTCTCCATTGGCTTTTTTGACTCAGAGGTTGAATTCTCATGCATATCACATTGATGGTAAAACAATGTTTAAGGGTCCAACAGAACACTTTGAAATATTAGCATTATTTGGCAGATGTGAATAATAAGTAATAAAGGAACTGCATGTTTGGCAGATGTGAATAATAAGCAATAAAGGCAATAAACAGAAGCTGCATGTGAATCTATGGCTTGTCTCTGACATAGAAGTCATGACCTTATGGGGGCAGGCACCATTTGAGGCCAGGATAGCTAGCATTGAAGTGCCAAATCTGTTATTAATAACATCAAAAAGGCCCTGGTAACAGGTCAGTGGTTAGAGCATTGGCCCACTCACTGAAGGGTCTTGGGTTTAATTCTTGGTCAAGGGCATGAACATGGGTTGCAGGTACGATCCCGGCCCGGGTTGGAGCACGTGTGGGAGGCAGCCATTGATGTGTCTCTCTCACATTGATGTTTCTCTCTCTTTCTCTTTCTCTCCTTCCCTCCCACTCTTTCTAGGACAGGGGTCCTCAAACTTTTTAAACAGGGGGGGCCAGTTCACTGTCCCTCAGACCGTTGGATGGCCGGACTATAGTTTAAAAAAAAACTATGAACAAATTCCTATGCACACTGCACATATCTTATTTTGAAGTAAAAAAACAAAACGGGAACAAATACAACATTTGTATTTGCATGTGGCCTGCAGGCCATAGTTTGAGGACCCCTGTTCTAAGTACTGGGTAGCTGCTAAGTCTCCTTGAGTTGATAGAGTGGCTTTCTGTGCTACGTGTCCTATTGGGCCCAGTGGCTCAGCCTCTCCAGTCACCTGAGGTGGACGCTCTTGGTGCACCCCTTTGTGGGCTTGGTGCACAGTTTTGTTGTAGTTAACCTTTGATTGCTGTTGGTATCACTGGGAGGAATTGACCTCCAGGCCAATTGGCTTTAGTGACCAACTGTGTCTACACTGAAAGATCTGTTGTGCAGGAGACACCCTTATGGGGCAGGACTTGCTTCAGTGGGGCTTTGGTGCTCACTGAGTCTGCCCTTGAGTGTGTCTCTTATGGATGTGAAGAGTTGTAATCCATTATCATCTCCAAGGAGGTGCAAGGTCAGCCACTATCTGGGGCTGCCCAGTAGGAGCTACAGAGAGATCTGCAGATTCCTCCTCTTTGTATGGAGTTTGGAAGTGCCCAGACTAGGCCCAGCTGTGAAGCAAGGACGCTGCTGCTACCAAGTATTGGGCCTTCTTTTGGAATCTCTGAGGCTCTCTGACCTAGCTGCAGTTTGTTTTTGGCGAAAGGACAAGCCATTCATATGCAAAAGCTGATGCCCACAGCTTGGGTGGGGTTATAAATTGGGAGGGGTGGGGTCTCTGGGAATCACCAGGGCAGAACAAATAGCAATGGCTTCCCTGAACCAGAGAAGTCCCTGGTTCTCCATGTCCCACGCACCAGTGCAGGAACAATGATTGCTTCAAGCACCTCTAAGAGTAAGCCGCCTTCACGTTCCTGTCCCAATGCCAGACAGTCCAGTTTCTCCCCGTATGTGTCTGGGCCCTCAGAGTCTTGCCCATAACTGGAATTCAGAGCAAGCGGGAGCTTATATTTCCCTCCCCGTTTAAAGAACAGCACATCCAGGTGCCAGCACTTTCTGCACTTCCGCACCTCTTACCGGTCTCAATGTGCTTTCTTCACCTCTCTAGTTGAAGAATTTCCACTCAACCAGCTTTCCCACAGTCTGGGTGGTAGTTGTTCTGCCAATTAGTTGTAATTTTGGTGTGGTTGTGAGAAGCAGCAAGTATAGGTGATCACCTATGCTGCCATCTTGTTTCTCTCCCTCCCACTCTTTCTAACAATCAATCGGAAAAATATCCTCAGATCAGGATTAACAACAACAAAAAATAATAACACCAAAACTTATTTACAAAATAAATTTCTTGAATAATTAGATTCCTTGTTAAATAAAGAATTTTGTAGTTTGGGAAATGTAAAGTAGTAGCTATCAATTGGCATGGTTATATAATAAAGTTTTTAAAACTCTTGTAATATCTGGTTTTGAAAAAACAACTCTTGGGAGAGAAAATGTAAAGTTTGGTCAGCTTACCATTAGACTGATAGTTTTACACATTAAGAGTAACAGTGATAGATTATTATCATGGCTGGAATAAAATTTTTCATCATCAAGAATTTTATTTTATGTACTAGAGGCCCGATGCACGAAATCCATGCAAGAGTAGGCCTTCCTTCCCCCGGTTGCTGGCACAGCTTCCTTCTGGCACCCAGGACCCACATTTCCCTCGCAGCCCCAGCTTCATCTGGAAGGTCGTCCGGAAGGACGTCCGGTCTAATTAGCATATTATGCTTTTATTATTATAGATAGAAATGCAAACTCAAATTCTTAATTTTTGAACACTTTAATTCTTATATCCTTTAGGATTAGTGCACAAAGGCATCTGATGGCATGTTCTTGGGGGATCACTATCTTTATAGACTCCACGATATCCAGTTTACTCATTCTTCAAGATCCAAATCAAAGAAAATATATTCTCCTCATAGTATTACTGATCATTATAGAAAGTTGGAAATAAACCTAAATATCCTACAGTAGAGGACTAATTAATGAGAGGTAGTATTTTCTTATTCTGTAATACTATATAACATTTTTATTGTTTTTGATAGTTAAAGATATGGGAAATGCTTATGATGTAATGTTAATTGAAAAGAATGGACAATCCTATCTAATACTAGACAAGCATGGTAATTGACCATACCTTTGCTACGCTTCCCATTGGCTAATCAGCATGATATGCAAATTAACTGCCAACAAAGATGGCGGCTAATTTACATACTGCAGGCAGGGCGGGACAGCACCATCCTGCCTGCCCTGCCACCATCCGGGCCTGCTATCTGTGACCTGGGGCGGTGGGCATCGTGTGCGACCCGACCCGGTGTGGCCGGGCAGTGCAGCAGCGATCGGCCAGCCCGCCCGGCCTCCATCCGGTCGTCCTGTGTGCGACCCAAACCGGGGTGGCTGGGCAGTGCAGCAGCGATCGGCCAGCCTGCCCGGCCTCCATCTGGGCATCCTGTGTGCGACCCGACCCGGGGCGGCGTCCCAACCCCTGGATCGACCCTGCTGTGTGCACGACCCGGGGCGGCGCCCCAAGTCCCGGATCAGCCCTGCTGTGTGCGCAACCTGGGGTGGCGGGGCAGGCACCGAGGGATCGGGCCTGCCATATGCCACCCGGGGAGCGGGCCTAAGCCAGCAGGTGGTTATCTCCAGAGGGGTCCCAGACTGTGAGAGGGCACAAGTGGGGCTGAGGGACACCCCCCCGCCACCCGCCTCCCCCGCCAGTGCACAAATTTTTGTGCACTGAGCCTCTAGTCTATATAATAAAAGCCTAAGTGACCATTATGGTGGAATGACCAGAATAACCAGTGCACTATAATGTGCACTGACTACCAGGGGGAAGATGCTCAATGCAGGAGCTGCCCCTGGTGGTCAGTGCGCTCCCACAGGGGGAGCGCCGCTCAGCCAGAAGCCAGGCTCATGGCTGGTGAGCGCAGAAGCGGTGGCGGGAGCCTCTCCCGCCTCCATGGCAGTGCTAAGGAGCAGTGAACAGGCTGGCGGTAAGAAGCGAGGGGTCCTGAACTGCAAGAGGGATGTCTGACTGCTGGCTGAGGCCTGCTCCCCCTGAAAACCCAGTTACTCTGTGCCAGGGCTTTCGACCTACAACAACTCTGACATAATACATGGGTGTTGTTTTAGCCGCTAAGTTTGTGGTAATTTTGTTACATAACTATAGAAAGTGAATATGCAATTGACTATTCTGAAATGATCATTTGAGGGCCTCTAAAACTCCCTTCTCCATAAAAAGCCATGAGAGCACTAGTGAAAACTGTCAAAATCCTATTAACTTCTTCAGAACTCTGAAAAATCACCAAAGGCTTGCAACAACAGTGGGCATAAGCTGGCAGTCAGACATCCCCTGAGGGGTCCCAGACTGCGAGAGGGTGCAGGCCGGGCTGAGGGACCCCCTGCCCCCAGTGCATGAATTTCATGCACCAGGCCTTTAGTAAAATTATCTATATCATAAAAGGCCTGTGGTTGTGACACTGTCACAGTGTCACGACCAACTATTGGACTCACCAGAAGGTGCATTGATAGGTCCCACGGTAGCTGCAGCAGGCAGGTCTTCTGGAGCGTCATGGGGTGCCGGCAGCATCTGAGGAGTGTCATGGGCCGCTAGCAGCATCCACGGAGCATGCGAGGCTTCACGGGGTGGCGGACATGGCCCTGATGGCAGGTTAGGCCTAGGGGACCCTACACACGCATGATTTAATCATGCACTGAGCCTCTAGTACATACTATACAAACTCAATTCATATGCCTACACACAATGAAAGTATTGCAGAAAGTTAACAGTGGTTTTCACTGCGTGGGGATTATTAAGTGATTTTTAATTTCTTTTAGAAACTTCTAGATTTAAAAATTCTCTACAATGAATTTGTTACTTTAACAATTTAAAAAATTGAGCTGCTCTGAACATAGGGGTGCATATATTCTCTCTGATGAGTGGATATATTCCTAAAAGTGGGATCACTGGGTTAAATGGGAGTTCCATTTTTTATATTTTGAGGAAACTCCATACTGTTTTCCATAATGGCTGTACCAGCCTGCATTCCATTAGCAGTGTACTAGTGCGAATTTCATGCATTGGGCCTCTAGTTTGTTCTTAATAGCAAAAACCTGGATATAACCCAAATATCCATCAACTGATGAATAGATAAAAAGGTGGTATATTTTTACAATGAGTGTTAGGAAAACCATGTATATCTACATCCTAATTCTCAGAATCTGTGAATATGTTATATCATATGCCAAATGGAGGATGAAAACAGCAGATAGAATTAAGATTGCTAATCAGCTGACCTTAAAATAGAGAGTCTTAAAAGTGGAAGAAGGAGGCAGAAGAAACCACTGGAGTTAGGCAATATGATAAGGATAGTCTGTTGTCATTGACTTTGAAGGTGGAGGAAGGAAACGAGCTACTAGCCAAGGAATGCAGGCAGCCTCTAGAAGCTGAAAAAAGCAAGGAAATGGATTCTCCTCTAGAGCTTCCAGAAAGGAATGCATCTCTGACAACACCCTGATTTTAGACTAGTGACACTAGACTTTTGACCTAAAGAACTGTAAGGTAATAAATGTGCATTGCTTTAAGTCACTGAGTATGTGCTAACTTGTTATGGCAGCAATATAAAACTAAAAAAAATAGAATATTATTCAGCAATAAAAAGGAATGAATACTGATACATGATACAACATGAATAAACTTTAAAAACATTAAGCTAAGTGAGTGAATCTAGTCACAAAAAAACACATATTGCATGATTCCAATTATATGAAATGCCCAGAATAGGCAAATCTATAGAGACAGAAAGTGTTTGTGTAAAGCTGGGGGTATGGTGTGGTGGTGTGTTATTGTTAATGAGTACAGAGTTTCTTTTTGGAGAGATAAAATATCCTATATAATAAAGTTGTAATATGCAAATGGTCGTTACTCTGTGAAGCTTAACGACCGACTGCGTAACGACCGGATCATGGACCAGCAGGAGGGTGGGGCAGCGAGCTACAAGTGGGCAACGGAGAGCTACAGGAGGGCGCAGAGCAGCAAGCTATGAGGGAGGGTGGGGGGCAGAGGGAGCTATAGGAGGGCGGCAGTGAGCTACTGGCACACGGATTCGTGAGCAGGGCTACTAGTTTTAAATATGATTTTGAAGATGGTAGCACAATTCAGTGAGTATACCAAAAACTCTAATGGTATGTGAATTATTTCTCAATAATGTACATTACACACATACACACACACACGTCTGTGAAAATATATGCGTGTATATATTCTCTGATGAAAAACCTTCAATGGTTTGAATAAAATACAAACAGAACAGCACACACACACTTCATTATCTGGCCTCAATTCATCTCAGCTGCATCTCTTGCCACTTTCCAATGTGTACCAAGGATCCAGACAACTAAATTATTTGCAGTTTTCCTGATCTTTCTACCTTTGCAAAAGTTGTTTTTCTGCCTAGAGCACCCTTATTCCTTTTCTTCCTTTCACTCCTGTTGGTTTTTAAGAACTTAGTTTAAATTTTATCTACAAGGAGCTTTTCCTGTACAATTCCACAGACTTAGGTTAGGTATCCTTTGGTAATTTCTTCCATATTTGCCAATGTCTTCTTTTGACTACAAATTTTTAAATTTTACATCTTATTCTTAATAGTCAGCATAAGGTCTAGAACATGCTGGCAGTAAATTCATTCAAAAAATATTTATGGATGAATTAACATCTCAATAATAGTACCCCCTGTTTTGTATTATAAATTGTTTTTATCCTTATCTCTTCAATAGACTGTGAGCCTTATTCATCCTTGTATGGTATTCCTCGGGCAACACAATTCCAAGTATATAATAGATACTTTATAACAGAATGGATGAATGGATATTATACATGCTCATTTTCAGGCACCTTAACAAATTTATCAAATGTGACTACCCAGAAAGCAGTTAAGCCTTAACTATGGTACTTTTTTGCTTTTTAAAGACATGTTTTAGTGGCTTTCTGAAAACTACAAAATGTGTTTTTAAAAAATGACTGTATATGCTGCAAGTGTAATTTAAACGTAGAAACTTATCAATAATTTAGTTTATCTAATTTGTTAAGAAAAATTTTATTCTACAGAGAAATATCATTTGCAAAGTAATAGGCTCAAGTTGATTAAAACTCACACATAGTTAATGTAATTTAACAGTTGAACATCTTTGCCCAACAGACACTAATTCAAAACAATCTGTCTTTGTTTGTAGGATATGATCAAATCCCCAGCAGCAAATAGAATTCACTGGTCTATTATACTAACACAAAGGCTGTTAGAATGTGCATGCCTGGTAAGTATTAAGCACTGCCATTCAGGGGTTGGGTACAATAGTGTGTTATAAACTCAATCAGTCTTTATTACAGAAGCAATAACAAATACTTTCACAGAAATAATCTCCATGCTCATCACATCACAGAGAGTTCATATAACTCAAATCTGAATGGCCACATTTGAATGATCAAAGGTATTTTCCATATGAGATACTGAAATGTTAATTTTGAAAGCATTGTAAAGACAATTGCTTCAGGAAGATTTATGGGAAATAATCAT
The DNA here is from genome assembly GCF_964212035.1 of Myotis nattereri. Classification (NCBI taxonomy): domain Eukaryota; kingdom Metazoa; phylum Chordata; class Mammalia; order Chiroptera; family Vespertilionidae; genus Myotis; species Myotis nattereri. The sequence continues at coordinate 56,244,549 of NC_138083.1, read as the reverse complement.
ATTATATAGCCATTTACAGATGAGGAAACCAGGGCATAGAAATGCTAAGTGACTGGCACATCAGTAAAAAGTGGCAAAGTCCAAGCTGTACCAAAGTGATCTGGCTTTACATCCAGGGTTCTTCTCATGATGCCTGCATCTTTTTTTCAAGACATGCATTGGTTATCCTGTCATATGAACTGAAAAGATTATTAAAAGGAGATGTGGACACCCCACCCCCACCTCACACCTGTTGATTTATAGTCTGATGACTATTGAACTTAATGATGTTAGGTGCCAGAGTAAATGGGCAGTCCCCAAACTTGGATTCACAACATTTCTCCCTGGCCTCATGGACTGAATCAGGCCTCTTTTCCTTGGTTGGCAATGGCACTCCTCCCAGACACTCAGAAGTGAGCGATAGGGGCTTAAAGGGTGTGTTGTCTGAAAAAAGAGTTGTTCCTCCTGACGTTTTAGACTTGCTAAATTCATACCAGCTGTCATAGCACATATTCTAATTTACTGAGTACTTACTGTGACCAGTCATTTACTAATCGTTCTACACATTATATCTTTTCTCCACAATAATTCAGTGAAATGTACCATTCTCCGTTTCACTTTATTTTTATTTAAATATACTTTATTGATTTTTTACAGAGAGGAAGGGAGAGAGAAACATCGATCAGCTGCCTCCTGCACACCCCCTACTGGGGATGTGCACCCGCAATCAAGGTACATGCCCTTGACTGGAATCAAACCTGGGACCCTTCAGTCGGCAGGCCGACGCTCTATCCACTGAGCCAAACCAGTTAGGGCCTCCGTTTCACTGTAAAATTTTTTAAATATAAATTGAGAGAGAGAGAGAGAGAGAGAGAGAGAGAGAGAGAGAGAGGAGAGGGAGAGAGAGAGAGAGAGAGAGAGAGAGAGAGAGGGGAGAGGGAGAGAGAGAGAGAGAGAGAGGAGAGGGGGAGAGAGAGAGAGAGAGAGAGAGAAGGAGAGAGAGAGAGAGAAACGTCTATTGGCTGTCCACTGGCTGTCCATAAGCCAGAAACCCAGGCACGTGCCCTGGCCTGGAATGGATCCGGCAACCTCTGGGTACATGGGATGGCACTCAACCAACTGAGCCACACCAGCCAGGGCCTTTCCATCTCATTTTACAGATGAGGAAACTACAACTGAAGGGAGGTTAAGTAATTTAATTTGCTCAAGATGATGAGGCACCAAAAAGAGGATGCAGAATTCAATCTTAGAAAGTAAGACTCCAGAGCCCAAGCTATTTACTCTCTTGCCTTTGAACATGAACATCTTTGAGGCTATTCTGTGAAGAATTCTCATCCCCACACCTTCAGTCATTGGAACCAGCATTTAAGACCTAGTAGGTGGTTTTAGCCTAATAAGTTACAAAACAAATAAAAATATATTTTTTTAAAAGTTGCTTTAAAAAACAAAAGTGAGGCAGAATACAATAGGAAATATCAGAATCACTGCATACAAGAGAAGAAAGATTATCAATGAAACATTGGCTTCAGGAAATTAACGTATCAGGAAAACAGATACCATTGTCACTGCGATTTGAACAGAGGGAATTTAATACAGGAACTTGTTACACAAATGCCGAAAGGCTGAGAAGCCAAGTAGGGGAAGGTGAGGCAACCCAGAGGTCGGCAATGGCAGAAACCACTAATACCTTCAGACAGGGGGGATGAAGAGAGGTGGCAGTGTTGCTGGATCCCAGAACTGGGAGCCTCCAGCAGAAGACCACAGGGGGGCCTTTTGGCTGGAGCTGGAGCTGGAGCTGGAGCCAGAGAGCAGACTCAGCTACTGTCAAAGATGCACTCCAGGCAGAGAAAGATTAGGAGAATCACCTTAATTTTTTCATTCCTCTACTCTCTAGTGTCATAGCAGGGCCACACATGGTTGGAACCTAGACAGAAGTCAGTTAACAGAACCTGGAAGCCCTAGAAATGCAGCCGCTCAGGATCTGCAGAAGAGTAGGGAATGGATTTGAGAGCCAGCTGGCGAGAGGCTGGCACAGCTGTGAAGTAAAGCCTATTTCTGATTGAGGGTCAGACTCTAAAAGGTTTAAAACGCGCTGCTGTAGAGGGCAAGGCCGCTCTCTGTTGTAGGTTATTCTCTCTATTCAAAAAGAGTAAAATCACACTTTTGGTCATTAGAGGATGCCAAATGTTCCCCTATTTGATATGCTTGTAGAAGGCAGTTTGAGCAAAGGGGCCAGCTTGAGAAACAAACCCACTTCTCTCATTAATTTTGGAGTACTCATACAAAGGTCTCTAAGTAGAGAAGACAAAACTCCCAGCAGATGTAGATGAAATTTAGTCTAGAAACAACAGAGCAGGGAGTATACAAGTTGAAAATATGTAAGAAAAGGAACTACATGCTTCCCTTTGATAGCATACAAGGAAAATAATGGCAGTTAGAAATTGATAAGCTGGGTACCAAATTGCCTCTGTCCACAGCTATTGTGCGACAGCTCTATAAAATTACCTGGATCCACAGGAATAGCAGCGAAAATTCATTAACACCACCTTATTATTGACTGAAGATGTTTTACTTCCTCTAGTTTCAAAGCTTTGACCTTGAGTCATATGGGGTTTTTGATCCCAAGAAATGGCTTTCAAAGCTCTCTCATTGAATCAAACCAAATGCTTAATCCCTTGTGCTTGAAAACATAGCAGTGCCTACTTTTGGACTTCTCCATCTACAACGATTATGCAGGAACTTCATAATTGTACAACTATGCAATGCACTTCAATCTGTTTCTTTTCTGTCTTCTTTCCTTCAGTTATTTTAAAATATGGTTTTTATAATATTGCTTTAAACTCAATTGTACCATTATGAAAGTACTTTTTAAGGGCAATGAATATTTTCTGGATGAATATTGGATGGATGGATGGAAGGAAGGATGAAAGCAATGTGAATGAGTCTCAGTTCTGAGTTTCAGCCTGGCTGATGGGGAATACTCAAGCCGGTTTCCTGGTTCTGACTAACTTGTAGTTTAAAGACCACCAGCACACCACTGCACTGCCATCTAGTGGTAGTTTAACCTACTTGTAAGAAAAGTACTTCCAGAAAAATAAACTTGAATGCAAAATGAAAGTATCACAATTCCTTGTCTGATCCCAGCTGCTTACAACGGCCTCTCCTCATTGGGCTATCTTTGATAGTAACAGCATTTCACCTTGATTGTTTAACACATGGTCAAAGCACATTCACAGGGTTATATACATAGATGTCACTAGTTTAGGTGGGGTAGGTCTTCCTTTGTACAATAAATGTCAAAGTTCTGTGTGCATTTTGAGATCATCAACAGGCCCCTGGGTTTTAAAAATGTGATAAACAGATGTTTTCAAGAGAAAGCACGATAATAAATCTTTTGCTTTCAGACTTACATTTCAACTTGGCGATTCTCTTAAAGAACATAACATTTTCCCCCTATGCAAATACTAACGTCTTAGTTGGTAAAAAGCCATTTATCTCAGAACATAATTATGTAAAAATAAAATAAAACGGTTGCTAAGTTTAGGAAACCAGGAGTATAAATAAGACTTTATGTAATAATAAACTGTATTGTATAATTAAATTATCTTGGCTGAAGGGATTTGAGATTGAGACAAGCTAGTCTAAGATGTCAGGAAATACCTCTCTCAAGGACCTTATGTTTACTCTCAGTGGGATGTTTGGGGACTGTCAGACATTGGCCCCAGGCATATTTCTACATTTGAATGTCTCAAGAGTCCTGTGGAAAGAGTTGAACTCTCTTCACAACGGGATATGTCTGATGGACGCAGGGGTGCGGAGAGAAATATCACAGGAGCCAGATCATGAAGATGGTAAAAAGCCTCTGGGAGATCCTCATAAGTTAAAGTCTGGATGGTGGGCTAAACTGTGGGTCAATCTACTCAGGACTTCAACTGATTAGATGGGGCCCACCCACATGATGAAAGGCAACCTGCTTTACTTAAAGTCATCACCCTAATGTTAGTCTGATCCAAAATACCCTCACAAAAACACCCAGAAATGTTTGACAAGTATCTTGTTTAGACATTCTTCAATCTAGCCAAGTTGACATAAAATTAACCATCAGATGTGCCTTGGTGTGGGCCTGTTTTTATCCATTGTGCTGTGTTTTCAAGACTCTTAATTTGCAGGCTCAAGTCAATTTGCTTCAGACACAAGAAATGTTATTGAATCTTTTCTTTGAACACGCTCTTACTCGTTTTCCTTATTCTATATTTCTGGAGTTCCTGTTAATAGGATTTTAGACCTTTCTACTGGACTTCTAATGTCTGTCTGCTTTCCTTGTTTATCTGCTTGTCTTTTACCTTGTTTTCTAGATGACTTCCTTAAACTTTCTTTCAACCCTTTGAGTTTTAATTTTTACTATCATATTTTTAAGTTCCTGGATATTTCTTTTCCTTTGTGAGACCTCTCCTCCTTTTAAAAATAGCATCCTGTTCTTATTTCATGTGGCCATATGTCGCCTTATCTCTCTCAGGATATTAATGGCAGCCTTTCTTTTCTTTTCTTTTTTTTGGAGGGGTTTTACAGTATTATTTTCTCTTGCAAGGTTTGTTTCTCCAAGTGGCTTTTTTCTGTTTATTTCTTTGGTTTCTATCTTTCATATTGGACACTTCCCTCAGATGTATGGTACTTCTTGGTTGTTTTCATATCCTCAAGAATAGGGACTAAGAAGCTACTGGCAGACTCTAAGAGGGGAGGGGAAAGGAGGAAGGGATCATGTGTTGAATGTGGCCTTCATAATGGGGTGAGCTGTCGGTACATTTAGGTCTGTTTTATTGGGCTGGTCAAATTCTTCAAAGAAAACTCTTCTGATCTCCTTTGTTAAGGGACAGGGTTTCTGGCTGCTGACTGGGGAAGAGGCCAAGATGTCTCAGGATGCAGCTGTAGATACTTCCTTAATCTCTGTTTTCAGTTCTATACGCCCCACTTTTAGTCATGCCTGGTGTTCCCTGTTTTAATCTCTCCTGAGAGTACACCTCTATGGTCTCAGCAGGTTCTTACCAGTAGCCCAGCCGCAGAGCCGGGGAGAGACCTGGGGTCCATTACTTTAACAGACTCTTAGTCGATCGTCCTGTTTTCAGCCTCCCCCCCCCCACCCCTCACCTCCGTACTTCCACACGCTGCCACTACCTGAGCCCACTGGAGACTGTGGTGTACGGTAAATTGGAATGGGTGCCAGCTTTCCCTGCTGCTGACTTAAGGTTCTATTTTTGGGTGGTTTGCTAAGCCATTTATCACCCCATCTGTTTTCTAGCTTCCAAATCTTGCTTCTGTTGCCCCCTTTCCCCTTTCTCTCCACCCGTGTGGGTGTAGGCCTTTATGACAATCACTTCACTGTTGTTTTAGTGGGGTGGTGAGAAGGAGCAAAAGTAGATGCCTGTGTGTAATCCACTACCATTACCTTAAAGGTCTTCTGTGGGACCTTTAAAAGCAATTTCTGTTTACAAAGTTTCTATTCATTTAAAAATTCTTTAAATGTTTTTAAAGTACAGATGTGAAGTGGATTTTTTTGGTAGTCAAACATTAACTTTGTGTGTATGATTTCTTACATCGTTTCCAAACTTGAGAAGTCTTTTTCCTATGTCAAGATCAGGTAAATATTTACTTAGATCTGTCCTAAGTAAAACTGCAAGTAGCCATAGTTTTTTTGTTTGTTTTGTGTTTTTTTTGGCACTAGCTCCCAGTCTTCTATTGGGATGATGTCCTAACCCTCCTTCTGGAGTGTCCCCAGTGCCTTTCAGAATCCCCATGATGGCTTCTATTCACTAACATTCTCAGCCAAATCCTTTTCTTTCCTTCCATGGTAGCTCCCTGCACTTAGGCCTTTCCCAGTCCCTTCCATTCCATGAAAACTGAACCTGCCCAGGGTCTTCTACTATGCTCTGCTCTTTCTTAGCTAACAAAAGATGCCCAGAACTGTTTTAGAGGAACTTCACATTTGTTATTGATTTAATTCTTACAACATCCATGTGTGATAGATATTATTAGTCCCATTTCATAGATTAGTAAATTGAAGCTAGAGAGATTAAGCCTCTTTTGTTCAAGATCACTTGGCTGATAAGTCAAGGAAGGTCTGGAGTATGACATCTTTTAACCTTTGCATACAGTCTACCTATACTAGAAAATATTTACTGTGCTAACTCATGCAATAAGATATAAATAATTTAATGGCTACTTTTAAGACAATACTTTAACCTAAATCATAAGTCTAATAGTGAAATTCTCAAATACAACAAAAATTTTAGGTAGTGCCATTAGGGTTACCTTTCTCTTCCCATCCACCCCAACAGAAAATGACCTCCATTTGGCATTTTTAAGATTGTAGCTAAAGATTATAAAAATAAAGTCATCTATGACCATGAAAAGCTCTGTGGGAGCTATGTTATAAATTACAGCACTCAGCCAAGAAAGACTAGTTTTTAAGCAATGTTTTTAGAGATGTTGACGTGTTACTGGACACATACTTGAGCCCATTCTCCATTCCCCCCTGTATTTTTAAATTCAAAGAAGGACTTTTATTTTTCAAGGAAACAAATGATATCAAAATCACAAGGCATCTTCTCCGATTATTTCCATCTAAGGTTATAAAAACACAGTATTTGTATTTAATACACATTTTTATCTTTACTGGGCTAAATTGCTTTCCAAGAAAGCATAGCAGAGCATTTTCTAGATCTTCTTCAGAGATTCAGTATTATTTCTGTTCTAACTGAGAACACGCAGCTCTTTACCTCTGACACCAAGCAGTACAGATTCCCCAGTTTCTCCACACAGAGACACATACATATATTAAAGGACTACTATGTGCACTGTATGTGACATGAAACTAATAAGACAATACCCTCTCTTCAAAGAGCTCTAGAGAAAAGAGACATACAATCCTATCTAATAAAAGAGTAATATGCAAATTGACCATCATTCCAACACACAAAGATAGCCACCCCCATGTGGACACAAGATGCCTGCCACAAGATGGCCAGCAGGGGAGGGCAGTTGGGGGTGACCAGGCCTGCAGGGGAGAGCAGTTAGGGGCAACCAGGCCAGCAGGGGAGGGCAGTTAGGGGCAACCAGGTCTGCAGGGGAGGGCAGTTAGGGTTACAGGGTCGGCAAAGGAGAGCAGTTGGGGGCAACCCGGCCTGAAAGGGAGGGTAGTTGGGGGGACCAGGCCTGCAGGGGAGGGCAGTTGGAGGGGACCAGGCCTGCAGTGGAGGGCAGTTGGGGGAGACCAGGCCAGAAGGGGAGGGCAGTTAGGAGCAATCGGGACAGCAGGGGAGTAGTTAGGCGTTGATCAGGCTGGCAGGGGAGTGGTTAGGGGCAATCAGGCAGGCCGGCAGGCAAGTGGTTGGGAGCCAGCAGTCCTGGATTGTGAGAGGGAGTCCCAGATTGGAGAGGGTGCAGGCTGGGCTGAGGGACACCCCCCACCCCCATACACGAATTTCATGCACCAGGCCTTTAGTATACAATAAAAACATAAGAAAAATATTTTAAAAATCCATTCTGGTAGGGAGAAGAATATGAACTTTCTCTTTTATACTTCCATTAAAAGAATTGAGGTTTCAAATTTTTGCCCCCCACTCCCCATACCCTGCCAACCCTCACACCCCCCGCTTCTTCCCCCGCCCCCCCCAGCCAAAAAGAGCCATAAATCTTCTCATAGCCCTGTCTTCTCTTCTCAGTAAATGGCATTTAGGCAGTTTTTTAGGCCTAAAACTTGTGCAATTTCTCTTAATGTCCATGTCTGTCCCCTTCTCTCTGCCCTAAATCCAACCTATCAGCAGGTACTGTCAGTTCTGACTCCAAAATGCGTCCAGCAGCCAACTGGTCCCCCATCCCTTTTTTTAAAATCCTCACAGGAGGATATTTTTCATTGTTTTTTAGAGAGAGTGGAAGAGAGAGGGAAAGACAGAGAGAAATACAGTGGGGCCTTGACTTACGAGTTTAATTCATTCTGTGACGGAGCTCGTAACTCAAATTACTCGTATGTCAAATCAACAGTGAACGAGTGAGACACGTGATGCTGGGCTGATGTTGTGGCGTTCACTGTGACATTCGCTGCGCCAACTAGCGGTGGGGTATCTGAAGCTGGATTGTAACCCGAATTTTAGCTTGCAACTCAAAGACGGCGCGTATCTCGAAAAACTCGTTAGTCAGGACACTCGTAAATCAAGGCCCCACTGTACCTATTTGAGAGAAACACAACTGGTTGCCTCCTCCACATGCCCTGACCAGGGCCTGGGCCTGGGAGGAGCCTGCAACCGAGGTATGAGGTACGTGCCCTTGAAGGGAATCAAACTCAGGACTCTTTGATCAGCAGGCAGATGCTCTATACACTGAGCCAAACTGGCTAGGGCTGGTCCCCCTTTTTGACTGCTACTACACTAATCTTAGCACATCTTTTCTCAGTTAGACTGCTACAATACCTCCTGAATAGACTCTGCTTCCATTTCTTCCATTTTTGCTCCATGATAACCTATTCTTCACCAAGCACGTGGGAAGCTCTATAAAGAGTGAACACTAGCTTCTGTTTGAGCCATAATGGAGTAACAGCATCTGGATTTACTTTCTCCCACGACTAGAAAACTGGACAACATATATTTAACAACTGCTTTCTGACATTAGACAATTGGCAGCACAGGACTAATTACCTCTGAGAAAGGAAACAATAAGGTGAACCCTGTGTTTGTTCCAGCTTACCTGAGGTTCCAGGCTTCGTGCAGGCATCAGGAACCCAGACAAATCCCAGAAGTCTTCTTGAATGGAACAGACAGAGATGAGCGTTTGGTGAGGCCAAACAAGAAATAATACTGAATCTCTGAAGAAGATCTAGAATTTGTGGAGCAAAATTTATTGAGAAGACTTTACCTTTCATATTAAATTACCTTGGCTACTATGTCACAAATCAATTGACTATATGTGTGGATCTATTTCTCAACTTTCATTTTAGTTCCCTTTATTTATTAATCAATATGTCATTTCCACAGTCTTAATTACTACCACTTTTAATAGTCTTGTGATAAGGTAGTATACAGCTTCCAGCTTTGTTCTTTTTTTTTCATATTGTTTTTGTTTTTGTTGAGAGAGAGAGAGAGACATGAATGTGAGAGCAGAATATGGATCAGCTGCCTCCTGCACGCTCCCTACCAGGGATCGAGCCTGCAACCAGGAATCGAACTGGCAACCTTTTAGTGCACAGGACAATGCCCAACCAACTGAGCCACACCAGCCAGGGCAGCTTTGTTTTTCTTTTCCAAGACTGTTACTCTAGGTCTTTCGCACTTCCAGAAAAACTTTAGAGTCAACTTGTCAATTTCTAGAAAAAGTCTGTTAGGATTTTGGTTGGAATTGTGTTGAATTTACGGGTCATTTTTGGAAGACTACTAATCTTAATAAGATTGTGTCTCCCAGCTGATGATCGTGATACAAGTTCCCACTTATTTAGATTTTTAAAAAAAAATCCTCACCCAAGGATATGTTTTTGTATTGATTTTAGAGAGGGAGGAAGGAAGGGAAAGAGAGAAACACTGATGTGAGAGAGAACCATCGATTGCCTCCTGTGCATACCTCAACTAGGGACTGAACCTGCAATCTAAGTTTATGCCCTGACCAGGAATGGACCACAACCCTTGGTGCATGGACGATGCTCCAACCTAATGAGCCACCTGGCCAGGGCCTAGCTTTTCTTTAATATCTCTTATTAATATTTTGTATGTATCACTGTCGAAGTCTTGCACAATTTTTGAAAATTTACTCTTAAATAGTTTATATTTTTAATGCTATAGTAAACGATATTTAAAATTTTCATTTTCCAATTATTTGCCAGCAAACAGCAATAAATTTTTGTGGCTACTAGGTTTATTTTTCTGCATTTTGATGTTTCTGTATAAACAATCACATCATCTGGAAATAAAGACAATTTAATTCTTTCTATTCTTTAATTCCATTGGGGTCAGGAAACATACTATAAAATTTCAATATTTTTGATATTTCATGAGATTTGTTTTATGGATTAGCATGTGACAATGTTGGTGAATGCTCCAGATGCACTTTAAAGATGGTTTTCTATTGTTTTCTGGCATCCACTGCTTCTCATAAAATGTCATTTCAATAACTTAATGCATTATATATCATTGTTCCTCTATATGTAATATTTTTCTCTGACTGCTTTCAATATAATTTAGTTAGTTTAATTTTTGGTAGTTGGACTAGTGATATTCTTGTGTTTATCTTGCTTTGAATTTGTTGAGCTTCTTGGATAGGTAAGTGAGTTATTTCCACAAATTTGTGAAAATTTCAACTATTTTTTTCCTATTTCTTTTTTTGTCCCAATTTCTTTCTCTTCTCATTCTGGTATTCAAATTATATGTGTGTTAGATCATGTAAACTGTTCCAAAGATCTCTGAGAGACTGTTCTTTATTTGCAATTTTATTTCCCTTCACTTTGCAGAATGTAATGGTCTTTCTACGAGTTCACTGATCAGGGTGGTCATGAGAATTGCCTCTCAGGCCACTAGCTACTGGAAGCATAACTGACTGAGGCTGTGAGCTGCCATACTATGAAATCATCACCATGTTTGTGCTAAGGCCACACTCCCCACAGGCTGCTGCCAGTGCTACTCTGAGAGTAGCAGGTTCTAAAGAATCCTCTGGTGACTCACTTTGTGTTGATGACTCCTTGTTGGCCTTTCTGCACTTTCCTAGACTAAATGACACCTAACTGTCCTTCCTTCTCTCTTTCACTGTAGGTCAGACTTGCAGTGTGATATGATGGCTGTACAAAACATTTTCCTCAATAAAAACCTTTATATTCAATCCAGTCTTAGTGTCTGCTTTGAGGGGGCACCTGGAATAACACAGGTAAAATCAGAAGTGGTCTAAGAAAACAGGCAGTGAGATATAGACGTGAGACTGGCTTGCCCACCACCTGTAGGCAATTAGGATGCTATTGTGTTGGCCGATGAAACAAAGATAGTCCATGGCAAAAGGCAGAAGCTACACTGCTGAATATTTTATTGGTGGTGAATTGGGAAAATCTATCAGAGAGTAATGTGATTTGGGACCCTTGATGTAAATGCAGCAATAGATTCCAGAGCACAATCTTATATATTGAGCACATATACTGACCCTTCCAAATAGCTATTAAGTTATTGTTAAGCTATTAAAGCAGTCTGGGGCAGGTATTCTGTAGCTTACAAATGTTGTCTATTTGCTGGCTTACCTCACTAGCATGATCCAGGCCTACAACACTCCACTTCCTTAGCTTTCTCACTCCTGGGTAGATGTGTATGTGGTTTAAGGATGAAGGACACCAACTTCTTTAGGCAGGACATCCTGAAATAAAATGACTTTCAAGAAGCTTTCTCCCATGAGAAGATGTTCCTTTCATAGTCTTTGCTTATATTACAGCATCTATATTCTTCTCATACCCAACTACATATTTTAATTACTAAAGTATGAGTCCCTGGAGGAAACAACCTTTCCATGTAATTCTCAGAGGGCTGCCTAATACATACATGGCTTTACTGTTATCACCGTGTGCCATAACCCGGGGTGATCAATCAGAATATATCATCTTTCTGGGCACAGTGATTGGTTGATCAACATCAAACCAATCAGAGTTCTTTTAGGGAGGTGGATATGAGACACTGCAGGGAAAGAGAGGTTTTTTTTCCTCAGTTGTCATTCGTTTTACACGCAAATTCATCCCACAATCTTTTTTTTTGCTTCTGTGTGAAAATTAAATCAACACATACTCAAGTACTTTCTAGATGTGGAGAGAGCCCACTAAAGACATGCCATTTGGATTCAGCTGTGCCTGGAGTAGTCAATTCCCTGAGACTTCAGTTTGCATGGTAAGGAAGTCTTTTACTCATGCTAGTTTATGTAAAGTTATTTATTTATTTGCTGAAGGAGTCCTGAATAATATAGTAAATAAATATAATATATATTCATTTGGTACTACAATAGTATTTGTATAGCTAGACCTCAAAAGACAACCTTGGAAATATTGATTCTTTCATCGAATTATACTTTGATATTGAATAAATTGGATCCTCCCTTCCTCCTTCCTTCCTTCCTTCCTTCCTTCCTTCCTTCCTTCCTTCCTTTGGCCTTACACAAATATCTTTATAATGCAAAGGTCACAATTCTGCTGAGTGCCACTCATTGGTTGTGTTTTGACTCATAGTCCTTCCCAGTCCCATCCAGGCACAACACAAACTATGGAACGCTTCACGAATTTGTGTGTCATCCTTGCACAGGGACCATGCTAATCTTTGTATCATTCCAATTTTAGTATATGTGCTGCAGAAGTGAGAATGACCATTTCTTTCTAATATATTCTAAACAAATCCAACCCTGAAAAATTGTTCTTTTTTGTTGTATACTATACTAGAGGCCCGATGCATGAAATCTGTGTGGGGGTGGGGCCTCAGCCCGGCCTGCACCCTCTTGCAATCCAGGACCCCTCGGGGGATTTCCAACTGTCAGTTTAGGCCCGATTGGGCCTAAAGCAGAAGTCAGACATCTCTCTCGCAATCTGGGACCCCTCGCTCCTAACTGCCCGCCTGCTCTCTCCTTACTGCTTGGCTCCCAGCTCCTTAGTGCTGCAGCAGAGGCAGGAGAGGTTCCTGCCACTGCCACTGTGCTCACCAGCCATGAGCCCAGCTTCTGACTAAGCGGTGCTCCCCCTAAGGGAGTGCACTGACCACCAGGGGGCAGCTCCTGCATTGAGCATCTGTTCCCTGGTGGTCACTGCGCGTCATAGCAACTGGTTGTTCTGGTCGTTCCACCATAACGGTTGCTGGGCTTTTATTATACAGACTAGAGGCCCAGTGCACAAAAGTTTGTGCACTTGGGGGGGGGGGTCCCTCAGCCCAGCCTGTGCCCTCTTGCAGTCTGGACCCCCTCGGAGAATATCCACCTGCTGGCTTAGGCCCGCTGCCTGGGGGATTGGGCTTAAGCTGGCAGTCAGACATCCCTCTGGCAGTCCAGGAGCCCTTAGGGGATGTCTACTTTCCAGGGGGAAGCAGGCCTAAGCTGTAGTCGGACATCCTTAGTGCTGCTGAGGAGGTGGGAGAGGCTCCTGCCAGACACCGCTGTGCTGGCAGCCGTTAGCCTGGCTTGTGGCTGAGCAGAGCTCCCCCTGTGGGAGCGTACTGACCACCAGGGGCCAGCTCCTGCTTTGAGCATCTGCCCCCTGGTGGTCAGTGTGTGTCATAGTGACCAGTCATTCCCAGTTGTCCTGCTGTTAGGGTCAATTTGCATATTACCCTTTTATTATATAGGATACTCCTTCCTGGGAAATCTTATCCACTTTCATTGTTTCAGCAACCATCTCTATGCGGATAAAAGTAAATTCATATCTCTTAATTCTCTCCTCAAAGAATCAAAAACAGGAAATCCAATTACCTGTTGGCATTTACACATTATTATTTCCCATGCACCTCAAAGTTAACATGTCATCTTTCCTACTAACCATATTTTTTTTCTTATAATTTAAAAGCATTAATTGATGAACATACAATCTATCTGACCTTTAAAAAAAGGTGACATCCTTGACTCTCTCCTTGCCATTATGTTTTACACACAATCAAGCCATCAAGTCCAATTATTGATTTTGTCTTCCAATTATCTATTAAATCCATCTTCTCTTCTTACTTTTACATCATCTACTACAATAACATCCAACTTTATTCGCTACTTATTCCTCCCTCCCCCCAAGGGCTGTCAGATCTCTATATGAATCATAAGGCTGGCTTCCTGTTATGTAGAAAGTACAAACTCTGCTTGATCTTAGCTTTGCCTCCCTCTCCTGTTTCCCTTCCTGACACTCACTGCCCCTTGTTTTATGCTGGTGCAGTTGAAATTGTCCCACAATATAATTCATTACTTGGTTTTCTACCTTGGCTCACGCTGCTGTTATCTTTGCTTGTTTTTTGACAGCAATGCTCTTCCCACACTGACACCTGTGATTTTCCCCCCTTTTTGTATCAGTTCAGGAGGTAGTTACTTCAGGATTTTACTCCCTAATTTCTGAAACCAGATTAGGGTCTCTGAGCTCTCAGAAATTATGCATCCATTTTAATCATTACTATAGTTACTACAATGACCTTTTTCACTTGTCTCCCTCTCATTCATTTCTATGCTACATTCAATATCTGTAGGTCGGGTAAATTTTAGATACTCTCAATGAACACTAGAGGTCACTATTATCTTTTGTTTGAATGAATGAACATCTAAAAATTTTAAAGTAGTCTTTCTCAGATAAATATCACATGATCTCACTCATTTGTGGAATATAATAAATAACATATACTGATGAACAAAAACAGATCCAGATACAGAGAAGCATTGATCAGACTGTCAAACCTCAGAGGGAAGGTAGGGGAGGGTGGGGGTAAGGGGGAGAGAATAACCAAGGGACTTGTATGCATGCATATAAGCCTAACCAATGGACACAGACACCAGGGGGGCGAGGGCATGAGTGGGGGTGAGGGTGGGGGAGCAATGGGGGATAAGGACACACATGTAATACCTTAATCAATAAAGGGAAAAAAACAAAGTAGTCTTTCTCCCTCCCCTCGACCTCCTTTAAATAATGTTATATGAGTTAGCTTAGCATTTCCAGACCAACTAATAGTGACTATCTAAAAAAATGATTTTTAAAAGCATTGTATTTATTTGAAAAATCATGGAACTTGGGGGAAAGGCTGAAAAGATTGTCTAAATTATTTTTCTAATCTTCACAAAAGATAAACTCATTTGAAATGAGTTAGTAGTGAATATTTTATCATTTATTATTATTATCGGTAGAATTTTCAAAACATTAAATAATTTAAGAGGTATGAAGAATACACCAAAATCATACTGTACCAAGGAAAAAAATTAGAACATGCTTTCAAAAGCAAAGACTTGAGGGTATTCTAAAATTTCTTATGCACAGGAAGAGTCACATAATATTAACTTCTATTTTTCTTTTCAGATCTCTCAGTTTACCAGCTTTGTAAATGGCTCCACTCCTATCTAATTATTCTAATCCAAAATTTGGTTGACATCCTTGACTTTTCTTTTTAACAAAGTCTATTGGTCCAAAGTATATGTTTAATCTATCTATTACTCTTTACCTCCTCTGCTACTACCCTGGCCCAACCTACTGCATTATCACAACCTTCTTTCTTTTTTTCTTTTCATTGATTTCAGAGAGGAAGGGAGAGGGACAGAGAGAGAGAAACATCAACGATGATGAGAGCAAATCATTGATCAGCTGCCTCCTGCGCACCCCCTCCTGGGGATTGAGTCCATAACCCAGGCATGTGCCCTGACTGGGAATGGAACTGTGACTTCCTGGTTCATAGGTTGATGTTCAACCACTGAGCCACACTGGCTGGGCACAACAGCCTTCTTACTGGTCTCCCTATTCAACCTGCCCACGTTCTGGATTCCTCAACTCTTTGGGGGGAAAAAGACTAATTCCATTTAAAATCTACTCTGCATAAAACCCCAAGAAACAACCCCTGATAGAAACTCCTTGCAAATTTGAACTAATCAAAGAAAGTTTACATGCTGAAAAGAACTGAGACACTCCAGGTGACTAATCCTAGGCACATCACATAAGCATCGAAGTCAGTGCTTCAAAGAAGAAACTTTGACCTTGCTGTCTTTCTATTACAGCGGATGTTACTGACAATGTTCTGTTCTTTGTTGGATTCCAAACGACCAGAACTCCAAAATGGAGTTATTTATATTAGTGAAAGAACACTGAGTCTTGAAAGTCTTTCTTTTGTGGCAATAATGCTTTTTGTTATACCATGAATGCAGCTTTAGCAAATAATTGAAAATTTCATCTTCTTATTTCAATCAAAGAGTTCAGCCTCTTTGCAATTCATTTTGTTGGGGAACATCTATTTGACAAACCTCTGCTTCCAAGGTGATTTACAGTGACTGAGTTAGAAACAGAACAACATTTTATTCTTTTCCTTAAGGAGGGATAATTTCTTCCATAAAATTTACAAGGTACAATGTAGAGTAGGCCAATCTATTACATTTTCCTGGAAATTTATTTTTAGCTTCATTTAGTAGATCAACCTACAGCCTAAAACTGAACAACATTTATATGTTGTTGCTAATCTGACAGATAAAACTAGGATCATATTTGAAGGAATTGGAATGAAGTGTTCCTATCATCTTTAATTTTCCTTTGTCTCTCAGGGTCTTCTGATCCTAGTTATTATTTTTTTTTTTTACCATATTCTTTGATTCAGTATCTTCTTTCATTCTCAGTTTATCGCAGAGAAGGAACATTAAATACATACACAGGAATGGGCAAAAGTAGGTTTAGAGCTATTCAGATAGAAAAAGACATACAGGTTATATTTATTACTAATAAATAAATAATAATACAAGAATAAAGTGTTTCACATACTTACAACTGTAAACCTACTTTTGCCCAACCTGTAACTATCTGAAAATAATATTTAAGCACCACTTTTAATGCATAGAATATTTTGTTTCCAAATTAAAATTAACTTTTTTCTAATATTTGTGTAAAACTATTTTTTTAAAAAAACTTTTATCCTAATAAGAGGATGGGAAAAGATATTTTATGCCAATGCAAATTTTTTAAAAAGTTAGGATAGCAATACCTATATCAGACAAAATAGACTTTAAAACAAAGGCTATAACAGGAGACAAAGAAGAACCTAACAATTCCACTTCTGGGTATATGGCCGAAGAAACCCCAAACACTAATTTTTTAAAAGATATTTGTATTGATTTCAGAAAGAGAGAGAGAGAAAAACATCAATGATGAGAATCATTGATCAGCTGCCTCCTGCATGCCCCACACTGGGGATTGAACCCACAACTCAGGCATGTGCCCTGACTAGGAATCAAACCATGACCACCTGGTCTATAGGTCAACACTCAACTACTGAGTCATGCTGGCCAGGCCCAAAACACTAATTTGAAAAGACACATGCTTCTATTTGTTCATTCCATCATTATTTACACAGAAGCAACCTAAGTGTCCATCAACAGATGAATGAATAAAGAAAAAGTGGTACATTTATACAATGGAATATTACTCAGCCGTAAAAAAGAATGGAATCTTGCCATTTGTGACACCATGGGTGAACCTAGGGGGAATTATGCTAAATGGAATAAATGAGAAAAAGAATAACAAATACCATATGCTTTCATTTACATGTGGAATCTTAAAAACAAAATAATGAACAAACAAATCAGAAGCAAACTCAAAGATACAGAGATTATTTTATTTTAATTTTTCTTATTGATTTTAAAGAGAGAGAGAAGAAGGGAGAGAGAGAGAGAGAGAAACATTGATTTGTTGTTCTATTTATTTATGCATTCATTGGTTGATTCTTGTGTGTGACCTGACCAGAGATCAAACCTGCAACCTTGGCATATCAGGACAACGCTCTAACCAAGTGAGCTACCCGGACAGGGATATATTTGTATTTTTATTATTTTTTAAATTACTTTTTAGTTTTTAATTACAGTGGACATAATATCTTTGTTTCTATGTATTAGGTAGAGCTGCTATGTCTCCCAGACTTGGTAGAGTGACCTTGTGTAGTAGGTGTCCTGTAGGGCCCAGTGGTGCAGCCTC
The DNA here is from genome assembly GCF_964212035.1 of Myotis nattereri. Lineage (NCBI taxonomy): Eukaryota > Metazoa > Chordata > Mammalia > Chiroptera > Vespertilionidae > Myotis > Myotis nattereri. The sequence goes on along the minus strand of NC_138083.1, from coordinate 56,226,902 downwards.
CCCAGTCACCTGAGCTGGGGGCTCCAGGTGCTCCCCTATGTGGGTTGTGTGCCCTGTCCTGTTGTAGTTGAGACTTGGTTGCTGTTGGTGTCACTGGGAGGGACTGACCCCCAGAGCAATCACCTGTGAGGACTGGCTGCAACTATAGCAGAGGAACTCTGTGCAGAAGTCAAACCTACAGAGCATGACATGCTTCAGTGGGGCTTTGGTGCTCATTGAGTCTGACCCTGGAGTGTGTCACTTGTGGAGGTGGTAAGGTTGTAATCTGGCATGGTCTGAAGCTGTTCACTGGGTACCCTGGCTCAGGGGCCTCCCAGGAGGTATAAGGTCAGCCACTGCTTGTGCCCTGGCTGGGGCCACTTGGCACAAGCTACAGAGTGATCTAGAGATGGCTACTACTTGTGCTGGGCTTGAAGGTGCCCAGGAAAGGCCAACCTGTGAACCAAGGGTGCCACTAGTGCCAGAACTGGGGTCACTTAACAAAAAAAATGGGTACAAAAGAGGCCAGATGCTGGTTGCTTGAGAGATTTTAGGAAAGTCCAAAGCATGAGACAAAAGAGGCCATTTGCATGGAAAAGCCACCTGGAAACAGTTTGGGGGGTGCTGGCAAGTTGTATGAGGTGGGGTCTCAGGGAATCACTAGGGGATGGGGTTACAGTGTTAGCCAGGTTGATGAAGAATCAGATATGGTGCCCACCTGCCAGGGGCTCTCTCAGAATAGGAATAATGGCCTCTGCCAGCACATTTTTTCTGACAGAAAGCTGCCCTTCCTGTTCTCATCCTGATGCCAGACAATTCACTTCCTCCCCATATGTGCCTGGTTCCTTTCAAGCTACTGCCCCAATGCTAAAGTTCAGAGTAAATGAGTCTGAGTAAGTTAATGTGCAGGCCCTTTAAGAAGAACTGCCTACGTCTCCAACAGTCTTCTATCTCACTCAGCCTCAATCTCACTGGTTTTTACAGCCAGAAGTTATGGGGACTTCCCTTTCTGGCCCTCAAACTCTGGGCTGGGAGGTCTGATGTAGGGCTGGAATGCCTGCTCCTCAGAGGGGACTTCCACAGCCCAGATATCTCTCCCAATTTTAAATTGCCATATGTGGGGTGGGACCAGCCTGTTCTGCATCTCTGCCCCATCTTCCAGTCACTATGTGGCTTTTTCTTTAAATCCCAAATTGTAGGACTTCCATTCAGCTAGGTTTCAGGTAGTTCTAAATGATGGTTGTTCTGTAGGTTAGTTGTAATTTTGATGTGATTGTGGGAGGATTCAACCACTGCGTTTACCTACACCACCATCTTGACGGGAAGTTGCTAAGAACATTTTGATGGTTGCCAGATGGGAGGGGGGTTGGGGGCTGGGTGAAAAGGGGAAGGGATTAAGATGTGCAAATTGCCAGTTATAAAAATAGTCATGAGGATGTAAATTATGGCATAGGGAATATAGTAAATAATATTGTAATAACTATCTATGGTGTCAGATGGGTAATAGATTTAGCAGGGTGATTACTTTGTAAGTTATACAATGTCTAATCACTGGGTTGTACACCTGAAACTAATATAAAATTGTATGTCAACTGCAATTGAAAAATAAAAACATTTTTAAAAGCTTTTATCATTATTCCAAATATATTTTTCTAAGATTAGATAAAGGAAATAAGGAACAATTGTTCAGATTACAGTAGCCTACATTATCAATAGGAGACCTAACCTTAGCTATTTCTTCCCTATCTTAATGTTCTTAATAATATCGGTTACTATTTATTAAACACATTCTATGTGTCATCTGCTGCATTGTGCACTTTCTGTGTTTTCTTATTTAACTTATTTTAGTCTTCACATCATCCTATGAGGTAGGTATTACTATCCTGTTTTATAGCTGAAAAAGCTGAGGTCAGTGATATTAAGTAATGGACCCAAAGTATGTTTGCTTGTTTTTAACCACTCTATACTTCCTTTTATGCCTTTTACCCAAAATATTCTTAAGTAGATAAACAAATAACTTACAAGCTTCAAATGTTTGGGAGATTTTGAATTGCAGGCATATGGAGGATTCATCTGAGTCAAGTGGACAATTTTAGAAAACACTTCCTAGATTGTCTTTTAAAATAAGAAGCCAGAGAAGACATATACAATATTTATCAAAAGTAACCTGAGAAATTAGGTACCTTTTTTAGTACTTAAAAAGTCCTTACTCATTATCTACATTCTGTGCCCATCATAACTGATATAAAAGCCAAAATCTGGTAAAGCATTCAATTTTCACTGTGAGGTAGAAAAGAATTCTGTAGATGTCTAAGAGCCCAACAAGTCCTCTACTCAGACTACCAGAGAAAACTCTGAAAGTTTATATGATGAATACACTGTAGGGACAGCACCTCAAACCCCAACATAGACTACATGCTAAAAGATGAATGACCACCAAGGAAGTAAGTGGACCATGTGTTAAGGCCCAAAGAGGAGTTATACTGATTGATGATCAGGTCAATTTATGACTATAGCTATTATCTTAAAAAAAAAGAAAGAATATAAACATAAATGTACTAGCGACACATAATTCATTATTTTGCTTGTAGGATTTTACTCTTTTTAAAATATATATATATTTTGTTGATTTTTCACAGAGAGGAAAGGACAGGGATAGAGAGTTAGAAACATTGATGAGAGAGAAACATCGATCAGCTGCCTCCTGCACACCTCCTACTGGGGATGTGCCCGCAATCAAGGTACATGCCCTTGGCCGGAATCGAACCTGGGACCTTTCAGTCCGTGGGCCGATGCTCTATCCACTGAGCCAAACCAGTTAGGGCAGGACTTTACTCTTAATTTCTATTATTTTCTAGGAGGTATGCTTTATTTATTTAAGAAATGTTGACTATTAGTTTAAAGTTTCACTGAAGAATTAAATATTGCCCATTTAAACTGTGACCAGAGTTATAGACACATACAACTTAATTTTTCACCCTTTATTTTATCCTCATGGAAAATGTTTAAATTATATTTAGGTTTGATCACCAAAAATATCTTCACTATATTAGCTGTGATATTTAGTCATAACCCCTCCCCAAAAAACCCACAAACAAAACACTTGAAAACTAGGTGCCACCACACAAATGAAGGGGCAATTAATTTTGTACTGATTATAACTCAAATTTAGAATTTTAAATTATTCATTCTAAAGGCAAGATCTAAAGAACTTGTAATAACTACTTTGTGTTTCTAATGAGAGCAAATTAAAAACACTTCAAAATCATGTAAGTAAGAAGGAAAACAAAGAACATGTAAAAGTATAGGCCTTTAAGAAGTAAGATTTAAGAGGAAAAAATAGGCTTAAAAATAATAGAACATTTTTAAAGCTATTGAATGAGGATTTAACTTTCCCTTCCTCCCCTGACCAAGTACAATAGTGCTATTAAAGGAAGTAACACATATTTAAAGGATGTTAGGAAAGTAAAATTTTTTTTTGTTTCACACGACTAGCCTAACATTGCACCATGAGGTCAGTCAGATGACACCTTTTGTAATTACGGTGGCAGATGCTGGTCTGTACCAAGTCCCAAGAGAATTTCAGGCTCTAGGCTTAACTCTTGGTTTCTCTTTGATATGGAGGTCTTGAGACCTCTCCCCTTTCCTCAAACCCTTCATCTTACTATTCCTCTTCCACAATTTAGGTTCATCAAAAGCCCATTAGACTTTTCACTTATTCTCTCCTTTAATCAACCTTATTTCTTTCAATTCCATATCTCTTTATTTGTAATGTATTTTATTCTTTATTGTATTAGTCTCCTTTACCCGTGTTCTCTTTTACTCTTGTTTCCCAGTTTTAGCCAACATTTAACTTTTTTGTTTAGTAGTTATAGAATACACATTGCATTGAAAAGAGAATAAGTCATTTCTCATGCATATTACTTTTGTAATAGTTATGTCATTGGAACCATTGAACATTATAGCTCAGTCCCAGTCACTAACTGCTTTTAAACCTTATTTGGACAGCATTTAGCTATTTGTTAAAAGCTATTTTACTTTTTTTAATATAAAGACTTTGCTTTCCTAATGTATACAATTTTTTAATTTTGAGGTTTATTGATTAAAATTTGTTTTTGTCACTATTTTATTTGAAAATAGTTTCAATGAAATATAAATAATTTCCACAAATGGCTGCCAATAGGAGAATATACATCATGATAACACTTAAAAATAAAAGCAATGAAAGAAACAAATCTAAGTACCTAAAGCTACCTGAAGGGACTTGGATTTGTGGAGACTGAGTATGCACTCAGTTGATTTGAATTTGAAAATGCATCATACTTTGAATTTGACCCCTGCCTCAGTCCATTCTGCCTCATCGTTGTGTAGAGTTCTGGTATTCTAGAAGTGACAGCAACATAAAAACTGAGGCTAAAATATTACCTGACAATTTTTGGTTCCTTGGCTGCTAGGATGTTTCCTTCAGGCACAATGACCCCTTACAGACCTGGGAATTGTTATGATCTCTCTTTTTCTGGAAACTACAGATTGTTTATAAAATTTTGATACTTGCCAAAACCGGTTTGGCTCAGTGGATAGAGCGTCGGCCTGCAGACTGAAGGGTCCCAGGTTCGATTCCGGTCAAGGGCATGTACCTGGGTTGCAGGCACATCCCCAGTGGGAGATGTGCAGGAGGCAGCTGATCGATGTTTCTCTCTCTCATCGATGTTTCTAACTCTCTATCTCTCTCCCTTCCTCTCTGTAAAAAATCAATAAAACATTAAAAAAAAATTTTGATACTTAAAGAATCACTTTATGAATTCTGAGTGGACTTATGTCCAAAATAGTGTGTCCTAGATTCATTCTTCCATTCTTTGTATTAGAGTGTCCTGAGACACAGGCACACATAATAGAGATGTGAACAAGACACCACAATCTCTGACTTTACAAAAGGCTTCATTCTCACTCTCACCTGCTTGACATCCACAGGGACTCTGATCATTTTTCTGCAAGAGAATCCAGCTAGAACTATCTTGAGTTGTGCTTGCAAATGTACTGTCAAGATTTTGAACACTTTGAACCCACTCAGGTTGCTTCTAGTCCTGCTTCCACAAATCAGTCATTTTGATGACTCATCCTTTCCTTCGAAAAACTCACTTTAAGCATTAATAATAATAATAATAATGCAATATAATAATAGTGGCTAATAATTAATTAGCATTCACTATATATTCCAGTTACTGTGCAAAATATCTCACATGCATTTTTCACTTAATCCTTAAAATAATCCATATAAGGTATATACTGTTGTTGTTATTCCATATTTTACAAAAAGAGAAACAGGCTTGGAGAGAATGCAAAACTTTGCAAAGTTTATGTTTAGCAAGTGGCAGAAGGTTGAATTTGATCTGACTTCAAAGTTCCAATTTTTCTCCATTTCCCACTCTGTGCTCTAATTAAAGATGGACACAGGCTTTTTCCCATCAGGTGAATCATGAAACAGCTATTTAACCTAAGATTTAAAAAATAAACTCCTTGCCCTAACTGGTTTGGCTCAGTGGATAGAGCGTTGGCCTGTGGACTCAAGGGTTCCAGGTTCGATTCAATTCAACGGCATGTACTTTGATTGCAGGCACATCCCCAGTAGGGGGTGTGCAGGAGGCAGCTGATGGATGTTTCTATCTCATGGATGTTTCTAACTCTCTATCCCTGTCCTTTCCTCTCTGTAAAAAATCAATAAAATATATTTAAAAACAAAACAAACAAACCAACAAAAACCTCCTGTCCTGGCCATTGTAGCTCAGTTGGTTGAGTATCGTCCCCTACACCAAAAGGTGGTAGGTTCAATTCCCAGTCAGGACATATGCCTGGGGTGTGAGCTCAATCCCTGGTAGGAGACACGTAGGGGGCAGCGGATCAATGTTTTACTCTCACGTCAATGTTTCTCTCTCTCTTTCTCTCTCTCTCTCTCTCTCTCTCTCTCTCTCTCTCTCTCTCTCTTCCTGTGGCTCTAAAAAAAATCAATTAAAAATCTTTCTAAAAATCAATAAAATAAAGAAATAAACTTCTAAGGGATATCTCTTTTATTTTTAGCCTTATCCCCTGCCAAATTGACCAAAGTTGCTGATTGGTTTTAATAAACACCTTCAATTGTTTATCTTCTCAGTTAATGTGCTATGTTTTGTGTCACCTTGGGGTAGCAGGAGACTTTTGCTGAATGGCCACAGAACCAGCACTGGTGCCAAGTGTGAATCTGTTTTAACCTTGTGAACATCACTCACCCATACCAGATGACTCAGAACATGCCTCATGCAACTCACATACCATCAGAGACTCTTTCAGTGGCTGAGTCTAATAAGCAGCTGGCAGCAGAGCCAGATCAAAGGGTGCCTTGGGCCTTTGCTGACCTGCCCCAGGCTCAGTACTGGAGTAAGCTAGCGTCAGTAGGTAGCTTGGCCCCTCCCACACATACCCAGGTCCAGCAGAGGCAGCTACTAATTGTGGATTTCTTTGTAGTTCCTAACAGTAGCCTAGGGCTGGTCACAGACAACAGCTGACATTGACCTGCAATGGAGTCCTTCCAAGATGCCGAAGAACCAGCATACCTGGTGGCTGCCTGCAGACTACATCAGAGTATAACCTGATTAGCTCTACAAGTGGCACACCCAAAAGGAAATTGAAGCAGGCACCAGACCCTACTGGACAAATTCTACTTCATGGGGGTCAGACCCTACACAGAAGCTCATACACTGTGGGTCAGTCTTTACAGTCAGTCTGCTTAAGGGTCAACCCCATCCACCGATGGGCCTACAGCAATCAAGATGACATAAAGGCCCACATAGCCCAAACAAAGGACATTCCTGGAGTACCTAGCTCAAGAGACTAGGGAGACTGTACCACAGAGCTCCCAGGACACTTATTACATGAGGCCACTCTATGAAGATTGGGAGACATAGCAGATCTACCTAACATACAGACAAAAATGCAGAGAGGCAGCCAAAATAGAGGACACAAAAACATGAACCAAATGAAAGAACAGAAGAAATCCCCAGAAAAAAACTGAATGAAATGGAGGCAAGCAACCTACCAGATGGAGCTCAAAACAATGGTTTTAAGGATGCTCAAGAAACTTAGTGAGACCTTTAACAAAGAGATAGCAAGCATTAAAAAGGCTATAAAACCATAAAAAAAGAGCCAGTCAGAAATAAAGGATCCACTGTCTGAAATGAAGAATACACTAGAAGGAATCAACAGCAGACTAGATGAAGCAGAGGCTTGAACAAGTGATTTAAAGAAGATCCAAGATGGCAGCGAAGTAGGTAGAAGTTACATTCACCTCTTCTCAGAATCAATTCAAAATTACAACTAAACTATAGAGCAATCAATGTGAATAACCAACTGGAAACTAGATGAACAAAAGTCTTATAGCTAAGGACGTACAGAAGAAGCCACATTAAGACTGATTGGAAGGGTAAGGTGGCTAAAAGGGCTGGCCTAATACCGTATACAGAAACAAATGCAGAGAGGCGGCCAAAATAGAAAGATACAGAAACATGACCCACATATAGTAGTTGAGAATCTGGAGGGATATCTCAGCTACACAGGTCCCACCTCAGGAGTGAGAGTTTTCAACCCCATGCCAGGCTCTTCAATCCAGAGCACTAGAGCTGGGAAGAGGAGCACACATAACATCTGGCTGTGAAAATCAGCAGGGATTTCATCCATTAGGGAGAGATGGGAACTTCTAGAAACTCAGGCACCCTCTAAAGGGCTAGCACACAAAATATCATTTTCAGGCACTCACCCTGGGCTCTGGCAGAGGGATGGTGGCTCAGAGCAAACTGGAGTCATGCAGGAAGAGACTGGGGAGAGGGCTAGAGGGACAACTACCATTGTCCCTGTGCCGAGTTCCTCTCGTACACCTCCCATAAATGCCTTCTTTCCTGCATGGAGTATTCCCCTCTATGCAGTGTCAGCCTGGAGAATTGCATTAGCTCCACCCTCCTGACTCGCTGTGGCCCCACCCTGCAAAGCTCCTGCCCTGCCAAGGAATCAGGTAACTGCAGGCGGCCTGGGCCCACTGAAGTCTTCCCTAGGAGGCTCTCAAGGAGGTCTGGGCAGACTCAGGGAGTGTCAGAGACACACACATAGAGACTGAGTTATATGACTCTGGGATGATGGTCATTTTTCCGAGTACACCATGACAGGCACTACTGTTCCTGTGCTGAACCTTGACACATGAAAAAATCTTAACCTGTTTTAGCCTGATGAAATCCACTGGCTTCACCCTGAAAACTCCCTGAGACCCCATACCACTGCAAAGATCTACACACCCCGGGAGAGTGGTGGCTGCGCTTTGGGTAGCATGAGACATTTTCTGAGTGGCCACAAATCCAGCAGTGGTGCTGAGTTTGAACCTGTATCAACTTGGTTAACACCACTTGCCCCTACTTGGTGTCTCAGAACCTCCCTCACGCAATTCACATACAGCCAGAGGCTCTTTCAGTGGCTGACCCTAACAGGGAGCCAGCAGAAGAGTCAGGTCACAGGGTACGTTGGGCCTTCTGCTGACCTGCCTCAGGCTTGTCAGGCCCCAGAACCAACACACCTGGTGGCTGGCTGCTGAATACGTCAGAGCAGTGTCTGATTAGCTCCACAAGTAGCACACCCAAAAGGAGATCATGACAGACACAATACCCTGCTGGGGTAAGTTTTGCTCTGTGGGGTCATTCCCAAAAGCAGCTTGTACACTGTGGTTGGAGTTGATCCTCACAGTCAGCCTGAGGACCTACCTCACCCACAAATGGGCCAACAGTAATCAAGACTCAACTACATGAAATCAGCTGACAAGAAAAAGCATTCTCTGTCGACAATTGAGTTTAACTGGACTGCAGACTGTTCTTACTCTAACTTCTTCTTGATTAGGAATATGACGATTTCACTGTTCAATTACTTTTATTTGTTACAGTTTCCAGAGTTTGCCATTATAATAGGGATAATATTTGCTGTATTCCTTTTTAAAAATACTGTGCTATTCTCTTGCTGGAATGGTTGAAAGAAGATATATAGAATGGATCTATTGCTCATCAGCTTTGTTTTTTAAATATACCACTTATTTGTTCAAACTGTCAAAGACTATTTAGATTTCATAATGCTTTTGTTAAATGTTTACAACAGTAAACAGTTTTAATTCAGTTTAAAAACAGATTTAGCCCTGGCTGGCTTTGCTCAGTGGATAGAGCATCCGCCCACAAACTAAAAGGTCCCGGGTTCGATTCCAGTCAAGGGCACATGCTCGGGTTGCGTGCTCGATCCCCAGTAGGGGGTGTGCAGGAGGAAGGCAATCAATGATTCTCTCTCATCATTGGTGTTTCTATCTCTCTCCCTTCCTCTCTAAAATCAATAAAAATATATTTTAAATTAAAAAAAAAAAGATTCAACTACAACCCTGGCTGGTGTGGCTCAGTTGGCTGGGTATTGTCCCATGCACTGAAAGGTTGCTGGTTAAATTCCCAGTCAAGGCACATGAGAGGCAGCTGATGGGTATTTTGATTTCACATCAATGTTTTTCTGTCTCTATCATTCTCTCTTCCTCTCTCGCTCTCTAAAAAATAAATAAAATATATATTTTTTAAAAGACTCAACTACAATAGTTCCAGGGCTGACTGGCAGACCCGAATGACGGATGAATGATTACTATAACACATGTTTTTGTGAAAGAAAAGGCAAAGGGGCTGTTTTTGTTGTTGTTGTTTGTTTCTTATTTTTTTTACAGAGAGGAAGGGAGAAGGAGAGGGATAGAGAATTCGAAACATCAATGAGAGAGAAACATCGATTCAGCTGCCTCCTGCATACCCTCCACTGGGGATGTGCCCGCAACCAAGGTACATGCCCTTGACTGGAATCAAACCTGGGACCCTTCAGTCCGCAGGCCGACGCTCTATCCACTGAGCCAAACTGGTCAGGGCCAAAGGGGCTGTTTTGCTTTAAGAGGAAATAGCCTCGATTGCCTACCCTCTTAGGCTTTTATTGTCACCACAGCTTGAACTAAAATTAACCTCCAGATACAATCAGCAGGGTAAGCATCCTTGAGAATGCACCTGCATCTGTAGTGTCTTTCAAACAAGGACGTTTTGAAGTCTAAACATAAAGATTCTAGTAAAACACCCAGGGGGTCAGACTTGTTTGGAAAAGTCAAGGCAGGGGCTGCTGCCTTTGGCAAGGTCCCCCAGAGGCCTCCGACCTTTCAGAGATTCCTCCTTACAGACCTTCCAACCAAGTCCCATGCTTCCCCACACAATAGAAGGGTTCACATAACCCAAACAAGGGACATTCCTGGAGCACCTAGCTCAGGAGATGAGGGAGATTACACCACTGAGCCCCCAGGACACCTGTTATATAAGGCCACCCTACAAAGACTGCTAGACATAGAAAATCTACCTAATACACAGAAACAAATATAGAGAAGCAGCAAAATGAGGAGACAAAGAAATGTGAAAGAACAGGAGAAATCCCTAGAAAACGAACTCAGTGAAATGGAGGCAAGCAATCTACTAGATACAGAATTCAAAACAATGGTTATAAGGATGCTCAGAAAACTTAGGGGAAGAATGGATAAACTCAGTGAGAACTTCAACAAAGAGATAATATGTACTTTTTTTTTTTAAGAAAAGGACATAGAAACCCTAAAAAAGAACCAGTCAAAATGAAGAATACAATATCGGAAATGAAGAATAGATTAGAAGGAATCAACAGAAGACTAGATAAAGCAAAAGATCAAATCAGTGATTTGAAAGAAAAGGTTGCAGAAAACACCCATTTAGAATAGCAAAAAGGAAAAAAAATATTGTTTTAGATTAGAATAGTTTAAGGGAACTCTGGGACAACATCAAGTATAACAACATCTGCATCATAGGGATACCAGAAGGAGAGGAGAAAGAGCAAGAAATTGTGAACCTATTTAAGGAAATAATGACTGTAAACTTCCCTAACATGGTGAAGGAAAAAGACACACAAATCCAGAAAGCACAGAGAGTACCAAACAAGATGGCCTACACCAACACACATCATAATTAATGTTGCCAAGGATAAAGACAAAGAGAGAATTTTAAAAGCAGCAAGAGAAAGACAGTTACCTACAAAGGAGCTCCTGTAGACTGTCAGGTGATTTCTCAACAGAAACATTTAAGGTCAGAAAGAGATTGGCACAAAATATTCAAAGTGATGGAAAGCAATGACATACAATCAAGACTTCCAGTAAGGCTATCATTTAAAATTGAAGGAGAAACAAAAAACTTTCCAGATTCCCCCTCCCCCTCAAAGTCTCAATAGATTTTAAAACAATGCAATCAGATCAAGCACCTTCTTCAGCCTCAATTGTGTGAAACTAGAAATCCATTAGAAGAAGAAAACCTGAAAAACACACAAAGACATAGAGATTAAAAAGATACGTTGAGACAAAATGAAAACAGAACAACCCCAAATCTATAGGACACTATGAAAGCAGTTCTAAGAGGGAAATTCATAGCATTAAGCCTACCTCAAGTAACAAGAAAAATCTGCCTGGCCACTGTGGCACAATGGTTGAGCATCAACCCATGAACCAGGAAGTTGTGGTTCAATTCCTGGTCAGGGCACATTCCTGGGTTGTGTAATCAATCCCCAGTAGGAGGTGTGCAGGAGGCAGCTGATCAATGATTCTCTCTCATCATTGATGTTTCTATCTCTTCCTTCCTCTCCCTTTCTCTCTCTGAAATCAAATTTTAAAAAAAATTTAAACAAGAAAAACTTCAAATAAACAATCTAACCATACACCTAAATGAACTAGAAAAAGAACAACAAACAAATCCCAAAGTTAGTAGAAAGAGGGAAATAATAAAGATCAGAGCAGAAATAAACAAAATAGAGAGTTAAAAATATATATGTAAAAGATCAATGAAACCAAGAGCTGGTACTTTAAAAATATAAACAAGATTGATAAACCTTCAACCAGATTCATTAAGAAAAAATAAATAAATAAATAAATAAATAAATAAATAAAATCAGAAATGCAAGAAAACTGACAACTGGCACCACAGAAATACAAAGGATTATAAAAAAAAAATATTATGAATGACCATATGTCAATAAATTGAACAATTTGGAATAAATAAGTAAATTTCCAGAAACATACACTTTCCCAAGACTGAATCAAGAAGAAACAGAAAATCTGAATAGACTGATTAGAACTAATGAAATCAAAGTAGTAATACAAAAACTCTCAGCAAACAAAAGTCCTGGACCGTGTAGCTTTACAGGTGTATTTTATCAAACATTCAAAAAAGAGCTAACACCTGTCCTCTTCAAATGATTCCAAAAAATTCAAGAGGAGGGAAGACTCCCAAGCTCATTTTACAAGGCCAACGTTATCCTAATTCCAAAACCAGACAAAGACACAAAGAAAGAAAATTATAGGCCAACATCCCTGATGAGCATAGATGCAAAAATTCTTAACAAAATATTAGCACACCAAGTCCAGCAATACATTAAAAAGATCACACACTATGTTCAAGTGGGATTTATTCTTGGGATGCAAAGTTGGTACAATATCCACAAATCAATTAACATTGTATACTATATAAAGAAAATGAAGAATTAAAAAATCACATAATCATATCAACAGATGCAGAAAAAGAATTTAACAAAATCTAGCACCCATTTATGATTAAAAAAAACAACCTCTTAACAAAGTGGAAATAGAAAAATATACCTCTACATAATAAAGGCCATACATGACAAACCCAAAGCTAACATCATACTCAATGGCAAAAACTACAAGTGCTTTCCTTGAGATCAGGAACAAGTCAGGGATGTCCACTTTTACAACTCGTATTCAACATAGTACTGGAAGTCCTAGCTTCAGCAATCAGACAAGAAGTAATAAAAATTAGCCAAATTGGAAAGGAAGAAGTAAAACTATCATTTGCAGATGATATGATACTGTACATAGAGAACCCTAAAGATTCCACCACAAAAGTACTACTGATAAATGAATTCAGTAAAGTAGCAGACACAAAATAAATATTCAGAAATTGGTTGCATTTTTAAATACCAATAATGAACTATCAGAGAGGGAAACTAAGAAAACAATCCCATCTACAATTGCATTAATAAAATAAAATAAAATACCTAGGAATAAATTTAACCAAAGAGGTAAAAGACCTGTACTTCAAAAATTAGAAGACACTGAAGAAAAAAAACTGAAGAACATACAAATAAGTGGAAGCATATACTGTGTTCATGGATAGGAAGGATTAATATCATTAAAATGTTTATACTACCCTAAGTAATCTGTAGAGTCAATGCAATTCCCATAAAAATACCAATGGCATTTTTCATAGAACTAGAACAAATAATCCAAAAATTTATATGGAACCACAAAAAAAAAAAAAAAGCCACAGTAATCTTGAAAAAGAAGAATAAAGTCAGAGGTACCTGATATTAAACTATACTACAGCTACATCAATCAAAAACAGCATGGTACTAGCATAAAAACAGACACATACATCAACGGAACAGAACAGAGAGCCCAGAAATAAACCCACCCCTTTATGGTCACTTAATATTTGACATAGGAGGCAAACACATACAATGGGGTAAAGTCACTCTATTTGATAAATGGTGCTGGGAAAATTGGGCAGATACATGAAGAAAAAGAAGGAAAAAGAAAGAAGAAAATGGAGAAGGAGAAGAAGAAACTCCTTACACCATATACAAGAATAAATTCAAAATGGATTACAGACTTAAATGGAAGGCTTGAGATCATAAAACTCCTAGAAAAAAAAACACATAGGCAATAAACTTTTGGACATTTCTTGCAGCAGTATGTTTTCTGATATATCTCCTTGGGTAAGGGCACAAAACAACAACAACAAATGGGACTACATCAAACTAAAAGTTGTTGCACAGCAAAGGAAACTATAACAAAATGGAAAGACAGTCTACTTAATGGAAGAAGATATTTGCCAATGATATATCTGATAGGGGGTTAACATAAAAAATTTATAAAGAACTCATACAACTCAACACCAAATAAACAAAACAAAACAAAACATAAGCAATCCAATTAAAAAATGGTCAGAGGACTTGAATAGATATTTCTCCAGAAAGGACATAGAGATGGCAAATAGGCATATGAAAAGATGCTCAACACCACTAATCATCAGAGAAATACAAATTAAAACCACAAGGAGATACCACCACGCACCTGTCAGAATGGCTACATCAATAAATCAGTAAATAACAAGTGTTGTCAGGATGTGGAGAAAAGGTAACCCTCATGCACTGTTGGTGGCAACGCAGATTGGTGCAGCCACTATGGAAAACATATGAAGGTTCCTCAAAAAATTAAAAATGGAACTTCCTTATGACTCAGCAATTCCACTTTTGGGTACATATTTACAGAAATCCAAAACACTAATTTGAAAGAATATATGCAGCACTATGTTCATTGAGGTGTTATGATTTTACTTATATGTTAAATCTAAAGAACAAAATAAACAAGAAAAAAAGAACACACCAGAAACAGATTCATAGATACAGAGATCAGACTGATGGTTGCCAGACATGAGGGGGTTGGAGGATTGGTGAAAAAGGTGAAATCAGGATTAAGAACTACAAATTAGTAGTCACAAAATAGTAATGAGGATGTAAAGTACAGCGTAGGGAATATAGTCAATAACATTGTAATAACTATGTATGGTGCCAGGTGAGTACTTGAAATTTTTTTAAATATTTTATTGATATTTTACAGAGAGGAAGGGAGAGAGATAGAGAGCCAGAAACATCGATGAGAGAGAAACATCGATCAGTTGCCTCCTGCACACCCCCCACTGGGGATGTGCCCGCAACCAAGGTACATGCCCTTGACCGGAATCGAACCCGGGACCCTTGAGTCCGCAGGCCGACGTTCCATCCACTGAGCCAAACCGGTCAGGGCTCAGTTGTTTTTTTAATGTGTAGTTGCTATACCAGTGATGGCGAACCTATGACACGCGTGTCAGAGGTGACACGCAAACTCATTTTTTTGGTTGATTTTTCTTTGTTAACATGAAATTGATGGGAAGATTGGGAATGTTGTTAAAGATAATAGATTTGCCAATTTATTATTTCTTAATTTGTTTTAAAATAATTTTGGCTCACAAGAATGATTAGATGATAATTAAGATATTTTTGAGGTTATTTGTTCTAGCTCTATGAAAAATGCCATTGGTATTTTTATGGGAATTGCATTGACTCTACAGATTACTTAGGGTAATATAAACATTTTGAGGTCTTTAGTCAATGGTATAGCCACAGTGATGGTGAACCTTTTGAGCTCGGCGTTTCAGCATTTTGAAAAACCCTAACTTAACTCTGGTGCCATCATTCACAACATTGTCAGATAAAAGTTCCTGTTTAATATTCAATAACCCACTCAAATTTGTATAGTGATTCCCTAATGTAAAGTACATGATTATCTAGCCACTATGCTGTGCACCTGAAACTAATACAAAATAATATTTAATGTAAACTGTAATTGAAGCCCGGCCAGTGTTGCTCAGTGGTTGAGCATTGACCCAAGAACCAAGAGGTCACCAGTTCAATTTCTGGTCACGGCACATGCCTGGGTTGTAGGCTCCATCCCCAGTGTGGGGTGTGCAGGAGGCAGCTGATCAATGATTCTCTCTCATCATCAATGTTTCTATCTTTCTCTCCCTCTCCCTTCCTCTCTGAAATCAATAAAAATGTATTTTAAGATAAAATTACAAAAATAAAATAAAATAAATGGAAAAAAAAAGTTTCTGTGATTGCTTCAGGGGATAGTACTGGTATATGATCCTTGCTAGGGCATGAGGGTTGGCCTCAGGTCTTTTTCTAGAACAATGCAGAAAAATATGCATCCTTCCTGATGAATTTACTCAGTAATTTAGATGTAAATGCACACGTTGCTACTGGCCCCATTTGCTAATACTCATACTTCGCCTGAACTCATTCTTTAAGAGGAAATCAGAGCCAAGATATGGAGAGAGATTGGTGACGTTATTTAAGCACCTACATTCAAACATGCTTCTAAATCCTGCTCTATCCATGGACTCTTTACAGTAGGTAAAATAATTCCCTTTTCAAAGCTAATTTGAATTGAGGTTTTGTCACATGCAACCAAAGTAATTCTGACTGATGCTGAGAGTGAAGGTGGAATCAGGAGAAGTACATAATAGAGTTAACCTGTTCTCAAGGAAAGGAGACACAGCCAGCACATATAAAAAATAAAGCAGATAATTAAATGCCAAATTATGTGGTGCAGACACCAAATGCTATACACTTTAGCAAATGCAGAGATCAGCTTCCTCTGAAGTACCTGGGAGAGGAGGTAATGAACAAGGTAGAATCTAAGTCAGTCTTAAAGGGCAGGTAAGAATTCAAATAAGGAAAAGGTCAAGGGAGGGAATTCCAGGTAGAAAAAGCCTGAAAGCAGAACATGAGGCGCAAACGTGCATGTCGAGAGTAGGGGATAACAAAGAGATCAGTGAGACTGGAGAGGAGGGGTAGTGTCAGAGGTCACTGAAAGTAAAGATGAAGAGGTAAATGGGACCTGGTCTTTTCTGCTTGAATGTCTAGCAGAACATTTGCCATTTTGGGCACAGGCATTAGGTAATCACTATACAAATTTGAATGGGTGATTGAATATTAAACAAGAACATTTATCTAACAATATTGTGAATGATGGGTAGATTGGGAATGTCATTAAAGATCATGGATTTGCCAATTTATTATTTCTTATCTTGTTTTAAAATAATTTTGGCTCACAAGAATGATTAGATAATGAAAAGTAAAGCATAATTAAGTTATTTTTGAAGTCCTTAGTCAATGGTATAGCAACTACACATTAAAAAAACCAACTGAAATGAAATATAATGTTCGAGAACATGAGCACATCAAATGTTTGTACCAAGATCACAATGTTCTAAAGCTTATTAACTAGTTGGCTTTTTAATATATAAGCTACAAATCAACATGATTTACTTGGCACCCAATCTGCCTACATCAGCCCGTTAAAGCCAAAGTTCCCATAAAGAATTTCCAAGAGAAAAAAAGCAAAAGCAAATTAATAACTTTTTTTAAAAAGCTGGCTTAACTGGCTTCTCCGAAACATCTCCCATCCATTGCTGCCTTTCAATTTCCACCAATCCTGTTTAAGTTTAGACCCTCATACCACTGCCCTGGGTTACTGAATTGAGTTCCTTATTACTGCCTTGTTTTTTTTACCTTGTCTTTTTTCCAGTATCGCTGCCAGATTATCTTCCTAAATCACAGTTCAGATCATATCAATTCCCTGCTCAAAAAACTTCATTTTCCATTGCCATCCGAAAGCTTTCATGGGGTTTTATTCAAGGTCATCCAAAGGTCTGTCCTCAACTTCCCTCCACAGCCTTATTTCTCAGTCCATCCTGCTTGCACTGCACACACCATCAAATCAGATCATGCTTTCCTCCCTGGACAAGATCACAGCTTTTCTGCTCTATCTGCCTTACACAATCCCTTTACCCGGGAGGCTCACCACTGGGTAGATTACTCTCTACATGCTAAAACTCCTCATTTCCTTCGAGACCTAAAATAAAACCTTTATGAAAGATTGTGTATCTCTAAAGCCTTCTTTCTCCTCAGGGTTCCCAGAGTTTTCTGTTGTAAGCTTTTAGAGCAGGTCACTTTCAGTCTCATACATGATAACTGAGTATCTCTCTTCCCCCAACAACACAATAAACAATTTAAGGAACCAGATATTATTTATTTTTTATCCCCCATACCACCAGTATAAACTTTGCTTTTACTCTTGTCAATATTTAGATGTATGTAGTTTAAAGAGCCAGAGAGTTCCACAGGCTTATTAGAAAAATAGTTACACCCCATTACTTGCCCTCTTATCTAAATTTTTGCTACTTATCTCCATTTATCTAAGCAATACACTTATACTGCTATTTTATGATTCTTCAATTTTAGACATTATGAATACAACTCCATTATGAACAAAAAGGATTTCAGCCCTAGCCGGTTTGGCTCAGTGGATGGAGCATCGGCCTATGGACCAAAAGGTCCTGGGTTCGATCTCGGTTGCAGGCTTCTCCCCAGCCTGGGTCTTGGTCGAGGCTCATGCAGAAGGCAACCAATCTACGTGTTTCTCTATGTGTGATCCCTGTGGGCACCTCTGTCTGGAAGAAAGCTGCCCCCGAGTTCTTGCTCTGATGCCAGACAATCAAGTTCCTCCTTGTATGTGTCTGGGTTCCCCAGAACCTCACCCTGGTGCTGGAGCTCAGAGGAAGCAGGACTTTGTAAGCTCAGTTCATGGTGCCAGCCTTTTAAGAGGAATAGCTAAGTCTCCAACAGCCTCTGTGTCACTGAGCCCCAATCTGCACTGGTTTTTACAGCCCAAAGTTCTTACTGCCCATAGCAACTTCTTTTCCCATCTCTGGGGCCCTGAACTGGGGGTTTGGTGTGGGACTGGGATGATCTCCCTCCCGATTAAAAAAGCAGCCCACGTGGGTGCCGAACCAACCCGTACCGAGCTTTGAACCTCCTACCAGTCTCAGTGTGCTTTCTTCTTCACTTCTCTAGTTTCAGGACTTCCATTCAGCCAGCTTTCCAGTGGTTCTGGAAGATGGTTGTTCTGTATTTTTGTTGTAATTTTGATGTGGTTGTGGGAGGTTGTGAGTACAGGCATTTACCTACGCCATCATCTTCCTTTCTCCTCTAAATCTCTTAACACATTCACGTGCATCAGGCATTCCATCAATTTAATCTACTTAAGAGGCTATCTCTGAGCTTTCTGGTTTAGTCAATTTGGACAAATTGTCATCTATCCTTGGTAGATAGGAATTATCTTGGGATATTTTTTCATCATCATTCTAAGGATTCTGTTGGCCTTTCTATTGTACTGGATCCTTTGTTTCCCATAGCCTATATCAGTGGTCGGCAAACCGCGGCTCTCGAGCCACATGGGGCTCTTTGGCCCCTTGAGTGTGGCTCTTCCACAAAATACCACGTGTGGGCACGCATGTACAGTACAATTGAAACTTCGTGGCCCATGCGCAGAAGTCGGTTTTCGGACTGGGAGAGTCTATTTTGAGTAAGTGGTGTTAGAAGAAGTGGGGGGTGTCATTGGTCGGGCGACAGGAGACACGGTGCGGGGGACCGAGGGATACGCAGCGCGGGGGGTGGGGGGGCGGGGGGGGGGAGGTGCTCGAGATTCATGCACGAGTTGAGTGAGCCAGTCAGCAGTTTCATTGTGCAGTGGTTAGTGCTGGTTGCGTCCACAAATTGTGCGTGGGTGACAAAAATACCTACTCAAAGCATAAAGTTACCTGTATTTTTCTAACCAGCTGCAAATCCTACATTTTCAAGCATGAACCTTATCAAGAGTAAATTGAGAAGTCGTCTTATTGATGAGAACCTGGAATTGTGCCTAAAATTAAAAACAACATACAAACCTGACTTACCCAAACTTTCCAAGGAGATGCAAGGCCATTGTTCACATTAGTGTTTGTCAGTCATTCTCATGATTTAATTTTATGGATATTGTAAGGTAAATTGTAAGGAATTTAATTTTATCAATAAATAATATCGTTATTAAGTATGATATCAAGTTTTACTCAACGTACCTATAGTTTAACTAAGACTTAAAACTTTAAGTTTATTAAGTTGATTTTAGGGAATGTTGTGGAGTGAAAGAAGATGTAGTGTCTAGGATTGAAAAAGCTATGTTGAGATGGTTTGGACATATAGAGAGGATGAACGAAAGGAGATAGACGAAACAAGTGTACAAGTGTGGATGGGAGAGTTGGAAGGGGTCGACCTCAGCGAACGTACCTCAATCAGATTGAGGACGTTTTTAGCAAAGGCCAGCTTAGGAGTACCCTAATTAAGTTAATAACAACGTAACTACCTATATAGTTTAATTTTAAAAAATTTGGCTCTCAAAAGAAATTTCAATCGTTGTACTGTTGATATTTGGCTCTGTTGACTGAGTTTGCTGACCATTAGCCTATATCTTTCTTGTATGTGGTTTACCTCTAAGTTTTGTTAAAACTATTTTTATTGAATTTATTGGGATGACATTGGCTAACAAAATTATATCGGTTTCAGGTATATAATTCTACAATGTATCATCTGTATATTGTATTGTGTATTTACCACCGCAAGTCAAGTCTCCTTCTATCACTATATAGTCCCCTTTTGCCCTCTTCAACCTCTCCCTACCCCACTTCCCTCTGGTAATTACCATACTGTTGTCTGTGTCCACGAGTCTTTTTTTTTTTCTTTGCTTAACCCCTTCATTTTCCCCCAGACCCCCACTCCATCTCCTCTGACAGCTGTCAGTCTATTCTCTGTATCCATGAGTCTGTCTCGCCTGTTAGTTTATTTTGTTCCTTTGATTCCACATATAAGTAAAATCATATGGTCCTTGTCTTCCTTCGACTGGCTTATTTCACTTAACATAATACTTTCTTTTTATAGCTGAGTAGTATTCCATTGTGTATATGTAACACAGATTTCTTTTGACTTTTTTCTTTATTGATTAAGGTATTACATATGTGTCCTTATCCCCCCATTACGCACCCCCCCCCACCCCCGCACTTGTAACGCTGATTTTTTATCCACTCATCTACTGATGGGCACTTGGGCTGCTTCCAGATCTTGGCTATTGTATGTAACACTGCAATGAACATAGGGGTGCATATATTCTTTTGAATTAGTGTTTTAGATTTCTTTGGATACAGTCCCGGAAGTGGAATTGCTGCGTCATAAGGTAGTTCCATTTTTTATTTTTTTGAGTTAACTCCATACTGCTTTCCACAGTGGCTGCACCCATCTCCATTCCTACCAACAATACACTAAGGTTCCCTTTTCTCCACATCCACATCACCGCTTGTTGTTTGCTGATTTACTGATGATGGCCATTCTGACAGGTGTGAGATGATATCTCATTGTGGTTTTAATTTGCATTTCTCTGATGATTAGTGGCATTGAGCATCCTTTCATATGTCTATTAGCCATTGTAGTATGTCCTCTTTAAAAAGTGTCTATTCAGGCCCTAGCTGGTTTGGCTCAGTGAATAGAGCATCCTCCTGTGGAATGAGGGCACACACCTCAGTTGCAGGCTCCTCCCCGGCCCAGGCCCTAATCAAAGTGCCTCTCTGTCTTTCCCTCTCTTTTCCATTTTCTCTAAAAATCAATGGAAAAATATCCTTGGGTGAGGATTAAATAAATAAATGAATGAATAAGATATATGATTTGTATATATTTTTTCCTATTCTGTGAGTTGTTTTTGTACTTGCTTGGTTTTGTCCTTTGAAGTACAAAAGTTTTAAATTTTTATGAATTTGAATTTATCTATTTTTCTATTTGTTGCTTATGTTTTTGGTGTAATCCACCTCCATTTTAAAGGTGGGAAAACTGAGGCTTGAATTTGCCTAATGTCATATAGAATGACTAAATAGAAGAGCTTTTATCAAAGTTTTAAAAATTAAAATATAGTTTACATACATTATATTAGTTTCAGGTCTACAACATAGTGATCTAACATTTATCTATCTTATGATGTGATCGCCATGATAAGTCTAGTAACCATCTGTCACTGTACAAGGTTATCACCATATTATTGACTATATTCCCTAAGTTGTACATTATATGTCCATGACACTTATTTTGTAACTGGAAATTTGTACCTCTTATCCATCCCCTCCCCCCCACCCCTGCTCCTCTGGCAACCATCAGTGTGTTCTCTGTATCTATGAGTCTGTTTCTGTTTTGTTTTGTTTATTTTAGAACCCACATATAAATGAAATCACAAGTATTTGTCTTTCTCTGTCTGACTTATTTCACTTAGCACAATACCCTCTAGTTTCATCCACAGTGTCACAATGGTAGAATTTTATTCTTTTTTATGGCTGAGTAATATTCCATCTATCAATGGACACTTAGGTTGCTTCCATAATTTGACTATTGTAATAATACTGCAATAAATATGGGAGTGCATATCTCTTTTCAAATGAGTATTTTAATTTTCTTCAGATAAATACCCAGATGTGAAGTTGCTGGACCACATGGTAGTTCTATTTTTAACTTTCTGAGGAATCTCCATACTGTTTTCCACAATGGCTGCACCAATTTACAATCCCATGTATGAGGGTCTTCCTTTCTCCTCATCCTCACCAATACTTGTTATTTGTTGACTTTTTGATAATAGCCATTCTGACAGGTGTGAGGGATATCTCATTGTGGTTTTGATTAGCATTTCCCTGATGATTAGTGATGTTAAGCATTTTTTTCCCCATATGTTTGTGGCCATCTGTATGTCTTCTTTTGAGAAAAGTCTATTCAGGTCCTCTGCCCTCTTTTTACTTATTTTATTTCTTAAAATATATTTGTATTGATTTCAGAGAGAAAGGGAGAGGGAGAGATAGATAGATAGAAACATCAATGATGAGAGAGAATCATTGAACGGCTGCTTTCTGCATGCCCCTACTGGGGATTGAACGCACAACCCAGGCTTATGCCCTTGACCAGACTGGAACCCGGGACCCTTCAGTCCACAGGCCGATGCTCTATCCACTGAGCCAAACCAGCTGGGGCCTCTGCCCGCTTTTTAATCAAATAGGGTTTTGTTTGTGTTTTTGATGTTGAATTGTATGAGTTCTTTACATATTTTGGATATTAATCCCTCATTGGATATATCATTTGCAAATATTTTCTCCCATTCAGTAGGTTGTCTTTTTAAAAAATATTTTTTATTGATTTTAGAGAGGGAAAAAGAGGGAGAGAGAGATAGGAACATCAATGATGAGAGAGAATCATTGATCGGCTGCCTCCTGCACACAACCATGTGCCCTGACCGGAAGTGAACTATGTTTTTCTGGTTCATAGGTTGACGCTCAAACACTGAGCCATACTGGCTGGGCTGTCTTTTTGTTTTGTTGATGATTTCCTTCACTGTGCAAACGCTTTTTAGTTTGATGAAGTCCCATTTGTTTACTTTTTCTCTTGTTGCCCTTATCCAGGGAGACATATCTATCTAGCTTTCCCAATATCATTTATTGAAAAGACTGTCATATATATTTTATTGCCTCCTTTGTCATAGATTAATTGACCATATAAGTGTTGTTTTATTTCTGGGGTCTATATATTGTTCCATTGGTCTTATATGTCTGTTTTTGTGCCAATACCATACTGTTTTGATTACTATAGCTTTGTAACTATGTTTTTCTTTGATGATAGATACTATGATTGTAATCATGTGGTTCTTTGTATGTCTATCTCCACCAATACATTTAAACTTGGCAGGCTTGCTCTAGCCGGTTTGGTTTAGTGGATAGAGCGTCAGCCTGCGGACTGAAGGGCGCCTGTTTAGATTCTGGTCAAGGGCACATGCCCGGGTTGCGGGCTTAATCCCCAGTAGGGGGCGTGCAGGAGGCAGCCCATCAATAATCCTCTCTCATCACTGATGTTTCTATCTCTCTCTCCCTCTCCCTTCCTCTCTGAAATCAATACAAATATATTAATAAATAAACTTGACAGGCTTCTTGATTACTTATGCACCATTTTATCCTTAACATCCAATGAAATACCCAGCACTTAGTGACCACTGTGTTTTTATTTGTTCATAAACTATATGCATATAACAAATAACTTTAAAGCTAATAAGCCAAATTATTGGTCTGTCTCTGACAACTGGGAAATGGAATATTGAGCAAATTTAGTGGTCTAAAAAAATAGAGGCCCGGTGCACAAAAGTTTGTGCACTCGGGGGGACGGTGGGGGGTCCCTCAGCCCAGCCTGCGCCCATTTGCAGTCCAGGACCCCTTGGGGGATGTCCACCTGTTGACTTAGGCCCACTCCCCGGGGCATCAGGCCTAAGCTTGCAGTCAGACATCCTTCTGGCAGCCAGGGAGCCCTCGGGGGATGTCCGACTAAAGGCTTAGGCCCCCAAGGGATCGGGCCTAAACCATTAGTTGGACATTCTTAGTGCTGCCACAGAGGTGGGAGAGGCTCCTGCCACCACCTCTGCGCTGGCCAGTCATGAGCCAGCTTCTGGCTGAGTGGCACTCCCCATATGGAAGCACACTGACCACCAGGGGGCAGCTCCTGCATTGAGCGTCTGCCCCCTGGTGGTCAGTGCGCATCGTAGCAACCGGTCATTCTGCCGTTCAGTCAATTTGCATATTAGCCTTTTATTATTATTATATACGATGTCCCTATTTCCCCCTTTTGCTCCCTATACCCAGCTCTTGCCCCCCACTTCTCTCTGGCCATCACCATACTGTTGTCTGTGTCCATGGGTTATGCATATATTTTCTTTGGCTAATCCTTTCTTTAAATTCACTTCTTTAAATTTTTATTTTCAGATAAGTGCTTATAACTGCACTATTATATATTTTCTATTATATCATTTAGAATTAAGATATTTTTTAATTGAACCCTTGTAAATTTTAGCACAATTTAATAAATTATGCTAGAAGCAATTGGGAGATTTTTCATGTAATGCAGATACATTTCAGATAATATTTTATTAATTTTTAATTTTTTAATATTTTAATTTGAAATAATCTCATACATGTAAAAAAAATTATAAAATACTACAGCATATTATATGTACCCTTCACCCAATTTCTTAGGTGTTAATAATTTAAACATAACCATTATACAACTAACAAAATTTGGAATATATTTTTCTTATAATCTCTTTAATGTTACTTAATCCACTTACTTTGTTTTTGTTAATCTTCACCCAAGGATATTTTTCCATTGAATTTTAGAGAGAGTGAAGGGAAAGGGAGAGACACATTGATTGGTTGCCTCCTGCACATGCTTCGATAGGGACTGGGGATCAAGCCAGCAACTGAGGTACATGCCCTTGACTAGAATCAAACCTGGGACCGTTCAGTCCACGGGCTAATGCTCTATCCACTGAGCAAAACAGGCTGCAGCTTAATTCATTTACTTTTAATCTAGATGTGTCTTTATATTTAAAGTGGGTTTTGTTTTTGATTCACCCTCATAATCTGTCTTTTAATTGGTGCATTTATGCCACTGACTTTCAGAGTGCTTACTGATAGAGTTACTGCCATATCTGGTGGCTTCTGGGGTTTGCGGGGCCTGCCAGCACCCCAGGACTGGTAAGGTCCCAGGCGGTAGGCAGTGGGCTTCTGGGGCTTGTGGGGCCGGCCTGCCTGTGGTCCGGAACCGGATGCGGTCCCGGGCGGCAGGCAAGTGGCTTCTGGGGTCACCCATGGGGGCCTGGATGGAGGCTCATGCTGGCGGCTGGTGCTGTCCCGCCCTGCCTGCAGTATGCAAATTAGCCGCCATCTTTGTTGGCAGTTATTTTGCATATCTCGCTGATTAGCCAATGGGAGGTGTAGCAAAGGTATGGTCAATTACCATGTTTGGCTATTATTAGATAGGATGCCTTAGAATAATCAAGAATTGGGGCATCTTAAAGAAGTAAAAAACTTTGTTATCTGAAACTGGAAGGGACAGCCTACTTCCTTTGCCTCAAATCTTGGGCCTTTGTTAATGTTCACCTCCTGTCCCATTGTCTTTGAGAAGTCTCCTTTTATGACTGAAATCCCCAGTACCTTCCTTTTTCAACAAATTTCTGTTGCAGTTAAAGTCCAAGGCCTCCAAGTCAGACTGGATCATATATGCCACCTTGTACTGTTTACAGTTGTTTTCAATGTTAGTCTTGTCCCACCTTTTCTTTAAAAAAAATTTTTTTATTGAATTCAGAGAGGAAGGGAGAGGGAGAGAGAGAAAGAAACATCACTAATGAAAGATAATCATCCTCTTGCATGCCCCCTACTGGCGATCGAGCCTGCAACCTGGGCATGTGCCCTTGACTGGAATCAAACCTGGGACCCTTCAGTCTGCAGGCCGACTCTCTATCCACTGAGCCAAACCAGCTAGGGCTTACCCCACCATTTTGGATTGTAAATCCCTTGAAGGGAGGAACCTTACTCACCATTACACATCTTCCATGACCCCACAGGGCCTATAGCAGCGCTGAGAAGATGGCACCTACACAATGAGCACACATTGATTTGTTTGTGGGCAACAACAATGAGTTAACCTGACCGTACTGGTGCATATCAACCCAAGATGTATATATAACAAAAGTTGCAATTCCTGGGAACAGTGGAAGATTCCACTTTTGGATGCTGGGTTTGTTTAAACCTTTTTAGTACAGCGCTTGTCCTCTAACAAAGTTGCTCTGAATCATCAGTGGCAGGGAGGGATAGGTCTTGCCTGTCTCTAAGGTCTTGCCATAGACAGGCTAAAACACAGAACTACTTTTACTCTGAGATCACCTTTTCTTTAAGAAAGACAATTTAACCAAATGTCAAGAAAGCCACGACACTGGTCATTTGTGAATCATTCAAAAGTATTTATTGAGAATCTATTATGTGTCTAAGGTGACTCAAAAGAAAAGCAAGAATTAGTTCTAGCATACTAAGAGCAGGTAAGTAACAATAGAAGACAGAATTTGATTACATATAGATCAGAGAAGGTAAAAAATCACTGTAAATGTGAGTTTTCAGAGAAGACTTTCTAGGGTAGTGGAAACCCTACTAAAGTTTGAAAACCCTGTTTACAGTGATATTTTTATAGGTAGGTCATCAACAGGGGAGTTACCCTCCCCCACCCCAATAATTTAATTTTTGTCAGATGCCTAGTGACTTGATTTACATAAACCAATTTAAGATTTGGGGAAGAGTGGAGTATGTCGAATTTTTTACCAAGAGTCTAGCTGCAAAAACCAAGATAAGTCTAGATTGTTTCTGACCATAATCACTGATAGTTCAAAGCAAAGTTTCAATAGGAAGAAATAATTGAAATTGATTTTTATTTTTTTTATTTTTATTTTTTTAAATATATTTTATTGATTTTTTACAGAGAGGAAGGGAGAGAGATAGAGAGTTAGAAGCATAGATGAGAGAGAAACATTGATCAGCTGCCTCCTGCATATCTGCTACTGGGGATATGCCCGTAACCCAGGTACATGCCCTTGACCGGAATCGAACCTGGGACCTTTCAGTCCTCAGGCCGAGGGTCTATCCACTGAGCCAAACCGGTTTCGGCTGAAATTGATTTTTAAATTAAAATACTATGTGGCTTACTTACCTATGAATCTCTCTAAAAACATAAAGGACTGTTTCCTAAGCAAATTAGTTTACCTCTGGGCCCTCACTTTCTATACAAATTAGAGTATTGGTTTAGAGCAGTGTTTCCCAAAGAAGTTACGCAAAATGTTAATAAATATTACGCATAAAAGGGCCCCATGATCATGTAAGTTTCAGAAACATTGGGTTAGACAAAGTTATACAGGGTTCTTATCACAGAATTCTCACAGCCTTTCATTCGATTACTTGAATTATGAGTTTTCAAGATGAGAGTAGAACATATATAATTTCCAAACCTTATTTGACTATTGAATACTTTTTTTATTGTTTTATTGCTTAAAGTATTACAAAGAGTATTACATATGTCTCCTTTCCCCCCCCCCCCCCCGCCCTTGACAATCCCCTGGCCTTCCCTACCCCCCAGTGTCTTATGTCCATTGGTTATGCTTATATGCATGCATACAAGCCCTTCGGTTGATCTCTTACTGAATACTTTTTTTTAATGAAACATCATGTAGGACTGTGTTCTGAAAACTAAATATGGGAAATAAGAATGCCTTTTCTGCCTTAAAAAAAACAACAACACTATAATTCTGCATTTGTGCATTAAATGAATATTTATAGATCTAATCATTTTGCTAGTGTTAATATCAGAATTTATACAAACCATATGACTTTTATACACTGCAAACTTAAAGAACAAGTTCATTTTTCCCCCCTCAAGTAACCCAAACGAAATTGCAGTCATAACTAAATCTGTATGACATTAATGCACTGAAATGGTGCCAAGTACATCATTTAAACTCAATAATTTTTCTTTTGGTTTTAATTTTAGTTTCTTGATTCTTTAGTGTTTTCTCCAAAGATACTGCCTTAAAGACAACTTTTTGTGCTTGCATTTGTCCATTAAGTAGGCATTGTGGGAAATTACCTGATTAAAATAATAGTTAAGCCTAAAAAAATTTACTTTTTATTAAATAAGGCCTGGAACTTTATTTAATTATGATTTTACCACTTGATAACTACTGGAGAGATTTTTTTTTTTTTAAGGAGGCCAAAAAAAAAAAAAAGTCACATTTGTTTGTTTGTTTCGAGAATCTGCAAACACTCACTTTTACATTAGAAAAAACTGAGCCTGCAGTAAGATGTCAGAGCCGCCAAGATTTTGTAAGACCCCTGCTGATTGACCCTACCCTTGACCTTAGCTCCAAAGCCCAATTCCATTCTGGCATGATGGTGTAGAGAATTTATTTATTTTAACAGCAGGGAGCCAGAATTCCAGGAATATTCTTGCAAAAAAGCCCCAGGATGTATTTAACAAATCTGAAACTCCACATGACCGGGAGGCCTCCACTAACACACAAAGTGGGTAATAGTGAATGGCTGCTGTCAAAGGCTCCGTCGATTTAGGTCAGCTCTAAGCAGTGGGACCTAGATGAGTATGAAGAGTTTTGTTCGAAATGGACCTTTTTATCATCAAGGGAAAAATGAAAGTAGGTATATTTTAATAGCAGAGATCTTTTGGTAAAAGCGGGTGGGGGGTTTCCTGTAAGAATTCAGGTAATATTTATCAAAGCAGGGAGGCAGTCTTAGGGCCAATTCTCCATTTTATCTGCCTGCTTCTATCTGTTAATTCCCATTTTCTCTCATGAATCCTACTAAATTTTACTATAGGATTGTAAAGTACAATTTACTATGCATTTTTACTTTTAAAAATCTTTAATTTTTATTTGAATTGAATAACATGCTATTTAAACATTTGTAAAATGCTAAGAGTACAAAAAGGGAAAAATGTACCTATGTAATGGTATACAAATACAGCTATTAACAATTTAATAAATATTCTTTCATTTTTTGGGGGGGGAGGACAGTCTCTTTTTATATATTTGGACTAATTTTCATATAAAATTTTCTCATGGTTTTATTTTTTTTAATTAAATCTTTATTGTTCAGATTATTACATTAGTTGCTCTTTTTTCCCACCATAACTCCCCTCCACCCAGTTCCCACCCCACCCTCCGCCCTCACTCCCCACCCACTGTCCTCATCCATAGGTGCACGATTATTGTCCAATCTCTTCCCTCACCCCACACCCCTTTCCCCACCACCATGAATAGTCAGTCCATTCCCTTTCTATGTCCCTGATTCTATTACGATCGCCAGTTCATACTGTTCATCAGATTATTTATTCCCTTGATTTTTAGATTCACTTGTTGATAGATGTGTATTTGTTGTTCATAATTTGTATCTTTACCTTTTTCTTCTTCTTCCTCTTCTTAAAGGATACCTTTCAGCATTTCATATAATACTGGTTTGGTGGTGATGAATTCTCATGGTTTTAAAATACATTACTTTATTATAAGAATTTTCCCTATTTAAATAATTTTTCCTAAGATTTTATTATAAAAGTTTGAAGCATAAGAAGAGTTGCAAAGTATAATGTAAACATCTGCATTCTTTTTGTTGTTGTTAATCCTCACCTGAGAATACTTTTCCATTGATTTTTTTTTGGAGAGAGTGGAAGAGTGAGGGAGAGATATATAGAGAGAAACATCGATTGGTTGCCTCCCGCATATGCCCCTACCAGGGCTGGGGACTGAGCCTACAACTGAGATACATGCCCTTGACCAGAATCGAACCTGAGACCCCTCAGTATGAGGGCCGATGCTCTATCCACTGAGCCAAACTGACTAGGGCTCAGCTGCCTTCTTAGAATCAGGTAGATCAGACAATTATTAGGTAACTGACCCTAGAAAAAATATTAAACCTCTCTAAGGCTGTTGCCTCATCTATCAAGAAAAGAGAGTATTACTTATCTTATGTAGGGTAACCATGAGAATTAAATAGCATGTATGCAATCTATCTGTAGTTCACAAATGGAAGATTTCCCAAGACAATCGTTACATAAAAAATTCAGTAAAAAAAAAAAAAAAAATCCCTTGGAGGATTTTCATTAGGGGAGAGACATGATCAGATCTAGATTTTAACTGGCTTAATCTTGTAGAAATATGTGTGGTGGATAAGAGTAAGGGAGGGAAAAAATAGAGAGAGGTAGATTTGATTCAATTTAACAGACATTAACTGAGTATAAATGAACAGCAAAGCACTATGCTAGATGCCTTGGGAATATAGAGCAGTGAAATCTTGGCAGTTACCAAAACGACTTGTAATGGGTAAAGCAATACAATGTAAGAGAGCTATAAAACTGAGTAAAACTCATCTATCCATCCATCCATCCATCCATCCATCCACTGAATATTCCTTTTGCTCTTCTATGCCAGTCACAGTTCTAAGCGCTGAAGATAAAGCCCAGAAAGACAAAAGATTTGCCCATATGTAGCCCATGTTCTAGTGGAGAAAATAGATAATCTTATATAATAAAACCCTAATATGCAAATTGACCAAACTGCGGAATGACCCGGGGAATGACCAGTCACTATGATGTGCACTGACCACCAGGGGGCAGACACTTAATGCAGGAGCTGCCCCTGTGGCCAGTGTGCTCCCACATGGGGAGCACAGCTCAGCCAGAAGCTGGGCAAGCGCAGTGGCGGTGGCGGGAGCCTCTCCCACCTCCAAGGCAGGGTTAAGGAGCAGTGAGCAGGGGGGCAGTAAGGAGTGAGGGGTCCCGGACCTCTAGTATACAAATAAGTGAATAATAATATATGGATGGTAATAAATACCTTGAAGAAAAATAAAGCGTTATAAAAAATTAAGCAGTGTAAACCAGTGATGAGGGTGTTATTTTTTATTTCTATAAGAGAAAGTTTATTTCACCATAGCTAGTTTGGCTCAATGGACAGAGTGTTGGCCTGTGGACTGAAGAGTCCCAGGTTCCATTCTGGTCAAGGGCACATGTCTGGGTTTCGGGCTTGACCCCCAGTAGGGGGCGTGCAGGAGGCAGCCAATCAATGATTCCCTCTCACCATTGATGTTTCTATCTCTCTCTCCCTCTCCCTTCTTCTCTGAAATCAATAAAAATATATTTAAAAAAAACACACACAAAAAGAAAGAGAAAGTTTATTTAGAAAGTCAGAGGTGGCTTGCTCCTCTTTGCTCCCCTCCTCCCCCCCCCCAACACTCTAACCTCTGGCTCCCGAAAATTGAAAGTTTTCTCTTGGTTTCCATCATTCCTCCATGCTCCTCTGGGGCCTGGGGCCTGGGCGTTAAAATTTGAAATGCATCCCTAGCTGAGTCATGACGAGCGGGGAGGGGCGGGGGGAGGAGCGGGGGGAGATTATGGAGGAGTCCGAGACTATTATCTATCACTGCCAATTTCTTACTGTCCTTCTTTGTTCCTTTGTTAATAACCACAGAGGGAGGAAGACATTTTTCTCCTACCCTTCTAGGTTCTTTCTGCTGGCCTGATGACTGAATCGACATGAGGGAGATTCATGAGAGAAAATAAATAATCAGGCCCTAGATGATTTGGCTCAGTGGCTAGAGTGTCGGACTGCGGACTGAAAGGTCCCAGGTTCAATTCCAGTCAAGGGCACATGCCTGGGTTGCGGGCTCGATCCCCAGTTGTGGGTGTGCTGGAGGCAGCCAATCAATGATTCTCTCTCATCATTGATGTTTCTATCTCTCACCCTCTCCCTTCTTCTCTGAAATCAATAAAAATATATTTTAAAAGAAATACTCAGCCTTAATACAGAGGACCACCCCCGCACCAACCCCCATGTCCCCCACTCCCATGAGAGACAATGTTCTGGAGCCCGGGGTCCTATCGGCGAACATAGGTATCCTCGGTCCCTGCGACAGGGTACTCCCAGGTTTGATGCCTCGATCCTTATGAGTGTCACAGCATAGCCAAAAGCTAGGAAAATTCCTGGGCAAGTGGAACAGAGAAACTGAGACAAGAAAATGACACGAGGCCAAACAGTTTGGGCAGCTTGCGGCCAGCTCGCGGCAAGACCTTAACTTCCCTGACCAAGGACACTCAAGTTAAAAAAAAAAAAAAAAAAAAAAAAGGCCTAGCTGGTTTGGCTCAGTGGCTAGAGCAGGGGTGGGCAAACTTTTTGACTCGAGGGCCACAGTGGGTTCTTAAACTGGACTCAGAAGAAGGAGCTGCGGCCGTGTTTCCCGACTTGCCATGTTAACACTGCTGCTGGTGAAGGAGCGGAGGGGAGAGCAAGAGAACCCTCTGCTCTTTCGGCTCCTCGGGCCGGATAGAACAGTCCAACGGGCTGGATCCGGCCTGCGGGCCATAGTTTGCCCACGGCTGGGCTAGAGCAACGGCCTGGGGACTGAAGGGTCCCAGGTTCGATTCCGGTCAAGGGCACATGCCCAGGTTTCAGGCTCGGTCCCCAATGGGGGGTGTGCAGTAGGCAGCCAATCAATGATTCTTTCTCATCATTGATGTCTCTCTCTCTCTCTCTCCCTCTCTCCCCCACCTTCCTCTCTGAAATCAATAAAAATATATTTTTTTTAAAAAAAGAAAGTCACAGAAATTCAAGAAATGAACAATAGAAGAAATGGGCTCAGGAAAAAAGTTAAAGAGGCAAAAGAAAGGCCCTTGGAGTTTAGGAAAGAGAGAGATAAGGAAAAGGTGCCTGGGGGAAGTGGGTGGGGAAAAGCGCTTTGTAGAGGGTATTATTTTAGATAGTCTCTCTAAGAAAGTGCTGTTTAAACTGAGAATTGAAAGGGATTAGAACCACAAGAAGTAAAGTGTGTTACTTTCTGAGTGAACAGATTTCTGGGTAGAGTCAACTGGAATGGCAAAGATCCTGAGGCAGGAATGGGCTGGCAGGAATGGGAATGTGTGTACTTGGAGAGTGTGATTGGAGCTAAGGTAGAAAGAAAGAATGTGGTAGGACATCAGGTAGGAGAGGGAGGCTGGACTCAGGTAGGGCCATGTCGGCCTTGGTCCTACCAAGGTGATTGGCTTTTATTCTGAGTAACACAGGAAAGCCAACTGGGGTTTTTGATAGGGGAGTGATGTGATGTCTCAGATTTTAAAAGGTGACGGTAGCTTTGACTACTTTGTGGAGTATAGACTGGGGCGCAGGTGGGGGTGGGGTGGGGTGGAGTGGGGTGGAGTTTGGGGGGAAGCTGATGAGTGGAAACTGGGATGCTATTGCTATTGTCTAGAGTAGACTCTAAACTCAAGTCTCAGAATAAAGTGGCAACAGTGCAGGAATTAGAAGTGGTCAGACTTATTATTAAGGCAGAGTCAAGATTTCTTGATGGATTCAGTGTGGGGTGTGAAAGAATAAGGTGAATCAAGGATGAATTCAGTTTTTGGCACGGAGTGATATGAGTGCTTTAGTTAACAGAAAAATAAGCAAAGTGTTATGGTAGCACATTGGACAAGCAATTACTTTTGACTGAAGTTATCGAGAGAAATAGATGAGCTCTGAAGGTTGAATAGCCTTGTTGCACTTAATGGGCACCTAGGGTGCAAACTTAGGGAGGGCCTCACTCTCAGGGTGGTGGAATCTCAGGGTTGGCACTGCAGAATAAATGCTTCCTTACATTTTGCATCCTAGGGGTCTTGTTTATCCCACCCCTAGTATCGGCTATGAACATTTAGGCTGAAAAATGACAGGAACAAAGAACATAGAAGAGGCCCACTAAGAGATTTCTGGAATTCTTTGGAGAAGTTAAAGGTATTGGGAAACCAGAGATGCTCCCTATCCTCTCCATTTATTTATTTATTTATTTACTTACTTACTTACTTACTTATTTATTTTGACAGGCCCCAAGGGCAGCCTTCTTGTCTTTCTTTTTTATGTTGACATTGTCTTTTCATCCTTCGGTCATTTCCATCCCCCCCCCAACCCCCCCCCCCCCGCCACCCCAAGACTGTTGGTAAAGAGAAGCATGGTTTTTGTAAATTCCTTCTTCTTCAAATGCCCAAAAGAAAACAATCTGGCCCTTATGTCTTATGGTGTTTACCATTATTCACTAAAGACTCTAATAAACATAGAAAAACTACAGTTATGAAGTTCCTAATATCCAAAATATAGAGTACTCATACAACTTAATAGCAAAAAAACCCCAAATAATCCAATTAGAAAATGGGCAGTGGTTCTCAATAGACATTTTCTCAAAGAGGACATATATAGATAGCCAACAGGTATATGACAAAGCTGCTTAACATCTCTAATCATCAGGGAAATGCAAATCAAAACCAGATAAGATATCACCTCCACCTGTTAGGATGGTTATTATAAAGAAGATAAGAGACCACAAATGCTGATGAAGATGTGGGGAAAAAAGGAACCTTTGTGCACTATCAGTGGCAATGTAAATTGGTGCAGCCACTATGGAAAACAATATGAAAGCTACTCAAAAAATAAAAAATAGGACTACCTTATGATATAGCAATTGCACTTCTGGGTATTTATACAAAAACAATAAAAGCACTGCCTCAAAAAGATATACACTCCCATGTTCACTGCAGCATTATTTATAATAGCCACGATATGAATATAAACTAAGTGTCCATTGATGAATGAATGGATAAAGAAAATGTGGTGTGTGTGTGCATGTGTATGAATATTATCCAGCCATCAAAAGGAATGTAATTTTGCCATTTGTGACAGCATGAATGGACCTTAATGGCATTACACTAAGTGAAATAAGTCAAATAGAGAAAATCAAATAGTGCATGATTCATTTATATGTGCAATCTTAAAAGAAAACACCAAGCTCATATATACAGAGAGTAGATTGATAGTTGCTAAAGGCAGGGTGGGGAGGGATGCATAAAAGGGGTGAAGGGAGTTAAAAGGTACAAATTTCCCTCTGAGATTCGTTAGACTGTTTCATGTTTCCATGCCTCAGTTGGAAGATAACTGGCCGAAACGGCCCCGGTGAAGTTGGAATGGCTCCGGGGAGGTTGAGACGGCCCGGTGAGGTCGAGACGGCCCCGGTGAGGTCGGGGACGGCCCTGGTGAGGTTGAAACAGCCCCAGTGATGCCAAGAGGACCCTGGTGAGGACGGGACGGCCCCGGTGAGGTTGGGACAGATAATGGGGACCAGTATAGACTGATGAACAGGGGTAGATGCAGAGGCACAGCAGCATTGAACAGACTGTCAAACTACAGTGGGAAGCCTGGGGAGGGTTTTGGGGGGGGGGGCTTAAGAGATCAACTGAAGGACTTATATGCATGCATATAAGAATAACCAATGGACACAAGACACTAGGGCGTAGGGGCCGGGGGAATATCAAGAGGGGGAAAAAGGAGACATATGTAATACTCTTTGTAATACTTCAAGAAATAAAAATTATTTTTTTAAAAAAGAAGATAACTAAGTCATGGGGATATAGTGTACAGCATGGGAGCTATAGTGAATGATAGTGTATTGCATATTTGAAAGTTGCTAAAAGAGTAGATATTCAAAGTTCTCATCACAAGAAAAAAATTCTGTAACTATGTATGGAGATGGTTGACTAGACTTACTGTGGTGATCACAACATATACAAATATAGAATCATTCTGTTATACACCTGAAACTATTATAATGTATGTCAATTATACCTCATTAAAAAAAGTGTACAGATAAAAAAAATTCCTGAAAGTTTTTTTAAAGCCTTAACTATGATTGCATGCCTGAGGTGGTCATATATATAAAGCATCCTGAGAAGCCTCTGTATTAGCTTGCACAGGCTGCGATAACAAAGTACCATAAACTAGGTGGCTCACACAACAGGAATTTATTATCTCACAGTTCTGGAGGCGGTAAGTCCAAAATCAAGGTGTCAGCAGAGTTGGTTCTTTCTGAGGGATATTGGGGGAAATCTCTTCTATGCCTCTCTCCTAGCTTCTGGTGGTTTGTTAGAAATTTTTGGTGTTCTTTGGCTTGTAGATGTAGTCCCCAATATCTGACTTTATCTTCACACGGTGTTCTACCTGTGTGCTTGTCTGTGTCCAAATTTCCCTTTTTATGAAAACTTCAGTCATATTGAACATACTGGCCCACTCTAGTCCAGTCTGACCTTATCCCAACTTAGCTAATTACATCTGCAACAACCTTGTTTCCAAATAAGGTCACATTCTGAGGATCTGGGGGTTAGGACTTCAACACATGAATTTTGGGAGGACATACTAGTAATTCAACCCATCACAACCTCCCTCTTGATTTGTTTATTCCTAAAGGTAGATCATCAAATTGCCTCTCCTTTAATATGTAAGCCTAATAACCTAACCTCTGTCTGAAGTAAGTTGGAAGAAGCAGAGAAGTGATTGCTATATCACAGGGAAAAGAGCCTGTGACATAGAAGCTTTGCTGAGCATAACATTATTGGTTTGAATGTCAATCACTAAAAGGAGACATGCCTATGGGGAAAGGATATATCAAACTTGGTGAGAGGGCATTAATGATAAAAAAAAAAAAAGAAGTTCAAATCACCCTTGGGACTGCCAAACTCATCTTGTCTCTCTCTCATTACCTTTTCTTATCCCTCCACCTCACACTATTCTTCAGCAAACAAAAGTAAGTAATGTTAACAAGAAAATATCACGGTGGAACATGTGTGTGTTAAAAAAAACTGGAAAAACTGGAAAGTAATAAATAAAGAGGAGGAAAGAAACATAAGCAAAAAGGTAGAGGAAAAAACCCAACTTTTCAGAAAACCTATCAAAGAAACAGATAAAACATTCCAACAGCTAGTTCTGCATAGTCTCAAAGAAATCACAGATTTCATGATCTTTCTGCTAAAAGTATCTACAAAGAGATACAAACATTTAAAGAAGGTATTATAGGATAACCTAAATAGCTTAAAAAGCAAGTTAGCATAATGTTCTCCAGGTTCATCCATATTGTAGCATGTGTCAGGATTTCCTTTCTTTTTAAAGCTGAATAATGTTCTATTGTATGTATATACCACTTTTTTATCCATTCATCTGCTTATGGACATGCAGGCTGTGTCCACTTTTTGACTACTGTGGATAATGCTACTATGAACATTCATGTACAAGTATATGCGTGAATATATATTTTAAATAGTCCTGGGTATGTATCTAGCAGTGGAATTGTTGGGTCATATTATAACTCTATTTAACTTTTTGAGGAACTGCCAGACTGTTTTTCACAGTGGCTCCATCATTTTACACTTACATTCCTACCAGCAGTGTATAAGGGTCCCATTTCTCCATGTCGTTACTAACATCTGTTATTATATCTTTTTTTTTTTTAAAAAAAAATTAGAACCTTTAAAAGATTATGGTGAACTATACACAATATAAAACTTACCATTTTAACCATTTTTGAAGGTACAGTTCTGTTGCATTAAGTATATTCATATTGTTGTACATTCATCATTACCACCCATCTCTAGAACTTTTTCATGTTCCCAAACTGAAACTCTAACCCTAACCCTAACAACTATACCCATTAAACAACAACTCCTCACCACCTCTGCCTCTTCATCAACCACCACTCTGTTTCTGTGAATTTGACCACTCTAGATACTTCATATAAGTGGAATTAAAGAGTATTTGTCCCTTTGTTATTGGTTTATTTCATTGAGCATACTGTCTTCAAGGTTTGTCCCAGCTGTTGCATGTGTCAGAATTTCCTTCCTTTTTAAAGCTGGATGATATTTCATTGTATGTATCCTGCTATTTTCTGTTTCTGTTTTTTTTTTTAATGTTTTTTACTAATTGCCATTCTAATGAATGTAAAGTGGCATATTGTGATTTTAATTTATTATTACTTTTTTAATCCTCACCCGAAGATATTTTCCCATATTGTAGGTTGCCTTTTCACTTTCTTGATACTGTCCTTTGATGCACAAAAGTTTTTAATTTTATAAGTTAATTTACCTAGTTTTTCCTTTGTTGCTTATACTTTTGGTGTCATATTAAGAAATCATTACCAATCCATTGTCAAACAACTCTATAGTTTTACAATATGAGTAAAGCCATCTGTGGCTTCATTTTCTACAGTCTCAGTGACCATCGGTCAACCACAATCTGAAAATACTAAATGGAAAATTTCAAAACTAATTTATACAATTTTAAATTTCATGCTATTCTGAGTAGTGTGATACAATCTTGCTACTTTCTGCTTAGCAGGAATGTAAAGCATCCCTTTGTCTAGCATATGCATGCTGTATACACTCCCCACCCATTAGTCACTTTTAGCCATCTTAGTTATCAGATTGATTGCCCCAGCATTACAGTGCTTGTGTTCAAGTAACCTTTATTTTACTTAATGACCCCAAACTTTCACAACTTTTATTTTTATTACAGTATGTTGTTATAATTGTTCTACTTTATTATTGTTGTTAATCTCTTACTGTGCCTAATTTAGAAATTAAACTTTATCATAGGTATGTACAGAAAAAAAATAATACATATAGGTTTGGGGACTACCTGTGGTTTCAGGCATCCATGGAGGGGTGTGTGTCTTGGAATGTATATCCCACAGATAAGGGGAGACTACTGTATATCTAAGATCCATTTTGAGTTAATTTTTGTATTCTCTGTAAGGTGGATGTAAGAATTCATTCTTTAGCATGTGGATATCCAGTTGTCCCAGACTGGTACCAGCAGGAAATGGGCTGTAAAAATTGTACAGTCTCACTTCCCAGTGCCACTTGAAATGTGGCCATGGAAGATAAAGACCAAGAAAGAGCCTTCCAGAGTGTGGAGCCAAGAACCACAGAAATTTGTGACAAAGGGTGCTCATCCTTGAGAGCAGAACCAGGATATAATCACAGAACTTCCACTGACAGGCAAAGGATCTTCACAATAACCACCCAGAAAGCTGCTATTATTTAAGGACCTTGACTGCTATGAGACACACATTTTTCATTGAACTTGGGTTCTAATGAGACGTATCTATCTTAGGAGAAGCATTCAGGAATTGTTGTTATGGGAAAGAGTGGAGGTATTCACAGACAATGATAGCAGTTAACATTTTATAGTGTGCTAGGCACAATGCATTGCCTTAATTCACATAGTTACTCCCTTAGGTTTGTACTATTATAATGTTATTCTACAGGTGGGGACACTAAGATGGGGTCAAGTAACTTTGTCAAGGTTACATAATAAATAAGTCTTGGAACCAGAATTTAAAAATTTGGGACCTAACTCCAAAGTGGTCACTCTTCATTCTATCAAATTTGATAATCACAGAAATCTGTTGGGCATGATGAAAGATCTATAAACCCTGAAGGTGACACAAGGCATACACACAAATAACCTCAGGGCAAGGGAGTGTGTTATCTAATAAAGAATGCATAGAAATGTTTCAGTCTACCAGAATACAGTAGATTACTATCACTAACTTTTAACCTTGTTAGGGGCTTTTTTTATTTATCAGTTCCCATTACACCACCTGGCTCACAGTAGGTGCTCAATTAATATTTGTTGAGTGAATGAAGAATGAATGCCAGAGTTTTGTAATATTAGTCTAAGGTCCTTGACCAAGTGTGCCAACTTTGCCCTCACACCTCCAGAGTTTAGTGCATTTAGCACTCAACAAATGGTCCTTGAACTAAAGTGAGAGAAAACCACACTATGGTTTTACTTTACGGCTGCTCATTGTTCTCAGTTTTCTTATCTTTAAAATGGAAGGTGTCCCCTCCCTAACTATACAGACCTTGTGAAGGATTGGGTTTTTCAAAAGATTCTTACCTGCTTTAACCTCTTGTGAGCTTAGGTTATATTCACCAGGTGAACTTGAAATCTCAGGTTTCTATTCACTGTCTTTTCCACATATATGGCCAGCTCCCCTGGTGAGTTTGCTGACATTGGATTCCTTTCCCACACACTTAGCTATACTGCTAATCATCTGCACCTTTCTCTGCTGCAGCTATTGAAAAACCATATCGATTTCATTTACTAAACCTGTATGTAAGCAAGAGCCAGAATTGTGGGAGTATAGGGGCGACTGAGAAAGCCACATTTCTGGCCCTCTCTGGCCCATAAAAATGTTTCTATGTGTTTTAAAGACTGAGCAATAGGAATGCAATGGTAAAAAACAAAGCAAAAAAACCCAAACAAACATTTCTGCTCTTTATCTTCACAAGGAACAAAGCGATTAAAAAATGGCACTTGAGTATGTCTTCCCAATGGAAGCTGGAGAGAACCACAAATACCTTACTTTTGCTGGTCACAACTGAACTATGGCTTCAGTTATTTTCTGGAGATTCCAGACTTCCAGTCAATTCCCTCTGTATCTACAAAAGACGGGGGGAGGGGAGGGGGTGCATTTTGGTTCAAAAAACACATCAGGCAAGACAGGCAAACAAAACGTAGTGAGTTAGAGATCATATGAGATCGATTTTAATTAAAAAAGCAGTTTTAAAACTGTAACTGCCAACACTACGGTAACAATAGCATGCTAACCAACCCGCAGGGGGCCTGGGCGCCAAGGCTTCCCGGGGCTCTACCTGCTGAGCTTCCTGGGGCTCTACTTGCTGAGCTACCCGGGCCTCTATTTGCCTCAAAGGCACTAAAACCAGATAAACTTTACCTAGACTCTCCCACCACACCTAGCATGGAGCTGCTGCTTCTAGGGTGTGGGCAATCCAGGGAAGAAAGGAGTCCAGTCGCCTGTCTGGCAACAATGACAGTTTGAAAAAATGGAGCTACATTTCTAGTAAGAAAAACCGCCAGCTGTGAAAAGGGGAGCTAAACCTGTCACTCTCGGGCCGCGGCACCTCTCCTCTGGGGAACGTTTGTCCCTTCCTCACCCGTCAGGGCCCAG
The DNA here is from genome assembly GCF_964212035.1 of Myotis nattereri. NCBI lineage: Eukaryota > Metazoa > Chordata > Mammalia > Chiroptera > Vespertilionidae > Myotis > Myotis nattereri. The sequence continues at coordinate 56,186,088 of NC_138083.1, read as the reverse complement.
GGTCCCCTGGAATTGGCTGCCTGGGGCGGAGGATTCCTTTTGGTTCTAAAGTTCGGGACGAGCCGGGCCGGCGAGCTCACCCCGGAGGTGCAAAAGTGGGCTCTGGCCGGAGCTCCCGGGGCTGTTCGGTTTTGTCCGCGTACTGCCCCTGCCCTCTCCCTTCCTGCAAAAGGCCAAGGGTTTTTGACCCACCATTGCCCAGGCGGAGTTCACGCTTGGGGCCCTTTAGCCGCCGTCCTCTAGACGGAGAAAGCAATCGCGCAGTGAGGCGTGAGCACTGAATAAACGCGGAATCAGAGAGAGAAAAATGTTGTTCTTGGCTGCGCGCGTCGGCCGCACCGGGGGGCAACCTTCCTTCCAGAAGACCCCTCCACGCTCGCCGAGGCCACACCCATCATCGGTGCCGGGGAGTTAGGAAACCGAGGCGTGAAAATGGAGGGGGTGGGTAAGGCAACGCGCGCCCAGGACACTCGAGGGCAGGGTGGCCCTAGAGGCCACGCGCGGGGCGCGGAGGCGGCAGGAGACCGACAGGCGGGGCGGGGGCGGAGGTGCGGGGGTCCGGGCGGCGGCGGTTCTGGGGCAGCGGGAGGGGCAGCACCTGAGGAATCCGCCTCCGGCCCGCGGTGGCCGCCGCCTCGCTCCGCCCCGGGGAACTGAGCGCGCGACCTGCGCGCCTGCCCGCGAGACGCCAGCCACCGGCGGCGCTAGCACCTCGGCGGAGGGCGGCCGCGGCGAGCGGAGGCGCAGCGCTGGGACCCGGACTGGGGGTGGGGAGACGATCCCCGGCCGAGGCGAGGGCCACCCCCTGGTCCTCTGCCCTCGCGCCACTCCACGGCCAGGTGAGCGGCTGCGGGGACGCTGGGCGCCGGCCGGGCGGCGGGAGGTGAGAGGTCGCCAGCCGGGCGCGAGCGCACGCCCCTGCGGGGCCGGGGCTGCCCGGTGGCGGGCGGCGGACACAGCCTGCGCGGGGCAGCGAGCTCGGCGGCGGACTTCTTGTGGGGAGGAGGACTGGGAGGGCGGCGCGGGGCTGGGCGCGCGAGCGTGTGTGCATGGCGAGGGCAGGCGCCGGTGCCGTCCGGACCCGAACCCGTTCTCCCCGGCGCCTCGCGTCCGCTCCGGGGAGGACCCAGCCCGGGCGGCGCGCGCCCTGAGGCCGGAGGCCTGTCACCCCAGCCCTCTTCGCGCCTTTGTGGCGGGAGCGAGAAGCCCGAGCGTGGGATAGGGAGGCGGCAGCGCGGCGGGCGGGCAGCGCGGAGCGGAGGTGGCGAGGGGCGCGCCCCGCCGGCCCCCAGAGCTCCGGGGTCGCCAGGGGCTCTCGGGGGCTAGTGGGCGGCAGGGCGGGCGGCGCGGAGGCGGCTGGAAGAGGCTGCAGAGCGCTCAGCTGGGGGAAGTGGAGAGCGTCCAGCGGTGGCCGGGCGTCTGCTCGCGTCCCTGGGTCTCTGGGCTCCTCACTAAATGTCACTTGGTCACGAGCGCGCGCGCGTCTCCGGCCATCGCGTCCGTTCCGCGGTGAGTGGGGAAGGACCACTCGCTCACTGCTCTTCTGCGCGGGACACAAAGGGCTGTGTTGACAGCTGACCCTGACACAGTAGGCAGCCCAGTGAGGTGTGTGCCCTGGCCGGGCGAGGGTGTCACGATGAGGCGGTTTGCTGAAGTCAGCCCGTTCCCTCGGTCGCTCTCCGGAGCCCCATGAAAAGAGATGCTGTACGGATCCAGCTCCTGGGCTGTCTCGGTGACACGGAGCCCACGTGAGCGCCAGGACCGGTGCATCTGCACGGGAACTGCTGCTGAGGCGGACGGGGCCCGGAGGAACTCAGTCACGTTCCTCTCCTCTAGGGAAGGGACTGCTTCAAGGTCTGTGCGCACCCCACCCGGCCCCCTGGCCCCTGTGCACAAGATAGAAACCAAATTTTAATTTCTACTTTTCACACCTTTAGAATCGCCCTCTCCCACCCCCCACCAAAGATGGGAAATCCTACATACATCTCTTTTTCAAACCCAACCATTTACCTATGGGGAAGAGGTTTTCCGCAAAAGATTTCTGAATTAAATGGCCCCTCGACACATTTTCTTATACTTTAAATCCTAGAATTCTGCTTTGAATTTTGTGACTGTGTTGGTTCTTTTTTTTTTTTTTTCCTTGTTGAATATATCTATGGGGTTTTACAAACAGCAATACTGGAAACTTATTTAAAAGAGAAAATTTAAAAATAATTGTTTTATTGAAAATATTTAGTAATAGAATTGTACGCATGTGTTTAAAGGGAAATTTTTAATTAGTGTACATTGCAAAGCAATATGCATAGAGTAACAATTTCTAACTGTGTAAAGTAAGCTCTCTCCCACCCCATACTCCCAACGCCCTCCCCCCTCCCCCCCAGGCCACTGTTGTCAATTTCTTGTATATCCTTCCATGAGCTTCCTATTAAAATGGAATTACATTATGGAAATAAAAGAAGAAAGGAACTGAATGTAATTAAAGAATGAATTATGTATCAATGGTGATAGCTATTAATTTGATATTCACTCATGATGACATTAGAACCTTTTATTGGGCCTAGGGAAGACTTATTACAGCTGAAGACCAGTTGGAGTACTAAACTTCTTAGAGCAAGTATCCATGAGAAAGCAGAACTATTCCGCTATTACCCCACCTGCACCCCCATCACCGGTTGTTTTTATAGCCTTCGTTGACTTTTTTTCTCCATTTTGGAACTCTTTATCAAGTAGAGAATGAGAACAATGAGTTTATTTTGTCTAGTGCCATATATATCTGAAGACATTGGAAGGACATATGCATACTTTTGTTAATATGACTTACTATAAAAATTTTAATGGTAAGAGAAATATGAAGGCCAAGTTTAAGACGTTAGTTCACATCTAGTTGCAAGTCTGGGTTTGCTCTAGCTAAATGAGGTCACTTTCTTAGAAATGCTTTTGTTTCCCCCTCAATTAAAGGAATTGAACTATGGGGCCTATAAGGGTCCTTCTAACTCCGAGCTTCTCTGATTAAAAAGTTTCTGTAGGTGTCCTAAGACTGCCTGAGGATAACCCAGGTGGACCTGCGGAGTGACAGAATAAATTCCTGAATGGTAGATTCATAAAGAGGAAGTTATAGATGTTTAAATTACAGTCCTGCTCTTATGATACTGATATTATTGGAGAACAGCTGCTTTACTTTCCCACACAATGTCTGTTTTTTGCTGAAAGGGGTCAAACCTTGAGCTGAATGGGCCTCTCTGCATCACCTTGTATGGCTCAGGAGTGTGAATTTTCTTCACAGCTCATGGTATCATTTAGGGGGAAATTATTCTTCCCAGCATCTTACTTTTCTTTTTTTGTTAAAGTGATAGTAAAGTTCATGTATCTACTTCAAAGGGACTTGATGTGACTTAATTAGTAATTCTCAAAGGTATTTAGAAAATGAATATCCCTTATAGCTAAGATATTTTAGTTACTTTTATACTTATTCACGTAGAGATAATGTTATTAGTAGAAAACTTCTCTCATCTCTAAAATACCTGCAACCTTTGGGCTAATGATTCCTGGATGGGCACAGGGAGCTGAGGAGTCATTGCAAGGTTATGACAGTAAAAAAATTAGCTTATTTTAGTCATTGTGTATGATCTCAATTAAGGGATTTCAAAAGGATGCTGTAAGTGGTGATTGCAAATATCATTGATGTTAGGAAGATCTCATACTTTAAATCTTACGTAATTATTAAGTATTATGTAATTATTTTGAATAAGTCTATAATATAAATAAATTATAGTGAAGTTTTAGAAATTGTTATTACAACTAGAAATTGTTTAGAACTGGAATAGATTTGTAGGGGTACTTAGAGTAATCTTGATTGACAAAATTCACAAAAACCAAATAAAATTAAGTACTAATAGTGAAATCCTTCTAAAATGAAATAGTTTTTATTTTTTCAGTTTTCTTCCTTGCCACATGAACATACATTTTTACAGATGTCTTATCATATTGCAGATACATTTTTACACTGATTTTTCATAAACATTTTGCTATAATTCACTTCCTATTATTTATAATTAGTTTGTCATACCATAATTTATTAGCCCTTCCTCTATTTTAAGATTCCCCCTCCCAGTATTTAAAAAATATATGATGCCCATCCTCATGAATGTAACCTTCTTCTTATTCTTTTTAAAAACTTCCTTAGGATTGTTCAGTATAGTGTAGTTGTAATTGGGTGGGCTTTAAAATAAAGATTCAGGGTCCAAAAACCTAGCTCCATCACTTATTGGCAATACTAGGCAAGTAACTTATGTTCTCAGAGCTTTCTAACCTGTAAAATGGGTATAGTAATAACTCTATAAAGTTGTTAAAATAAAAAGCTGTGATACATGACAACACATATACTAGTAAATGTTAGCTCTTATTTTTATTAGGAATTTTTCTGATTTCTGATAATCACCAACTTACTTTCCAAAAGGATTATATAAATTTATACCTCATTAACAATCTGTGTGTGTGCTTGTTACTTTAAAACATTTATATTATTGTTACTAATTTATGTAGCCAGTGTAAAATTGTATCCCTTTGTTTTGATTTGTGTTTCTTTGGTCTTGTGAGAAGTGAGAGGAACTTTTTTCAGCAGTTTTGCTACAGTTTTCTACATGGATTGGTAGATGCTTCATCACCTCAGTCATTTTGAACTAATCTATAAGATGGGCAGACAGGACAGTTACAGAATCAAATTTTCTAAAAGATTCTTTCACGTTAATTATAGTTTTGTGTTCTCAGTCTATAGTAATTTTTATTATTATTTTTAATCTTAGAAAAGCAGCTGTTAAAATTAATAAAGAATATATAACAATTCTATTTAAGTGGAGATGAAACCCTCTCTTTTTTCTTTTGAAGGGCTGATTTATAATTAGCATGATTGTGATCACAATCTCGTGGATTTTTACTAGGAATGCTTCTCAAAACTTGGGGGAAAATCAGAGAAAAAGTTGCATGATTCCTAATCATGTTACCTTTTGGCTACGGATGAATAATGAAGTTATGCCCTCTGACTTGCGTTCATATATAGTCAAGGTAATTTAGACTACACAAAAGCATGCCCTTGTAACTTCTGGAGCTCCAGCAGCCCTGATATTTCTGGCAAACACACACCCAACATGGATAACAGCAGCTCTTTGTGCGGCTGGGCCCCAGGAGGGCTCCCTATTGTGTACTCTTCCTTCCCTCCCGTTCTTGACTGACTGGTGATAGCAACTCCTCCAAGTCCAGATGTGAAGCTCCCACAGAGACTCCTCTCTTCTCCCCAACTCTCTATTTACCCCCACTCCCCACCCCTTGAGCATATTTGCTTTTGACTTATGTTATAGAGATTCCACTATCTTTTCAAGGTTGTGGTTTCAGATTTTATTTTTAATCTTTTTCTATGTCGGATGAATGTCCCTATCGTAGAGACTATAGGCATGATTAGCATATAGATTAACATGTAATCGGCGTTTGATAAATGTTTGTTGCTGTGAACCATATATGATGTGGTCTTCTGTGTTGCTGGGCATGGTTCTACTGTTATGGAACCAATCTGGAGAAGCAAGCCCTAGTTGTGCATTGCATTGCCTATATTACAAGGTTAGGAGTTAGGAAACCTGTTTGTTCTGGCTCTTTTAGCTTCTTGCGTGTTTAGGGGAGATTCTTGACTCCGATACCTTACTTTTCTTCTGTAAAATCGGATTAACAATTACTGCCCTATTTATTAACCTTCAGCACAGGATTGTTGTGAAAATAAAGTGAAATTTTAAATGTGGACATGTTTTGGAAAATTTATATTATCTTGTCAAAATTATACATTATCACTCCATTTCCAGGAGTGTCCATATTCTTGAGAAAAATCTCATCTCATTGTGAAGCTGTACTTGGAGTTTGGGATTAGATAAAAATTACTGAGGCCCAATCCAACCTATTCAATCAGAAACTGCATTTTAACAGCCCTTCTAATGCTGAACCACTGCTTGAGAGGGTAGGAAATAACAACCACGAGAAAAGTATTCTTCTGCTAGTTGAATATTAGTTATAAAATCATCCAGACATATCACAGCATCACTTCTGAATGCTAAGTATGAAATTAAAGTTAACTATTCTTATTGGCTGCTGTTTGTCTATATATATATATATATATATATATATATATATATATATATATATATTTCAGAGAGGAAGGGAGAGGGAGAGATAAAAACATCAATGATGAGAGAAAATCATTGATTGGCTGCCTTCTGAAGCCCCCTACTGGGGATTGAGCCCACAACCCAGGCATGTGTCCTGAGCGGGAATCGAACCCTCTTGGTTCATAGGTCGACGCTCAACCACTGAGCTACACCGGCCAGGCTGCTGTTTGTCTTTTAATCTCTTGAGATTTAATTCAGAGTAGGAATTATAAACTGGGTTGCTTGTAGGGGCCAAGCAGGTATTTTGAGTGAGTGAAGCAGGAATCCCTTCAAAATAAGAAGGGATGATAAGTTCTGGTGGACAAGAAAGTCTGAAGGTGGCAGATTTCTAAGACTCCACTGATTTATGCCCGATGGTAGCGTGGGTCACTGTTGCCAGATTACTTGATTTTGCAACTGGAAGTTTGTATTTTTTTATGAATTTAAATGCTGACAATAAATTTTAAAGAAAACATATGGGCCCAATAAAGCAAATCTGCCTTTCAATTAATTAACATGGGTGAGAATATTTGCATTTGAATGAGTATGACAAACAAAGCAACCTTGTTCAACATTATTAATAAAGAAATACATATTAATAAAGAAATGCGTTTTTCAACCTCCAGGTTATAAAGATTCAATCCTATATAATAAAAGCCTAATATGCAAAATGTCCCCTCGACCGGGAGTTCGACCGCTCGCTATGACATGCGCTGACCACCAGAGGGTGGCGCGGAACATGGCGGGCGTCGGCAATGTGGCGCTGGCAGTGGGCAGCAGTGGAGGCGCTGCTGGCCCCGATGAGAGCGGGACCACAGCGGGATGGTGGAGCAGGTGAGCGGGCAGCACCAGGCCAAGGTGGGTGCGAGTGGGGCCTGATTGCTCTGCTGATCGACCCACAGATGGCAACCAGCAGTGGCAGGGGACGGGGACGGGGCTGCCGCCCAGCTCCCAGGCGCTGAGGGAGCCGGGCGGGGGCCCGATGACTCAGGCAGAGCGGGGTGCACGGGGGCCCAGGTACTGCCCAGGGCCCAGAGGTTAGCTGGGACCTGCCCTTCCATGCCAGACACTCACACTTGGATCACCGGCTAGACCTAGGGACTGCACCCGTGCATGAATTTTGTGCACCAGGCCTCTAGTAGACTGATAATATCTAGTGTTGGCAACGGGGTAAAGAAATGGTTATTGTTATACACTATAGAATGAAGGCAAATAATTACAACTTTTCTGGAGATCAATTTGGCATCAGTTATCAAAACTTTAAATATCTATACCTGCCCTGTTCAATGTGGTAGTACCTTGCTACATGTGCTATTTAATTTAACATTATATACAACTAAAGATTCAGTTTCTCAGTTGCACTAGTCATATTTCACGTGCTCAATAGCTGCGTGTGGCTGGTGGCTACCATATTGGACTGTAAAGACACAGAACATTTCCATTATTGGAGAAAGTCCTATTGGACAGCAGTGGTCTAAACTCTTTGACACAGAAATTTCCCTTCTAAGAATTTGTTAGGAAGAAATAATTAGACAAAGCACAAGGGCATATAATGAAAACATCACCTGGAATATCTATAATAATAAAGGGGTAATATGCTAATTAGACCATATGTCCTTCTGGATGTTCTTCTGGACGACCTTCCAGACCAAGCTGCAGGGCCGAGGCAGAGGAGGTCGCTGCGGTGGGCATGGGCCGAGGCCGAGGCTGAGGTGGCTGCTGTGGCAACGAGGGCCAAGCCCCTTAAACAAATTTCATGCATCGGGCCTCTAGTTATTTATAAGAGTAAAAGAATCACAAAGAAGCCAAATATCATGTGTTTTTTTAAAATTAGGTTTTAGTAAATATCCATGATATATTGTTAAGTAAAAATATCCTTACTGTAGAGTCATTTTATTTATTTGAGTAGATAGCTTAGGTACTAGAGAATAGGAGAACAATTTTTCTCTCTGACAGATACATATAACAAAGCTTTCCCTTTTTAGCCTTCAGCTGTTCTCATATAGAATAAAAGGTTGATTTTCACCAGTGAGAAGATGCACGTGAAAGTCCTAAAAGGGGATGTCAAAAGTGAGATGGTAGTTGAGATTTTCTGCAAGGTGTCACTGACGAGTGACACCTGAGTGAAGACCTGAGGGCTGAAAGGGACCTGAACCATTGGTAGTTCAGAGGAAGAGCATTCTTGGCTGTTGTGAGGGGTGTAGCTAGGAGGCCACTGCCGCAGTTGAAGAGCAGAGACAAGTGACAGAGTGAGTGGGGATTAGCTCAGAGAGGTAATCTAGATCTTATGACTTCAAAATTCTTTGTCCTCTCTAGTATACCACACTCTTCAGATTCTTTGGTTAATCAGTTTGTAAGTAGATCAGACATCTTTAAATTCACTGTTTTTCAGTGTGACCTTTCAACACCTGCCTTATTTGCTTGGGGTGCTGGTAAATGCAGATTATTGGTCTCTTGAGCTGCTGAATAAGAGATTTTGGGGTGGGACCCTGGATTGTGCATTTTAACAATCTTCCCAGGTGATTTTATGGACACAGAAGTCTTAGAAATACTCCTTAGGTTTATCATTCTGTAAGCTTAGTTTTTATAGAGCAGGTGTGCCTAAAATTGCCTGTAGAAGTCACAATGTGAAGAGAAGATACTAGCATAATTGGTGTAATGTCTCATTTCTTTCTTGGATCTTAAATTGATTAAATTGACACTACTTATAGTAAAGTTTTTGTATATACCTCTATTAGCGTATTCAGGGAACTCTAAGACTATTACCATAATTCTTAGCACGTCAGAGGATTGAGGAATCTTTTCACTTGAGGGTTCTGTCTCTCCCTCACCCAGTCTGTTGTTTTTTGGAAAGAACAACTTTAAATTTATTTGATATTTTATCATGTTTTCTTTTCTTCTTCTTCTTCTTCTTCTTCTTCTTCTTCTTCTTCTTCTTCTTCTTCTCTCTCTCTCTCTCTCTCTCTCTATATATATATATGTATATATATATATATATACACACACACACTCATATGTATATATGTGTGTATATATATATATATATTATTGATTTTTTACAGAGAGGAAGGGAGAGGGATAGAGAGTTAGAAACATCGATGAGCGAAACATCAATCAGCTGCCTCCTGCACACCCCCTACCAGGGATGTGCCCGCAACCAAGGTACATGCTCTTGACCGGAATCGAACCTGGGACCCTTCAGTCTGCAGGCCGATGCTCTATCCACTGAGCCAAACCGGTCAGGGCGAGATTGTTGCATTTTGAGATGTAGATCAATCCACCTTGAGAGGAAAACAATGTGCCGCAGGGTTTACTTGACTTCTCAAGGTCACCCAGCTAGCCCTGCATGCTTCCTGGTTTCCATGTTGTTCGTCAGTCTAATATCTTCAATTGTAGCTAATACAGAGAAATAAGATTTCAATAATTTTTCATTTTCAAAAAAAGTATTAAATATAAAACATTTAGAGAAACTATGTGTTCTGTATTTTGTTTAGATTTTAAGTAGAAATAACATATGAAAACAATATATAACATCAGAGAAGAAACATCCCTGATAATCAATCCTATTATCCTTACAAAAGGAGCTGTTTCCCCAGTTTTGCTTCTAGTATTTATCTATATGCTTTAATGATTTTACATAATAGTAAGGTTTCTCTAATTTTCCCAAAATCTTTAGTAACTTTGGCTTTTAGGCCTTTTAATAATGCTGTTCTGCTCTACTCTCCCTTTTCTTTCTTCTGACTTTTAAAAAAATGAATGCCATTTTTAAGCCTTAAACATTGCTTCATCTGAGTCTCCAACCTTAATGAAATGCCTTCAATAGGTATCATTTGCCTACATCAGCATATCCCAGAGAGTGTTACCCTAAACATTAGTATCCTGGTATAATGCTGTCAGCTGTAGGGAATAGAAAAAAAATTAGAAATGTTAAACACTAATGAATTAATTATATCCCCAAAGGGTCTGAGGGGGAATGGGAGAGCACAATTCTTGAGTTAATTCAGGTGTCACCAAGAACCCAGGTTCGTTTAGTCCTTCTCTGTCATCAGCTTGTTGGTGTTTGTCTTTCATCCCAACATGTCAGCACTCCCAAGCCTCACAAAGTTTTGACTAGAGTCAGAAAAAGGTTATTTTTATTTAGGCTAAATAGTTTTTTGTGTTTTTTTTGTGTTTATTTTTGTTTTGTTTTTTGCTGCCAAAAGCTTTATTGTTTCATGCATTTATTGGTCCAATGCATGGGAGAAGGCTTCAGGGTGGTTAAAAGAGTGTCTAGTTTTGGGAAGAGGCTCAGGTAAAAGCCAGACACTGGGAGAATGCAGAGGGGCCTCTCAAAGGCCTCTGGGCTCCAAAGGCTCCTAGTTGTACCTGAGGGTGAGCCTGTCAAAGAGAAACTCACCCAGCCCAGCCTGGGGCCGGCCAGCCTGCGGATGTTAGTCAGGTGGTCGCCCATCGTCTTGATGAGTTTCACCTTCTCACCCAGCAAGTGGTTCTCCAGGAAGCCATAGGATGAGGGGCTGGATGGGTAGAAACCAGGGCCTGCAGCTCCAAAGGGCCTGGTTCAGGTTCCTCTCTAAAGCCAGGGTGGCTGCCATGGCATCCTGAGTTTTGCCCACTGATCTTGGGAAGGCTTCAGCATGTCCTGGAAGAGAATGCAGCCACCTCGCTTGTTTTACAACTTTAAGAGTTGCTCAGCCAGCACCCTCACACTTCTCCTCCGCCATCTCACGGAGGAAGTAGCCCACGTCCTGGAGAGCCACATCTGCACTGTGGAAATAGAAGCCCAGAGAGAGGTAGGTGTACTAGTAGAAGGCCTGCAGATGCAGGTTGGCCAAGGCGGTTGACCCCAGCCTCCAGCTCGGTGGAATAATTCTGACAAATTTGGGAGCTCATGGTTGTTCAGCAATAAGGAAGGAGTTAAGGTAGAGAAAAAACCCGGTGTGTTGGCTGGTCCAGGAGGTGGTTCTGAAGGTGGTGATTGGATAAGGCGTAGGAGAGAGGCCGGAGGCTGGAAGAAGGGGCGTCCCTGAGTCTGTTCCGTCCAAACACTGTTGAAGCAAGAGACAGATCCAGGACCGCTGAGGGCACTGCCAGGCTAAACAGTTTTTTAGATGTCCCAAATCTCTGGCCAGAATTTAACACACTGGCATAAGCAGTCACTGACAAGAAAAATGGATATACCATGAGTGATGTAGAGTAATCAAGGCCCACTCTCTTAGGTAAACACGCAAAAACTCCAGAGTTATTACTATTGAAGAAAAAAAGGAAATGGCTGCATTAGGCAGCCCGCAGTGTGTGTCATGAAATCCAGTTCCTTCAAGACTCCTCATAATCTGACCTTATGATAATCTAATACAAAACCTCTATTCTTAACAAGCCAATCAGTTGTCTCTCCTGCCCATCTATATCCTGCTCATGTGCATTTCTATCTATGGCTTGGCTCGTGTTTCTCTTAGAAATATCTCCATATTCTCTAGAGCTGGCTGTGGCTATTTAAATTAAATTAAAGTTAAATAAATTAAAAATTCAGTTCCTCAGATAAACTGATTGCATTTCAAGAGCTTAATGGCCACATGTGGCTGATCATTAAGACTATATAGACTGCATAGGTAGAGAATATTTCTACCATTGCAGGAAGTTCTGTTGAGCAGCATTGCGCTGGAGACTCTTGCAAATTATACTATTATTTAACCCAGTTTTTGACAAACTATGGGCCACTTAGAATCAATTGAAAAATGCTATTTAAATTCAGCTTTTGAGCCCTAGGAGTAGGCCTCAGACCACCTTCATGCCCCCAAAAGTTGAAGAACCACTGCTTTGAGGTCTAGTTTATTTCCTTTATGGAAATACTAGAGGTCTGGTGCACAAAAATTTGTGCACTCCACAGGGGGGGTGGGGTGGTCCCTCAGCCCGGCCTGTGCCCTCTCACAGTCTGGGACCCCTTGGGGGATGTCCACCTGCTGGCTTAGGCCCACTCCCCAGGGCATCAGGCCTAAGCTGGCAGTCAGACATCCCTCTGACAGCCTGGGAGCCCTCGGGGGATGTCCACTTGCCAGCGGGGAGCAGGCCTAAGCTGCAGTCGGACATCCTTAGCACTGCTGAGGAGGCAGGAGAGGCTCCTGCCACCATCGCTGTGCTGGCAGCCCTCAGCCTGGCTTGTGGCTGAGCAGAGCTCCCCTGTGGGAGTGCACTGACCACCAGGGGGCAGCTCCTGCATTGAGCATCTGCCCCCTGGTGGTCAGTGTGTGTCATAGTGACCTGTCATTCCCAGTCATTCTGCTGTTAGGGTCAATTTGCATATTACCCTTTTATTATATAGGATAGGATAGAGGCCTGGTGCATGGGTGGGGGCCGGCTGGTTTGTCCTGAAGGGTGTCCCGGATCAGAGTGGGGGTCCTGCTGGGGTGCCTGGCCAGCCTGGGTGAGGGACTGGGGGCCATTTTCAGGCTGGCCAAAGCCCCTTCAAGGTGGGGGGGTCCCTCTGGGGTGCCTGGCCAGCCTGGGTAAGTGGCTGATGGCCATTTTCAGATTGGCCGCGTCCCCCAGCGACCCAAGCTCCCAGCCTCTCCTTTTTTTTTTTTCAGTGCCTCCTTGAGCGGAGCCCAGGGTGGGTTGGAAGCAGGTATCTGGGATTTATTTATCTTCTATAATTGAAACTTTGTAGCCTTGAGTGGAGCCCAGGGCCAGCCAGGGCAGGCAGGAAGCTTGGCTTCCTCCATCTCCAGGGGCAACCCAAGCCTCCTGCTCGCTCCAGCTCCATGGCCACCGACATTTTAGTTGGAGTAATTTGCATACTCACTCCTGATTGGCTGGTGGGTGTAGCAGAGTGGCAGAGTGATGGTTAATTTGCATGCTTCTCTTTTATTAGTGTAGATACTAAATACTGGAGTTTTCATTAATTTTTCCTCCTCTAAACTTCTATAGCACTTATAGTTTATATCACTTTTAGAATTTTATTTTAGAAATCTGTATTTTCTAATTATTTCAGAAAGCATTTTTTTCTGAATATTCGAGTATAAGGCCCTTGAGAGGAAGTGCTATAACATTTTATAGTCTGTACTTTCTAAAATGTCTAATAGAATGTTGAGTGCAGAGTAAATACAAATTACATTTGACAGAATTGACAGTCTATATTTAGTTGGCAGTTCTTTGAAAAATTATAATACTGTGTACAAAATTGGAGATGGATGATGGTAAGGGTATTTCCACAATATTTTTCCTCAATTTCATTTGTTGGAAATAAACCTGAAAATTCTGGTTAGATTGCTAACAAATGTTACATTAAAACATTCCCTATAATGTTTAGATTTGCAGCATTTAAAAAATGGCTATTTTATTTCATTTTTTATTGAATTTATTGGGGTGAGATTGGTTAATAAAATTATATATGTTTCAGGTACTTGGCCTGCTTCCAAATATTGGCTATTGTAAATAATGTTGCAGTGAACATAGGGGTACATATTTTCTTTGGAGTTAGTGTTTTGGGTTTCTATGGATAGATTCTCAGAAGTGGAATTGCTGGGTCATAAGGGAGTCCCATTTTTAACTTTTTGAGGTAGCTCCATACTGCTTTCCACTGCATTCCCACCAACAAGAATTCCTTTTCTCGCCGAAACCGGTTTGGCTCAGTGGATAGAGCGTCGGCCTGCGGACTGAAAGGTCCCAGGTTCGATTCCGGTCAAGGGCATGTACCTGGGTTGCGGGCATATCCCCAGTAGGAGATGTGCAGGAGGCAGCTGATCGATGTTTCTCTCTCATCGATGTTTCTGACTCTCTATCTCTCTCCCTTCCTCTCTGTAAAAAATCAATAAAATATATTTAAAAAAAAAAAAAGAATTCCTTTTCTCCACATCCTCACTAACACTTGTTTGCTGATTTACTGATGATAGCCATCTAACGGTTGTGAGGTGATATCTCATTGTGGTTTTAATTTGCATTTTTCTGATTATTAGAAACCGTGAGCATTTTCTCATATGTCTATTGGCCATCTGTGTGTCCTCTTCAGAAAAGTCTATTTAGGTCCTTTGCCCACTTTTTAGTGGGATTGTTTGTTTTTTGGGTGTTGTTTTATAACATTTATAAACTTTGGATATTAACCCCTTATCAGATGTATCATTGGTGAATATGTTCTCCCATTCAGTATGTTGTCTTTTTATTTTGTTAATGATTTTCTTTGCTGTGCAAAACCTTTTTAGTTTACCCGAGCCAGTTTGGCTCAGTGGATAGAGCATCGGCCTGCGGTCTTCAGAAGGGTCCCGGGTTTGATTCTGGTCAAGGGCACATACCCAGGTTTTGGGCTTGATCCCCAGTACGGGGCGTGCAGGAGGCAGCCATTCAATGATTCTCTCTTATCATTGATGTTTCTATCTCTCTCCCTCTCCCTTCCTCTCTGAAATCAATTAAAAAAAAATATTTCAAAAAATTACAAAAAAAAGAGAATAAGCCCCATTAAAAAAAAAAAAAAAACACTAAAAAAACCCAACTTTTTAGTTTGATGTAGTACCATTTGTTTATTTTTTATTTTGTTTCCCTCACCCAAGGCGATATATGAGAAAAAATGTTGCTGTGAGAAGTGTCCAGGAGTCTACTGCCTATGTTTTCTTCTAGGAGTTTTATGGTTTTGAGTCTAATACTTAAGTCTTTAGTCCATTTTTGTATATGGCTTAAGAAGGATGTCGTTTCTTTTTTTTTTTATGTATTTGTCCAGTTTTCCCAACACCGTTTATTCAGTAGACTATCTTTACCCCGGTGTATTGTTTGCCTCCTGTGTCAGATATTAATTGACATGAAGGTGTGGGTTTATTGCTGGACTCTCTGTTCTGTCCCATTGATCTGTATGTCTGTTTTTATGCCAGAGCTATGCTGTTTTGATCACTGTGGCCTAGTTTGATTCCTCCAACTTTGTTTTTCTTTCTCAAGATTGTTGTGGTTCCATATAAAGTTTTGGAATATTTGTTCTAATTCTGCCATTGGTATCTAGATAGGAATTGCACTGAATCTATAGATTGCTTTGGGTAGTATGGACATTTTAATGATATTAATTCTTCCTATCCATGAATACATTATATGCTTTGAATTATTTGTATC
Source organism: Myotis nattereri (assembly GCF_964212035.1). NCBI lineage: Eukaryota > Metazoa > Chordata > Mammalia > Chiroptera > Vespertilionidae > Myotis > Myotis nattereri. Next base: position 56,170,819 of record NC_138083.1, on the reverse strand, counting down.
TTCTTCAGTTTCTTTCTTCAGTAATTTTTTTTGAGTACAGGTCTTTTACCTCCTTGGTTAAATTTATTCCTAGGTATTATTTTTTATACAATTGATTTTTTTAGTTTTCCTTTCTGATAGTTCATTATTGGTGTATAAAAACGAAACTAATTTCTGGATATTTATTTTGTATCCTGCTACGTTATTGAATTCATTTACTAGTTCTAGTGAATTTTTGGTAGAATCTTAAGGCCCTCTACATAGAGTATCATGTCATCTGCAAATAGTGCCAGTTTTACTTCTTCCTTTCCAATTTGGATGCCTTTTATTTCTTACAAGAGGCCCGGTGCACGAGATTCGTGTACTGGTGGGGGGCGTGGCCTGCAGGTATCGGCCTGCTGTGGGAGCGCTGCTCATCCCGGTCAGCCGAGTGGTGCTCCCGCTGTGGGAACGCACTGACCACCAGGGGGCAGCTCCTGCGTTGAGTGTCTGCCCCCTCGTGGTCAGTGCACATCATAGCGACTGGTTGTTCTGATCATTCCGTCATTCAGTCACTGGGCTTTTATTATATAGGATTCTTGTCTGATTGTTGGGTCTAGGACTTCTAGTACTATGTTGAATAAGAGTGGTGAAACAAGACAACCCTGTCTTGTTCCTGATCTTAAGGGAAATGCTTGTAGTTTTTGCCCACCAAGTATGATATTAGCTGTGAGTTATCATATATGCCCTTTGTTATGTTGAGATATGCTCCCTCTATTCTCACTTTGCTGAGACTTTGTATAAAAAAAATGGATGCTGGATTTTATAAAAATATTTTTCTCTATCTATTGATATGATCATATAGTTTTATATTTTCATTTTGCTTATGTGGTGTATAATGTTTATTGTTTTTTAGACATACCCAGAATAAATTACACTTGATCATGGTGCATGATCTTTTTAATGTATTGCTGGATCTGGTTTGCTAATATTTTGTTGAGGATTTTAGTATCTGTTCTACAGAGATACTGGCCTATAATTTTCTTTTTCTGTAGTGTCTTTATCTGGTCTGGGTATTAGGTTAGATGGCTATTTTAAAAGTGCTCTGATCTCTTGATTCTCTTGTAGAACATAAACTAATCAAATCTCTGGAGCCTTAGCTGATAGAGAAACTTCCCATTTCAATTGGTTCCTGTTGCAACCTAACTCCCCACATGAATAAGGGTTTATCTCCAGTTAGCTGTTCTACCTACTTTGATGATTTAATAATCACTTGAGAATTGCCGGAGCAGGAGATTAAGGTCTTGGTAATAGTAATATTAGTAGTAATGGTAATATGAGCATCAGCACCTCACTTCAGACTAATGTAAGGAATGTTTCTCTTACATTCTCTTTCACATAATTTCACAAATTGTATCATTTGATGGATGGATGTAAAAACCAACAACTGTTTTCTTTGGCAGTCTTATCCTATATAATAAAACCCTAATATGCAAATTGACCAAACAGTGGAACAACCAGTGGAATGACCAATCGCTGTGCTGAGCACTGACCACCAGGAGGCAGACGCTCAACCCCAAGAGGGAAGCGAACTGCAGCGGCGATTGGGGGGCAGCGCCGGCCAGTCGGCGGCACCAGGCCACCAGTCAGGGCGGGTGCCAGTGGGGACCCCCTGATTGCCCCACCCGCCAGTCGCCCCACAGATCAGCCCTGATCACTGGCCAGGCCTAGGGACCCTATTCTATATATTGGGAACAGTCTCTTAGATTTAAAAATTAAAACCTGACAAGGCCATTCTAACACTGAAAAAACAGGATGCTGCAGTGATGACATGCATGGACTCTGGCTTGCACATTTTGTGGTCAGCCCTGATTCTGACAATTATAACTGTGTAACAAAGCCAATTACTTAGCTTCTCTCTGCTTCAGTTTTCCCACCCATAAGATGGGGAAAATAGTACTACTGCCTCAGAAGGATCATGTTATGTACTACATTTTATAATCAAGGCAAACAAATGTAGCTGCCCATACAACAGCAAGATGCCTTTCACCTGTAGGAAAAGTGTGGTCACTGGTGCATGCAGCGTCTCGGATTGCGAGAGGGATGTCCAACTGCTGGTTTAGGCCCGATGTCCCCCGAGGGGTTCCTGATTGCGAGAGGACGCAGGCCAGGCTGAGGGACACCCCCCACACCCCCGACCCCTGTGCACGAATTTCATGCCCTGGGCCTCTAGTTACCTTATAATACAAAATCAATCTAATTCATTATTTAAGAAATAAAATCTCTATTGAACAAATAACTATTATCCTCTGAGGCTCTTAACATGTATTTTTACTCTAAGACAGTTGATTCATAATTTGATTTCAGAACAGTCACATTTTTGAGATAAAGATCAATGCACCAAGCACATGGCAAGTATAAAATAGACCCTCAGGAAATGTTAGATCTTTCTCCTTATCAGACTTGCTGAATAACAGTTTTCAGACTTCACCAGAGAGTAGCAATTAGTATTAAATTTTTACCTCCCAACTAATAATACCAAGTTCTTCTTTCTTAAGGAAAGTTGGACCATGTAAAAATCACATTTCACCCCCTTGTTCATATTAATGGAACAATCTAATGCTAGTATTAGATTGTTTCGCCGAAACCGGTTTGGCTCAGTGGATAGAGCGTCGGCCTGCGGACTGAAGGGTCCCAGGTTCGATTCCGGTCAAGGGCATGTACCTGGGTTGCGGGCATATCCCCAGTAGTATTAGATTGTTTCATAGTATTCTTGGTCAAAAGATGTATAAGGAATTGGTTGATGTTGGTACATATTAAATGGACCATCTTCACATGTATTCGAAGCTCTGTTGAAGGCTGGAAGTGGGTTGGGCTGTGGCATTTCAGATATTCTAAATGCTTGAGGTTTTCTGGCATCATAAAGACTCCTGAGTCACTGGTATGCGTTATCTCAACTTCTGCCTCCAGAGCAGAAGCTGTGATGGGACCGTATAATAGTGACATGGCATAGTTGCCTATCTGGAATTTCAGAGAGAGTGTGTATATATGTCAGAAAATTGTGTACGTACAAAACATAGCCGTTAGTAAACATCAACTTTACAGGTCTTTATGACTCATCTGTGCTTCTTTGCCTGGTCCTTTCCTGCTATTTAATACTTTAATTTATAGCTGGAATTAATAATTTAATCCAATAACTTAATAAAAATTTATATACACTATTTTAGGCATTGTACACCCATTATTTCTGATGCTCACAACATCATTGTAAAGTAGGCATTGTGATTCTCTTTTTATAGCTAAGAAAAGTACGCCTCTGAAAAGTTTAAATTTCACAAGAGCCCACAAGTAATAAGTGGAAAAGTCAGAATTTAAACCTAAGGGCTGGATGATTCCAAAGTCTTTGTTCTTTCCTTTGTGTCATACTCTTGGATATATGTCTTGTAACTCAATTGAATTGTAAGATCTGAATGTCAACAATTGTATCTTATTCTTTATATTATCCAGCAAGATAACTTGTGACAAATGTTGCTGCTCTTGCTGAAGGTGTTACAGATGGATAGGTACTTTGTCTTTTTTTGCTCACTATCTCCACACCTAGAACAAGTACATAGTTGTCCTTCAATAAGTATTTTTCAGCGAATGAATGAGTGACCTCTGGACCTGTAGGGGCCTGTTAGCTTTCTACCATGCCTGTGGAATCCAACCTTAACCTGGGCCAAACTTCTTTCAGACCTAAACCACTGACTCCAAGGGTGCTGGGAGAAGGGAGGGTAGATGGAACTACATAAGCTTATCACCTCTAGTGGAGATACCAAGAGGAGGCCCAGCTCCTTCGGAAGCTAGGTCAATAACATTATCTTTTGAATAAAGGATGTTAACAGGGAAAATAAATCCCAAACAGTTCTGTGGCAGAGATGAAAGGAGATGCATTCTTTTTCTTCTTTTTGAATTTTACAATTGGATGTTTTTGTAATCCTTCATGCATTTTCAGGTCATCATCAAATTTACTTACTTACAAATTTACTTGTCTAATTTAGGTAATGTGGACTTTAAATTTACCAATAAATATATCTTAGTTAATAAAAATTATTGAAATGCTATATATTTCTAGGATAATACTGTATAGTGGGGTAGAACCATGGAATTGGTAGTCTGAAAAAAATGTTTTGATAAATGTAACGAATTTCTTGTACTGTGTAAATGCTACAGTTCATTTTGTTCATTAGATTTTAAATGGATAAGACTTTCAAAATCAAAACAGTGTGGGCTTACTTTAGATACTGTTACATGAGAAATTACCAGACTCTGTATGGTGTTTACCCTTGGGAAGCTAAAGTTCACGTATTGCAAACAGACACCATAATTCTATCCTAGAGTAAAGTTTGTGTTTAACCTGCACTGATTTTTTAAAGGTCTTTGAAGTGGTAATTGGCAACTGCAATTATAATGTCAAACTGCTTTTCAGTTTTCATTTGGGTAAAAAGTAATTATTGCATCAAATACATTTGTCACTTTTTTTGGAAATCATTTTTCTTTTCATAGTTTTTCTACTGAGCAAGAAGTTTATATCCAGGGGAGTTAATAGAATTCTCCATTGGGCAGAAAATTAACAATAAGTCAACTTAAGTCTTTATCAAGTACCTATAATTGGAATGGTGCTGTGGAGAAAGAGAAAGGAAAATAAAGAACTGTCCCTGACGTTGGGAAAGCCTATAATCTAGTTAAAAAACAGTTGTGTGCTGGTGGTTTTGTAGATTTGGATCTAATTTTATTTAAACCACGTTCCTCAAATCATTACTAATGTAGTAAAAGATTCATATAACATAATATGTAAGGATGTCATTTGTTCTCTTACCATATACCAAAACTATAAAAGAATTCAGTCGAACTGATATCTAATGGAGACTTAATGTCCATTCCATTTTTTAATCTAGAAGATACTTCTAGCTTTGTTCATGAGGCACTGAATGTGAAATGTGAAACAGTGCTGGCGATGTTAAGGACATTACGGTATGAGCCTTAGGTTTTTAGTAACACTTCATGTACAATCAGATATCTATAAATAAAACCCCCAAAAAATTGTGGCAAGTGTATTTTGAGAGGGGAGTATGGATTTCATCACATTCAACTCAGATCCCTTTTTTGTGTCTTAGAGCAGAGATTAATTATAGTAAATAAGCTCCTTTTGAGACATTCTTTATGTGGTAAATTAAGGGTATAAGAAAATATTATTTAGACAGAAAATTAATGAAAACTTATTTTGACCTGGTGTGTTTAAAGCACATTTACAGTTATATTAGAGTACTTAATTTAATACATTACTCTCTTACTAATGTATATTGATTATATTAGGAAATAATAAACATTTGAAGCATAAATCATAAAGCATTTTCTTATAAATGTAATTCACTCTTTAGACATTTGGATTCTCATCAATTTTTCCTCAGTGAAAGCTATGTACACTCTAATTTGGCCCTTGATATGTTTTTCATTATGTACAATAATAAAAATAAAACTAATTAGTGACATATCTGTCATAAATATGTTGTCTTTTTATAGTTTTTTTCTTTAATTGAATGAAATTAAATTTTCTACCTGAATTGTGAACCATTAAAGAAAGGAAAGTAACAAGTGAAGGAAAGAAAAAGAAAAAGAATAAAGGTCTGAAAGGTAGCTACAACTCAGTACTTCTACAATAATATTTTAGCTTTGAAGTCTGTTACTTCTTTATCCTAGGGCTTAATAAAGAACCAAGATCATAATTTAGTCTGCTAAATTCTAACTCACTACATTTATGTCATTTATTGTTGATATAGTTTTTGTTTGTATCTTATTTAAAAGCTGTTCTTAAAATTACATGAGAAGTCTCTTCTGAGTTGACTTTTGTTAATAAAATTCTGTTTCGACCTGTTTAGAGACATGTTTCCCTTAACTCTTATATTTAGTTAAACCATTAGCATATAAATCCTATTGCAATAATGTATAAATAAAACTGACTGATTAAAAATAATTGTGTAGTCACAATTTTCTCTCTCCTAAGAATTAGAGATTTAAATCTCTGAAAACACTGATGTGTGTGGGATGGTTATGATAGTCCAGCTGCCTTTGTGTGTGTTTCATTCAAATGTAAATTTATCGTAAAGACTCTAAAGATGAGCTCAGAAGGTAGAGAATTTTAATTTGAATAGTCATTTTCTTCTTTTTCATGAACATTGAAATAAAATCCTATTTTACACTAAAGGGAAAAAAAAATGTTAAACAGCCAGTATTGAACTGCCTTATTTTAAAAATTCTTAATGGATTATTAATTTTTTTCACATTAGCACTTTTTCTAAGATTTAATTATATTAAAAGAAAATGTATATGCTATAACCACAGTTCACCAATTTCCAGTATGATGCTGAGTATTATTTGTCATGCTAGGTAAAGGAAATCAGTAGTAGAAATGAGGTTGTAGAAATAAACTTCAAATAATTACATTTGAGATGTTAAAAAAATGTTGAAGTTAGCAGAAGCACACTGACATATGTATCTCACCCACACCCACCTACCCAGTATATATTTAGACCATATTTTAAACCAGTGCTTAAAACTTAGTCTGGTACTGCGAATATAAATCAACTTCCAGAAATAATTTCTGAGGACAAGTTTTTGAAAACGTACCCACTTATCACTATTCCCTTTAAGACAGAAGGTCAAGATTCAAAGCTCTGTAATTTGGCTTCATTTTATATTCTCTTGTTGGCATTGTATAAGCTACCATGAATGTTCTCTTAAGGGATGTTACCTTGTGTTGACTTTAGCAGCTTTTTCTACTTCCCTACAATAAAACAGACCATTTGTGCAAGTTGATTGCATATTTTGAAGTCATTTTTGTCTTTAGCCATTGAATTACCAGCCTGTGATTATCTTGTGTAAAATAAACAAACAAATAGACAAAAATCTCTTTGATCTACCCTAACCTTTCTATATGTAAATTTTGGAAAAGTGGCACTGCAGCATGCCAATAAAATGTACTCCTGCATTGACGTTTGCAAAGTAATTATTAAAGGGATTGTAAAATTTACTAAAGGAATTGCTATTTGTTGTTTGATAAAATTTACTTTGGTCACATAATGTAAATATTTCCCAAGCAACAGCTATAGAGTCAAGGGTTCTCTTCAAAGAAAAGACCTTTGTTTAATCTAAATATTTTTCTTGTATACAGCTAGGAAAAGTAAAGGAGTGCTTTCTGCATACATTTATTGAGAGATCCTGAATTTTTATTTACGACATTCTTTACTATGTATGTTTCCATAGAGTGCTTACAGATTTTAAGATGTAATTCTGCATGTTTTGCTTTAATTTATAGTTGCTGTTTAGAATTTAAAACTGAGTTTAATAGTACCCAGTAGGGATGTGCAGTATGTATTTAAAGCAGTATCCAGATTTACAGGTTCTGTGATATGAGGGCAGACTCATTGGTTTGTAAGCAAAATCAGTGCTTTCTTTTGCTGGTAGCTCATCGTTGGTGAAAAGTGTTTCTGGATTAAAAACCACAAGGCCCTTTGTAAGGTGATGGCCCAGGAGTTAACACGTAGAAAATGAGTGTAATAAATCAGTTTTCTCTGGGCTCATTTCCATTTGTGTCATGGTGTAAGGTAAAGCAATAGATGAGAACAAATTAATATAAATATTTTAAATCATTCCACCTGGTAAAACTCCAAATCATGCCTAAGAAGCAGACATTGTGTTTTTAGAGCTATTTTTCTTTTAATAGCTGCTGCATAGCAATTTTCTCAATAAATTAGATGGTGTTGAGGTGGGGGGTGTAAGTAACTGTAAAAAGTTTATACCTTACACTCAAGGTTATTACCTGGTAATCAAAAATGCTGTCTGAATTCATTTTTGTAGTGCCAGGGAGAGTGGGTGGTGGGGAGAATGAAACTTGAATCTGTGGCCATCTGGCCCAGATTCGGCTGATTTCCTTTGCACTGCCCTTTGTTTCAGCCAGACAATGGGTTGTCCCTTTACAGATAAGAGCTCTGTTGGTGACTGTGCTGACCCAGCAGGTTTGGTTTGGGATTTCAAGCATGGACTCATAGTGAAGAGTTTTCCGCTGTCCTAATATAACTATCCTTATCTTCATCGAGTGGTTCTCAACCTTCCTAATGCCGCGACCCTTTAATACAGTTCCTCATGTTGTGGTGACCCCCAACCATAAAATTATTTTCGTTGCTACTTCATAACTGTAATTTTGCTACTGTTATGAATCGTAATGTAAATATCTGATATGCAGGATATATTTTCATTGGTCGCGACCCACAGGTTGAGAACCGCTGGAAATATCCTTAAGGTTCTCTTCTATAATTTAATAGTATGGTGGGATTGCAGACAAGTCAAATAAAATAATTGGGAATGTAGCTTTCAGGTTTGATATTACCTATCTCAAACTTTGAAAATTTCCTTGTCCTTAGTTTCCAAAATTAATATCTCCCTGATTGTGATTTTTGATGAAATTTGTTATAGACTCCTCTATGTCTGAACTTGAATTTTCCACTCAAATCTTTGATGATTTAAATTGAGTGTTGTCCTAAATGTAGGCTAGGTTTTTATAATGTGGTTATGTAACATTAAGATTTCTGTGACATCTGCTGCCATATGTCTGAAAATTACATCTTAAGGTGTTAGAGCTATTTTCCTTACTTTAAATGCTGTATCTTCATCATGAGACTGTTGGAAAAATAATTATTGAGCAGAAGCAGGGATCTTTGTTGCCCACCATTCTAAGTAAGCCAACCATGAGGTTTTGTAGGTTATCTCAGAAGCAGAAGAGATCAGAGTGTGGTTAAATGTCACTTTTCCGGAAGAAAAGAGGAAGTTTCAATGCTGCCATCTTACTGTGTGGCAAAGAAACGTAAAAATAATTATTTTCACTGCTGAAGTTTTAGGAGGATCATTGGCTGTTTAAGTTAACCTTTTAGTTTAACCCTTCTCTTTACATCTGAGTTGCCATCTCACACTCCAATACAGAATTTTCTCCGGACAACTTTTTCTGAAACCACTTATAACTTTGAAAGCAAGCATCTGATCACAATAGACTGCTTTGAGATCTGCTGTTGTAATTCTTTTTGTAGATAAAGGAATGTTCTTTAGGTAGAATCAAGGGGACTGATCATAAGAAAAAAGCTTCTTAATAGTTCTACCAGGACCTACCAGTGAGTATGTAGCAGATGGGACCACACAGCACAGTTCAGTCATTTGATGTAATTACTTTTAGGTATGTGTGCCGTGAAAGTGAATGACAACAAGTGGCACAAAATCTTCGTTTGCATCCATTTGGGGCATGGCCTATTCATATATGTTGCTCCCTTTCTCGTTCAGATCTCTTTAATGGACTGCTTGCTCTATTTGATGGTAATAGGGCCTCAGAATTAACTCTTTGGTTTAAATGCATGGGTGGTTTGGAATATGAGGATGTTACATGTGTTAATTGGAATCAGATATTCAGATTTACAGAACTGGTTAGTCAAAATTATAGAATAGACAGAGGTTAAAAAAACTACAGTGACAACACCACCACCAAGACAAGTTCTACTTTCCTTTCCTCCCAGCTTTAGTCAGAGACTAGTTCAGGGAACTAGTTGAGGTAGAGGGGAAGGTCTTACTCTTTTCTGCCCTCCCCCTCCTGTTTACCCTTACTCACCCACCCCATCCCCCACCCTGCCAACCTCTGACTCTCCTTCAAATCTCACTGAGGAATTATAGTCTCTACAGAGGTTTGGTTGCAGATGCCTGGAAAGTTTACACTGCAGAGAGTTGTTTTGTTTGGCATAGCTAATCAGGAGCCAGGCTGGAATTGCTCATAGCTGTCATTCAGGTTTTGTTTCAAAGTCCAAGGACCTGCTGGGAAAAACAAAAAGCTAATGAAAGCTGACTGTATTTAGGCCTCAAATCTGTGGAATCTGAAATGATGTCCTGACAGTGTATTCTTATTCTTCCACATTCTTGCCGTTACTAAGGTAACAGATTTTTAGAAGCTTTCCATCTTCATTGTCAAGTATTTGCTACACTTGTTTTTCAGATTAGAGCAATTCAGATTATCCCCTTTTGAGATGAAGGAAAAAAGAAAATAATGGAAATAAAATGTTTGAATCATTTGCCCTGAATGCTAGTAAGATCAGTTTTTCCCCCTCAATACCCTAAAATTCTGTGGATTCACAACACATATTAAAATTTAGAACAGTATTAATTTCCCCAGGATTTTGAGTGCTGTGTGTATGTGAAAATCCCATTTTCTTATAATGTAAAATAGTAAGTATTCATATAATCACTAGTAAATACATTATATGGGAAAAGGATATATAATGAAATGCCCTGTCTTTAATAATAAACCAAATTACATGAAACATCCATTGTGCTTGAATTCCTTTCTGTAAATGGGAAAATTAACATGAGAAGTTGGACTTGGATGAACATACTAACCACCCCCCCTTCCTCCCAATCAGTATTTTTACATTTATCTTCACAGGATGTTTTACCTTAGTGGATTAGCACTCATACTAGTATATCTGAAAATGCTGTTGTTTTTACAGGAGACCATTGGGGCACATATTACAAGTGGCTTGTTAAGTGATAAACAAAAGATAATTTTGTAGAGGCAAGGTGTTCTTTGGATATGATTTACTTATTTTTTTAATGAAATGCACAGGATCCTTTTTAAAAGAGTGTATTTTTATTATTGATTTTAGAGAGAGAGGAAGGGTGAGGGAGAGAGAGACAGAGAGAGAGAGAGAGACATTGATGTGAGAGAGTAGCATCAATTGGTTGACTCCCGTGTGTGCTCCCACTGGGGATTGGACCCACAACTTGGCCTCACCAGGAATTGAACCAGTGACCCTTCAGTGCACAGGACGATGATCAACCAATTGAACCACACTGGCCAGGGTTCTTTGGATATGCTTTAGATTTGAGAATCCCGAGGAATACTCCTCAGTAGTGTTATAACCTTTATGAATCTTCTTGTCAAGGTGTTGACCCGTAAGATGACAGTGTTTTTTCCCCCACAGACTTATCAAACATCTTCATCAAGTACTCTTACCCCATGTGGCAATAACTGTATATTAAAATGATCTGGTTTTAGAACTGATCAAATCATGTCTCTTATTTGGTATCAAGACAATAGAAGTCTACATTCATGAAGATAAGATCTGGCTTAATTTTCTTCTGAGAAATAGAGTAGGCAGCTGGCTAAGTGAAAAAGAACCAATAAGGGTCTGGAAGAGAAGTGTTTAAAGTGTGTCATGTGGCCCTTATTTTAATTTCTGTATCTTTGTTCATGCTGACTTCCCAGCTTGGAATCTTATCATCTATCTATCTAAACACTACATTTCTCAAGGTCCACCTCAGGTCTTTCTTCATTCACTAAGCCCTCTTCAATTTCTAGTGCTGTACAGAGAATAAGAGACACACAGTATCCTTAGCTGATTACAGTATTTAAAAGTAATTTGAAATTTTTTCAATTACAGCTGACACACAATATTATATTAGTTTCAGGGATACAACATAGTGATTAGACATTTATATAACTTATGAGGTGATCACCCAGGTAAGTCTAGTACCCATCTGACCATACATAGTAAGTACAACATTTATTGACTATAAGGGAATAGACAATTTGAAAGGGCAAATTTAATCTAAGAACATGAAAAGACAAGATGTCTGTCTTTAAGGGCTGAGATGTGCAGGTGGAATCAGGTTTACCTAATTACCTTAAAGCACTTAACACTGTTACTATGTCCTCAGAACAGTGGTTTTCCTATTGTGCTCTGCAGGGCTGCAGGCTTTCTGTGGTGTGCTTTGTGCTGCTAGGAGGTCGAGGAGGGGTGCCAGTGGATATGCTGAGGGCCCTCTGCAGCTCCCAACAGAAGAATTCCACTGTTAACTGCTTTATATATTGGTTTGGGCCTAAGATTTCTTTTAAGGATACATTGCACTTCCTAAAAAAATAAAGTTTGAAAATCATAGATTAATAGATAAGTGAGAGTTTTGGTTCAGTACAGGATAAAATGTTTTAAGAATAAGAGGCTTTGAAAAATTAAATGGACTGCTTTGTGAAATGTGAGTTCCACATTAAATCAGAAACTCAATGATCCTGACAGGGATGTTGGAAGATTTTTGCTTATGGGGAGAGCAAAACTCCCCCACCTTCCAGGTTTCCCATAGCTCTAAGGTTGTGTGGTTGATTTCTTATTTTATTGTTAGTATCAGGTGATTTGTCACTTAGCTGTGCTCAGCTGGGTGTGGGGTAAGCCCACCTCCTCATTCAACCACGAGGCTCACGAGAGCAGGAATAATGTCTTCACTGCTTTTGGATCCTTCCGATCCCAGCATAGATATTTCAAGAAGCACATGGTTAATTGCATTATGACCTCTTCCAATTATGAAGGCTGATAAGGGAAGGTATTTGCAGGAATTTTTTCGCACTATTGCTTTCTGCCCTCCAGGAGTTGTAGAAACGACAAAGGAGATTTAAGATAAGTCTTTATTATTTTTTTCTGACACAACAGAAAGGCAAAGTGAGGTTTCCAGGTATCCCAAGTGCTGATAGGAAAATGCATGATGACAGGATCACATCACCAGCCTGGACTTTGGGGTGTGGGGGGATAGTTTGCCTGGGGATTCAGTTGGTTCTGAAGTTATTGAGAACTGGAGCTACAGGATATACATTACAGAAAAAATTTCCAGATGCAAGATTGGAATCCAGTAATCGTGATAGAATTGATAGGGGCAGATAGATGCTTGATGAGCACAGTGTAATCTCAAGCAGCCTTTCACTCAGAGGAGGCCTTTTATATGTCTTCTCTTTGTATTGGGTAGAAAAGAGCAAAGCGTTTCCCCCACATTGCCTTGTGTCTAGTAGACGCTCAAGGAGTACTTATTTAATTGAGCTGGATTTTATTAATGAGACTTATAGAGCCAGTGACCAATTATAGTACACACCGTAGCTGTTGACAGTAGACATCATTGCTTGAGGTCTCCACTATACCTCTACAAACTCAGGAAAGTTTAAGGCTGACAAGTTTCAAGATGTCAATATCTCATAGTTCAAATGGGCCGATTGGTCTCACATGAAACACAAACAGGCTTATGAAAGATCTCTGTCCAAGTTGTTTGTTGTTGATAAATGACAAGGGGAATGCCTGGAGCCAGTGATGATTCCAGCATAAAGGAATTCTTGCCATAGTCCCAGGAAGAGGAATGCTCTCATAAGGTAAGTAGTTATAAATCCTAGCTATGTGTGCTATAATACCTGAGCACCTGCTGGAGTGAAGACATCATAAGCAGGCAGCAAGCTAGATGGGGAAGGGCTCTCAAAACAAGTCTAATACCTATGCCTGTGTTCCTGATGAAGAAGAAATTGGAGGCCCAGAGATACTTACATAGCCAGGACTATTTGATTTCTAAGATATATGCTTATTCAGAATGGTGAGAAAACAACTTCATCCATTGTGCAAAATTTTAAAAATATTTAGGAATGGCCTTTCTTCTGAAGACTGTTTTGAAATTTGGGGATTGTGCATAATTATGGAAAGTATTAATATATTCCTAAAGCTGATAACCATGTCTTAGGTCTTTAGATAATAAGAAGGCACTGCAGGTGTCAAGATCATCACAAAGCTGCTCATGTAATATACAAGATAACATCAAAATGCCTTAGACAACAAATGTCTTATGATGTTATGGATGAAATACAATCGAGGGCCTATGTAAAACATTTAAGACAATTAAGACAACTGATTTGGAAAGTGTACATAAAAATAAGTATTGTTTAACCATATTAAAACATATTGGAGCCAATTTTAACTTAAGAGAATGTTACTTTTAAGGGATTTAATAAACTTCAGTTGAATGTGCATATTGACGTGATTCTTAGCAACCGTTCATCAAAATTCCAGTCATTCAACATAGTTGAGTTACGTTGGGCAGCTCCAGAGATCATAAATAGGATTGGAATAAAAGTTTCACAGAGGAAGACTTAAGTATATAACAAGAAAGAACTTAAAATGTATTTTACTTGTTTAATTATTAAGTAAACCAGAGTCTAATGAAAATTAGGTCTTTTCCACCTTTGTCTCCTGGACACCCAGCTCCCATTCCCACCTGGAGATAACCCCAGCTTCTGGGATAGCCTTCCTGATATATTCTGGAAATGTGCATGTCTATGTAGGGAGTCACATGCACATACTGTTTGTACTTTGCATTTCACTCACTTAGCTGTATTTTTGAGATTGATGAAAGCCTCTCTGTTGCTAGTGCTCTTCAGCAATAGAACACTCTGTCTTGTGATGTAGCTATGAACTCAAGTGTTCAATAAAGGCTTGAGGATTGGCTCTAAGGAATATCAAATGGATTCCCATCCTGGGCAGGAGTTGGCAATAGATGACCTATAAGGCTTCCCTTCTCAAAATCTATGACATATTTAAATGCCTACTAGGTGCTAAGTATTGTTGGGCAAAGAAGAAGTATAAGGAACTTACATTTTAGTTGGGAAGATAAGATAAAGCTCTATAATACAAAATTAATGATATCATAGAGTTATATACAAACTAGGGGCCCAGTGCACAAATTCATGCACCTTGAAAGGACTTGTGAGCCGTGAAGCTGCAGTGGGCACAGAGGTGTGTCTTGGCCCATCCTCCGCACCCCCGCCTGGCCCCTCCCACCACAGCCCCCGGTTCCCTGTCTGCGAGCAGCCCCACTCCCACCTGTTCCCATGCGCTGACGCGCCGGCCCCGCTCACACCCATTGATGACGCTGAGCGATCAGGACCAGCGCTGGGCCCTGGCAATGGGTGCAAGCACCAGGTGGGACCATGGCAGATGGGAGCAAAAAATTTTCAGTAACCACCAGAGGCTCGCCCCAATGATAGTGACCGGCGCCCTGCCTTGGTCTGGCGCCCCTGCTCACCTTCACCATCCCGCTGCAGCCAACACCCGCCATGTTCCGCACTCTGCTGCCTGCTGCCAGTGCCCACCATGTTCTGCGCATGCCCCCTGGTGGTCAGCACACGTCATAGCAACTGGTTCAGTTGTTCTGCTGTTCAGTCTATTTGCATATTAGGGTTTTATATATATAGATAGTTGTTGAGTGAGCCAGGTAGATGACAGTAGTAATGAGTCAAATGAAGGGTGGAGAAGTCTAAGGAAACTCTGTTTAGAAGGTGAGATTGTACCTAATCCTTGAAGAATTGAATTTGGATTCATAGGGCAGAGGTAAGGAGATCAGTTTGGCATTGAGGAACAGGGAGCGTGAATATAGGGGTAGTGGTAGAACAATATTAAAGTGATGGACGTAAGACGTTGATAGGAAGTAAAACTGTTGGATAGAGACCATGTTATGGAGTAGGTGAATTATAGGCTCTGAAGTACAGCCTACATTTAATGAGTAACAAGGCCCACTGAAAGTTTCTGTACAGAGTGTGATAATGTTTCATTTTAGAAATAGGATGTTTCTATTGTATACATATGGACCTAAATATGAGTATTGGTAATAAAAAAGAGACTCAAAAATAAAATGAAAAGATATATATGGCCGAAAACGGTTTGGCTCAGTGGATAGAGCGTCGGCTTGCGGACTGAAAGGTCCCAGGTTCGATTCCGGTCGGGGGCATGTACCTGGGCTGCGGGCACCTCCCCAGTAGAGGATGTGCAGGAGGCAGCTGATCGATGTTTCTCTCTCATCGTTGTTTCTAACTCTCTATCTCGCTCCCTTCCTCTCTGTAAAAAATCAATAAAATATATTTAAAAAAAAAAAGATATATATGATTCCTGATTGAATTTTGGAATCAAGAGAAATGAATGAAAGACTGATGACTCCGTGGTTTCAAGACAAATTGTTCCAGAGAAAAATGGTACCTTTAACAGAAACAGGGTAAATAAAAATTGGTGTTTTGGGGAGAGAGTTGATGAATTTGATTTTAGATTAAGGTTGACATGATGGGATGCATTTAGGTGAAAGTGTAATTGTAACCCTAGCCTGTTTGGCTCAGTGGATAAAGCATTGGCCCACAGTCTGCAGGGTCCCGGGTTTGATTCCCATCAAGGGCACAAACCCCAATTGCAGGCTCGATCCCCGGCCCTGGTCGGGGAGCATGTGCATGTTTCTCTCGCTCTGCTTTTCCCCCTCCCTTCCACTCTCTCTAAAAATCAATGGGAAAGTGACTCAGGATTAACAACAACAAAAATAGTGGGACTAAACAAAGCTCTCAAAACAAGTTAAACTGTGGATGGCAATATCCATAACACTGTTCCTTTAGGCCCAGATTGCCCCGAGTGCATCATCTTCTGACTGGAGAAGGCAAGCTCTTTTCCTTTACCCAAACTCATATCAGACTCAGTTTTCCTAGTAAGAATGTGATGTCCACTATAGGAAGATGTAAAAATGAATATACTTTTATTATTTGACTCAAACATTACCGTTCATCTCTATGCGATGTGTGCTTTGTTGTACTGTGAATGACATTCATTTAAATCCTTGCATGCTATTTCGTCTTGTTTAATTGTAAAAGGGAGATCTAGGGTGAGTTTCCTCCAATAGAGTGTTATTGTCTTTATTGTTCTTAATAAATGTACTACTTACGTTTAAGGAGTTTGAAATTTCGTGAACTAGTTTGTGTCCCATGCCTCTCTTTTAGTAGTTTTGAGATTGAAGTGTAATTATTTGAGACCTCTGTAACCTGCTAAGGAAGAAAATATGTGATACTTTGGGTTTTATTTGCCCTGAGGAACTGGTATGTGTCTTCTCTGTTGATAAGAGAATGTACTGATAAAAGATCATTGTGTTCCTCTTTTTATTACCCTGGTTCCCCAGGAGCTAGTTCATGCTGAACTATATATTTACTGGTGAGTATATTTGATTTCTTCTCTCTTCTAGCCTTGAACTTTATTTTAAGATTACACAGTGTATATCTCTTATTGTGAGCCAGTGTACATCCTGTTGGGGAAGAGAGAAGGTACAAACAAATTCAATTTATTGTAACCGTTAAACTATTCCCCAAGAGTCAAGACTATGAACCCTCTCAGTACATGGGATAATTCCAAGGTCATAGAGGCACTTGAACATGTTTTTTTGAATGAATGAAGCTCAACAAAGGTTCAGAAAAGTCAGGCAGGCTATTTGAGAGGGTAAACTAGAGGTACTATCTTGAAAGAGGAGGTTTTTATGCTAGACTGAGACATGAGGAGGGTTTTGAAAGGCTGGTGGGTTTTTTTAGGGAAAGTAATCAGATGAGCAGAGATGTGGAGGCAGGAGAAGGTGGACTATGCCCTTGTAACGGTGAATAAGCCATTTTGGAGAAGCAGGGGATGGTGAAGGCGGTGGTGGGAAGGGAGGCTGTTGGGATTATCATCTGTGGCTTTCCTTGTTCTTGTTCTTTATCATCTTGTCTGGGGTGAGGCTCCAGAGTCCACAGCACTAGATTTCACAGGGACAGGAGAAGGCACACAGCTCACTCTCCTAGTGTCCTCTCTCATCCCGCCCTTGACTCTTAGTCATTGACTCTAATCCTTTACTTAAAACAACTTAGCTGTGATGTTATTTTAACCCTGTTTAAAACCTAAGGAGTCCAAAGGCTGTCGGCCAGCCTTAATTATTCTTTAGTTTACTCACCAGGAGGCCACGAATGTAAAGCACACGTATACCCATGTGAAGCAAAGACACCCCCCCACACACACCCCCCCCCAATGAATTACTTCATTACTTGAAGCTGTATGGCTGAAATTTGGAGGTAATAAAAACAAATTTAATACTTATTACATTTTGTATATTATATTTATTAACCATTATGTGCCAGACACTCTACTAAGTATTTTATATTAACTGTATCATTTAATCATTATCACCACCCCTAGAATTTGCTATTATTAACTTCATTTTAGTAATTAAAAAAAACCACCCAGAAGTTTATCATTCATGCTCAGAGTAAGGGCCAGAGCTGGGATCTGAAAGTCCAGGCATTCTGACTTCAAAGCCTGAGCTCTTAGCCAGTACAATTGACTAGTTTGAAGAAGCAAATTAAGAAAGTGTGAGAGATAAATAATAGATGATGACCGAAAATGAAATTAACATTTTCAAATTTTACGAGTGGCTGTGGGCCCATTGGGACCTTTATTTTGTCATGTCAATGTTTAAATTAAAAGTATGTTTGAATGCCTTTAGTTGGGGCATGCACTTTTCTTTTCATGCGTATCTAATGTCAGCCCACAGATTTATGGCACTGGAGATATGTTATATTAATTTAGAATGCAGCCCCAGTCATGTAGGTTTGAGTCCAGGAGAGGAAAGAAGGGATGATGCCATCCACGCAGGCCCCCCTTTAGCCCAGGAATCTCTGCAGCACACGGCCTTTGGGTCTCCTTACAATGGGGCTGCTTGGCCGTCCTTCACTGCAGAGAAGGTTAGGAAGGTGGGGCACAGAATTTTCATGATGAATTTAGACCAATCAAAATCCTCTGAGAGCTGTGTGCATTAGCACCTCAAACAAAATCAGGGTGGTATTAACAAAGAAGAAGAGGGGATGGGTATTAGAAAAGGGACTGAAAATATCTGTCATCACCGTGTTCTTTAAAATTCTGATTGACTACACACTACCTTCATAATGGAATGATTCATTAGGATAAACTAACTGCTCTAAGAAACATTCTCAAAATTTCAGCAACTTAATTCCTCACTCCCATTGCAGTCTATATCATGATGAGGCGTTTCTCCTTGCAGTGGCTCAGGGATCCAAGCTCCTTTCATCTTGATCTGCTGTCATCTTCGACTTCCGGCCTCTGGAAGAAGAGAGTATCGGGAAGGCACACAACACTTAGCTGTCCAGGCCGTTACATCAGGCACATTCCATTCTGAGAACTAGGAGATATTGTTTGGCCATGTCTCACAGGAGAGGAAGTGGGTTTGGTGAGCATCTAGTCAGCCTCCGCCATGCTACAGCTGAGTGAAGTCTAGTTGTCATCGAATAGGGTTGACAAAACAGGTAGACATGTTCTTTGCTAATGTGAAATGTGAGTTTCATTAGAAGTTGTAAATAAATTACAAAATCATCTTTTGTAATTTCTAAAAGGTATTTCATCTATGATTCCTCTTTATAGACAGTTAAAGTATGGATAGTAAAGTCTCAAGCATATTATTTCCGAAAAGCCTTCCCTGACCTCTCCGGATAAAAGGCAGCCTGCTATGCTTACTGCTGTGCGTGCTGCTTCTTGGTTGTAATAACTGGTTGGCAAGTACCTCACTTGGTTGTAAACTCTCAGAGGCAACAGGCCAGGCAGAATTCATCTTTCAATCACCAGGACATAATGCCTAGAAGGCAATCAATAAACATGTAATTGAATGACTGAACAGATAAATGCATGAATGAATGTATTGGCATTAGTAAAACTTCAATTCGAGAGAAGGCTAGTTTTGAATTCACTATTTTGGTTTATCGAATTTTTATAAAAGTATGTTTTCTCTACAGCATAGGAAAGAAAACATTTGACTAGCTGCTCACAAATAATGAACATATGTAGGAATAGCATCCTAATGTATAAAGCACTTATGAGGCAAAGATCTTAAATTTTTTTTCATAAGTAGATTAAACATACAGTTCAATATGAGTGGCCTTAAATTTCACATCTGTGGGGAATAAGTGAGATTTTTATTTCGCTAGTAATAGTCGTAATACTTACCATTTTAATTTTCTATTCATGAGTACAACCAATATTCAATAAGTTCCTACTCAAACAGAAGATAGTAATAAACACACTAGTCTGTAATTATATAACTGTGTGACTTTATATTGGAATGAAGGCTAGAAAGGCAAAGAGTAACAGGAAATACATAATTTATATTCGAGATTTAAGGAAGTTTTGGAGGTGGCACTGCTGGATAAAGTGGGGTCTCTGGGAGTCACCTGGGTGGAGAAAGTTGTGTTCACCATTTTAATGCAGATTCAGGTTTGGCTGTGTTGGGGAAGGGCTCACACATGAAAGATGGCATCTGTCTGCTGGCTGTGTGAGAGCGGGTTCAACACAGGGACACCAGCTGCGGTCTCTCCAGCCCTCACCTTGAAGCCACACAACCCAGTTTCTCTCTCTATATCTCTTGTGCTCCCTGATCTGCTGTGCCTCCATTGGAGCTCAGGGTTAGTGCCTGGGCGCAAGTGAGTCTACACGGGCCCTTTAAGAGGATACCTGGGTTTCCAACAGCCTTCTGTTCTATGTGGAGGGACAAAATTGCTGATTTCTGCAGCCAGATGTTGTGGGGTGTCCTCTTCCTGGCATTGGTGCTCTGGGCTGCGGAGCCTGGTGTGGGGCTGGGACCTCTCACTTT